>NC_135480.1:14192388-14798162 GCF_052094955.1 Ictidomys tridecemlineatus | reverse complement strand
AGTGTGCCTTGTTTGCCCACCAGCTCAACCCTTCCCCCCTTCCCCCCATACACACACTCCGCAGAACTGCCAGGAAACCCCCCATCACAGAATCAAGGAGCCAAGAATCAGGACTAAGGGGCTTTTTAGAAACCATTCCCGGAACGAGGGGCCCTGCCTTTCACCCCAAGGACCCCTGTGATTACTCCCTGCTTCACCCCCCCACCAAGCCCAGATTCTGAAAGAGCCTTCCCACCAGACTGCATTGATTAACTATTCATTCATTGCCCCATTTTTTATTAATCAAAGACATATATAATTGCCCATCGGAGCTTGTGATCAGCATGAGATAGCCAGCCTAGGCAGCTGGTTGCTGTCCTTCCAGCACAGAGCCAGTGAGCTGACGTCTTCTTTGGCCTGGATGGCTGTGTCCTGTCAAAAGCTCCATTTGGAGGAGAGCTTATTGCATTTTAGATGCAATCTGCAGGCCCTTATGCCCAGATTCCTGGATCTCCAGGAACTCAAGCTATTCCAAGCCCAACCTTCTTTTTTCAAGAAGCAACCATGGTTAGGATAGTGGAAGGCCAGAATCAGGAAGTGTTTTCCAGATCACTGCCAAAGCACAAAAAGAAAGCCTGTAGCCACCAAAGTGGCTTGACTGTGTGGGGGAAAGGCAGAGATGGCACCCCAAGGACTTGCAAATTACACCGCATGAGGCAGGCTCTTTTGCTGCCCCATCTATAAAATGAGGACAATATCACCTTAATTACAGAAACCATCCCCTAAGAGGTATTGGATGGGTGTGTGGAGCTGGTGTAGCAGGCTGGCTGCAGGGTCCTGGGTTTTCCTGTTTGCAGTTTATGTAGACAGAGCCAGAGAAGTGGACTTGGGAGGGACTTCAAGCAATTAACCCAAGTGTTACCCAAAGTGACAACACTACTCATCTCCCAAGTCTGTGTTCTTTACACCCCAGTCTCAACAGCAGATTCTTGGAAAACAAGGCTTTTCTTGAAGAAGAAGGAGAAAGAGAGGAAGAAAAACTAAAGTTATGGAAGGAAAAACCAAAAAAAGAAAAAATATGTAGCAGCCCAGGACAAACAGGACTTAAGATGTGGGGTTTTCTTTTTTTACTGCAAGATACAAAGATACAGAAATTAATGCAAGCCCTAGCTTTTGCACTGGCTTACATTTTGCTCTCCTGAGGACCTGGGGGATAAAAAAAAAAAAAAAAAAGTGGAAATAGCAAAGAAAGAACAGAAAAAGTCAAAGCCAGGAGAGAGATTTTAGAATGTAAATTGGCAGGAGCAGTCAGAAAGGCCCAGCTCACGGGCTATCTGTGCATCCAGGACTGGAGCACCGGACTTGGGTCAGGCCACCCAGGACTCTAACCACTTTATCTTATTAAGTCTCTCTTGGCTTTCAGTTCCCCCACCCCAGACCCCAGCCATGTCTACAGAAGGCACCAAACACCTCTATGAATGTGGCTGTCCTCCTAAAACTGTTGGGACAGAATATTAGAATATTCTCTGCACCATTCCCATCTTATCTGATTCGAGTTCCAGCATCTAACAGAAGCAGATCCTATTCTGATCACTCTTCCGCCTTGCACCCTGCTCCGATGAGGATTAATGTGTAACATCAGAGAGAGGAATGATTAGAATAAGGTCTGACGGCTCACCCGATGTCTTCATCCCTTCTCTTTGCTTCCATCCCCTTCACCTTGAGTCTTCTTTTATTGATCGCTCGTGGCTCCACAGATATATATATATAAAGCACCCAGCTCCCACCCTGCCAGGTACTGGGGTTCAGAGAAAGGAGACTGAGCGCCTTCCCTCAAGTAGCTCATTCTCTAGTGGGGGGGAGAAACAGAAAAAAATGTGAAAAAAAATTTTTTTTCCAGGCAGAGTCCTGCACAGTGCATTCAAAGGCAAGGAGTAGAGCATCCACAAGAGCAGGAATGTTCAGGAACCAGCTAGACAGAGGCTGGCCAAGGGAGTAGTAAGACTTGAGGCCAGAGTGGCAGTCTAAGTGAAGGCGCTTGAATTCCAGCCATATCAACCAGTCATGTCCTGTGGATTCCATCCCTTAACATCTCTCTGGCCCATCCCTGGCCACTGCCGTATTCAGATGTTCATGGTTGAGGAGGAGACCCACTAGCAGAGCCCAAGCTGATGAGGCAGCTCTGGAGGTCCCAGCCCTGGATCTCTGTATTCTTGCTTTAGAGGATTCCAGGCAAGAGACAAGACTTAGTGAAGAATAGCAAAGTTTACTTCAAGGAATAAGAGGAAAAGTGGACACCCTCAAGGGAGACAGTGGATTCTCTCAGGGAGAAGGGTGGCATGCCCCTCCTGCTCTCCAGTTTTATTTGGGGTGCCAGGGGAGTTTTCAGAGAGTCCTGCCCAGGTCCACCTCTTGACTTTTGACTGAGACAGCAGGATTGCATCAAACTTCCAAGTCCCACAGTACAAGATAAAAGTGCAGGGCCACTCTAGGTCACTGTCAATTGGGCTCATGCTGACAGGTTCTAATTGGAACTTGTTCTCATAGATTTTATGGTTGGGGGGATGATCCTTATCTCCCTGAGTTCCAGAAGCTGAAACCCCCAACCCCCAGCTTCCCACTCCCACCCTGCCACCAGCCTTTCAGGGTAACTTGTGTTATTGGCATCTGTGTTTCTCTTGCAGATAACAGGTTGATTGCTGAGGAACGCAACATATCCTATTGGCTTAAGCCAGGCAAGGCTGGAGTCAAATTGTTTTAAAAGAAAGCTGTGGGGTTCAGCACGGTTATCCCACTGCTCACGTCTGTCTGCTCCCTATCACTCATCGTTTCTCATGCAGGCTTCACCTGAGTCCAAACTTTTGCCATTCTACTGCAGGAGTTTATTTTATGATTCTGTATCCTGTCAGAAGTCAAACAGCTGGTAAAGGCTAATCCAAGTTCAGGGGATACCAGCCAGGGGACTTTGCATTGTGGGGAAGAGGAAGCATAGAGCTAGGTCTCTTGCATCCCACATAAGTACTGGTGCAGGGGATTTTTTTCCTTCCCACCACAAATGTCTAGCTATCCAGTCTCCACCCTGTGGGTATTTTTAATGGCAAGGATGGGGAGGTCCGTTTATTTACGTAGGTCAGGGAAGATTGGTTTGCCAAACAAGGCCGTAGGAATGAGCTGCTCCAAATCATACCCCTGGCACAAGCAGCAACCTGTCCTCAGTGGGGGCCATCTTCCAGTGCCGCCCCTGCCTCCCCTGACCTCCCTCCTCAAGCCTCCTTCAGGTAATCTCAGGCAGGCCCGTCTCCCTCCACCCCACTGCCGCTCTCTGGGTAGGAGTTGCACATTCTGACCTACCCCCTCCCACTCTGTCTCTTTTCAGATTTTTATGTGCATAAACTGTGAACCATTCACAGAAAGGGCTTTGATTTCTGATATTGCCAAGCATGCAAACAAACCAAACAAATACACATTTTCCTTCCTTTCAAGATCTGGGTTGTACAAATCAGAATGTTTGGTTTTCCCACCTGCAGTCTTGAAAGGAGCTTCAAGAGCCTATTTCGGAAGTCAAAAAGCAAGAGGTAAATGCAAACATTTTCTCTTTCGTTTCAACTGGGAAGAAAAATCCCAATTATCTTGAGGCAATGCCAAAAAGAAGAAGAGAAAGGGAAGGAGAAATAGAAGCAGAAGAACATTGACTCAGGGCCAATTACTGATCTCTCTGAGCTTCCCTCTCCTCACGTATAAAATTGGAGTCAGGTTGTTGTATGGATTAAAGATAATGCATGAAAATTGCCCATTAATACACTAGCTGATTAACAAATACCCACTCCTGCTGCTAACAAAAAAAATAATGATTTGATTACTAGGAAACCAAGAGGAAATCAAATCAAAAAGAGGACATGAAGTTATATCTGAAGATTGCCAAGTCCTCCTAACCTTAAAAAAAAAAGTGAAAAAATATCGCTGTGTCACAGGTTGGCTCAGTCTCAGATTTAAGGACCCCTGTCCCAGGGAGATAACCTTCATGTAACCAAGATGCACATCAGTGTCATCGCAGGGGACCTTGGTTGATTGTACTGTGAGCTCTGGAAAGGAAGTTCCTTCAAGGACTTTGTAAGCAGGAAGGCAAGGGAGGCTCAGAGCTGGACTCCTAGTGTGTCTCCTAGTGTGTTCAAAGCAGCTCCCATGAGGGTGCAGCTCTACCACAGGCCCTGACTCCAGAGGGGGCCACTCTGATCTGGAAAGAGCTTTCTCTTTAATGGATGGTGAATCGCAAAGGCTGCCCAAAGGGACGCTGGAAGGAGGGGGCTGCTCTGGCTGGTCAGACGAGCCAGCTCAGCCCTGGGGGACACTGCAGCACCAGCTGTTGAACCCAGGTCCCTTTCAACCTTGCAGGGGACAGAGCTCCCTGGCCAGCCACAGGGAGCTTGGGGCCCAACACCCAGGATGAAAATGGAAGCCCCATTTCCACTACCTTCCCTACCCCTCGCTTCGATTCCATGTTCATCATGCAGCCATTTACAGGTAACTTGGCCTCCTGGTGACTCTGCTAGAATATCATGTGCACTGACAACATCTACCCCTGAGACAACTCCAGGGACCCGCTGGAGAACTCCAGGGACCAGGCTGGAGCAAGGAATGCCCCACCAAAGGAGACGCGGAACACTGACCCTGTGCTAATATTTGGAGGTTGAAGGTCCCCCACAGGCCCGTAGGCTAAAGGCGTAGTCTTCATGGTGGCATTATTGGGGAGTGCTGTGCAAATTGAGGAGCACTTTTAGGGCTTTGCAGGAGAGGCTCAGATCATTGGAGGCATGTCCTTGAAGGGGATTGTGAGACCCTGGCCCCTTCCTAGTTACCTTTTATGCCCTGGCCAGGAGGTGAGCAGTTGCTCTACCATAGGCTCCGCACCCATGCCATGTGGCACCCCCACCAGAGGCCTAATGCAGTGGGTCCGCCCAGTTATGCACTAAAACCTCAACCTGTGAGCTAAAATAAACCTTTTTTCTTTCTAAGTTAATTATCCAAGGAACTCCATGATAGTCATGGAAAACTGACACACCATGTATCGGGCACTATTTGAAGTACTTTGTGCTCATTCTCTCACTGGATATCTACCAGGATAAGAGTTGTTCTCAGCATCCATTACTGGACCAACTAAGGCCCAAGAGGGTTGAGTGACTCCACCAAGATCACATGCAATGCATAGTAAGTTACCTGACTGGGATGTAAACTGGGATGCCCTAGCTTCAGCCAATTTTTTTGTTTTGTTTTGTTTTGTTCTTGTTGTTGTTGTTTTGGTTTTTTATTTTTTGGTAGTACCAGGGCCTTGTGCATGCTAAGCAAGTGTTCTAGCTCTTGACCAATTTTTAAATGTACATAATTAATTTTCCATTGGTGCATCACAATTATACAAATAGTGGGGTTCATTGTGACATATTGATACATGCACAAACAAAATAATTTGGTTAATTTCATTCCCCAGTTTTCTGTGCCTCCTTCCTTCCCTCCCTCTCTTGGATCACCTCTCTTTACTCTACTGGTCTCCCTTCTATTTTCATGAGATCTGCTGCCCCCCCCCCCGCTTTTTTTTATTCCTCTTTTCTCTCTAGCTTCTATATATGAAAGAACAAATTTTTTTTCTTTTTTCCCTCTTTTTTTTTTTTTTTTTTTTTTGGTACTGGGGACTGAACCAAGGGGTGTTTTACCACTGAGTTACATCCCAAGTCCTTTTATTTATTTATTTATTTATGTATTTTTGAGACAGGTCTCACCAAGTTGCTGAAGATCTAATTTGCTAAGACTGGCCTCCAACCTGCGATCCTCATGCCTCAGCCTCTCGAGTTACTGAGATTTCAGGTGTGTACCACCTGCAGACCCTTGACTTTTAAAGTCTGACCTTATTTTTCTTAACAAAATGTTCTCAAATTTCATCCGTTTCTTTTCTGCAGATGATAGAATTTTGTTCTTTATGATTGAATGAAACTATATTATGTACATATACCACATTTTATTTACACATTCATCTCTCAACAGGTACTTGGGCTGATTCCATAACTTGTCTATTGTGAATTGTACTGCTATCAACATGGGGATGTATTGATCACTCTAGTTCTGCTGACTTTAATTCCTTAGGATAAATTACCAAGGAGTGGGATAACTGGGTCGTATGGATGGTTTCATTCCTGGTCTTTTGAGGAACCTCGATACTGACTTCTAGGGTGGAAGTATTAATTTATAATCCCATCGACAGTGTCCAAGTCTTCCTTTGTCTCCGTATCCTCTCCAACATGTATTATTATTTGTATTCTTGATGACTGCCATTTGAACTGGAGTCAGGTGAAACCTCAGGCTAGTTTGGATTTGCACTTCCCTGATTGCTAAAGATGCTGAACCTTTTTTCATGTGTTTGTGGACAGCTGATGTTCTTCACCGGTACCCTCCCCCCTCCCCGCCCCCCACCCCCCACCAACCACTGGATGGAGCCTGAGCTTGGGATGGGGTTGTTGGAGGCAACACCTGCTAGTAATAGGAATGAGCATGGGCACTCCTTCCTGAAGGAATGATTGATTAAAACAAGACAGAAGTGCTGCCTCTCTGCTCAGCCATGGCTCTGTGTCTTCAAGCCACCCCTGATCACCCACGTGCCCTCTGGGGAACAAAGGAAATGGATCTGAAAGAGGAGGCAGGATTCCTGAGTGAAAATAAATGGGCTTTTCACATCACCAGCTAAAAAGAACAGGAAGCAGAGAGGGACTGAACAGCTTCCATGATGCTACGGGGGTCTGGAATCAACAGGGAGGAATGTTAAGGTCTGTAAACAAGTCAGGATGGCGCCTGGCATTTTGCCAGGGGGAGTGGTTTGTGAAGTGGCGCCAGCGAGCCATTAAGTGTGGAGATTCCTTATTGGTTGACTGCTGTATCTAGTTTATGTTAATTAAGATAAGCTGTGTGGAATGTATATCTACCCCTCCTGTCCTACCATAAACGGCTCCCACTCCTGCTGTATCAATCTACACAAGTTGCTCGGCCCCCACCCCCCCCCACCCCCGGGGTTATTTTGCTGCAGCCGGACTGCGACAGAGGAGGAGGAATCCGGGAGAAGAGGACACTCCACTTGCTGGGGAGAGAATAGAGGGGATGGAAGCCCCAGAACATCCTTCAGACATGCCTGTCCAGCAACCTCCTCCCACTCCTCCCTACCTTGTCCTTCGGAACAGAAGCAAGTTTGTGTTCAAATCAGGGACGGCCAGGCAGGATTCATAGGCAGAGCACTGAACAAGGAAGCAGGAGGGTGAGGGTCTGATCTGAGATCCAGAGCTCCCTAACTGGGCCACCTTGAGTGTCTTTCCCTCCTGGAGCCTCAGGTCCTTCCTCTGTGAAGTGAAAACTGCACACTTGTCAGCCCCCACTTGCTGGAACTCGGGGACTCCAGTAAAGAGGCTGATAGGGAGCAGAGTCTGTCTCCCAGGTGCCGAGGTGACGCAGGCTACCTCCAGCCACTGCCCTCCCCTCCCCACACAGGAGAGGGCAAAAAGGCCCACGGGGTGAGCCCACCCTGGGAGCTTCTGCTTGAAAACTGCCATGACCTGACAGTGACTCAGAGACCACGCAAGTCCCAGGGGCCGATGGGTTCCCATAGATTGTACTCGCAGCTGTCCTCCTGGGCGGCAAAACCACAGGACAGCTTGTGAGCACTCTCCAAGAAGGCACTCGGTAAGGCAAGGAACGTTCTGCCTTCCACGTCTGAAAGCAGACAGACTCAGCTCTCAGTCCCTTGAGACAAACATTGCCTCTGGAATGGGGGGGGGGGGCCTTAAACTTGTCTCCTTCTAGAATTTTCCTCAATGAGAATCCTCTTTGGTATTTCTCCATTTCCACCCGCTTGTCCTGCTGCCAATTTCAAAGATGAGGCGCATGAGGCCTAGAAAGAGGAAGCAACTTGGCCCAGTCACTCAGCCGGTGAGTACGGTGAGTACGTGTGAAGAGACAGACTTTCAACAAGTAGGAGGCTCCAGGGCTTGTGTTCTAACCGTTGTACAGAAGTCCTTATCTTCCCGTAGCAAGTGCTCCTCCTTCATGGAATGCCTGGAATGCATCCATCCTTATTGTCCCTTTTCCCCAAACGCACGTCCTCTCCCTGGCCTCCGGTCTTACAACATACCTTTTCATACCTTCTTTGGTCATGGGTGGCTCTTATGCTACCCTGATGGTGACTCCTCCCCAATCTCTGTCCTCCTTGGAAGCTCAGTAATTGTGATTAGGTGCAGAGGAAATGACCCTCACGATCCAGACTCGCAAGAGACTGATTGATGAGCCCGAAAGGCAATTTGTTAATTTACACTGAGAAGTGGAACCGCCCAGCAGACGGGAATCCTGAGGTTTGACTGGTCAGCACAATCTCTTTCAGGAAGGATAGACTTTTGGGAAAGGAAATCGATACCAGAAGGTTCTTTGCTCAGAGTTCAAAGTCAGAGTGAAGGAAGCTGATGGATTGACACCCAGGTGAAGCCTGACATACCGGCCAAGGACCAGAATATCCAAGGAAGGGAGCCACCTGGGTGTCCTCTCCTCTGGGCAGCTCTGGATTTTTCTGAATCCTATGGAGATCCTTCCTGCATTCATCAGGATCACAGCTGACTTTTTGGCTTAGTGTTTGCTGAGATGAATTTCTGCAGTTTCATGGAACTGAAAAGCGATTTCCCACAGAGGAAGAAGAGTTGGCACATCCCGGCTTCACTACCCTGTGCAGAGCCTTCATGCCCATGTTATCGTTTTACTCTGGTGCTTCCCTACGATGGAAAAAACATGGGCTTGGAAACCCGAGTGCCTGGGTGTCGGTCCTGGCTTTGCTATTTATAGGCTCTGGGATCTTGGACACATGATCAAAGTCAGTTTCCTCTTCTCTAAATTGGGGTTGGTAACAGCACCCACCTCGACATTGACGGAGAGAATGTAACCAGCGAGGACAGGCGAAGTGCTTCCAACACCGTCTGGCCTCTAGTAAGCAATCAATACTTGTTAGCGATGATTAATAATTCATCTCCTAACTGAAGAAACCCCAGCCCAGAGAGATAACAAGTCAACTAAGATCCTCCAGCCAGTCACCCAGGAAGGCGCGATTCAAAATCAAACTGGCTTCCTTCGGGTGCCAAAGTCTCTCCTCAAATCGGATTCTTTGTTATTGAGACATTAATTGTACATATTAGTGGGATTCAGTGTGATGTTTCCCTACATGCACGCAGCACATTGATCATATCTGTCTCCCCTTCTTCACCCTCGCCCCTCCCCCTTCCCTGTCCCCAGTAATCACTACCCTGCTTTCAGGTCCACTTTTTTGGGGGTGGGCTCTTCCCCCCCCCCATTTCCACGCATGAGAGAGAACATGTGGTACGGGTTTTTCTGCCTGGCCTATTTCATTCAACATGATGTCCTCCAGTTCCATCCAATTTGCTGCAGATGACAGAATTTCATTTTTCTTTATGGTGCAAACCAGTTTCTTATCCCTTAGTGTTCATAAAAAGCTAAAGGAGAGATTGCTTTAAAAGGCAGATAGTGTTGGGGCTGGGGATGTGGCTCAAGCGGTAGCACACTTGCCTGGCATGTGTGCGGCCCGGGTTCGATCCTCAGCACCCTATACAAACAAAGATTTTTTTAAAAAATTCTCTCTCTCTCTCAAAAAAAAAAAGAATGGGAAGTTGTACTCCGTGTATGTGTGATATGTCAAAACACATCCGATTGTCATGTATAATTTAAAAAATGAACAACAAAAGAACTTGCCAACAGTATCCAGTACCCAGGAAGCTCTCAAATGGAAGCCACTAATGTCTTGTCCTTTTAAAAAAAAAAAATGCAGATAGTGATGGGGTGTATATCTCAGGGGTGGGGCACTTGCCTGGTATGCTCAAGATCTCAGGTTCAAACCCTAGCACTGCAAAAAACATACATACATACATACATACATAAACAGACACCCCCACACCTATCAGAATGGGAAAACTTAAAATAATGGGAAAAAATAATAAAAACACCAAGGTAAGGTGAGGGAGCAGAACAACAGGAGGAGAATGTGGGCGTGGCCACCTTGGAAAAGTGTCCAGCAGTTTCTAATTGAGTTAAACAAACACCTACCGAATCAGGCAGGTTCAATCAGAGAAACAGAACCTATAAATCTATATTCAGTATGGGAGGGTTGGCTTCACTCAATTGTGGATGTTGGCTCGAAGTCTTTGTGGGGCTATTATCTTGGCATCTTGTATTGGAATGTGAATTCCTCAGGTCAGCCAGCCAGGAACAGTAGTGTAAAGTAGGGGAGGCCAGGAGCAGGCTTGGCCCCATAAGCATGAGGCCCCAAGAGGATGGACTGGAATCTTTAAAGCTGTGTCCATTTTTATTGCTGCAGTCACTGATGATGTGAGAACTTTGCAGAAGCTGGTGACCTTCCCCAGGAAGCTAACCACAGACTCTCCCTTATAGCCCACCCTACCCAGAAATGCACAAGAAAGGGGATTCACCTTAGCCAAGTCAGCACATTCCAAAGCCACCGCAATCAAGGAATTCTGCCCAAGATATTAACCCAAGAGAGATGCGTGCACATGCTCACCTAATAATACATGCACGAATATTCATAACAGCTTTATTTGGCTCTTATTCATAACAACCCCAAACTGGAAATAGCCCAAATGCCCATCAATGGGAATGTGGATAAGCAAACCCTTGGAATACACAACATCTCACAGACCTGGTGTTGAGCAGAAGAAACCAGATGCAAACAGGTTTTACAGCACACAATTCTATTTGTGTGTAGTTCAAGAACAGGCAAACACAGCTGCTAGTGATGAAAGTTGGAGGTGTGGTTAATTATCGTTGGAGGAGGGAAAGTGGTTCATTGCCTTTATTGGGGGGATATGTTGGAGTCTTTGCGTGCCTAGAAACATTCTCTCTCTCCTTTGAGGTGATAGTTACAGAACTCTGTATGTATGTGAAGATTTGTTAGGCTGTATACTTCAGATACATGCCCAAACTGTGTGTATGATATGCCTTAATTTTTTAAAAAAAAAATATTTTTTAAGATGGACACAATATCTTTATTTGTTTTTATGGAGGATCAAACCCAATGCCCCACATGTGTGAGGTAAGCGCTCTAACCGAGCTATAACCCCAGCCCCAATATGCCTTAATTTTAAAGTGAATTGCAAACTCCTAGGCTGCACCGGCAAAGACACCTGTTGATTCATACAGTTCAGTATTCATACAGCTCAGTCTTGGGAGAACTCTGCCCTCTGCCTTATTTTATCCCAAGTTTGTTCTCCATTCTGTAGAGTTGGTTATAATTTAATTCACCCTAAAACCAAAAATTTCAAGCATGGTGCTGTGGTTTGGATATGAGGTGTCCCCCGAAGGCTCCTGTGTCAACGCGGGAGTGTTCAGAGGTGAGATGATTAGATTATGAGGGCTGTAAAGTAGTCCATCCATCCTAGTCTGAAGGGACTCACTGGGTGGTCCAGGCAGATGGGGCAAGGCGGAAGGAGGAGCATCCCTGGAGGAGTACCCTGGAAGGGTACATCTTCCCCTCTCTCTCTGCTTCCTGGCCACCATGAGCGAGAAGAATTTGTCCACCAGGCCCTTCTGCCATGATGTTCTTCCTCACTGGGCTCAGAGCGATGGAGTCAGCCAACCGTGGACAGAACCTCTGAAACCACGTGTGATGGTTTGGACATGAGGTGTTCCCCAAAATCTCACGTGAGAGACAATGCAAGAAGGTTCAGAGGAGAAATAATTGGGTGTGAGAGCCTTGACCCAATCAGTGAACTAATTCCCTGAGAGGGATCATCTGGTGACTGACGTGGTGGGGTGTGGCTGGAGGAGGTGGGAATTGGGAGCATGGGGCTTTGGGGTATATATTTGTATCTGGCCAGCGGGGACCTTTCTCTTTGCTTCCTGTCCATCCTGTAAGCTGCTTCCCTCTGCCTCCCTCTTCCACCATGATGTTCTGCCTCCCCTGGAGCCCTGAGGAATGGAGCCGGCTGTCTATGGATTGAGACCTGTGAAACCGTCAGCCCCCAAATAAACCTTCCCTCCTCTACAGTTGTTCTGGTCAGGTCCTTTAGTCACAGGAGCACAAACAGCTGACTAACACACTGACAGCCAAACTAAACTTTTCCTCCTCTATATTGTCCTTGTCAGGTATTTTGGTCACAGTGACAAAAAAGTTGACTAATGCAGATGGAGAACAGCCTTCTGCCTCCTACTATCCTACCTCTCTGTGATTTAAAAAAAAAAGTAAATCGCTGTTCAAAAAGGTGCCTGCCACGTGGGACTTAAACAAAACCCCTTCCCAGTAATGGCCTCCTAGGTGTGCTAACAGTCCCTGAAGTTGAATTGCTTTGGTTTTTAAGATGGCAAGTAGCTTAATGGTTTCCCACTTTTCATGGGCCGTTCCTTTGGGAGCCACTAGGAATCGGAGCTTCTCTGTTTTCATGACACTTTCCTACATCCCAAACACCACTCACCCTCCCTCCTCTAGAGTGAACAGAACTCAGCCCCGGGCCCCAGAACGGCTGCCTCCATCTTGAGAGGCTGAATCTTGTAGAGACTGGAGTTTCTCACTCCAGGGGAGGGGTGTCCTCCCTGAAGAGAGCTCATAAAGATCATAAAAGGCCTAGAATAAATGGCCCAAGCCCACAAAATGTGCATCATTCCCTGCCTCCTATTTAAATCACAATTTGACCTGTGGAGGAGAGGATACCAACAAGAGATTGGGACCCTGTTCTTTGCTCCTGGACCCCTCCCAAGCTAAGCCTCATCCTTCACAGCTGGACGTGGGTCACAGGATGCTGCCACAGGCCAGGGTTCTGGGGAGGCAGAGTAAGCCCTTGTATTTGCACAGTTCTTTACAACTTGCAAAGCGAAGGGCTTCCTCACGCCCTCCCTGCACATCTTCCCCTGCCCACCTGCAGGGAAGCTGGCAGAATCCTTTGGAGGAAGCTTTGTTTTGGAGTCCTCAGTGAGAAGCAGATACCTCCCAGGGGTCACTGCAGAGATGTTATCCCCAGTTCATCTGCCCACATCTGAAAGGTATCTGGGCTCAGAGGAAGTGACACCTAAAAGATGCCGCTGAGCGATTAAGCAATTAGGCTCAGGTCCAGCACCTGAGCAGGTGAGAGGAACAGTGGTGGAGTGATGTCCAGACACTCCATGTTGCAGAAATAGGGCCCACCGCTTCGGGAAGAGAGGACGCAGACTATGTATACCTTCTGTGCAATTTCAACAGCCATCAGAAGACAAGTAGCAATGGAAACCCCCTTTTTTTCTACCCAAGCCGTGCACCCAGAGCACCTATACTGAGGGAGGAAGGAAGTCCTCCTGCATACCCCACCTCCATCTGGCTGGGCTCTATACTCTGTGGCTTGGGCTCGTTGTGGTCAGACCTGCCTCAAAGTCAAGGCTCTTTAGAGTTTCTCTCCACCTCTGATGGGGCCAAACTTGAAGCCTTATGAAGGTGCAAAGGAGAGACCTGAAGTCAAATCCAGAGGTTCTAGATAAAACTGGCCACTCAGCAAAGGGCCCCAGAGCACGTGACCCCCTATGGAGGGATGCTGGAGAAACTGCTGGCAGATTGATCCAGAATGGGCTGCTCTGTAAGTGGTTCGGTGTGTGGACTGGGTCCACAGAGGACCCAGGATACACCATGTGTGGCCCACCTCAGCGGCATAGGCGCCTGCATTCTCTGGGATTCAGGGTGAGGAGGTTCTGAGAGCGATGAAGAAAGCAGCTCCTGCTACAAGACTGGAGAGCTTAGATAATCCAAAAGAAGGTGCCCCACCCTGGGAGAAATGCCGGGATGATGGGAAACTGATCCGTGGGCAAGGACGGGGGAACCTAGGCCCGCTCCTGGGGGCACAGGCTTGGCAAATGCTTTTGAGAAAGATACAAAATCCGGGCTGCTTTCTGACTCAGCCTGGAGCCACCTGCCCTGACTGCTCAAGAGAGGGGACCCCAAGGAAATGGAAAGAACAAAACCACCTTGGGCAAACCACCAAATGATCCTCAGTGTCCCTAGGAAGAGAGCCCTTCTCTGCTAAGAGGTCCACCTTGATGGGAAGGGGACAGCACAGTAGCAGCAGGATAGGGAGCAGTAATGCTGCAGCACCCACAGACCTCCAGGAAGGGGTGTGCTTGGGGCGCTTTGCCCCTAACAAGCCCACGGATTGAGTCTAGGAAGCCAAAGCTCTTGTGACCTTTGTCTAGGCCCTGGGGGGCCACCCTTCCTTCCCAACCCTGCCTCCTCCCTCCAAGATGCTGTGAACAGGCCATCCTCCCCTGTGCCCCTGCTCAACCAAAAAGGAAGGAAATCTCCCTGAGCTGCCTCCCAGGATCCAAGAGTGTCACCTGAGCAGGAGACTGTACGCCCCGACTCTGGATCCTCACCACACTGCCCGTTCTCCATCATCATGAGACCCAAGCCCAGAGCACGGGCCTGAGTGAGGGCCTCCTCGGGAACCTCTAGTGGGTGGAGACCCTGGGATATGCAAGGGGCAGCAGATGGTGAAGCAGGGTCAGAACCACTTCTTCCCCCTGAGGCAGGCTGCCTGGTCGCTGGCACCTCCAGGGCTGGGGGCATCAGGGCTGAGCCCCTACCAGCCCTGGGAAGAAGCTTGGGTCTCCCTTTATTAAAATGCTATGAGACCCTGGACAGGCATCCAGGGCCCTTACCCCTCTGCAGGAAAGTCCCCTGGGTCCCCAGTGCCCTGCCCAACTCTTGCAGGAAGCTCCTGCTCTGCCCAGCCCTCTCCTCCTCATTCCTCAGGGCAGGACTCAAGCATCATTGATCCCAGGACTGGCACATAGACCCTCCCAGTAGCCCCTACCTTTTTGTCATAGAATTTATCCCTGTTTATAAATACACATTTGGGTTTGAGGTTACTTGCTTTCCAAGTTTTCCCCCCGAAAACACATGCATATAAACTAACTCTCCCCCCGCCCCTCAATCCAGTCATTTACTCAACCACCATCTATTGAGTGGCTGCTGTGTGCCAGGTACCTCTCCAGCAGCTACGGGTGCGACAGTGAATAAAAACCCCAAATTTCTGTCCTCAGAAAGCTTACATTCTAGGAAGGCAGGGCAAGATAGACAACAGCCATACACCTGATAACTAAATAACTTGCATAGCATGTGTTATGGTTTGGATGTGAGGTCTCCCCCAGAAGCTCACGTGTGAGACAATGCAAGACCGTTCAGAGGAGAAATGATTGGGTTGTAAGGGTCTTAACCCAATCAGTGATGTAATCCCCGGATAGGGATTAACTGACAAGTAGCAATGGAAACCCCTTTCTTTCTACCCATGCCTTACAGCCAGAACACCTATTCTGAGAGAGGAAGTGGGAGGGCGTGGCTGGAGGAAGTGGAAAGTGGGGGCTTGGCTCTGATGGATATAATTGTATCTGGAAAGTGGAGTCTCTCTTCAGCTTTCTGATCATCACGATGTGAGCTGCTTCCCTCTGCCACCCTCTCCCACCTTGATGTTCAGCCTCACCTCGAGTCCTGTGGAATGGAGCCAGCCTTCTGTGGACTAAGAGCTCAGAAACTGTGAGCCCTCAAATAAACTCTTCCTCCTCTATAATCATGCTGTCCTTGAGTTACAGCAGCAAAACAGCTGACTGAAATAGAATGTTATGAATGCTACAGAAAAGGAATCCCAGAGGCTCAGGAGGCTGAGGCAGGAGGATTGCCAGTTCAAAGCCAGCCTCAGCAACTTAGTGAGGCCCTAAGCAACTCAGTGAGACCCTGTCTCTAAATAAAATGTTGAAAAGGGCCGGGGATGTGGCTCAGTGGTTAAGTACCCCTAGGTTCAATCCCTGGTTCAAAAAAAAAGAAAGAAAGAAAGAAAAGAAAAGGAGGAGGAGGAAGAAGAAAGAGGAAAAGAAAAAGGGAAAGTAGCCTAGGGGTACAAGAGTGCCAGGGGAGAGCATGGTTGCAGGATCAAGTAGGGAGGTCAGCAAGGCCTCTGTGAAAAGGGGAGGAGGTATGAGCCAACCTTGTAGGATGCAAGGACCTGGCAGGGTTCTGTCCAGTCACTACTAAATCTCCAGCCCTTAGCCTCCGTCTGGCACCCAGTGGTCATTTCGGAAATTACTGAACAGATGAAGGAATGGGTGGATGCATGGATGTGTGGATGGTCTTTCTTTCTCTAACATCTAGGTAAGATGCTGGTACCTGAACCTAGAGGCCTATGGCAGACATTGTGTCCTCCCGGAAACAACTCTTCTCCCTCCCCACCGTTCAGCAGTCATGTGGTTTCGGCGTGTCTGAAGCGTTCCCCAATGAGTCCAAGACAATCGTGGTGGCATCACTGTCACACACACTGGTTCGGGAGCCCTAACTGAAGACAGTTTGTATATTTTACCCTCCTGGGTACTAACTCAGGTGAACTTGACCTAAGAAATCCCAGACAGGGGCTGGGGATGTGGCTCAAGCGGTAGCGCGCTCGCCTGGCATGCACGGCCCGGGTTCGATCCTCAGCACCACATACCAACAAAGATGTTGTGTCCACCGAGAACTAAAAAATAAATATTAAAAATTCTCTCTCTCTCTCTCCTCTCTCTCACTCTATCTTTAAAAAAAAAAAAAACAAAAACAAAAACAAAAAAACCTTTAAAAAAAAAAAAGAAATCCCAGACAGGGGAAAGTCTTTCATTCCACGCCTGGAGAAGGGCTGCTCTGCCATTGTGCCAATGAACAAGGGGGCACAAGGCTGTCACCACTGCCAGCTTATAATCAAGATGGGACCTACCTGGCTGAGGACAAAGCTGGCCCTACCAACAGGGGCAGAGAAGCAGACAGAACCCAGGTCTTTGATGACATCGTTAAGCCACATGTCAACCAACCTCTGGACTTTCAGCTGTGGGATAGTTAATACGTCTTCTTGTTTAAGCCAGTTAGGGATGGGTTTCTAGCACTTTCCCACCTTGGAATATTCTAACTCATGAAGGACCTGCCTTCTACTCCTGCCAGGTGCTGATTTGGCAAGGTTAACCCTCACAGGTCAACATTCTGCTTTTGGCCGATGACACAGAGGGGTGTCCCCATTGTTCTGTCCTATCCTCCTGTACCACCCAGTGCTAGCTCCTTGCTCTCATGACCACAGAATGATATAGGTACCATCCCTTCTAGAATACGGAAGTAACGTCCTAAATAGGTGAGGAGACTTGAGCTCAGCCAAGATATGGAATATGTCCTGCCCAAAGAAAGACCTGCTTCTAAAGCCATCGTAACTCCTGGTCAGAGAAGAGAGGGGATAAAAGCTTCTACTGAAGAGAGAGAGAAAGAAAGGAGTGTGGGGGGGGGGCACCTCTAGGTCCTATAGTGTTGTGGAACAGGGGTTTAGGCCCTGACATCCCAACGGCTCCCACTGGGTACACTGACGCTGAGGCTCTACCTGCAGCCCAGAGAGACTCCACTTCTTAGGTAGGTCTTGCCTCAGACAGGAAATTATTCATTTTTTAATTTTAAATTTTAAATTATTAAAGAGGTAATACATGCACGAGGTTTTTTAAAAAAACAGTACAAAAGGTTACACAGTGAAATAAAAAGTCTCAAGGCTGGGGGTGTAGCTCAGGGGAAGAGTATGTGCTTAGCATAATCAAAGCCCTGGGCTCCATCCCCCACACCCCCCATCTATCAGAGACAGCGCCTAGAGGGGCTGATGTGGGCATGCGAGCAGCAGGCAATATTGGGAGGCGTTAGATCCTCCGCAATCTCCATTACATCCTGAACCATTCAAATAGTCTGATGGCCATGTAAGTCCAGCTACAGGACCAATCCTAGCCTCCTCCTCTCAGCTGGCTTTTCCCTCTGATGTATAAGTCTGGGTAGTGACGGTTACTGGTTCCTCAAGTCCTTCCCGAGCTAGTCCATGCATTATCAGTAAGTGTGTGTATAACTATTATATCTATATTTCATCCCACAGACTTTGACACTGGAGCATACTATTGGAGGACAACTATTGTATATTGTATACTAATGTAGCACACTAGGACACTCCTCTGTACCTGGCTTTGCTAACTTAGTATCTTTGATATTGTTCCATATCCACACATGCAGACCTTCTTCCTTGTTTTTTGATGGCTATATATGGAGGTACTAAAATTTATGTCACTCAAACCCTATTGATGATATCAGATTGCACCTATTACATTCTATGTATTATAAACGAGGCTGCATTGGCTCTCATTCTGCAGATGTCTTTGTGCACATTTCAATCACTGCAGGATAATTTCCTAAAAAGAGAATTTCTAGATGAAAGAGTACATCCGGTTTAAAATTAATAACTATTTGTCAAATTGTCTTCTTGGTAGTCATACTGATTGTCACCCCCACTTATAATAAGTAAGAGGGTCTCTTTTCCCCACACTCTGGAGAAGCAAGCAACTCATAGGCCAGCTTTGGAGGACATGGGAGAAGGAGCTGTTGGTCTATCGAATAACCCATATCATTATTAAGACCCAGAAGCAGAGTGGGAATTATGATCAAGGACCTCAGGTCCAACAGTACCAGACTTGAATCCTAGCTTTGTTACCACTGTGTGACTTCAGCAAAAGCCTTAACCCTGGTGGACCTCAGTTTCCTGACATATAAAGTAGAAATTTTTTTTAAAAAAAGAACACACATCCACTTCTAGGGTCAGTATAAAGAACCAGCTGAAATAACTGTATATAAATCTCCAGTGCAATGCCTGGTGCCTGGTAGGAGCTTAGTAAATGAGAATTAATTATCACAGTGGGCAGGCTTCTGAATCCCAGTGTCCTCTTTGTCCATTAATGGCTTTGATCTGGAATTGGCTCAGGCAAGACCAGAGGAAGAGCTGAGCCTGGGGACAGGAAGGAGATGCTGGGTGGGTCTGAATGCATCCAGCAGGGAGGAATCAGGAAAGCACAGGCAGAGGGAATTTAGGCCTCAGAAATGGATGCAGGGCAGGAGGTGTGGGGAAAATAATACTGAGTTGGGAGGCTGAGGCAGACCATGTGGCACAAAGTAGGTGCGCAAGATGATTGATATATTTGTTTAATTCTGTCAATTTTTTTTATTTTATCGTGCAGTGAAAAATACAACCAACACATTAAACCGATGATTCCAAGGGAATTCTTGCTTAAGAAGATACCCATGTGGCATGTGAATGTTTCAAAAGTGAGTTGATTGAAGTTTAAAAATTAAAGAAATCACAGTGCGAAGTACGTGAGCTGCAGTGATTCCAGAAATCATGATGGTAATACATCATTGATTGAATTTTTCTAAATATTGACATACCTAGCCAATTCTGAAATTCAGCACAAAACCATCCAGAGTGGTTTGAAGGCCAAATCTGTTGCTTACTATGTAAAGTCAGGCCGGGGGTGGGGGCAGGGGAGGCATTAACCTCACTGGATCTCAGCTTCCTAATTGTAAAATGAGGGGTGGGAACAGTTTTGCCCTCATGGCATGGTTATAAAGATTCAAACAAATATCAAGGACAATGTTCTCCCTTCACTTCCTGGAGTGTAGTGAGCACCTAATAAATATGATCATTGTCATTTATTATAGTGAGCATAAGCTAAGGAGCTTTGATTTTATTCTATAAGCAATAGAAGATGTTTTGTTTTTATAGAACTTATTCCATTATGGAAATAACATTTCTTTTTTTTTTAAAATATCTTTTAGTTGTCAGGCTGGGAATATAGTTCAGTTGGTAGAGTGCTTGTCTCGCATGCACAAGGCCCTGGGTTCAATCCCCAGCACCACAAAAATAAATAAATAAATAAATAAATAAAAATAATTTTTTAGTTGTCAATGGACCTTTATTTTATTTATTTATTTATAGGAGGTCCAACTCAGTGCTTCATACATGCTAGGCAAGCACTCTACCAGTGAGCCACAACCCCAGTCCCAGAAATAATATTTCAACAACATTAACCAAAAAGATTATTAAACCAACAGGAAAACTGTCCGTCATTCTCCCGACCTTCAATGATCTTCATTTTTGCATATTCTGCTCCCAATTTTATCAACATGAATACTTATTTGGCATGGTTGCCTTCAGCCTTCATGCAAATTTTGTGTCCTGCAAAATGATTGAAAACATGATGTCATAAACAGTTTCCATGTTTCTGCACATTCTTTATCGTGATCAGTTTTTGAGGCTGCTTAATATTGCATTGAGTAGATTAACTACCGCCTTCTTAACCGTCTCACAGCCTGGAGAAATGGAAGAGGATAATGTCAGTGGCATCTCCAAAGCTTTTTCATCTGTTGAATTATGTTCTTAAGATCAATTCCCAGAATCGAGCTTAGTGGGTCAAAAGGTAATCATATTTCCAAGGCTCGTGTTACATTTTACTAGACTGTTTTGTGGACAGAGACAGAGGAGCACAGACTCCATCCAGCCTCGCCAGCGCTGGGTGATGGTGTTTGTGAAATTCCGCTAATGTAATAAGTCTGAAATGCTATCCTGATTCAGCTTTCATTTCCATCTCTTTGATCACAAATAGGTTGAACTGTTTTCCAAGTATTTGTTTACTCTTTGCTTATCCTCTGGGGGGAAGTAGGCATCTTGTATCCTTCACCTGGTTTTCTGCTGAAGTCTTAAGACTCATCTGGAAAATTCAAGTGAGCACGTCAGAGTCCACAGACAGGAGTCATTTGCCAGCCAGATTTGGCCATTGAGGCTCCTGAGCAGGGTGACACGTGATCAAAACTATACCCCGGGAAGATTAATTTGTAGATTAATTCAGGAAAGTGAGCCGAGAGACAGAGACATCTGTCAGTAGGATTCTATAATGGGGACCTGGACTGGACAGTGGCCCCAGTCCCCTCCCCCACCAGTAACAAAAGGCTCAAAGTCCCACCTATCAGGGCTTGTGGCACTTCTCTTTGCCCCACGCCTTCCATCCCCTCATGCATACACTCACTCTCTCTTGCAAATCCAATGGTTTCAATCCACAGAATAGAGAAGGAAAGATCTGCTGTCCTATCCAGTTACTATGCAAATGAGGCATGTGTTGCTTAAAGAGGGTCACATACCAAGTGGCTGCCATAACCACTCATCCTCAGCTGGTGTCTTCAGGAGATGGGAAAACAGTTGGAGAGTTAGTGCAACAGGAAACAGGGAATCAGCAGTGTTTTGCCCCCATACTATGGATTCCCAGACTGAGAGAGTCTAAAGCTATTTATCAAACAGTCAGCCTAGGTAGGGCTTTCTAGAACTGTCCATCCCCACTCTGTCTCAGACATTACTCCCTCTAACATCAGCATGAACCCTAGCAACTAGTACCTTCATTATTTGATTGGGAGCGCCCCAGGTAGACCTTGTGTCTGATAGGTGAGCGACCTTCACTGAGTGCCTACTCTGGGCTGCCCACCAGGGCTATGCCATAGAGGTGCTAAAAAAAAAAAAAAACAGAGTCAAAGAAAACATGGACTCTGCACTCGATGGGGTTTCTGTCCAGTGAGAAAGAGAAGCTGTCTTCATCCAAGAGGGCACTCCAGCAGAAACAATGGGACCCAAGTGTCTAACCAGTCGACCCCCAGGAAGCCAGAATTCTGACCTGTGGTCAAAACGGGCATGGGGCTTCCTAACAGAGGAAAGAGTCACTGGACCTGGATTCAGAGCCAGGCCCTTAGATTCTTAGCCATGTCACTCTTGATGAAGTTATGTGACCTCTTAGAATGGCTGCCCCTCATATTTGCAGGGCTGGGGCCAGAGTGCAAATGAAAGTTCTTAGGGACTTTTCTTCCCTTGGAGGGACACTGGCTGGAGGGAGGCCAGAGCAGAGCCCTAAGAACATGGGGCTCAAGGCAAGACCCCTCTCGCTTAGGTCTAAGAGCAGTACTGCATATCTGAGCTTGTTTCCCTATCTGTAAAAAAAAAAAAAAGAGGTAATTAGCCCATCACAGGGGCACATACCTGTAATCCCAGTGGCTTGGGAGACTGAGGCAGGAGGATCTCGAGTTCAGAGCAGCCTCAGCAACAGCAAGGCACTAAGCAACTCAGTAAGACCCTGCCTCGCTAAATTGCTGAGGTTAGCTTTGAATTTGCAATCCTCCTGCCTCAGCCTCCTGAGCCACTGAGATTACAGGTGTGCAGCCTCAAGTAAGTTCTTACCATTATGTAAATGGACAGAGGCCCCAGAATCTAGGCAGGAAAGGAGAAAAACACATTCTGACAATCTTGCCCTTTAAACTCATCTGCTTTAGGCTTTCTTCTTCGTTTCCTACACAGGAAAGGAACCCTGTCCCCCAACAGACTGGGCCGAGCAGGGCACGAGGAGGGTTCTGAGTCACAGGCACAGGCCCTCTACTCTCCAGAGTATATCAGTGTGTGTGGTCAGTGACCAGCTCAGGGGCAGGCCTAATGGCCAGTGAGCCTGCAAAGGAGCCCAGAGTGGGGCCTAAGGGAGTCTTAAAAATTCTGATCTGCCCCTGGGGCCCACATCACTGCCCTGGAACTAGAAAGTTGAGGGCAACATGGGATCTAGCTGACAACCTCCATTTTCAGCAGTTCGCAGCTAAGAAGCCACAACACAAATGAGAATGGCTTTTCCTAGATCTCTCAAAAGCACCGAGTCCAGCTGCTCTTTCAATGGGGAGGGACCTGAAGCCCAGAAAGGCTAACCCTGGTTACACAGTCCTTTGGAGTCAGAGTCCAAGCTAGCACTTCTAATTCAACCCAGGATTCCTGATATCACACTGGGAAGCCCTGGCGCACGTGCCAGGAAAGGGTGGAGATGTCAAGGTCAGCCATAAAAGGAGGATGTCATGACTAAAAGCTGACTCCCAAATCCAGCTCTGCCACTTGCTCCTGAGGAGGCTTCAGGCCACTACTTAGCTTTTTGCTACTGGACTTTAACATCATTTTTCTAGGTTGTTGTTGGCCCAAGGCAGAAGTAATAACATTATTAGCATTTATCAAGCACAAGGTCAGGCTAGGTTCTTTGATGTTTTATATCATTTAGTCCTCAAACAAACTCATGAGCTGGGAACTGGTGTTGCACCCCTCCCATGTTCTAGATGAGAAAACTGGAAACTTAAGACAGTTAAGCAACTTGCCCAGGGTCATCTAGCTAGCTAGTAAGCTGCAAAGCTGGGACACACACATCACAGCCTGTGCTCTTGCCCCACCTTGTTCACCAACTACAAAGTGCCCTATACAGTGTAGGTAGCAAACAGGAGAAGGAGAGAGCCAGGGAGTTACTGCAGCTCACTAGATGGTGTCACCAGAGGGAAGAGGGGTCTCATGGGCACCCTGAGAATAGTGGTATGGTTAATAGGTGGGAACTCACAGAAGATATAAAGACTTATGTAGTTTGTACCAATAACCTCATTCTACATGACCTCCTCCTTTTCAAGGCCCACTATTGTCCACACAAGGTGTCTCTCCCCCTTCTCAGCAAAAGTCCATTCATGAGCCCATTTCTAGAGATCTCTGGCTTCTACTGAGGCTGCAGATCCAACTACAGCCACCAGAGGGCAGGCCAGCTCTGCAGCCAAGGCCAGAGGACCAGGTATCCCAGAGCCTGGCCAAGTGTCCAGCCAGAGATGGGCCTTCATGGCCTATGGCATAGTCTCTGATTATAATTTGCTATCTGCTTGTTCCTTCTAATCTCAAAACATTTGACAGAAATCCAACTCATTCAGATACCTCATTCAGACACTGTGTCTGATTCTACTGCCATAGCCCTCACCACCAAAGAATGGCCACCAAGATGGCAATGACGTCAGCTTCCACTGCATGCTTCATTTTAACAAGCAGCTTCTCATGCCTTGAGTGGCTGGAGATTGAATGGCGCCTTAAGAGAGTGGATTCTGTTCAGTTGAGGAAACCAAGGCTTGTGGAAGGGGAGTAAATTGCTTAGTTCACCTGTAGAACTCTGGTATACAACCTCAAGGGAGAGCCCTTTCCCACTGAAGCTGGAAGGAGTAGGGACTGCAATCGTGGATAGAGGGAGGAATTAGGGGTCAGAATGGTCTACAGGGGAGACCAAATATATTTTGTGGCATTTCCTATAAACTGACACTAGTCATGAGCTCACCATGCAGCAAACCATCCAGAAGTACCCATTGAGCAACTAATGGACAAGACAATGCATGATAGGTATTTCCTGCCCTCAAAAAGCAGGCAGTCTAGGACGGGGGTGGGGGGGGTGGGGGTAGGAGGGGTGAGTCAGCAGACAATTATAGGAAACCGTGACACCTGTAGAATGGGGTACGTTCACTGTCTAGGGAATACCCAAGTTGGACCGAAAGAGAGGCCTCAAGCCAAGGACTCTTAGAAGGGGCACTCCCTTCCCTGAAGCTCACCCCAGGACGGGGGCTCCCCTGCCAGCCTCCGTTCCCGCCTATGTTGGAGGCCGGGGGTCCCCTCCCACCCCTCTCAGAGGGGCGCGGGCCAGGAGCTGATGACAGTACACCTGAGTCAGCCCGCCGCCCACCCGCCCCTCAGCGTCTGTCTCCGCATCTTGTGATATTTCGCTTCCCGGGAGCCAGCCCCACTGCGCTCCGGAGGCAGCTCGGCAAACAAACCCAGCGACAGATTGTGCCGCGGCTCATTCCGGGGAAGGACGCCAAATCCCACCCTGCTACCCCCAACACTCCCTCCCCGCCACCCCCTCCAGGTCCTCCCCCACCCCAGGCGCAGGGTCCTCTGCAGGGTGGGTCCCAGGAAGATGCAGGACCCTATCCCTGCCTTTTGAAGATGGAAGGTGGAAAGGAGATTACCTCTTGCTGTTTCTACCTGATCTGAAAATGAAAGGGGTGGGAGAGGAAATTTAGTGTGGGGGGGGGGCGGGGGGGAGCGTACCGGGAGCCCAAGAAGTGCAGAGGATGGAACCAGCAGGGGGCACTCCAGCGCGAGGTGCAAGAGGACTGGGAGCCTGAGAATGAAACTGGATGAGAACTGGAAGGCGAGGTAGAGATTAAGAGATAGCGAGACACCCGCAGAGGTGGAGAGACAGAGGCAGGGAGAAGAGACAACAAGACCCAGAGAGACAGCTAGAGAAGCAGAGAAGACAGTGACAGAAAGAAGCAGATGCCTAGAAGAGGAAAGGACAGGAAGAGAGTAAGAAAGGGAGAGAGGGAGGGAAGAAGGGAGGGAGACAACAGAGCCGGAGATCATAAAATATGAATAAGATTGGTGGGGGGAGAAAATGAGAGAAATCGAATGAGTACGAGGGAAGAATGACCGATTATGGAAGAAGCCGAGAATGAATGGGAAGAATGAGAGCAGCATTTATAAAGCGCCGACTGTATGCCATGCGTTGGACCCTGGCACAGAAAGGGAGGAGCCTGCCAGAGGCAGCGGGACCTGGGGTTCCTATGCTTTCCTCACAGTAGCGGCTGCCCAGGAGTCCAGCACTGCCGCGAGCCGGGCAGGACTGAGCGCAGATGGCCTTGGCGCCCGCCTTACGCGCCGCTCCATCAGTCTCAACCCCGCCCGCGCGGCTTGGCGACTGGCCTGAAGAGATCCCCAAGGGTCCCACGCTTTATCCTTCTCTGGGGTGGCCCTCGAAGACAGGATGCTGGGCACCTTGGGCCGTGCCAAGAAGAGCGGGGAATGGCAACTTAGCCTTTGTAAGGAGTCTCTTAGGTCACAGATTGGCTGACATGGGACAAAAAGAGGTCGCTAGGGGAGCGAGATGGTCCCAGCGAGACCAGAATCCAACCCTCTATCAAAGAAAGTAGAAATTCCCAGCAATTTCCTCCCCACCTTTTGTCCTCTCTAGTCCTCTCGTATGGAATGATATATCCCCTCTTGGACACATCACATATACGTATAAACACGCACAAATTCTCACGCGCGCCCAAACTTGTATCCTCTCCTAAATGCTTCAAGGGGCGTACAACACACCCGTGCAACCTATGCCCTCGCTGCCCACCCAAGCTTGCTCGCGCAAAATCTCACTCAGCTTCACTCAGTTTCCCACCCGCTCGGACACGCACACTAGCGGGTACTCAGCGGCTCACCAGTGCTCACACTCAAGTGCCCCCATCCTCCCAGGTATAAAAGGTCGCGTGCCAGCACTCAGTCACACCTGCACGAACTCCCTTGAGCGCGCGTGCACGTTCATATGCCCTCGATCTTGCACACACACAAATTCTTGCACGTATTATTCTTACAGTCGCACACTTTGGGTTTCTGGTCTGGGGTTGGAAGGAAAAGTGGGATCTTGAGGGTCTCGCGTGGGAGAGAGAGGCACCGCCAAGGATGCGGCGGGAGGGGAGCGGGGATTGACCCAGAAGCCCATCTCCTCCGAGAAGGTTGGGAGGGGAAAACCGGACAAGTCCATGGGGTTTCCTAACACTAGC
This sequence comes from Ictidomys tridecemlineatus, assembly GCF_052094955.1. Taxonomy (NCBI): domain Eukaryota; kingdom Metazoa; phylum Chordata; class Mammalia; order Rodentia; family Sciuridae; genus Ictidomys; species Ictidomys tridecemlineatus. The sequence goes on along the minus strand of NC_135480.1, from coordinate 14,771,851 downwards.
GCTCCCCCGCAAGAAGGGATTTCTCTAGAAGCGTGGCGCCGCGGAGGCGATAGAACTCAGCGCACAGGATCCCCCAAGGTTGGGAGGGGGCTGGGATGGAGTGGACCAGAGAGCCGCTCCCGCCTCCTAGTGGCCAGGAAAGGGTTAAGTCGGCAAGCCAGGCGGCGAGGGAGGAGCCTGCGAGTGCGGGAAGGCGAGGAGGGTGGTTGGGAAGCGCTTCTTCGCTGTCCCCACTCTCCCTCGGCGAGCAGCTGGGGCGCGCGGACCGACGGACTGACGGGCCCCGGTGCCAGCCGCGCGGCTGGGAGGGTGCGGGCACAGAGCGTCGCGGGCCAGCCCCAGCCCTCCGCAGCCCGTCGTGCCCCGCCCCGTCCCGTCGGGGCCGATGGCTCCTCCCGAGGCCCGCAGCCCGGGGGGCGCAGGGTAGAGCGCCGCGGCCGGGCCACGCAGCCTCGGGACTCCCGGGCCCCCCCGGAGCCCCGCGGAGTCCCCGCCGTCCGTCCGGCGGGCTAAGGGAGCGAGTGGGAGCGCCCTCCCCCCGCCGCCCCTCCCCCGAGCGTCGAGACAAGATGCTGCCCGGGCTCAGGCGCCTGCTGCAAGGTAGGGACCCGCGCCGGCGGGAGAGCAGGGTTATCCTGGAGAGGCGAGCCGGACGCCCCTCTCCCGGGCGCGAGGGTGGGGCAGTGGGTGGCTCTGGGAGGGGGAAGAGCTCCCGGCCCCGGCCGCGCCTCCGTCCCCGAGGCTGCCCGCAGGAGGAGGCACCCAGCTCGGAGGCTGCCGGAGGGTGCCCGGAGCTCGTGACCGAGAGCGGACGCGAGGGGCAAGCGCGCCGGGCCGAGGCGGGGAGGGAGGCTCAGGTTCCGCTGTCCCGGCTCCACCTGCTCCGGGAACGCTGAGGACTCGGGCGGCTGGGGAAGCGCCGACTCAGCAACTCGTGCCCGGTGCCTCAGCACTTTCCAGTCACCTGGGAGGACGAGCGATGTGGGTAGGGGGCTGCCTGGGAAGGGGGGCGCAGAGGGAATCCCCAAGGGCCCTCCCTGGTAGGACAGATGGACGGGCTAGAAAGAGGACAGTTCCGTGGTTTGAGTGACAGGCAAGGGTGTGGACCGGAGATTGGGGGTGGGGAGGGGAAGGGGTCCAGGGGGAAGGCTAGGGAAGGAAAGTCAAAGATGGAGAAAAGTGGTGAGGGAAGTCGGGGGGAGAGGAGGGCATGGAGGAGAGAAAAGAGGAGGAATAAAGGTTAGAGGGGAGAGCTTCCAGGGACCAGAGATCCAGAGCAAGACCCAGGAAGAGGAAGGGCAGGGGAGACCAGAACAGGGCAAGAGGTGAAGAGAACACCATGGACAGGCACCTAGAATCAGGGGTGGAGATAACGGAAAAAGAATGAGGACTGGTGCCCTGGAAACCGGAATGGGAATGGGAAGATCAGAAACGTGATCACGCTGGAGACAGTGAATAGGGATGGGATGTCAGAACCAGGGGAAGATGGTCAAGGATGAGCTCCAGGCTTGGGGACCAACGGAAACTGTAGATAGGAGAGGGGCTGGGGTAGATCTGGATGCAGAGAGGGGCTGGAGAGGGAAGAGGAGAAGGAAAAGAAAGGGGTGGGAGAGAGGGCCCAGCGGGAGGGGGTGGCTGCCCAGGGATGAGACAAAGAGGCTCTGGAAACCACTTCCACGTGGAAGCCCTCCATTCCCAAAGAGCCTGCCTGTCACACATCCCTTCTATCAGGGAGTGGCTGGTGGGCCAGACCCAGGACTGAGCTCAGGGGCTGGGGGCAGCTGTGAGGAAGACCCTGTAAGGACCTCCCAGTGGGGAGGCAGCCTCCTAGGGTGGGCACCCGGGCAGGCTTGGTGCTGCCATTTATATCTCCGAGCCCCGACGTCGCATGCTGCCACTGACAGTGGCTGCTTTTTTTGGGGTGTTACATTCTGACAGAATGAGAAGCTGTTTGCAGCAGCTTTCAACCTCCAGTCACCAGAGGCATCAGTGCCTCCCCAGGCCCTTCCCTGGCATCACCCCACCTCCATCCTACTCCCAGTCTCTACCTCTTGGGACCCTGCCCCCTGGGCATCGGCATGGCAGGCCTAGCCTTTCCCGAAAGCAGCCTGTTGGGTGTGGAGATGGGGCTTCCGTCCCGACCCCGTGCCACTCCTCCCAGAGCCAGAGGCCTGCCTGTTTCCTGGGACCACTCTGTGCAGGCAACCGGGCATTGGCACCCTGGCTCCTGCCCTCCACCCAGGTCCACCTGCCTGCTCCTTAAGTTCCTGCAGGAGGGCCTCTGGCCTAAAGGATGGCCCAGGCGGGAACCCTGTCTCAGAGCCTAGGCATCCGAGGTTAGAAAGCCCAGAGTCCTTGACAACGGCCCCTAAGTGAACGGATACTTTTTGGCTTGGGCACCTCAGGATCAATAACCGTGTTCTGGCCTTCCTCTGCTTTCCTTGCTGGACAGTTCTGGCCTTATCTCTGGACAATGGTCATCACTTCTTGACTCCCACATGTGTGATCCCCTAAAACAACCACGGCTAGGAGCCCCCTCCTTGCCTTGACCCTAAACAGCCAAACAGCCAACATTATGACCCGTCCAGACCTGGGCACCTGGGCCCAGCCTCTGTCCTCCCTGTCCCTCAAGGGCACTGTCTCTCCTACCCAGGGCTGGTTTCTGTGGATATTATTGAGGGAGGGGGCTCCTAGAGAGAGGTCAGGGAGTCTGTCCTAACATGGGTTTGACACCCTGCCTTGCAGGGGGGGGGGGCGCCTGTACTAACTGCATGACCTGAGGCCCCTCCTTCTTCGAGCTGGGGGTCCTGGCAGCATTGACCTCACAGGGGACTGTGTCGGGTTGCATCCTTTGGGGAAAGAAGTTAGCACAGACAAGCACAGTGTCCGGAACACAGTAGGGGCTTCAAGTCAGATGGCTTCCTCCCATCCCTGCTCCACACTCCCCTGCAGCTCGGGCTCACCTGCCTATAGGGGGAGCCGTGAGCAGAGAGTGAAGGGGACAGTGAGAGAGGGCTTTCCTCTGTGTGTAAGGTGGCAGGGCGACAGGAAGGCCTGGGCTGCCCGCTCTGAACCAGCCCTTCCCCTCCCCAGCCTTCAACTGTGAAATGGGGGTGGGGGTTTGCTCTGGAGGGCCACCAGCTATCCCCCCTTCCAGCCCAGCACACTGTGCATCTCAGCCCCGACTCTGCCAGGGATCCACAAAATGGGGGCCAGGAGTGGAGCTGTGGTCCTCAGAGAAGAGGCAGCAGCGAGGAGGCAGGGCATGAGGGAAGGGTCGTGGGGAAGAGGCGGGAGAATCAGGGGCGGGGAGGGAAGGCAGAGGCCCACCCTGGGCAGGACAGGGGTGGGAGGAAGCCCCCAGCTCTGCCCCGAGTGCCCCCTCCAGCCCAGCCTGGGGCAGAGGGACCCGGAGCCCCCCACCTTCCCCTCCTCCTCCTCCTCGCCTCCAGTGAGCGCCGCAGCCTGAATTATGGATGAGGCTCCTTGGGTTACGCTGCTTTGCACGGCAGCAGCAGCAGCGAGGGCCAGAAATGGCAACAGAGTCACTGTTACGCAGCAGCTGTCACGGAGGGGCCCCCAGCTCAGGGTCCCTCCTCAAGGAACCTGCAGGGAATACCAGGCTGGGGGAGGTGGGCGGTGGTGGGGGGAGGCCTGGGGACAACAGGGAGGCTGTGGGAAGAGGAGAAGAGCCTCCAGAGAGAGCAGGGAAGGCTGGATACTAAGGGTGAGTAGGGCCCTTGCCAGTCCCTGCCCAGCGGGACTCAACTCTGGAAGACACCTGGTGCCTGGAGGAGGAGGAACCGACCCGGGGTCATTTTGGTGTGCACATCCTTCCTTCCGTCAGTCTCTCCTGGGATAGCAGTTAGTCCCAGAGGCTGGAGAAAGAGCTCCGTAATCCCCCAGAGAGCCGGTGGCCACTAGGGCTCACATTCTTGTGAGCTTGTGGATAAGGGGTGGGATTAAGGGCTCAGAAAAGGATTGGGTTTCCTTTGGTGTCCAGTCCTTGGGGAGGCAGAGCTCAGAGGGTAACTGACAGGAAAGGAAGTGTCCTGCTGGGCATCAGGAGAATCCTTTATTCTGATTCTTGCCTGGCACCACTTTTCTGTGTGACCTTGGGCAAGTTGCTTGCCCTCTCTGAGCCCCGGCTGTCACCTCTGTCGAACAAATGATCATACCAGATGAACCTGGAGGACTTAGGCAGCTCTGAAGATGTCCAATTTGAAGCCCTAAACCTCAGTGCTCAGGAAACCTACCGTGGGTCCCCCATTGTGCTCCCACACCCCACCCCTGCCTGGTACAGATGAGGGGTGAGAGACATGCTCCTCCGCCCCACGTGGCTTTGAAAAACTCGGGAGGAGAAAGTAATCGTGAAACGCCGCACGGGGGAGGGGTGAGAAGGGCCGAGAAACGCGGAGGTGGTGTGAACGAATGGAACAGCCGCGCTGTGTCACTGAGTATTACATCACACCCAGCCTACACACGCACGGGGCCCGGCACTCACACACACGCGCGGGGGGACAGCCAGCGCACGCTTGCACGCACCGCGCAGCGCAGGGAGGGGCCCGGGACAGGGCCATGGGGCCTGGGTTCCTGGGTTGGTGCTAGGAGGCCCCCCGAGAGCCAGCAGCCAGGACCACCAGGTGCTGGGCATGGGGTCCCCGAATCTGTGCCAGTGTGCTGCCCTGGGGAGGAGACCCCCCAGCACCTGTGACGGCAAGGCCATATTCGGGGCCTGCCGGTGCCATGTGCGAACACCTGGCGCCCAGCACTTCACGTAGTAAGCACCTGGCTCCCGGTTTCCCAGAAGCACACGCACATGCACGCATCCACACACAGCCACCTCCGGAGTGTGACATCGGCACAAAACAACCTCCTGGGTGTGCAGTTCACAGCCCTGGAGGCCTCACCCTCAGTCACCCACCCCTGAGCCTCTTCTGGGGTCTCTGGATCCACGCAGAGCCCCAGGATCTCAGGTCCTTGGGCCCAAGAACCAAGTCTGCCTCCCCTGAGCCTTTGAAGGCCTGGGACACTGCTTGAAGCCAAGGGTGCTCGGTCGCTGTGGCCCAGGGACTGGGGCCTGGCTGTGGGAGGCTGGGCTGTCCTCTCTCCAGGCAAGGCTGCCAGAAGAAAATCCCAGGAGCTATCTGTGGGAAGCACATGCAGAGGAGAGGTCAAGTTGGCTCCAGCCAGAACTTTAATGTGCTCTAGTTCCTGCGGGTGGACAGGGGTGGAGGGGCCTGCCCTGCCTTGCTGGAGCCCAGAAACACAGGCCCCTGCACTGGACCCTCCAGTCCTCAGGCTAATCCATGCATCTCCTTCTCTGTCTACATGGTAAGAAGGGTGGACCATACCCCATCTTCAAACGTTACTTTAAGAAAAAAATTAAAACTTTTTAAAGTGACTTTGAACGAGAAGAGCCCGAGATGCAGAACGCAGATTTCTGGGCTGCCACACTCAGAGTTTGGATTCTGCATTCTTTTGGAGAGGACAGCTGATCCTGGTGCAGGTGCCTGGTGGCCCTGGGTAGACCCACTGGTCCCTACGGTCCCTCCTGGAGTGTAGAGGCTCTGCTTCCTCCCAGGTAAAACAGCAGGATAGTGAGGGAGGACTTTGGTCACTGGGTTCAGCAAGGCTGGGCCTCAGGAACACTGTGCACAGGCCTTAGACTCACAGAGTCTTCAGTTAGTTCTAGTCATTCTCAAGTGGGTTGGTTTTTCTCCCCAGGGGACATTTGGCAGTGTCTGGAGACATTTCGGTTATCACAACTGGGGGCAGGGTGCTGCTGGCATCTAGTGGATAGAAGACAGAGCGACTGTTAAACACCCTACATAGGACTGCCCCCACAACAAAGGACTCCCGGCCCACTGTGGACCCTGGGGTGGTGCAGCTCTCACAGTTAGTCTTTTGACATTAGTTTCTCAACAAGGTCAAACATGCGGCGGTGAAAGCAGACTAGAATGAAGAGACATGTGATCATCCAACAACTTTATATGCACGGAGGTGCTTCCTACAATGCCTCTTGGTGTTATGTTTTAATATACCTCAAAAAGAAGGTTCACAGCCTTACCTGGTGGCACACACACCTAGAATCCTAGCTATGCTGGAGGCTGAGATAGGAAGATTGCAAGTTTGAGGCCAGCCTAGGCAACTTAGCCAGACCCTGTCTCAAAATTACACACACACACACACACACACACACACACACACACACATATATATAGTAATGGGGATTGAAACCCTTTGGGTTCACTCAATCACTGAGCCATATCCCCAGCCCTTTTTATATTTTATTTAGAGACAGGACCTCACTAAGTTGCTTAGGGCCTCACTAAATTGCTGAGGTTGACTTTGAACTGCAATCCTCCTGTCTCAGCCTCCCAACTCACTGGGATTACAGGTGCGCGACACCGCACCCAGCTAAAACAATAATTTTAAAAAATGAAAAGGGCCGGGGGTGCAGCTCAGTGGTAGAGCACCTTGAGTTGAATCCCCAGTGCCAATAAATAAATAAATAAACAAACAAACAAACAAATAAAAATAATAAATAAAAGTTTGCAAGCCTCAAAGGAGCCTCAAGAATGAAGCGGCCAGGCCTCTGCAGACTCTGAGGGGCATCCAGAAGCCCCTGCCTGACATCCTGTGCAGAGAGCCGTCTTGGGCGGGTGGGCGCGGCCCCTGGGCCTCCAGCCAGCCCTCACTGGCCTCTCCCCGCAGGTCCCGCCTCAGCCTGCCTGCTGCTGCTGCTCCTGGCCCTGCCCCCCGCAGCCCCCAGCTGCCCCATGCTCTGTACCTGCTACTCGTCGCCGCCCACCGTGAGCTGCCAGGCCAACAACTTCTCCTCGGTGCCGCTGTCCCTGCCGCCCAGCACGCAGCGACTCTTCCTCCAGAACAACCTCATCCGCACTCTGCGGCCCGGCACCTTCGGGCCCAACCTGCTCACCCTGTGGCTCTTCTCCAACAACCTCTCCACCATCTACCCGGGCACCTTCCGCCACCTGCAGGCCCTGGAGGAGCTGGACCTCGGTGACAACCGGCACCTGCGCTCCCTGGAGCCTGACACCTTCCAGGGCCTGGAGCGGCTGCAGTCGCTGCATCTGTACCGCTGCCAGCTCAGCAGCCTGCCCGGGAACATCTTCCGCGGCCTGGTCAGCCTGCAGTACCTCTACCTCCAGGAGAACAGCCTGCTCCACCTCCAGGTGAGCGCCCCACCCCCACCCCCCAGCCCTGCCCGGGTGCCTCCAGTCCCTCCTCTCTCCCAGGACAGCTGCCTGCCTCACAGTCTCCACGTCTCTCTTTCTCTGCCCCTGTTCTAAGTTTCTGTGCCCCTCACATTCTCAGGGTCTTTCATCTCCTCTGTCTGCCTGCCTCAGTGTGGGTCCCCGTGTGCCCCTCTAGCTCCCCAGCCCCCACCTGTCTTCACCTGCCTTTGCCTGTCCCTTCCCGGCCCTCTCTGCCTCTTTCCCTGACTTGCCTCCCCCATCTGTCTGCCTCTGCCTCTTCTGTCTGTCTCCCTTCACACACCCACTCTGCACACTCCCCCATGTCTGTCTGGGAGTGTGGATGTGTCTTTCTGTGATCTCTGCTTTCCCCGCGTTTGCCTTCAGGGGACGGTGCCTTGCGCCAGGCACCCCAGCCCAAAGGGCTCTGTGGCTGCTCTTCTCACCCACCCCCAGGTCCTCCCACAGCACAGGCAAGTGGGGCCAGAGGGCAGGGCACTGCTCTGAGGTCCCAGAGAAGGGCCCACTCTGTCCAGCTCCCTGGATAATAGGACATGGACCTGCCCTGCCCTGCCCTCTCGGGCTTTCTGTTTCCACACCTTTTCTCTCAGTGCAAGGGAGGACAGAACAAAGGGTAAAAAAAAAAACGCTGTGGCACTCTTACCCAGCCGGAAAAGGAGGCCCTGAAAGCTAAAGGAGTAACAGCAATTGTTATTTATTGTTATTATTATTGATCTAATTGTTGTTTATTGTTGTTGTTATGCTGAGCGCCTGACAGTCAGATCCTCTGGGTCTGTTTCCCTGGGAAGCAATCACACACCCTCCAAACCACAGGAGCAGGAAACTTTCCTGGCTATGCAGCCTCTGGCTGGAAGGGGACAAGGTACCCCACTTCTCCCCCTCCCCACTTAAGCCTGGCAGGCACCTCCCCCTCCCACCCCAGGGCTGGCGCTAGATAGTCACCAGTCTGCTGGCTGGAAAACCAGGTCTGCATCGCTGAGGCTCATGATGATAGCCATTGCAATAATAATCTAACAAGCATTTGTCAAAAGTACCCACAGTGTGCTAGGTGCTGAGAAGACAGTGGTGGACGGAACAGTCCCTGCCTTCACAGAGAGAGCATTTTTATGGGGAGGAAGAGAAGTAAAATGCATAGTGTGCTGGGAAAATGGCTTGTGCTAGTGCGGAAACCATGAGCAGCCGTGGGCACTCAGAGGCTAAGCATTTGACCCCGGTCAACCCTGCCATTCACAAGAGGGTATTTTGTGAATTTCAACCTGGGCCTCAGTTTTCCCACCTGTAAATCAGGGGTAGCACAAGCACCCATCTCCTAGGGATTTCATAAGAATTAAATGCATGAATAATTTGTAAGGCACTTAGAATAGTGCTTGGCATACTGTAAGCACTATATAAATGCTTGTTAAAATACTATTTTAAGAAAGAGGAAGGAGCCTTATTTAACACTGGTCTTGGTGAAGTGCCCCAACCTGAACCTCATCCTGGGAATTTAGGTCAAAGTCAAGGACTATACTAAGGCCGTGGTGGGTTCCAGAACACCCCCTCCTTCTCCTTCCTAATGTTTCCCAGAACCACGTGGTTTACAAGGCGATCCTGACCACCGCAGCTCACTCCCACCACCCTGTTGGGGGCTGGTCTTCACTGTTTAGTTTTAATTGTTTGTAGTGGTAGAGGGACAGAATGCCTTTATTATATTCGTTTATTTTTATGTGGTGCTGAGGACCCAACCCAGGGCCTCCCACGTGGGAGGCAAGTGCTCTGCCCCTGAGCTACAGCCCCAGCCCTCACCTCACTGTTAACAGTGACAAAGCGGAGGCCGGGTGTCCCCAGGACTTTGTAGAGATGTAACCACCTCTAAACACAAATCTCTTAGCCATGGTCCTTGTGACTCGGGGCTCGCTGTTCTCACCATCACACTAGCTTTACAGCCGCCTGGCCGCAGGGACAGTTAGGGACACAGGGGACACGGGATGGAACTTCCTGAGGCCACACAGTCAGAGGAGTTGCCACTTGAGCCTGTACAGTCTGACTGCACTTCAGGGGGATGGTACCCCCAAAGTACAGCTGGGTGGGCTTGTTTTTGAAAACCCACACAGTGCTGGACACAGTGGCGCACGCCTGTGATTCCAGCGGAGGCTGAGGCAGGAGGATGGCAAGTTCAAAGGCAGCCTCAGCCAAAGCAGGTGCTAAGCAACTCAGTGAGCCCCTGTCTCTAAGTAAAATGCAAAATAGAGCTAGGGATGTGGCCCAGTGGTTGAGTGCCCCTGAGTTCAATTCCTGCTACCCCCACCCTCCCCCGCCAAAAAAAAAAAAAGGAAAAACCCGCACTTTGGAGTGTGCCAAACCCACGTTCCAGTCCCGGCCGCTAAACGACTTTGGACAAATCCCCTCACCTCTCAGTCACCATTTCCCTGCTTCTAAGTTGGCAGTCAGGACAGTACCTACTACTTATCTCAGTTTTGTGAGGATGAAGTGGAAGCGATCAGCGCAGAGCCACCCGCCAAAGGTACTGTCCTTTTCACTACAGGTTGAGCACCCTGTATCCAAATTGCTTGGGGACCAGGAGCGTTTCAGATTTCAACTGTTTTGGATTTGGGACTATTTGCATAGACATAATGAGATATCTTGGGGATGGGACCAGAGTCTGAGCACAAAATTCATTTACGTTTCATCTATGCCTATACACATAAGCTGAAGGTAATTTTATACAACATTTAAATAAATTTGCACATGAAACAAAATTTGTTTTGTTTTGTTTTGTGGGATTGAACCCACGGACGCTCTACCACTGAGCTGGAGCTGCAGCCCTTTTGATTGATTTATTTTGAGACGGGGGGTCTCCCTCAGTTACCCAGGCCGGTGCCCGGAACTTGAAATCCTCTTGCCTGACCTTCTCTGGGATTGCAGGTGTGCACTGTCACACCCACCAGGAACAAAGTTTCATGCTGTGGAATTTTCCACTGTGGCATCATGTCCGTGCGGCCAAACTTTCAGATTTCGTAGCATTTCTGAGTTTAGATTTTCTGATGAGGGTGCTCAACCTGTATTTTCATTACTCCTGCTACTCCTGGTACTCAACCACTCCTGCAGAGCTCTCCGGCGTCTCCTTCCTTATTCATACATATTAGTTGTTCATTATCTAACCTCAGATGAGTTGTTTCCCCTCTCTGAACCTCAGTTTCCTCATCTGTACACTGGGAATAAGAAAAACAATACCTTCCACCAAGAGTGGATGGACTGAGTAAAGGAGTGAGTGTCCGTAAAACATAGTGTAGTGCTGAATAAATTAGGTTAATACGAACGATCCTCCACGGAGTTGCAGGACAAGACAGTAGTCCGGGCCTGGGGTCAGCAAAGGCCCAGACAGAGGGGACCGCAGGTGGCACCGGGGAGAGCACTTGTTCTGCACATCCCTGGCGTGCAGGGTACAGGGCATCATGGGAAGGAAGCACTTCACACCTGGCCCTTTATAGAGGCAGAAAGACGCAGCCTCTGCCTGTGACCTGCCTGCCTGCCTGGTGGAACTAGGCTGGGAGATGCCACAGGCAGGTGAGGAAACCCGTGGGCTGAGGTGAGATCCACAGGGGCAGGTGTGACCCAAGATGGAGCTGGGCCTACCCGAGAAGGGAGGCTTGGAGGAGGCTACCAAAGGGGACCACAGCTTTTCAGGATGTGGCAGGTAGACACGGAAATGGGGTGGGGTGGAGGAACTCACAGATGGTCTGCTGTGGGCCAGGCACCAAGCCAGAGGAGTTCATTCAACAACAGATATTTACTGAGCACCTACTACATGCCAGGCAGTGTGCAGGGGTGCCAGGGATTCGAGGAGTGAACAAAACAATGTCCCTGCTCTGCTGGAGACTATTTTCTGTGGGAGGGTAGCCAGAAAACGATAGAGAGTTTATTCTTCCTTTCTCTGTGTGTGTGTGGGGGGGGGGGGGAGAAGGGGTGCTGGGAATTGAACCTGGGGCCTCAGGCAGTGGCTAGGCAAGCGCTCCACCATGGAGCCACTTCCCAGACCTCCTTCTTTCAGCCGTAGCAGCAGCCTGCACAGTGCTTAAGAGCCATCTTTGCACTCAGGCAAGTCTGAGTTTGAATCAATCCCAGCCTCACTTCCCATTTGCTGAGTGCTTTGGGGTAAGTTACTTAACCACTCTGAACCCCCCTGAGGTGGGAGAGGTGTTGTGATGATTAAAGGCAAGAGACTTTTTCAAGGGGCTCAGGCTGACGTCTGGCCCAGCATGAGTATCCAATCCGTTGAATAGTGGCTTTCATTCAACTGTTGGCAGCAAGGACACCCACGGAGCCTCAGCAAAACTAAGGCACCAGTCTCAAGTCACCAGTGGCAAGGGACACCGTCTAGACTTGGCCCAGGTCTGCCCAGCCCCAGAGTGCAGTTGTTCAGAGCCCGATCCCAGGAGTTCGCGTCCACAGACATTTAATGTGAGCTGTTGGGCTCTGGGCAAGTGGCTTCGGTCTCTGAGCCTCCCTCTCCTGGCCTGTGAAGTGGAGGTGATCATCGTCTCTGCCTCACAAGGTTGCGGTGATGCAGTTACTACCTAGGCTACGTGCGGCCCAGAGCCTGGCACACGGCGGGAGCTCAGCAACTCATCTGCCTGAGGCTGCTGACGCCGACGGTGACGATGATGCCCACCATAGACTGGTGAGCACCATGAGCGGGGGTGCCTGGCACAGAGGAGGCACTCAAAACAGCTTTGCTGAATGAGTGAGGTACATTTCAGGACTCGCCAACTCATAAATAGCAGATGAGAATGGGCCCGTAAAGATCAACTACCCTGGAAGTCATTTGTTTCCGATGAAAAAAAAAAGAAAAAGAAAAGAAAGGAAAAGAAAAGAACTGAGGCCCAGAGAGGTGCCTGGAGCTATCCAAGGTCACACAGCCTAGCAGCTAATGTGATGAGTGCCAGGAGCTGGAAGGCCGGAGGGAAGCAAGGTTAAGAACAGGGAAGGCTGTCCAGGAAAGGGAGGGGGCAGGGATCCTGCCTTAAGCTTCCAAATGGATGCAGAGAGCTGTGAACTGGCCAGTGAGGAGGTGAGGGAAATGTGGTTTTTGAAATGGAAGAGGATGACTTGAGCAGCCACTCTCAACCCAGAGGGAGGGGCGGTAGAGAGGGGGAGGGGGGAGGGCCTGGGCTGTGAAAGTCAAGAGCTTATTAATGCACAGAGAACCGTTTTAACGGTGGAGAGAGGAAGGACCGGATTTGAGAGCTGCAGCCCAGGAAGTGGCAACGGGATTTGGCAACAGCTTGGATGGGGGAAGGGGGGATGGACCCCAGGGCCGAGGCTCAGGGAGGGGAGGGCAGGACTGTGCAGAGAGACAAAGAGGAGAAGAGCCTGGAACGGGAAAGCAGGACTGTGGTCCCTGAACACATGCTCTTCCCTGCCTGACCTTCCCAAGTCCCCAAAGTGCTGATTACCCCTGCTCCTCCCCTGCCCTCTCCCATATTGATCCTCTGACCATACATCTCTGGGTGTGTCCTAGTCTTGCTGACGCTCCATGAAAAAGAGAAACCCTCAATAAGTGAGGGGAAGCCATTCCGAGTCCACTCTGGAGGAGGACAGGGGACAAGCAAGGCTGGAGCTAGGCAGGTGCAGGAGCCAGCTGAGGACCCGAACGGGGACTGGGGCTGGGCAGTGGCATCAGGGAGGCGGAGAACGCTGGTGTCTGAGGCAGCGAGAAGGTTGAGGGGGACGGATCTCAATGTGGCCAAGAGGAGGGCTGTTGGCAGGCTCAGTTCCTGTGGCAGAGAGGGCGGAAGCCAGATGGGAGGGGGTGAGAAGGCGCGGGAGCAGGGAGGTGGAGCTGGGGGTGGGGGCTGGGAGGCAGTGCCCTCCCCCACCTGAGGCCTCCCACCAGGCTCCGGGGTGGTGTGGACAGGGGATGTCCTCCCCAGGCAGGAGGACAGCCACAGTCAGGGACCAGGACCCCAGCTGAGCTGTCATGAGAAGGGAGGATGCTCCTGTCCCCGAGAGCAGCAGACCTGCTGGGACCTGCTAACCACAGTGATGCTGATGCTGGCAGGACCTCAAGGCTGTGGGGTCAGGGGACTGGGGTTCTAGCTGCTTCTCCAATGAGCCCTTCATCTCTCTGGACCTTGGTGCCCTCCCCTGTAAAAAGTGGGTTGTGCTGGGGGATCTTAAAATACTAGCTCCCAGATACACTGATCCTCAGAATTCCCTGATGAGGGGGTTAAAATGGTCCCCACCCCCACCGTGGATCACACCCACACCTGTTAACTGTGAACTCAATTCTGAATTCCAAGGTCCCTTCCAGCACTCACATGACTCCCCCACCCCCAGGCAGGTGGGACAGCTTCTCTAAGGGGTCGAGGTGCAGGGGAAGCAACTCTTCCTTCCCTTCCCCTGCTTCCCCTAGTGGAGGTGGGGTGGAGCTGATCCCTGGTCCCCTGAATCACCCAGCCTAGCCCTACTTCCCTGATAACCATCAGTTACTGATGGTGTTCCATGGCATACCTGCCAGGTACTGGTCCTCAGCAGGGTGGTAACTTTAGCCCTCAGTCCACTGAGAATTTTTCTCCCTGATGTGCATATTGAGGAAACTGAGTCTTGATGGGGTTAAATAACTTGTCCAAAATAACCCAGCCAGGAGAAAGGCAAGCTGGGTTCAGAACCAGGGCTCTAACTCCTGAGCCTGTAGGCTCCTTCCTCCCTGGACTGAGTCCCTGTGTACAGGCACTGTGCTCAGCCTCGGGCTCATATGAACTTCATGTGAAGGGTCTTGTTTGATCCTCAGAACAAATTCACCAGGTGGGGTCACTCATCTCCACTTTACAGAAGAGGAGACAGGTTTGGAGACATTGCAGACTTGGCCAGGTTTAAGATAATAACTAACGCAGAGAAAGTCTATCAAGGGGGAAACAGTTTTCCAAACACCCTAATGTGCTCTGCTTCATTTAGTCCACACGTTACAGTTGAGGAAACTGAGGCACCGGGATACCGAGTGACTAGTATAAGGTGGCAGAGTCACTTAGGGACCGATCCAGGATTTGAAACCAGAAAGTCTGGTTCGCTGTCTGCAAACTTAACCAAACCAGAGATGCCCATTCTCCAAGTGTGGTCCTCCAACAGCCGCATCAGCCTCGCCTGGGAACCTGTCAGGATAGACAGATTCCCAGGCAGCACCCGGAGCCCCAGACCTGCCAGATGGGAAGCCCGGGGCGGCGTTCGGGGATCTGCACGGGATACACCCTAAGGGTAAGAGCCGCTGACCTCAACGTTCCCGCTTTTTCCGCTGCAAATAGGTTAGAAGAGGCAGAGTTCCAATCCCGGACTCCGAACCCAAAGGTCCAACCCTTTCCACTCTGCCACAGTGCTCCGCTCCTTCCCTCACCCGGGTCCCCACCTCGCTCAGGACCACTCTCTTCTATTCCCGCCCCCACCCAGGATGACCTGTTCGCGGACCTGGCCAACCTGAGCCACCTCTTCCTCCACGGCAACCGCCTGCGGCTGCTCACAGAGCACGTGTTCCGCGGCCTGGGCAGCCTGGACCGGCTGCTCCTGCACGGGAACCGGCTGCAGGGCGTGCACCGCGCGGCCTTCCGCGGCCTCAGCCGCCTCACCATCCTCTACCTGTTCAACAACAGCCTGGCCTCGCTGCCGGGCGAGGCGCTCGCCGACCTGCCGGCGCTCGAGTTCCTGCGGCTCAACGCCAACCCCTGGGCGTGCGACTGCCGCGCGCGGCCGCTCTGGGCCTGGTTCCAGCGCGCGCGCGTGTCCAGCTCCGACGTGACCTGCGCCACGCCCCCGGAGCGCCAGGGCCGAGACCTGCGCGCGCTGCGCGAGGCCGACTTCCAGGCGTGTCCGCCCGCCGCGCCCACGCGGCCCGGCAGCCGCGCCCGCGGCAACAGCTCCTCCAACCACCTGTACGGGGTGGCCGAGGCCGGGGCGCCCCCCGCCGACCCCTCCACGCTCTACCGAGACCTGCCCGCCGAGGACTCGCGGGGGCGCCAGGGCGGAGACGCGCCCACCGAGGACGACTACTGGGTGGGCTACGGGGGCGAGGACCAGCGCGGGGAGCAGACGTGCCCCGGGGCTGCTTGCCAGGCGCCCCCGGACTCCCGCGGCCCCGCGCTGGCGGCCGGGCTCCCCAGCCCCCTGCTTTGCCTCTTGCTGCTGGCTCCCCATCACCTCTGACTGCGGTGCTGAGACTGAAGAGGCCGGGGCTCAGGCCCCTCCCCCCGAGCCGCGGCCCCGGACCCCGTCCCTGCCCACCCCACCCCGCCAGGCCCCGCCGCCTTCCGGTCCCCTCCCGGCTCCCCGCCTCCTCTGGACCAGGCTGTCGCTCCTGGCCTTCTGGCTGCTCCGACTGTGGCAGGGTGTGTGGCGGCTCAGCCCTGTTCGCCCTAATTCTAGCCATTAACTCTTCTTCCCCATCCCGAGGCTGGGGTGGGGCACCCCGGGCAGCCGCTGGCCGCCCTCTCCGGGGCCCACAGTGGACACAGAGGGGCTTTTGTCTGCAGAGCATCTTCCACCAGCAGAGCCTTTGGAAGCTCCCCCAGGGGGGCCCCACCCAGGACCCTTGGGAGGGATGCCTCAGTGCGGGCCCCTGCTGATCCCAGTCCCCTCGACCTCCTGACACTGGGGGAACACTTTCTCCTAAGTCTACCCTGGACAATTTTTAGGGCGCCTGGGGAGAGCTTTCCTCTCCACCATGGCCCCTGTGTGGTGAAGATCAAAAGAAGTTGTTTGGGAAAAAAAAATTTATTAAAAAATTCTATTATTTTATCTCCTGTAAGATTTTTTTTTCTGGGGACTGGGGGAGCTCAGGATCTCAAAAGTGGGATGAGGGCTGAGAACCACCGTAAGGATTTCAGGACTGGAGGGCTAGGGGAAAAGAACCACCTTGTGCCATCAAAGAGCTCCCTGCTGCTGCGAGCTGGTGTGTGATCTCTCCCTTTGAGAAGTTGAAGCCTGAGGAAGATTTGTGTAGCACTGAGTCCCAGGGAGGTGAAGTTACAGCCCAGAGTGGTGGGTGCTGATGGCATCTCCTCTCTTTTGTCCAGGAGAAGCAGCAACAACCAGCCCTGACTTGTCTCCAGCCTGGCTAAAGTCTCCTTTTCCTGCAAGGAGGGGGGGGTGGGGGAAGACATCCATGGTCACCACCAGCCCAAACAAGGCTTTAAGCAAATCTGGGAAAGGCACCTCTTCCCCAGGGGATACACAGTTCTAAGGTAGAGCAAACACCTTAGGGAGAGGAGCCCAGGGCTGGATTTCAGCTCATATTTGTCACCTTGGCTGAGTGCCCTTGTGCAGTGTACAGCCTGCAGAACCGTACACAGCAAAAGCAGCCTCTCTCCCTGACTTCCGGTGAGCTAGAAGCTATGATGGATGGACCACATCAGAGAAGGTTCTCCAAGCAAGCTAGAAGAAAGGTCAAGAGGCTGGGTAGTCAAGAGGGACAGGAATCCCAAGGTGGGATCTTGTGGTGGAATCACAAGCTTCATCTTTCTGGTGTATGGAGGAGAGCCTGAGACAGGAGACAGGCTAAGAAGGGGTTGAGACTGAGAGTGTTAGGACTGAGTCTCAGACAGAAGTGATTGAAGCTTGGTGGTTTGAATTGGGGTTAAGAATCTAGCTGGGAGGTGGGAACAGAGAGCCAGAAGGGACCCAGAGGTGGTAGGGCTCCAGGCAGGGTGTTGAGATTCTGTGTCTCTAGCTGTGGAGGTCGGAGGATGGTGAGAAGGGGAGGTGGGAGCCGGCATGGTAAGCTCTGCAGAAGGGCACGATGTGGGCAGGGGCACAGTGAGGTCAGGGACCCACAGAGCTGAGTCGAGGGTCTTGCAGGGGCCTGAGTCAGCTGGCTTTGAGAAAGCCTGTGAGTTGGTGGTGGGGGGGAGCAGGCAAGAGCTCTGATGGAGGAGGGGCTGCTGGCCTGGGCAGGGGGAGGGGCATGCTGGTAAATCAGAGGCAGGCTGTCCAGGTCACAAAATTATCGTTGTGAAATATTCATGGGCCTTCAGTCCAGATGCTATTTCAGAACAGTGAGAGCAGGCGGAGTGCGTGAGCCTCAGGAAGAAGCCTAAAGGGGAGGCGCACCCCACCAGCCCCCACCTCCATCACCACTCACCCAGACAGACCCACGGACGCCCATCACGTGCACACCCACGCTCTCCAGCTCCTGCTCACACACTCACACAAAGCAGAGCTGCCCGGCACGTGCAGGCACGCCAGCCACCCACGGGCCCCACAAACAGGCAGATGCACCCCAGATATGGATGTGCACGCACACCCTCTCCACCAGGACCCAGCACGGAGGGAGACCACTCCCAGAGACCTCAAACACAGGGATCCCTATCCCTCCCCCCCCCAAAAAAAACCAACAAATTTACATCTTTGAGCCCCACCCTCAAATGTCCCTGAAATAGAAGGGACATTCAAGGCCATCCAGCCCAACCCCCACCAGTGCTCTGATAGGAAAATTGAGGCCAGAGAGAGGGAAAGGGACTTGTCCCACACTCCCCCAACCTCCTGAAATGCGAAACGCATTCGCCTCCCACGTTCGGTGAGTGTACCCCCATTCTGCTTTCTTGTCATCTGCCAGACACCCAGTCTGGTTGTAGTCAGCGCCTCCCTTTCCCTAGTCTCCGGTATCTACTTGGTTACCCAGTGCCCCTCTCTCCTTTCCATTTCCTTCCCGCCACCTCCCTGCTCCAGCTACTCCTGACCTCCTGCTGGGAATGTAAAAGAAAACAGCCATCATCTCTGCACTCATTTTGCTGCAGTCCCTCTCTCCCTTCCTCTCACCCAGCCTGCCCTTGGTGACCAGAGTCATCTGGCCAAAATTTGCATTAGGCCACTATGTCCCTCAGGAACCTACAGTGGCTCCCTATTGCCTCAGGATAAACACCTCAGCGGAACATCAGACATTCTTCAGGGTCCCCAGGCATCTGCTTTTCCTAGCCTTTTCTCTCATGGCGGTGTCCCAAGCCTTCTCTCCAGCTAAGAACGCCTGGGTCCTGCTGGCCAGCAGTTATCCTGCACTTGAAACCCACAAACCTACTTTGAATGCCCCCTAACTGCTCTCCTCGCAGACTAGGAAACCTCCCCAGTCCAGGCTCCTGAGCCTTTCCCAAGGCCAAGACTGCATCCCTCTGACCACGCTTGGGGGTTCTCTTGCTGCCCTTCAAAGCAGCAGTCAGCAGCCGGGCCCCGGCTTCCTCCAGGCGGACGGCTGTCCCCTAACGGCCACCTTGGGAAGCACAGCCGGGTTTCAGCCAACCTAACCTGAGAGCGAGCATCTATCTAATCGCCCCCGGAGAGGAAGAGAAGGACGCCAGATGACAAGGTTTATAAGCCTTTAAGCCTCTAAGGTTCTTACACCCGGATTGGGGGTAGAGCTCCCAGCCCTGCTTTCTGATCTCTAATTTGTGTGAGGGCTCCTCGCCTGTGAAATACAAAGACTTGGGGCTCCCAGGACACTGTAGAAGGAAAGTTTGCCCACGGAACTCTAAGAGGTCACAGAGCCAGGGGCAGTCCAGGTGGCAGGCCCAAGGTCCAGTTGGGGTCAGGTTGCTACATGAATTTTTAATGCCTCCAGCCAAACCTGTCAGATGTTCCGAAACCCGAGTATCCATATCCTTTCCTCTGTGTACACAATGCCCTTCCCCATCCCCAATACCCCAGGGAGGCAGGGCAGGGAGGGCAGACCTGGGACAGCTAGCTATCCAGTGGGCCCTGGAGAAACAGTTTTGAGAGGGTAGAAGGGTGACAGACCTAACTACTCTCCTACTTGCAAGCTGTGTGGCCTTGTGCAAATTATTTAACCTCTCTGAACATCAGGGTATCTTTTTTTTTTTTTTGTAATTTTTCATTTTCATTTTATAACTGGAGGCAGGGGCAGCTATGCCGGGTCAAGTCGAGTTGTTGTAGGGAGTAAGTGCCATAGCCCATGGGAAGATGACCTGCATTGTCTGAATTATTATCCTTCCTCAAGTCCTACCTCCCTCCTCCTGTTTTCTCCCCACGGGAGAGGGGCCCTGGTTCCTCCTTTTGAAGGTGAGGACTTTGGTTGTTTCCACCATCCACCGGAGACACTGGGGTCTTCCTAGGGACTTCAGAAGAGAGAGGGAGAGAGGTGAGAATATGGCCAGGCTGGTGGAAGTGGACATCGCAGAAAGGAAGGAGAAGACCCTGCTCAAAGGGGGAAAAGCCAGGTGGACCCCACCCCTTTCCTCTCCCTCCCTCCCTCCTTTCTAGTTGGCACCCTCCCCAGGCCTCCTGATGTGCCCGAAGCTAGACCGGAAACTAAGCGGCCACACTGAGCGGAGGGGAGGTCATGAACCTTGAGGGCAGCGAGGGGGAGGGGGAGGGACTGTGGTAGGAGCCACTAAACGCCCACCCCCACCTTCGTCCTTGCACAGGGTTCCTAAAAACCAGGGCCCTTCGCATCCGATTTAAATGAGAAGCTGATTCCTGAGCTCCTCACACCTGCAGAAGCCCATCTCTCAGGCACCCTGGACGCTGCATGTTAACAAGTGGGGGTGGCTTAGAAAGCACTAGAAAGTTGAAGAAACTTCCCCTCGAAGGTGAGGTGGTCCCCGTGGGTCGGAAAGGCGAGTGCGAGTGGAGAAAGGTTAGCTCCGCTCCCACCCCCGCGCACCTGGTGAAAGTTAGGGACCAGACTCGTGCATGGAAAAAAGGTGACGCCCTGGGTGGGTGGAGGAGATAAAGGATGCAGCCAGCAAACTGAGACGAGATGTAACCAGAGAGTGGGGTGGGGGACAAAGGGAGCGAGGCCCGCGAGCGGCCAGTAGCGGAAACGGGCACCTGCAGGTGCGCCCCGCCCTCTCCTCGGAGGCACAACTTCTGGACCCGGTGCCGAGGCCGGGAAGACGGCCACCCCAGGTTTCTGCGGCGGAGGGTCAGAGGGGACTAGCGCCCTCCCGAGGTGCCTCGCACGAATCTAGGGACAGTCGCGCCTCCGTCCCCTGGCCAGAGCCCGCCACCCTGGCCCTCCGGGCCCAGCTGGGTCCGACGTCCCTCTGACCCGCCCCTTCCCCCTCCCGCCAGCCCCCAGTCCCAGCTCATCTGCATAAAGTTCCAATTAACACGTTTTCCCTTAGCTATTTGCGATCCCTGAACTCGCTCCCAGCCGGGAGCCCACTTCCCGCCGCCCCCTCGTCCTCCGGATCGCGGCCCCTTTAACCCTTGCGCCCCGGGCGGCTCCCGCTGGCCTCGACCCCGCCAGCCCGCCGCGCGGTGGGAACCGGGGGGCGAGGGGCGCGCCCTGGGGCGGCGGGCGGAGCACAGGGGTCGGCCGGGGGCCGGGGGCGGGGGAAAGGCAGGCTCCCGCCCGCCCCGCTTTCTGGGAAGACACGGAGGGCGGGGGCTTCTCCCGGGAGACTCGGGGCGTCGAAATTCCTCGTTCCTCGTCCTTCGGCCCCCGCACCCCTCCTCCTCCCCGCCACGCACCCTCTCCCCTCCCCAGCCATCTGTTCTACTCCGCAGCGCCGCGACAAACACGGCTCCAGCTCGCTTCCGCCCCTGCCCAGCCCCCTCCCCAAACTCCCCCCACCCCCGGGAGAGGAAAAGTGGTGGCACCCCTCTCCTAGGAGGCCCAAAGGTCTGCCTCCACCGCCCACCCGGTCCCAGGCCTCATCTGGGCAGGGTTGAGCGCTGAGACCCCTTCCTTCCATGGTGGGGGTGGGCAGTGGGGCTGGGGATGATGCCTGAAAGGTTGGGGGTCCGGGAAGACACCGGGGAGACCTCAAAGGAGGGGCAGAGTATGTCCAGGTTAGAGGCTCAGGAGGCCGAGCCCGGGGAGGGGCGGACTAGTGGGCAGGGTGTGGGGTTCCGCGAGTGGTTCGCCGCCCCCAGCCCGGGTCCCAGGCTGCGCCAGCCACAGCCATGCAGCGCCGCCTGCTGGGCGCAACGGGTACCCGGCGCGCACGCCTGCTTCCCACCCAGAATCCGGTGGGATCTCAAGTTTCTTGCTCAATCTTGGGAAAGCCAAGATCCCGGCCGGAGAGATGCAGTGAGATCCGGGCAGGGCCTCTGGGAACCGGCAGGATCCCCTGGTGGGCGCTAACTCTGATCTTGTATTTTGCTAAGGCAATGTTGGAAGTCAGCTCTGAGCAGCCAGGGATGTGCAGTGTGACCTGGTCAAGTCTCCACACCTCTCTGAACATTTTCTCAATTGAAAACAGTTGGGCCAGTCTGTTTCATTAACTTCTCAAGAAAACTTAAGACAGAGAGAATATGGTTTATCCGGGATGCTATCTCCCAAGTCCTTTTCAGGGATAGAAATGTGAGGAGGATGGATAGTGATGTCAAGGTCACTCTCAGCCCAGAGAGGGCTGCTGATAACTGGGAAGAAGCTTGGGGTCTCCATTTCATCCCTGATTGCCAGGGAAGGCCTGAGGTTAGGACTCTGCAGGCAGACTGCCTGAGTTCCATGATGAGCTCCACCACCCACCACTGTGTGTCCTTGGTTTCTGCCTTAACCTCTCTGGGCTTGTTCCTCAATCTCCAAAACAGGATGACAATATCGACCTCTTGTGCTATTGTTGGGATGAAAGGAGACACTGTATAGAACCGGACAGATCCTCAACCACAGTTAGTTGCCCCTCCATTCTGTGACTTTAATTGGTAAGGTTTATGTCCCAGGAACACAAGTAGGTGCAGGGTAAATGAGCTACATCTTCCGGAACAGCCTCTTGTCCTCAAAGATGATGTCTTCCCTTAATGTGGATAATTTTAAAGTCTCACTTTAATGTTAAAAGTCACATAGCTGAGTATGGTGGCACATGCCTGAGACACCAAGGATCTGGAGGCTGAGGCAGGAAGGAGGATCCCAAGTTTGAGGCAAGCCTCAGCAATTTAGCAAGACCCCGTCTCAAAATAAGATAGAAAAAAAGGACTGGGGATATAGCTCACTCGGTGATACAGAACCCTGGGTTCAATCCCCAGAACCGAGGAAAAAAAAAAAAGCAAATGTAAATATAGCATAACATAAAGCTTAAAATTTGCATAAAGTTTTAAGATAAAATAGGAGACTACAAAGAAGTGTTGCTTTCAGCAGGCCCCAGAGATGCCTCGGTGGGAAAGTTTGAGTCATCCCCTAGTTTTCTTTCTGAAGCATCCTTCTCTGATCCACTGGGTGGAAAAAGGCCAGCTTCCTGGGTGCACCCCAAATCCTGGGAAGTGGAGGGCAAGATTCAGACTTCCTCCCGGCACTCAAGGCAGGGAGAGAACGGGGAGGTGAGCCAGACAGCCCGAGGACAGCCTGGCACCCCAAGCATACTACCTAATGCCCAGCTGAGCCCCGG
Organism: Ictidomys tridecemlineatus; assembly: GCF_052094955.1. Lineage (NCBI taxonomy): Eukaryota > Metazoa > Chordata > Mammalia > Rodentia > Sciuridae > Ictidomys > Ictidomys tridecemlineatus. The sequence goes on along the minus strand of NC_135480.1, from coordinate 14,749,305 downwards.
GGGAGGAGGGACAGGGGACAGACAACCCTCCCGCCACTGCCCCAAAGCACAGGTACACGCCAGCCAGTCTCCTGCTCCCTTTTTATTTCCTCCTGGATCTGAGAGCAGCAGCACCAGAGAGGGAACCTGCCCTCCAGTCCTGCAAGGGGCTTGTCCCTGCACCCTGTACAGGACACAGCCAGTACCTTGAGCCCCTTTTCCTCTGGGGGAAGGTATGTCACAGCACACACAGGAACTCACACTCCTGGCAGCTGGGGCCGCAGGGGTAGCCTGCTCACTGACCCCACAGTCCTCCAGAGGCACCAGAAGACAGGACCCTCGAGGCCCCTGGGACAAAGGCCTGGAGAAAGGGCAGCCTCACGCCTTGGTCTCCTCTGTCCAAGGAAGAAGGCCCAATTCCTCCAGCACAGAGGCTTCTTCAGTCCCTGGAGGGTTGCTTTGGGAAATATTGTCTTAAGGTTATCCCCACCCCTTTTTGCAAGTCCCTATAAAAATAGACCTTCTCTTGGTATCTTTTAAATGCACCGCTCCGGGCTCCATGCACATGTGACAGGTAGGGAGCCGTCCGGGTGTTCCCTTTGGTTATTCAAGCCTTGGTTGCCGGCCATCCAGTTTCTCGGCCTCAGACGTCTATGCTGCCCCTTTGGAGGTGCTGAGCATCTTCTGTGGGCCTGGCTCACTGGTGACATACTCCCTCTGGAGCCGGGCACGGAAGTAGAAGAGGTAGCAAGGTAGCAGGAATCCCAGAAGTGAGAATAACAAGAGGCCCAGGTTCACCTTTAGGGAAAGGAAAGAGAAAGTCAAGTATGTGCTGGTTAAACCTCACCATCCTCAGAGACCCGCCTTAGCCGCCAACCCAGAGAAGGCAGCCATTTTTGCTCCAAGACCTAAAGAAGAATGAGAAATAGCACTCAGTGCATGCAATCGCTGCTCCACCAGTATCTCATTTAATGCTCAGCAGCCTGGCCAAGTGGCTGAGATGAAAACCCTGGAGTCTAGTAAGTGGCAGGGCCTGGCTGGGGGCCACACAATGGGGCATTCTCTTGGGGGACAGGCTGCCTTTGCAATGGGACATGGGCTGGCAGATATTGGCCAGTGGGGTGCCATGTGGGGTGATGAGTAGCGGCTCTCAGGCCTGGGCAAAGGAACGGAGATGGACAGACTGCGGGACAGATGACTTGCAAGGCCCAAGAGAGTGAATGAGTTCACATTCCACTCCACAAGACACAGTGTGACCCGGGGCCAGCCACCTCCACTCCAAGTGCCTCTTTCTCGGCCACTGCGGCCAAGATCAAGTGCCCAAAGGTACACAGCGTGCTTGGCACACAGCAAATTCTCCAGGAGCGGGAGCAGATCTTTCATCACAGTTCTTGGGGGAAGAGGATTTATGATGTGGGAGGCCCCACGGGACAGAAATTGGTTTCAGGGAGGCAGATGTCAGTCCAATGCAAGGGAAAGCCTATCGAATACCCTCCGTGCTGCAGGGAGACCCCTGGTAGGACCTTAGGGACCAGGGCTCCTAAACATGGGCTCGAGGATCAGGGCTGGCCCACCGTGCAACTCACCTGGGGGCTTACTGAAAACAGAGCCAGGTTGAGAGAGGCCAGCTCAGGAGGCCGGGGACCTGCGTTCTTAACACTCCACAAGGAGTTCTGATGGGCACCAGCTCGGGATGCTATCACATACGAGTCCCCCTCCCCCTCCCCCGTGCCCTGAGCCCACCCTGGCTCTCACCCAGAAGGAGTCTCCTCGCAGGGGTCCCACGACGACCATGAAGAGCGGCTGCTGGAGGAGGGCGAACACGGCGCTGATGAGAGACTGCAGGCCCGTCAGCGTCCCAAAGTGGTTGGATGGGAACCTGTCCACAGAGAGGTGGCCAGGAATCAGGGTTAACCGCCCCCCCACTGTGCCCCCGCCCCAGGCTTGGCTCTCTTGGCAAGCAGAGCAGAACTTAGCTAGAGATGGTGGCCAGGGAGGACCTCCCCAGGAAGAGGACTACTGGCCTTGCATGTGCTCCTTGGTCCCTGCCCTGGAGGGGGCATGCCTGGGCCCTGAGCCCTGCGGGTCTGACAGCTCCTCTCTGTGTGATCATCATAAGGAGCTCAACGTCTCTGTTCCCCAGTTCCCCGAATAACAGGGACAGCATGAAACCCACTCGGCTGCTCTCTTTATTCTTTCCACAAATGGCACTGATGTAGGTGCTGGGGGATAAAGCTATGTACCAAGCGGGCAAAGGTGCCTGCCTCACAGGGTGACATTGTCATGGATGGAGCAGGTGGCCATCCGACCGTGAACAAGTGCACGGTCTAGGTGCTGAGGAAAGAGGTCAGGCAGAGAAGAGGCTGGGGAGGTCAGGGGGTTTCAACTGTGGAGACGGTGGCCTGGGAAGGCCTCAGCAGATGAGGCCGACTAGGTAAGAAGAGGAGGAGGTGGAACTGTGAGCCTGGCAGACATCTGGAGGAAGGGTGTTTTAGCAAGAGGGAACAGCGAGTGCAAAGACCCCGAGGGCGTAACATGCTGGGGCTTCTGAGGCCTAAGAGTGAGCGAGTGAGGAGAGGGGGCCAGGTCTTGTGGGGATTTTTAGGTCATAATAAACCTTTGGCTTTTACTCTCTAGTGAGACTAGTGACACAAAGAGATGTATATCCTACGAGGGGACTCTAGCCACTGGTGTAAAAATAGACTTGAGGAGGCCAGGCACAGTGGGGCACACCTCTAGTCCCAGTGACCCGGAAGGCTGAGGCAGGAGGATCACAAGTTGGAGGCCAGCCTCGGCAACTTAATGAGTCCCTGCCTCAAAATGAAAAGTAAAATATGGTTCAGTGACAGAGCATCCCTGGGTTCAATTCCTAGTACCACACACACACACACACACACACACACACACACACACACACACACACAAAAGGACTGAAGAAGGACAAGCCTCAAGAGACTATTTGGAGGCCACTGCAGTGATCCAAGCCGGAGCCAACAGTGGCTTGGCCCGAGGTCGCAGCAATGGTGGTCAGAAGGAGTCAAAGGGGTGGTGGAATGTGGGCAGGAGGCCGATGGATCGAATGTGGAGCAGGAAGAAGACTCAAGGGTAGACTGTGAGCCCTTGGCTTGAACAAACACAGAGACAAGTTCAAGACACGGACAGGCTGCTCGGTGCCGAGAGGCTGCCATGAGGCTCACACTCGGGAGCAATGGCCAAGCCTCCTGGCCTGGACCGGCCGCGGACGAGGCCCCCGGTACCAGTTAAGATTCTGTCATCGCTACTGTAATGTCCTTTATTACTCCATCGCCCCGCAGGGGAGGCACTCGGCAGTGCCTGGCAGTGGAAACTAGGAGAGAAAGGGACACGGGGCTGTTCCCGGTGGAGAAGGAGAGTCATAAGGAAGGGGGGTGTTCTACAGGGCAGCCGGGGGAGGGAGGCCACGGTGGAGGCCATTTCTGACAGCAGACCCAGGGACCAGCGCCTCTGTCATCAAACCACGTATTCCAGCCTCCCCCAAGGAAGATTTCCAACAACGGGAGTCTCCCTGCGGGGGGAAGGCTGGCGTGGAGGAGGTGGGCTCCCCATGATCAGAGGGGCTCAGAGGAGTGCACCAGATGGCCCCCCCAAGCTCCCCAACTCTGAGAGGTCAGCATGCAGGAGAGGTACTGAAGGGACGCGAGGGGCCCTTCTGGCTCTACCCTGGTTTTCTCTGTGACGGGGACAAAGCTGGGAAAGGCGTTCAGCCTCAAAGACTCACACGGCAGCGTACAGGCCCCCACAGGCCGAGTGGTAGAATCCTCGAACTATGGTGTGCAGGACAAAAGTCAAAAACTGAAACCAAAAGGGAGACAGCGTCAAGGCGGGGTGCACAGGGACATGGGGCCTCACCAAGTCATCTACACACTCGCACCCCACCTGCCACCAATCTACTAAGAACACCTGGGAACCCGGGAAACAGGCCCCGAGCAGGGGCCAGAGCCATGCCTCCCGAAGGCAGGCCCTGGTGGATGGTCCCTTGGGAGGATCGTGGGAGGCAGAGGGAGGGGACAGAGGGAAGCGGCACCTGGAGGTGTAGGTTGCTGATTAGGCAGGTGATACCAAAACCCACAAGGAGGAGGTTGGTCAGGGTGAAGGCGTTGATGGCATTAGTGAGCTTCTGGATCTTGCGGTAGCGTGGTTTGGTGGACTTGGTGGTGACCCCATCCCTGAGGAGAAAAAGCCATCACTGGACCCCACCTGGACTTCCCTGGTTCTCAACCAGGCCCTGCCCCCTGCCCCCTGCCCCTGATTGTTGGGACAGAAGAAAAGGCAGGAAAACCATTCTCTCGAAGTGTGGTTCCCACTCAAGATCAGATTGGGGGTGGGGGGATGTCTTTCTAGAATGCAGGCCTGACCCCAGGTCTCAGAGCCTCAGGAGTGAAGCCCAGGAGTCTGCAGGACAAATGCCCGGAGCATTTCTGATGCACACTGCAATTTTAGAATCAAGACTGAGAAGAATGGTAGAGAAAAGGGAGTTTCACAACGGCTCTCCCGCCGGTCTAGACAGCTGGGCCTCTGACCAACCAGAAAGCTCCTCTGTCTGGCATGATCAAGAGCTCCGTGGCCAGCCCAGGAGAGAGGTCAGTAGGCTGGGGTGAGGGCACGCTGCCCATCTATCCTGGACAAATAGGCCAGCGAATGGACCCTGGCCACCAGGAGCACAGGGTGAGGGAGGAAGGTTGGGGCGCTGCTGGTAGAGAGAGAAGCCCCTGGATTGTTCCTTAGAGGCTTCTCTCCTGGTGTCTCTCTCCCATCCTCTCAGGACAAATGGGGACTATTTGTACTGACACAAAAACCCAAAGCCATCAGAAGACCCGTCGCAGACACAGTGGGTTCAAGACCCAAGGGTCCCTCGTGGGCAGGCACTGACCCTCCTACCCACAGCCACGCGGCTGAGCTTGGAAGCAGCTCTGCAGCCCCAGGCAGTCCTCAGATGGCTGTGGCCCTGGCCCGAGGTGGACCACAGCCTCATGAGAGGCCCTGGGTCAGAATCAGCTGTCATCCCCAAATTCCCCAAATTGGATATATAAGCTCTAGATTATTACTTCTACTCTATTTTAATGCACCGGTATCAATTTCATTGAGACATTCACGAATCAAAAACTCGGGACTTCGTGGGTTAAGAACACTTTGGAGTACGGCCTTTGTGACATAGTGGCTGGAGCTTGCCGTGGGGTCTTGAGTAAGTTACTTAACCATGTGACCCTGTGTTTCAGCTTCCTCGTCTGCAAACAAGGACAATAATGCACCCACCTCAGAGGGCTGCTGCAGGACTCAGCAGATCACACAAGGTGCCTCACACAGGGTCAGTCCTCACTGTTAAGCTATTCTTATGACCAAGCAAGCCACGCCCCCTCTAGCCTCCGTTTCCTCATCTGTAAAAGTGGAGAAGTACTCCTACCCTCCCAGGACTCGGAGGAGAATGAAACGAGACACTGTATGTGCAAGAATGGAGAAAACGAAAAGCACTGTCTGACCACTCGCTGTCTCCGTCCTTGGGCAGGTCACCTGGCATCTCCGAGAGCAGTGCCCTCATGTGGGGAGTCCACGCAATCCTTGATCCGCCAGTCCATGAGGTAGCCAATGAGGGGGCAGGTGAGAAGGCACAGCAGCTGCATGGCCCCAAAGATGGAGGAGTAGAACCCAACTGGACAGGACAGGGAGGGAAGTGGGGTCAGGATGCTAGTGGCCCCGTGGGTAGGGCCACCCACTTCCAGCAGACAAACAGCCTCCCTCTGACCCAGGTTCTTGGATCCCCAGGGTTACCAGGGTAGGCCCAGGCCCAGAGGAATCCCAGCGCCTGGGGAACAGGCGACAGCAGGGTGGGCCCGGGCCTGGGCCCCGCTTTCATCTCCCTACCTGTCTCTTGCACATTTTGTCTCAGCTCATCGGTCACTGTGGGTAGGGGAGAGACACAGTGAGCCAGCTCAGCCAGGGTGACCCTCCTATGCCCCCACCCCGGGCCTCAGCAGTGCCTCACCATGCTCCTGGCCACCGGTCATGAGGTACTCCAGCATCTTGTTCATGATGGCCATGTAGAATATAACTCGGAGCTGGGTCATGCCCATGGTGACGAGGCTCCACAGGAAAATGGGGGAGCAGAGGCTCTTGCGGAAGGGGACCGACTGTGGAGAGACGGCAGGGGGTGCCCCTAGGCCCCCAGAACTCCAGTTTCTCTCTGTTTGTCCCAGCTCATGCAGGCCTAATGGGGGCTGGGACACTAACTATGTGATTCTGGAGAAGGACCGCTCAGTAACTATCCCCACAGCACCGGTGTTTTGTGTGGTAATAATAACTGAAGCACTTACTATGAGCTATTCCATTGAACCAAGTCTTACAATAACCTCCTCTACAGGGCCTCACAATGTTATCCAGGCTGGTCTTGAACTCCTAAATTCAAGGGATCCTCCTGTCTCGGCCTCTGATGTAGCTGGGATTACAACTGCCTGCCACCATGCCCAGCTCTTTACCACATTTTACAGATGAGGAAACTGTAGTTCAAACAGATCCTGCCTGAGCTCACAGGACCGGAAACAGCAGGTTGGCCTGACTCAGGCTCCTGCCCTTGACCACTTGTCCCATGGGGATGGGCAGTGGGAATAACGACCCTACTGAACATACCAATTTTGCACTTTACAAAGAGGTCCCATGTCCATGATGTAATCCAACCCTTACAACTAACTTGTCTATTTAGGTGGGTGCTTATGTTTTGGTTTTGGTACCGGAATTGAACCCAGAGCGCTCTACTACTGAGTCACAACACCAGCTCCAGCCCTTTTTATTTTTTGAGATAGGTTTTCACTAAGTTGCATAGGGCCTCGCTAAGTTGCTGAGGCTGGCCTAGAACTTGCAATCCTCCTGCCTCAGCCTCCCACAGGGTTGGGATTACAAGCATGCACCACCGTGCCCAGCTGAGTGGGTTTTATTAGTGCTAGTTTGAGAGGTGAAGAAGGTGAGATCAAGCACAAGTGATCCACCCAAGTTACATAGCCCATGCATGGGAAGCAGGACTCAAACCCCATCCTCTCTCACCAAAGGATATACGCCTTCTTTTTTTTGGTGTGGTGCTGGGGATTGAACCCAGGACCTTGTGCAAGCGAGGCAAGCACTCTACCAACTGAGCTATATCCCCAAGTCAACAACTTGAGAAGTGACCCAAGCAGGTGGATGCAGCTCCTCCTGCAGACAGCAGGGGGCGCTGGACAGTCAGGAGTAGGAGGGCTGCATCTTTTGACAGGGCTCCACTGCCCTGTCACAACAGGCTCAGAGATTGCAGGGGACCCTGAGTGAACCAATTGCTGGACAGACCAAGAGACTGCTCCTCCCTTCCTCACCCGGGGTACCAAGCAGGGTATCCCCGAATCTGAAATTGCCAGAATTGTTTGAAGTTTGGCTTCCCCATCTGTGAGTGGGAAGTGCGCTCCTCCTGCATCCCAGGGTAGTGTGAGAACAGAAGTGGAAAGAGACTGATGTTCACTGGTGTAAGAATGCACCCTCCCGGTCCCCAGTGCTGGCACCTCGACCAGACACTTACTCTCAGGAAGGTCTTCTGAGGTGTCACGGGCGTCCTGGAATGAGAGAAACGCGTCAGCCCCCTCATCCAGGCTGGGAGCCTTCTGGCTCAGCCGCTGACCCACGTTGGTCACATGGGTGTAGAAGCGGTCACCCGTGAGCTTGTGGTCCAGGTTCAATCCAGCGAGATTGTCCTTCTTCCTGCAGGCAACCAGGCCAGAGCATAAGAAAACCAGCCACACAGAGGCCACCCTCAACTCCAGGGTGCCATCCCAGCCTGTCCCAAGAGTGTCGAGGATCCCTAGCGTTGACAGACCCACTAATGAGCTCCCTAATGGAGGGCTCATCTCTGTGGCTCAGAGCCTGGCCCAGAGACCAGCATAGGCACAGACCAGCACAGGCACAGATGGACAAACAAACGGCAAATGAATCATTTTCACTTGTTCCTACAGAAGAGGCAGCATGGAGAATTCAAACTCTGAGGTCGCCTGCCCTCAACTTACCCCCTTTTCAATGGGATGACCTTCAGAAAATCACTTTGTTCTTTGCATCTTGTTATTTTTGTTGTTGTTGGGGTTTTTTGCAGGGTGGGAGGATACTGGAGATTGACCTCGGGGGCACTCAACCACTGAGCCACATCCCTAGCCCTATTTTGTATTTTATTTAAAAAGACAAGAGTCTCACTGAGTTGCTTAGTGCCTCACTTTTGCTGAGGCTAGCTTTGAATTCTCGATCCTCCCAAGCCCCTGGGATTACAGGCATGTGCCCCTGTGCCCGGCTTGCATTTTGTTATTTATGAAGTATCTAACAGAGACACACAGGTATTAGAGAATGATATGGGAGCTAAGTACAGCGCCAGCATAGAGTAGGTACTCCATATATGTCAGCTACATGACTGCCACCCTATGTGGCTGGTTGTGGGGCACCACCCTCTGCCACTGCTGAGTCGCAATGAAGCTGGGAAGAGCTGCAATTCCAGCTGCCCCCCAGCAGGTGGTCTGCTTGATTCCTCTACATCTTCCCTTTTGGGTCCAAAAAGTATCTGGTGCTATTGCTGGTGTACCAGATTTCTGATATCCAAACACAGAAAGGATAATAACAATAATATTCTCTATGGGTTTTTGTTGTGGTGGTTTTGAGTGACTGTGTGTGTTGTGTTTTGATTTTGGTTTGGTTTGATTCTGGGTTTGAATCCAGGGGAATTTTACCACTGAGCTACATCCCTACTTCTCTTTCTTTCTTGAGACAGGTTCTCACTAAGTTGCTGAGGCTGGCCTTGAACTTGCAGTCTTCCTGTCTCAGCCTTCCAAGTCACTGGGATTACAGGCATACACCACTGGGCTCAACAGTCACCATATTTTGACCACCCATCATGGGCCAGCTCTATTATTTCAAAACACCTGTGAGTGGGTAGAATTTCTCACCGTACAGATGAGAAAGCAGAGCTCGGAGAAATGAAGGCGTTTGCAAAGCGGGGCTCCAAATGTAGGTCTCTCTCCAAAGCTGATTGTGTCATACCTCAGGGCCCTGGCCTCCCCTTCAGTGGTGCAAGGGGGAGTCCCCTTCCCACTCCAAACCCCCACCCCTCCAGCCACTCACTTGTAAGCACCTTCCTCAGGAGCAGGAAAGGCTTCCATGGGCCAGTTGAGGGCACAATTCAGAAAGATAAGGCAGGCCAGGACAGACCAGGTGAACATGATGACCACAAAGGGCACCCCAGCATCGTAGATCAGCTGTGGGAGGAGCAGGACAGCCCATGGCCCCAGGCCCCACAGAGGTCAAACCCAGCTCTCAGATGCCTTAAAGATCTCCTCTTCCCCATTCCTTGTGCTCAATTTGCAATTGAAAAAAATAAAGCCAGAAATTAAGAGTCAGATCCCCAAACCTACCAATCTTCTTCTCATTCACCCAAGCCCCTCTCAAGAAGTGTGGAGTAGTCTCCACAAAGTACTGAAGTTGTTGGCCACTCACTCCGAATGTCTTGGAAATCTCAATTATGGTCTTAAAAAGGCGCATATTTTGTCTGTGGTTCCACAAAATGTTTATTTTCACACACACACACAAAAAAAAGTCATTTCATATTCTGTACAAAGGAAAATTAAAGCTCTGGGTTTACCAGACCCAACGGTGTTTATTCTTTCCCTTTCTGGCACGTTCCCTGGGGGAAAGGCAAACCCAATCTGAAAAACCTTATCTCACCTTTAACAGGTGCTTCCAGTTGCACCAAGAGGATGGGGATCGAAAGTCCTCTGCCCTCATAAGGCCTCCTAACCCCAGGACAACTCGGTTCTGCACTGACTGGGTTCAATGAGACATCCCCTCTAGTGGGTGAAGTCCCTGTGCACCAAGATGCTGTGGTTCCTCGTGTCCTCCCTGACACTCTCCACCTGGGATGACTGCCAGGCTCCTGCTCAGAGCTCCAGTTGCCTCCTGGGAGAAACCTCTGCCACTCCTTGGCTTTGGACCTTAAGGTGCTTTCCTTTCTGGGGACAGGACTGCACTTAAAAGGGCCACACTCCCAAATGTGTGGGAGTAACAGCTGGCCCATTCACACACTCTCCAACTCCTATGAGAGGGTGAGCAGAAGTGCCTTTTAAATCAAAAATTAACTACCCGAGGAAGTGAGGGGAAAGGGAAAAAAAAAACCAACAAGGGGGAGAAATGAATTACAGTAGAGGGGGTAAAGAGAGAAGATGGGAGGGGAGGGGAGGGGAGGGGGATAGTAGAGGATAGGAAAGGCAGCAGAACACATCAGACACTAGTATGGCAATATGTAAAACAGTGGATGTGTACCCGATGTGATTCTGCAATCTGTATATGGGGTAAAAATGGGAGTTCATAACCCACTGGAATCAAATGTATGAAATATGATATGTCAAGAGCATTGTAATGTTTTGAACAACCAACAATAAAAATTAAAAAAAAAATTAACTACCCAACATAGAGTTTAAGGAATTATCCCAGCCCAGGCAAAAATAGCACTTTGAAAGCTGCCCTAGATTCAGGCCTTAGGACTGCAAAAATAAAAAAATAAAAGAAGCCTTTGACAGAGTCTAATAGAGGAAGAAACTGAGACCCCCAGCCTGCCCCAAGTTCAGGCGTCTAGGCTCCCAAGTCACCAGGCTGACCTGTCCATGAGCTACCTGGCATAGACTCACTTTGTGACCTTGAACCAACTCACTCAGCCTCCCCAGTAGGGAGGTATGACTCAAAAGGCTGAGCGAAGCCAGAGAGTCGAGCCCTTGACTTGTGAGTCTGTGCAATAGTTTTCTAATATCAGTCAGGAAGTCATGTGACTGCAGATTAGACAAAGAAAAGATCAGAGGCTGAGGAAGTTTACTGGGTCCAGGGGAGAAAAGAAAGGTCTGCTGGGACATGGGTGAAGGAAAGAGGAGACTGGAGATGTCTGACCTTTGGGTCAGCAGTAGGGCCAGGGCCCTTCCCAGGATGCTTCAGTGCTTTTCTGCACAATGGTGGGAAATGACCTATGATGGGCAGGAACAGGGCCATTGGACACAATAGCCACCACTCACCCAGCCACACCCAGTTCTAGCATCAAGGTAAAAAGACAGGTGACTTTACTGGTCCCTCAAGAACCTCCATACCTTGATTCCTCCAAAAGTGATGGCAGAAGAGACATAGGAGCCAATCATGAGGGCCATGAAAGTGGAGCGCAGGTTCCCAAACATGTTGGGCAGCTGGGGGAGAAGAATGGTACCGTGAATAGCCTGACATCACCTAGGGTTCCCCTTGCCCAGAGCCCCCCTAGAAATCTTGGAGGCTCCATGGGGGCATTTCTTAAACGTAGGCTTCAGCAACAATGTCACCAAGAGATACAATGGAAAAGCCCTCGGTTGGGGATGTAACTCAGTGGTAGCGCGCTTGCCTAGTATGCCCAGAGTGCTCGGTTTGATTCCCAGCACTGTGGGGAGGGGAGGTTCCAAGACAAAATCAATATAGGAAACTGTACTCTGACCCCCTCTGGCACACCTACAATGCACATTAGCACCTAAAGATTCCCAGAAGCACCTCCTAGAGAGACTTTTTAAATTCCATTTAATCCGGGGTTGCCCAAGTTGGTTATGAAACCCCTTGATTGTGTTACACCTCTAAATACTTGCATTGAACCGGTGTTAAGAAACACTGATCAGGTTCAATTCATTTCACAGATGAGAAAACTGAAGCCAAGAGGGAAAGAAGTGCCCTCGGGTTCACAAAGCGTATTAAAGACTTTCTCCCCTGCTCTGCATCCAGCCTGAAGGCTGTGCTCAGGGCTGACTCTATAACTAAGATGGTGCCCTTAAACTTCTTGATGGCACCCAAAAACCCCAGCCTACTGAACTAGGAGAAATCACGGAAAGGGCCATGGAGGTGAGACAGAGACTGGGAGGGGCAGGAACCAGCCTGATGATGACAGGTGGCTCTGGGGGGCAAAGCAGATGCAGAACTCCAACCAGTCAAGGATTGATTGTATGTCCCGTTTCCGGGCCTGACCCAGGCCCTCAGGGGAAGAGAGGGCAAAGTCCTTTGCTTACATCCCCCTTTGGCCCTATCACCCTCCCCAAGTCACCGCATCCCATGGACGAGTAGGACTTTACATGCCATGCAGAGCCGAGCCCCTCCTCCACAGAGGGGGAAATGGAGCATGGCTCTGCAAATGGACTTCAAATAGCTCTGAGAAGGAAAATATTTAAACACAGAGAAGTGGGCTGTCCTCCCCCGCCCCCGCCCCAGTGACTCCATAAAGGGAGTGGAGCAAAGTTATCCCCCACTTGGGCAGAGGTTTCCCTGGGCACCCTCTTTCTCTGCCAGGCACACTGCCAACGACATCAGGGAAGGAGGCCAGGGCCGGGACCCCGGCTCCTCAAGGGCCGTGTCAGCTCAGCACCAGGAGGAGGACAAGGCCAGCCCTGCTACCCGCAGCCTGGGAGCGGATAGGAAGCAGCCGGCGCCAACAGCAACCCGCTGCAGCCCTGGGCGCTGGGCTGGAGCTGACCCGCGGGCAGGGGGCAACACCGGTGGGAGGCGGGGCGAGGGCGGGGCCGGCGCCGGCCACTGCCATTGGCTGGAGATTACCGGACCGTGAAGATGCGAGGAGCCGCCGGCGGGCCGCGGGCGGAGCCCCTTTGGCTGGCCGGGCCAGGGTGCGGGGAGGTCAAGCCGCAGGCCCGCCCCCGGAGAAGGGAGAGGGATTTGGGGACAAAAGCCAAGTTGCACAGCGGGAAGGGGCTGTGGGTAGGAAGGGATCCGTTTCCTTGAGAGTTGTGAAATGTCCCCAGCTGGAATTATAGGCGGCTGCTGGGGTGAGGAGAAATTCTGCCCAAAACTCCCAGTTGGGCCGCATCAAAGATAAACAACCCTAAACCAAAGGCGAAGGCGGCCCAGGCCACCTACCTCCACGTGTCCCTTCCTTATATTACTCACCTCTACAAACATACACACTTTGATAACAACTCACACACATAAGTAATAGGTGAAGTTGTGAAAAAGTCAGTTTTCTAGATCAAGCACGAACAAATGTTGGCAATTTCATATTCAACCTCATAGATCTATTTACCCACTCCCACTCCTGCCCTTCCACATGGACAGCAACACACACACACACACACACACACACACACACACACACACACACGGCAAAGGTACACACACCATCTCCAGCTGCTCCCTCTCCCCTCCCTATCACATCATCCAGTTTAATTTTCTTCCTAGCACTTGTGACTACTGACATAGTTTATGAGTTTGCTTGCTTATTGGGTTTTCTGTTCCTCCTAGCTCTGAAATGGAAACTCCTAGAAGGTGAGGACATGGTTGATCCTGTTTGTGCTGCAAACCCAGGCTGTGTTTGTGCCTAGAATGGAGCTCATCCGACATTCCCGGGCTAGGTGAACACACACTGACCACACCCACCCATAGCTGCCACCTGCACAGTTTCACACACATGCACCTGATGGACACCCTCTGAGCCCCTCCCCCACCAGTGCCCCACCCATTGCTAACCCCACTCTGCACCCGGGTGGCCTGTTATACTCACAGTGAGTGAAGTGAACGTGAGGCAGATGCCACCAAACCCATTCAGAGACAGCGCCAGGAATATCAATGGAGACAGGACTGGGAAGGGGGAGAGGGGCAGGTGAGGGCATCTGGGGAGCTGTGGGAGGCCAGGACATCCCCCTTCGTTCCACCCATTCCCTTCTTGTGGAAGCACAAGAGGTCAGACAGCTCACCTTCCGTGTCCCGAGAGGCCAAGGCCATGAGGGTGCAGGATGCAGCGAAGCAAGCACTGTGGGGACACAGGGAAGGGCAGGACTGACCTGTGAGCCTCCCCGGCCCCACCCCACCCGGGGCTGCAGCATCTTCCTAGTTCTCTAGCTCCCACAGCCCAGCCACCTTACCTGCCAACCAGCCGGAGGGGCCGGGGGCCAAAGCGGTCCATGAGGATCCCCAGTGGCAGGGTGGTGGCACTGAGCAGGAAAGAGCCAATGGTAAAGCCAAGATTGAGCATCTCTTCCTGCTGGTCACAGCTGGGCCACTGGTGTGGCTGGTCCTGGGTAGTGTTGGTGGTGATGTTCTCAGCTGAGGAGGGGGAAGGGAGCATTCAGTACAGAAAAGCACAAGCTGCTGAGATGCGAGCAGCCTGAACCAGAGTCCTGCCTTCAAGTCCCAGGCCTGATTGAACCAACCTCGGTGTTCCCGGCCTTCAAGTCCCAGGCCTGGTCAAACCAACCTCGGTGTTCCCGGGGGTGACCTGGAGTCGTGTTTACTCTTCTGGGGGCTGGGAGCTCCGTAAATGGCCACAATTAGTATCTGCTCCCAGGACAGCCAATACACACTCAACCTAGGGCCTCCACTAGCTCAAATGAGATAATGGACGTCCAAGTATTTACCTCATATAACCTCACTCAATGTGCAAGCTTCTGGGGCTGCGGGCCTCCAAGAGAAGTGCTCCCCAGTCAAGGGGCAAAGCTGCTGAGAGGCACTCTAATGCACGTGATAAGAAGTCGCTTAAAACTTAGATAAATGACATTCTGATAAAGCCAGTATTGGCTGAGCACTTTATGTTCCAGGTCCCGTTCTAAACTGTTCCTACATTAACTCTCAACGATCCTTCCGTGGGTCAAACAAGTCTTCCCATCCTCCAGACGATGAAACTGAGGCACTGCCCTCTGTGACTCTCAAAGTTCACCTGGAGAACCTGTCCTCAAGGTAAACTGCCAACTTGGGGTTGTGACAAGACCATGAGAAAGGCCAATGTGGGGGACAGAGAATGATTATCACTGTACTCAGTTTTCACTGAGTCAATGAGGGGGCTGCCCCACCACCTCCAATTTGTTACTAGGCAGCACTGCCAAGGGCAAACTCAGGACGCACCCTGGAGGCAGACCGCTGGGGGTCTCCATTAACAGCCTTACTAGCTGCACAAGCAACTTTGTGACAACTTTGGACAAGTAACTGCCTCTGAGCCTCAGGCCCCCTGCTATAAACAGGAGCAGGGAATGCCTAAGCCACAGGCTCCTCAGGACGTCTCAGGGAATGGAGAACCCTGCACAGTGCCTGCCTCCAGGAAGGCACTCCGGACATGGCTGAGGAAGGGGGAGAGGAACACAGCCTCCAGGTGCTGGGATCCCACAGTAAGACAGGCAGCTGTTAGTTTTCAAGGGGCCTATGTTAGATGGTAGGGAAAAAATGGATGTTGATTTAAAGAGTCTCAGGTGTTGGAAGAGAACCAAGAGGATTGGGATGGTACCTGCATGTTGGGGAGGGGACAGCAATGACCCCTGACTTCAGGTATCCCAAGGGCCTTCGGGCAGCAAAGGGTAATTGGATTTGTGTGTAAACATAAGAACCAACATAAAGAACTGTCAGACTGAGCACTGGCCACCCACGGAAGGAACTGTCTTGGGTGATGGGGACTTCCCCCACTGTCTCCAGCTGTCAGGAGGCTGGGGAGAGTACCAAGGCACCTGGAGGAAGCGGTTGGGGGGGGGGTTAGACCGCACAGCTTTGGGGTTCGTGCTCACCCTGTAATTTGGTGGTCTTTAGGATCACTGTTCATTTCCCCACCCACTTCCTGGACATTGACCATATGTCAACACTGTGTCGGGACAGTGCAAAAAGCAAGAAGAAATGGAAAGATCATTTAGACCAGGGTCTGCAATGAGATGACCAGCATTGAACCCCACCCAAGTTTTGCTTGGCTGGCAGTGTTGACCCTTATAATGTTGTAAATTGTAATGGGGTGCCAGTTTAAAATCAGGATTAGTAGCCCGGATGGTGGCACTCGCCTATAATCCCAGCAACTCAGGAGACTGAGGCAGGAGGATAGCGAATTCAAGGCCACCCTGGGGAACTTAATAAGACCCTGTGTCAGAATAAAAAGAAAAGAGAAAGGGCTAGGCACACCTATAATCCCAGCATCTGGGGAGGCTAATGTAGGAAGATCACAAGTTTGAGGCCAGCCTCAGCAATTTAGTGAGACTGTCTCAAAATTTTAAAAGGACTAGGCGTTGTACTTCAGTGGTAAAGTGTTCCCTGGGTTCAATCCTCAGTACACACACACACATACACACACACACACTCAGGAGTTAGCACATAAATATCCAGATTTCTGATTTTTAAAAAAGTTGGAGGGGCTGGAGTTGCAGCTCAGTGGTAGAGCGCTTGCCTAGCACGTGTGAGGCACTGGGTTCGATCCTCAGCACCACATAAAAATATACAGAATAAAGGTCCATTTACAACTAAAAAATATTTTTTAAAAAAGTTGGAAGATCAGCCAGGTATGATGGTATGTACTCAGGAGGCTGAGGCAGGAGAACTGCTTGAGCCCAAAAGTTTGAGGCCATCCCCATCTCAAAACAAACAAACAAAAAAATAGTCAGGAGACCTGGCCATCCCCAGAGCTGGATGGAGGTCTCCCCTTTTGGCCAGGGTTGGCCTTCTCAAAGTCACACAAGTCCTCATCTCTCTGTTTCCAGATATATGCAATCGTACACCTGCCCTGTTGTACTCAGTTATCACATCTGCCTGACCTGACCTAGCATTGGAATTTGCAGTCCTGGAACTGGAGGTTGACCCTGCCCCTAAGTTCTTCACAATCAAAGGACAATTTCCCTCATAAGCAATCCCACTGACTTTCAATGAACACCCCTTTGTACCTCAGTTTTCCATACAGAATCTCATTTAAGCCTTCCGACAGCCCTCAAAAGTGAATATAATGGTCCCCATTAGAGATGAGGAGGCTCTCAAGAGCAAAACCACTTGGTCACCCAGCTTCTTTTTAAAAATATTTCTCTTAGTTGTAGATGGACACAATGCCTTTATTTACTTATTTTTATGCAGTGCAGAGGATCCAACTCGGTGCCTCAAACGTGCCAGGCAAGCGCTCTACCACTGAGCTACAACCCCAGGCCAGTCACCCAGTTCCTAACAGGAGAGTTCAAATTCAAGAGGATCTCCAAAGCCAACACTTTTCCATCCCACCATAGGTCCTTGATGTCTTGCACTGGCCAGCTTGGTACTTTTCCCAAGTACCAGATAGTGCTGATGAGGACATGTGCTTCTCCAGTGATAGAGAATCCACCACAGTGGACTGCTAACGACTCAAGGTCAATTAATACATCACTTCCTCTGGTTTATCATCAGTCTCTTGTGAGTTTGACTGATATGAACTAGTAGTTCCTGAGGCCTGATCACTGAGTGGTTGGTCAAAGTAAGGCTTCTCAACCAAGATGCAAAGAACTCTTCGACCTGTATCTAAGGCAGTTACAATAGAAGTCTTTGCATCCAACTTCCTGACTTTCATAGAGAGGTAAAGTGAGGCATGGGATGGAACAGGGAGGATGTATTCAGTCAGTCAGTGATAAGAGTTGGGCTCAGAAGTCAGGGAAACAGGGTTTCTCAGTGCGTGGTATGCAGTGCAGGTGGCACTCAAATGGGTTTGTGTGGTACATGGAATGGTTTCAGAGGTTTCACAGTTATTGGTTATTTAAATGGATAATGGAAACAGGCATATGTATGTATATGTGAATGTATTAAAAAATATATATTTGGTCAGGTGCAGTGGTGATTTCACACCTGAAATCCCAGTGTCTCAGGAGGCTAAGGCAGGAGAATCAAATACTCGAGAACAGTCTGAGCTACTTAGTGAGACCCAGTCTCAAAATACAAATTTAAAAGGGCTGGGGGTGAGGCTCAGTGGTAAAATGCCCTTGGGTTCAATCCCTGGTAAAACACACACGTACACATGTGAACACAATGTATATATATAAAGACACATAATACATATTATTTCATATAATATATACTAATTAATTATATATGACTATACCATTATGTAATGGTATGTTATATTATTATATAATATACTGCTATATAGTATCTTATAATATAGGATATAATGATATATTTTATATTATACATTATATTTTACATATAACATGTTTTATATACTACATATGTTATTAGACGAATATGCATAATATGTATAACAATATCAAACTCGAGATTTCAAGCAAATTTGCACTTGAAATACTAGTACTTGTGGCACCCAGGTATGGTAAAATCTTGAAGGTGGACTGAAAATGATCAGGTCTGAGAAACACTGGAAAATGGGATTATGGCTGAGCTTTCACCTGTTGAATTCTGGTTTTACTAGCTATGCTGCTGGCACTTTCTCATTATCCCATCTGTGCAATGGGACAGTGGTTTCAAGGACCCGAGAGGCTGGCTCTGAAGACTGCCACATAGGCACAAACACATTCACAAAATGATCTCATCTTCTTTGTTCCACTCGTCATGTTCCCTTCCTAACCTCCTGATGCTTCACTTTTGGCTCTTGGCACAGTAACATTCACCAAAACATCTTAGGTCAGAGCCATAGCCGGTCGTGTCTAGGGCTGGTCTCTCCCAGGAGAAACATAAGATCAGGGATATCTATGCTATTCCTATGAGGCCCAGCAGAAAGGTTCTGGGGTCAAAACTGAAGTTGAATCCTAACTCTGCTCTTTATAAAATAGCTAGGTGAGCTGTGTGCCTTGGTGCATGCCTGTAATCCCAGTGGCTTGGGAGGCAGAGACAGGAGGATCGCAATTTCAAAGCCAGCCTTAGCAACAGCGAGGCACTAAGCAACTCAGTGAGACCCTGTCTCTAAATAAAATACAAAATAGGGCTGGGGATGTGGCTCAGTGGTTGAGTGCCCCTGAGTTCAATCCCTAGTACTACCCCCCCCCAAAAAAAAATATAGCTAGGTGACCTTAGGCAAGTTACTTAGCATCTCTGAACTTCAGGTTTCTCTTTTATAAAATGAGGTTATAATACTTGTATCACAGCTTTATGGTGAAGACTAAAAATCTAACTCACAAACAGTAAAGACTTAATGAATTTTAGTGATAGCTAGGGTTTTTTTTTTTTTTTTGTACTAGGGACTGAACCCAGGGGTGCTTTACCACTAAGCTACATTCTCAGTCCTTTTTACTTTTTAAGACAGAGTCTTGCTTGAACTTGCAATCCTCCTGCCTCAGGCTTCCAAGCACTCTTTGATTGTTTTATCACTTTGGCACTTATGCTGGATATATAAGGATGCGTGATGAACGGAGCTGCCACTGCCTATATTCTGGGTAACAGAGCCCGCACTAGCTGTGACGTCCCTTTAGGTGAATACCCATCAAGAAAGAAAGAAGACAGAGGGTATGGCCAGAGAACTCCAAAACCTACACAAATGAAATCATCAATAATGAGCTCCTTTACGTATGTATTAAACAACATCCTTTAATTCTCACATCATTGTTCTGTGGTGGGAAGGTGACAACTGTACCCTCATTAACAGACTTGGAAAGAAATGAGATCCAGGAAGAATAAATGACTTGCCTAAGGCACACAGCAAATGAAGAATGAAGGTGGGTCTAGAACATATTCACAGCCCTTACCGGAAGCCTAAATTTTGGCTGCTTGCTCTCATTTTCATAGAAGCCCCACCAGGTGGGGATTATTGGTCCTCTTTAACACATGGAGTAACTGGCTCAAATCAGGTAACCAGCACAAAGTTGAGTTGGAAGAGACCTTTCCTGCCTCTGTGGGGACAGTTTCCTGGTCTGATACTAGATTCCTGGGACACTGTAGAAGGAGGCAGAGACCCACAGTGTATGAAGCTCTAAGCAGCAGAAAGTTGACACTTTTGATCTGCAACATGACTGAGATAGAACAAGGAACAGCATCTCTGATCAGCCCGACAGCCGAGGGAGTTTAAGCCAGAGTCCCTGGAATGGGAGAGAAGTGGGGGAAAAGAGGCTTGTTGTACTCTGCTTTGCAAGAGGGGACAAAAAGTTTCTGAGAAAAAGAAGGGTTCACTTTGGTCACCTCTAGTGATCCCAAACAGCCAAATTAGATACACACCCACATTTGAGCAACTCAAAATACCAGGTGGATACCTCCTGCCATATGCAAAAATTAACTCAAAATGGATCAAAAATCTAAGTGTAAGAGCTGAAACTATAAAACCAAGAAAACACAGAGGTAAATCTTTGTGACCTTAGATTAAGCAATGCTTTCATATTCATGACACAGAATATGTCATGATAATTTTGAATATTGACAAAGTCCAACATAATGTCATGATAATTTTGAATATTGACAAAGTCCAACTATGTTGGACTTTGTCAATATTCAAAATTATCATGCACTAAAAGATACCTTCAAGAAAATAAAAAGAATCCATAGTGGAAAAAAACTTTTGCAAATCATATATCTGAAAAGGACTTGTATCTAGAATATAAAGAGCTCTTACAAGGGCTCGTGATGGAACTCAGGGGTAACGCATATGATATGCATGTGCAAGGCCCTGAAATCCACGATTAGCATGTGCAGGGCCCTGGGTTCCATCCTCAACACTAAAAATAACTAATTATTAATTATCAATAATAAAAAGATAATTCAATTTAAAAATGGGCAAAGGCTTTTAATAGACATTTCTCCAAAGATATACCAATAGCCAATAAGCACATGAAAAGATGCTCAACATCATTAGCCATTAGGAAAATGCAAATCAAAACCAAAAAATTATACTGCTTTATAGCTATTACAATATCTATAATAAGGGGCTGGGGTTGTGACTTAGCGGTAGAGCACTCGCCTAGCACATGCAAGGCCCTGGGTTCGATCCTCAGCACCACATAAAAATAAATAAATGAAATAAAGGTATTGTGTCCGACTACAACTAAAAAAATTAATATTTTTAAAAAGAATACCTATAATAAAAAAATGAACAATCATAAATATTGTCGAGTGTGTGAAGAAACTGGAACCCTCATACACTGCTGGTGGGAATGTAAAATGGTGTAGCCACTTAAGAAAATAGTCTGAAGGTTCTTCAAAATGTTAAAGTTAGCCGGGCGAGCGTATGCCTATAATCCCAGCAGCTCAGGTGGCTGAGGCAGAAGGATCGGGGGTTCAAAGCCATCCTGAGCAACTTAGTGAAATCCTAAGCAACTTGGTGAGACCCTGTCTCTAAATAAAAAATAAAAAGGCTGGGAGATGGCTCAGTGGTAAGGCCCCTGGGTTCAATCCTGGGAAAGAAAGAAGAGAAAGGGAGGAAGGAAGGGAGGAAAGAATGAATGGATTAAGGAAGGAAAGATCAGAAAATAAAGAGTAGAGGAGCAGCTGCATAGTGCTTGGGGTAGAAGGAAGAGTGGGGAGAGTGGGTGCTACTAAATGGGTAGAGGGTTACATTTGGGAGGAAAGAAAATGTTCTAAAATTGATGGAGATGATGACTGTACAACTCTGAGTGATTTGTAAGATATGTAAATTTTGTCTTGCTAAAGTTGTTTTACATATTTTTTTAAAGACACAGGTGGACAGATGGACCCTTAAAAGGGAAGCAAGAGGTTTTGAGGTGGTAGAAATAGCTTTTCTTTCTTTCTTTTTCAAGATGAAACCCAGGGCCTTGAGCACGCTGGCAGGCACAAGCACTCTGAGCTACATCCCCAGCCCCAGAAATGTTTTAAACATTGACTGTGGTGATGGTTACTGGGGTGTACAAACTTGTCAAGCCTCATCAAAATGTGTGATATAAATTAATCTTCAGGGAAGCTGATTTAGAAAACGCCACCAGCTCCAGGTGGAAAAGGCAGGAACAGTGGTGGGCATCAGAGCCATTGGGTAGCCAAAGGCAGGTCTTCTCCAGTCTCCAGGGAAAACTCAAGAGGGGACTTGGGTGTCATATGAGTCCCCTAGTGACCCACGATTTGATCCTCTTGACCACCCCGAAATGCCTATCACTTCCTCTTAGGCCTCCTCCTCAACAACTCACCTGCCTTCCTAGGCCAGCTCAGCTCTACAGCCTCCAACCCACAGAACTGAGGCCAGGAGGCCTAGGCATGTGCCTGCTCCTTACAGATAACCCTGGCAGAGATGAGACAGCCCCCAGGGTGGGGCAGCTGCTGCTCAGAGCAGAGATCAAGACCTCCCGACCTCCACCCACGGGAGCTGGTTTTCTTCCCCAGCCACAGCATGCTCTGTGAGACATGTTGAGTTGGGGAGACAGGAGAAGCCAGAAACATTTACCAAGCATTGCTGAGTCTCTCAACAATGAGACAGATACTCTTATTGGGAAAGAAATTATTGTTCCCATTCTGCAGACCAAGTAACCCAAGCTCAAGGTCTAAGGAACTCACTGATGTCACTCAGCTGGTATACATGGTGGAAGCTGAGAATCAAATCCAAATTGGCCTTCCTTCCAAGTTTACTCTAGAACAGGGAGGCTGAGGAAGGGGTAAGGAGGGAGGAAAAGAATCAAACCCCACTTCCACCTGGCTCCTTAGCTGAGCTTGTCAGCTAAGCACTTTCCTCCCAGAGAAGTGAGAAACCCACCAAGTCCCTGACATCAGAAGGGAAACTCCTTTCCCCTGGACAGCTGCAGACAGCTCGGGGCTGCAGCTACTAATCCTGGGGCATTTAGAATTCTCACTTCAGCATTCAGGGCCATTCCTACAAGGTCAAGATGATTGGAGGAAAACAGAGACCCTCCACAATGCCCATTGTCGAGGAAACAGGACTATGGACTTCATGCAAATGGAAGATTTGAAAACCTGGGGACTTCAAGGTCCTGCAAAGAGAAGAATGCAGGCCCTTCACATTCATATTTCACTCTGTGTGGCTTTCCCCTGACCCCCCTGTCCCCATTCCTGGGGATGCTCTACTATTAAACTGTATCCTCAGGCCTTTTTTGTGACAGGCCCTGATAAATTGCAGGCGCAGGCCTTGAACTTGTGATCCTCCTGCCTCAGCCTCCCAGTTGGCTGGAATTACAAGCATTTGCCACCTAAGGGATTCCTTTCTCTTTTTTAGCTTTACAACAGCAGACCTCAAGAAATCCCTTGGGAGCACAGCTCAGTGGCACATGTCTGTAACTCCCAGCTACAGGAAAGGCTAGTATTGCAAGTTGTAAGCCAGCCTAGCAATTTAGTGAGACCCTGTCTCAAAATTTTATTTTTTTTTAAAAGGGCTGGAAGTGTAGTTCAGTGGTAGGCCCCAATCCCCCATCCTGGGTTCAGTCCCCACTACCACATACACATATTAAAAAAAAAAAAAAAAAAAAAAGTGAAAAGACTGGGGATGTAGCTTATTGGTATTGAGCTCCAGGCTCTGAGCTCCATCCCCAGCACCCTGGCTCAACAGACACAAAGAAATCCCTCACCTTTTAGGTGAGACATTTCAGAGAGACTACATCCTCTTCTAGACTGGAGGCTGTCAGAAACTTAGGACTCTGCCTAAGAATCCCAGGATCTGGATGCCCAGCCAGAACCCAGCATTCAGTTGGTTGATATATTCCAAGTGGAGCATGTGGAATGTCACCCATTTCATGATGAAGTTTTAAGAGGTCAAGAAGTGAGGCTATCCAATCCCCAGCCTAGGGCTCCCCTTTTGAGCAGTCCTGTTCTCTCTCTAGCTTACCTACAGTCTTTTTCAGCTTCCACCTCCTCCCTCTGCGGTCCCTGCCCCAGACGACCCCAGCATACCTGGGCATAAGCTGGAATAGAAGCCCTCGTTCTTGAGTATGATCAGCAAGGAGGCCCAGCCCAGGAGCACTGCAGAGAAGAAGAGGTTCTCCAGCACAGCGGTGCAGGCCATCCACCAGCGCCTGCGGTACGCCTGTTGCAACGTGGGGGCCATTCTGGTCGAGAGATTGCAGAGAAAGAGAACGCTGAGCGAAGGACCTCTCAACGGCCCCTGGGAAGGGTACTGCATCATGGTAGCTCCTGAGATCCCTTGTGCCACCCCGCGATGGAACCTTCATGGAAGGCCCATAGAACCCAGAGCTTCCTAGCCAGTTCTGCCAAGCTGGCTCGGCGCGCTCTGGCAGTGCCAGGTACGCACGCGGCGCTGGGTTCCCGCCGGGCCACTATCAAAAACAAGGAAGGTCCTGTCTGCGCACAGAAGCTTCTTGGCGTGCTGCCGGGCTCTCCCACCCAGGCCATGGCGCGCAGAGCCAAACCAGAACTTCCCCAAGTCTCCAAAATTCAGTAAGGTACAAAGCGCGCCCTGAAGCCTCCCCTAGCCCATGTCTGACCTCTTTGGCCTCTTGCCCCAGGAAAGACCCCCCCCCCAGAAGCAGGCAGGAGGAGGAAAGGGAAGTCTGAGGCTAACCAAAGACCCCTCTTTCCTTTTGCCCCTCTCAGTCCACTCCTCTCCTCTGAAGCCAGGCGAGAATAAGTCCTCTGCTTGCTGCACCAGGCGATCCGTGTCCCTACAGTCTCATGGGCCAATCCAACAGCTGCCACGTGGAGGGAGACCCAGGGCTGGCAATGTGGCGTCCCCACGCGCCCCTCACTCACTCCCAAGGCGACCCGATTTAAGTCGCGCGCCTAGGAGCCCGCCAGCTCCCCCCAGCCAGGGAAGGGGGCTCAGGCTTAGGCAGGAAGTCCGGTGGTGGCTGACTTTATAAGGGCAGTGGCAGCGGATGGGTTGGCGGGCGGGCGAGTGTGTTTACCAGAGGTGGGAGAAAGGAATCGGAACTCGCCCCGGCCGGGGCCGCTACAGCCATCGCGGGAGGAGACCTGGGGCCGGCAGCGCGGGGGCGGGAGCGACAAGACGAATGGGGTAAGACCGAGGAAGGCGGAGAGGTGAGGAACTGGGGAGGGCAAAATGGAAAGCCCAAGATCAAGGGGTGGGAAGCACGAGTCACTTCTCCCGGGGGGCGGGAGAGCCACAGTACCCTTTTCTGTGAAATGGGGGCTTTCGATTCAGGGGCTCCCGGAGGTCTCTCCTGACAAGTGTCGCGCCAAGCAGAGCAGCAAGGGGGGCCGAGAGGAACACCAGAGTCCACTGGGCCAGGGTAAAGAGGAGGGGGGGGCGCGCTTGGAGAGGGGATAATGGGCCGCAGGGCTCAAGAGCTCAGGTAACGGGCTTTTCTTGGGAAGTCAGGGAGTCTATCGGAACCGGCCCGGGTGGCTCTCAGCGGACTTGCAGCTGAAGACACTGATTCTCACACGCGGCTCACCTCGGGTCGCGGGCAAACGCGCCTTCTGCAGCTGCGAACGCCCCCTGGAGCTCAGACCCTTGGCAGCACGTCCACACTCCGGGTGTCCCGGGACCGGCGGGCCCAGCCCTGATCTGCGCGCACGCTGAGGTCTTCTCTGCTCTTTGGACCCGGGGGCCTTGAAATTGCAGCCCGACAGCCCAGTGGTCTCGACTCCTCCGCTCTCTTGGGAGAAGTCACGGAGCTTGGAACCTGCCGGGCGCCACGGATCCACGAAGCAGGGTAGGAACGAAGTGATCTACCGAATTGATAGTTGTGTTTACACGCGTCCGGAGCTGCGCCCCGAGGTAGGGGCGGGAGCTCCCTTCCTTTCCCCTCCCCCTAGGTCGAGTTTCACATGCACGTGACTCGCCTGTCGGTCCCCAGATAAGCTCCCCGCACACACCCCAGCTCCTGAATTGACACCCTCGACCCCCACCTCCTCCCTTGTCCTCCCGGGCTAACATCTGGCACGCCTTCTGCATCTTTGGTCAAAACAAAGAATGACGACTCTGCTGGAGCCGACCCACGGGGATACTAAGCAGGCTTGGGTGGGGTTTTGAACTGTGCAGTTGGAAGTAGAGTTTTCCAAGAGGCAGAATGACACAGGTTTCTTTGGATTTCCTTCTGTCCAGGTCGGAATCTTGACTTTGAAACTGACTAGCCTGGGGTATCTTGGGCGACTTACTTAACCTCTCTGAGCTTTTAGTTATCTCCTCTGAAAATTCAGATGACAATAGAATTTAGCTATCTTCCAGAAGGGATTCGGGATTGTGATGGGGGCAAAAAGCTGGGTATAGCACTTAGCATAGTAAGAATAATAAATGTTAATTGTTGCTGCCGCTGTTGTTATTATTTCAGAAGACTTAGTGATGCTTGTAAAGCTCTTTGACAGGATGAGCAATTACACAGAAAGTTCCAAGAAAAGCCTCAGACAAGACAGGACCCCTGAGCAGCTGAGCCACCAAGCCAAGAGAAGAGCATTGCCAAGTGGTGACCATATGCTGGAGACTTGCAACAGAAAAAGAAGAAGAAGAATACACATTCAGACATCATAACTTCACTTAGGGAGAATACTGGAGGCTGTCAGGTGGTAGTTGGAGGCAGGACGCATGGTCAGATCTGTCAGGCTCTAAGCACTGCTCTTTCCAATCCTCTAGGCGGGGAAATGACAGAAGCAAAAGCTTAGCAGTAGAAAAGGCACGGGATGTTCTCTCTGGCAAAAGCCCTAGTCAGGCTTTGGTGATTCCACTTCTTAAAATGCACCACGGGAGCATGCAGTGTAGGTCAGTGGTAAAGCATTTGTCTACCATGTGTGAGGCCCTGGGTTTAGTCCCCAGTGCCACCAAAAAATAAAAATAAATAAATAAATAAACCGGCTACCAGAACTTCAGGTCAAGGTTTAATTTCATAGCTCTGCACAAGATGACCTAGAATAAATGTTCTAACCCAAGAGGGTCATGGATGCCCTGGAGAAAACAATAAAATATTGTTAATCCACTCTATGAAAATACTGGTACATTCAAAATCTCAGGGTTTTGTGGACACCTCCCCCCATGAGATTCTGGTGACCCACACACCCCCCATGACGGGGAGGCTTGCCCTTGCTTATCCCAGCCTGCATTCCACAGTTTTACCCCTAGAAGTACCAGCTCCCTGTGGGCAAGGGCCCTGTCTGTTGAGTTCACTGCCTGGGTATCCACAGCTCCTGGTACCTAATAAGCTCTCAGTGAGCACATATGCAACCAAAGGTCCATCCAGCTGATTTGACACCTCCCTACCTTTGCACCTGCTACTCCTTCTTGATGGAATGACAGATTCCTCTTTTCATTTCTAATATATTCATCCTTCACAATTCAGCTCAAGTTTCATATCTGTCTGGAAGCTGTGTGACCTCCTACGCTGCATTAGGGGCCTTTCCCAAATAACCCCCCAAACACTGTGCTGACCTCCATTGAAGACCACACAGACATCTACAAGGAAGTTCTGTTCCTTCCTCCCTTTCCCCATCCCATGAGGTATCAATTTCTCGGAGGCAGGAATGACCACATTATAGGTAATTTGTATGCCTGCTGCCTATCACAGGACCTGGCATGTAAAACACCCAGGGTAAACATTTGTTGAATACATGAAAAGGGAGTAGTGGGAAATTAAGCTATAAAGGTAGGCTAGGGCCACCTTGGAATGACTTCTGTGAAGCCAAGGATTTCCAGTGCTGTGAAGAAGGTGATGGGAACTCCTGGATTTGGCAGATTTTTGGTGTGTTTTGTTTTGTTCTTCCTAATAAAGGGATAGATGTGGTCAAGTTCATGGGTTTAATGATGGAGGACATATTGGAAAGGAGAATCAAAGCACTTAGGAGGCCACTGTAATAGTTCAGATTTTTAAAAACAGGAAAGCAAAGGGAGAGAACCAAGATATACTTCTGTACCCAAATTAATAGGATTTATCAACCTCTTTCTTCCTCTAGCTCCAAAAATAAAACCTCCTTCCTAGACTGTTTTCCTGATACTAGCCATAGCTTAAGAAAAGCAGTGTTATCCCATTGGATCTCATGTGGGCTCCTGGCTAGACTACTTCACAGCTTACTGGACAAGAGCGCTGGATCAAGAGTCAGGTGGGATCTAAATCTTGGCTCTGCAACTGATAAATTGTGGATGTTGCCCAAGTCACTTATCTCCTGAGCTTCATTCTGCTTTTTTAAGTGCTGAAAATAATAGTACCTGATTGAATTCATTCTGTGAGAAGCTATTAGCCTTAAAAATACGTACCATAGGGCTGGGGATGTGGCTCAAGCGGTAGCGTGCTCGCCTGGCATGCGTGCGGCCTGGGTTTGATCCTCAGCACCACATATAAACAAAGATGTTGTGTCTGCTGATAACTAAAGAAAATAAATATTAAAAAATTCTCTCTCTCTCTCCCTCTATCACCCTCTCTTTAAAAAAAATATTTAAAAAAATACGTACTATAAACTTTTCGTGAGGAATGTCAAAAAACTTACATAGCCGATTTAAAAAACCACTTGGCATATCCTATTTGTATAGTTAAACATAGACTTACCATTATAACCCAGTAATTCCTCTCCTAGATATATACCCAAGAGAACTGAGAACTTAGATCAACACAAAAGCTCTTACACAGTGTTCAGAGCCATATTATTTATAATAGTCAAAAGCACAAACAATCCAATTATCCATTAACTGATGGAGAAATGAAATATGGAATACCCATACAATATGATGTTATCCAACTATAAAAAGGAATGAAGTATGGATACAAGCTACAACATAGGTGAACCTTGAAAATTATGCTGAGTGAAAGAAGCCAGATACAGAAAGCCACATACAATTGCATTTATAAAATGCCCAGAAAAGGCAAATCCATAGAGACAGAAAATAGATTAGTGGTTGTGAGAAACTACAGGAGGGGAAATGGGGAATGACTACTAATGGTTATGGGATTTCTTCTTGTGGCAATAAATGTTGTGTCGTTAGATAATGGTGATGGTTATACAGCTTTGTGAACATGCTAAGATACACAGGATCATATACTCTAAAATTTAGAGAGAATTTTTTGGTATGTGAATTATATCTCAATTTTTTTAAAAATCATATACATAAAAAATTCATATACATCTTCATATACATCAAGAACTAGAGATTGGATGGTGAAGAAGACATATAAGCCCTATCATTAGAGAAAAACCAGTGGGACAGAGGCATAAATGAGTCAAATAGTTACACATTGAGTGTAATTTCATCTACAGGAAGTGCCATGGAGGATAAAGATACACTGCGTGGGAACATATCACGGGTGGGAGTTGATCTAGATGGGGGAGGGTGGTCATGGGGAAGTCTAAGGGTAATTGATGTGTATGCTGTGATCTGAAAATAGCTTTCTGGGGCAGAGTCAGTGGGATTTATCAACCCCCAAGAGGAAGAAACAGCACATGAACTATCCTACACCAGGAGGACACCTGAGGTTTTGGGAGGTAGATGAGGACCAGCATGGATGAACCACTTGGGATGAGGGAGAATGTAGCACAATCTTCTAAGACCACAGGCATGCTCGGTAATCTCTAGTGACCAAAACTGACCTTCCTCCCCAACAACTTGCTTCTCCTCCATTATTGATTGTGTCAGTAAAAGTACCACCTCTCCCAGGGCTTAAGCCACCAAACTGGAATCATCCCAGACTTTGCTGTCTCTTTCTCCACAGCCAACTTGCCAGCGAGCCTGTGGCTCCTACCTTCTGAAGACCCACACCTCCATACACAGCCCTCCCAGGCTCCCTCACTCCCCCAGCCGAGTCCACAGCTCTGGACTGGACTTCTTGCCACCCTTCCAACATGGCTTTCCCAGTTCCACCCCTGCACAGGACCAACTTTCCAGTGGGCATAGTCTACTAGAAATGCAGATTTGATTGGGTCATTTCCCTTGAGATGCTTCTCATGACCCTTGAGGAAATGACATTTGAGGACCCTTCTCATGACAGACTTCAATAACAGCCCCTGAGTCCTGTGTCATCTGAGTCACCTGCTGCACGCATCCCTCCTTTTTAGTCTCTTTCCTGTGTTTGTTCTCACCATGGTAACCTGCTTCCTACTCATTAATGCTCCATGTTCTCTCTCACCTCAAGCTCTTCTTGGGCTGGAACATTCCCCTGCTCTGGCCTCACTAAGCAATCCTTCAGACTTTTTTTTTTTTTTCCCCCAGTACTAGAGATCATACCCAGGACCTTGAGTATGCTAGACAAGCACTCTGCCACTGAGCTACATCCCCAGTGTGTTTTAATAGTTTTTATTGTGAAAGGGTTTCGGAGTGTTTCCCAGGCTGGCCTTGAACTTGTGATTCTCCGGCCTTAGCCTCCAGAAAAGCTGAGATTATAGGTTTGCGTCCTGGTACCCAGCCCTTCAGATCTTGACTTAATGGTCACTTCCTTTTAGTGCCTGATTGCAAGGACAATAATTTGTTTGATAGATCCTTTTGCTTTCTGACCTATATAACAACTGACTTTCTCCTTTAACAAAACTCATCAAGCTGTGTCTGTTTCCTTTGATGGACTATATGGCTCAGAGTCAAGTATCTGTACCCACCTTCTTCACACTACACTTCCACCCATTACCTCTTTCCTAGCAAATTCCTACCCAACCTTTGAAACACTGATCACTTTCTGGAAGGCAGCCTTCCCTGAGCACCCAGGCTAGAGGGTGCACGAACCTTCTTTTATAAAGCTCCACACTCCCTAAACATCTTTTTTAACACTTATCACAGAAAGCACCTGTTTTTAACACCTGTCTTCCATTCTAATTTTTTTTAATCTTGTTTCTCCTTTGCCTCAGCACCTAAAACAATACTTGTCTCAAGACTCCTCTCAGGTCAGCCCATAAAAGCTCTTATGAAAATCTCTATAATTGCATGCAAAATTCTACATGCGCTGGTGGGCAAATGGTTCACAGTTTTTTAAAGGGCTTTGTTGTTGTTGTTGTTGTTTGTGTTGTTTTGATACTGGGGATTAAACCTAAGGGCACTTAACCACTAAGCCACATCCTCAGCCCTTTTTAGTTTTTTTTGTTTTGAGACAGGATCAAAAGTTGCTTAGGGCCTCGCTAAATTGCTGAGGCTGGCCTCAGATTTCCACTTACATGGTGGATGATTCAGATCCTTGCTGGCTGTTTCCATCTCCAGAGTCACAGGGATTACAAGCATGCCCCACTTTGCCAGCTTTTTAATTGTCTAAAACCTGAAAGAGGTTATGAAGCTTTCCCCAAATGCTGAAGGAGCTGTCTTCCTTTCAGAACAGTACTGCTCACCCAGACTTCTATATGAAACCATGTATATATTTTTTTCTTTCTCCAAGAGGGCAAGGATCTTTATTTATTTTGTTTATTGATGCATCCCAAGTGCCTAGAATGGTACCTGGCACATTCTATGTATAGGTGTGAAATGACCAGTCATTTGCATCAGTTGTGTATTAGTTATCTATACATGCATTTATTGTCCATTGCTGAGTAACAAATGACCCCAAAACATGGTGTCTTTTTTTTTAAAGAGAGAGAGGAGAGAGAGAGAGAGAGAGAGAGAGAGAGAGAGAGAATGAATTTTTAATATTTATTTTTTAGTTCTCGGCGGACACAACACCTTTGTTGGCATGTGGTGCTGAGGATCGAACCCAGGCCGCACGCATGCCAGGCGAGCGCGCTACCGCTTGAGCCACATCCCCAGCCCAACACGGTGTCTTAAAATAATATTATCCCAGTTTCTGTAGGTCAGGAGATAGGGTGCAGCTTAGGTGGACTAAGCTGCAGGGTCTCTTACACACTTCAAAGTGTAGGCCAGGAATGCAGTCTTCTGAAAGCTCGGCAGGGGAAGGATCTGCTTCCACACTCACTTACATGGTGGATGATTCAGATCCTTGCTGGCTGTTGGCTGGAGGCTGCCCTTGGTTCCTAACCACATGCGTCTCTTCACAGGTCAGTTCACAGCATGGAAATAAGCTTAACTTCATCAGAGTAAGCAAGAGAAAGGGAAGAAAAGAGAAAGGGAGAGGCACTACTAGACATTGCAATCTTCTGTAACTTAATCTTGGAGTTAGCGTCCCACTAGTAACTTTACTTTGGATTGGTATCCCCTCATTTTTGCCAGTTCTGTTTATTAGAAGCAAGTCTGAAGGTGTAGTACATACTCAAGGGAGGTTCCAGTGATCTTTCAAGCTGCCTATTACAGATATTTAACATGTTTTCTCATGTAGCATCCAGTTCATCTCAACACCCAGAGCTAAAGACCCAGACCAGATGCTTGCAAGTCAAGCAGATGATGAGAAGGATGGAAGAAATTAGTGGTGGTAGGTTTGGTGAAAGGCCAAGCCTCTGCCCATCCTACAGACTGCTGCCAACCAGGAATGCTTACTATCAGATCCTCTTTTTTTTTTTTTTTTTTGTACTGAGATTGAACCCAGGGACATTTTATCACTGAGCTACATACCCAACCCTTTTTATTTTTTGAAACAAGGTCTCACTTAGTTGGACTCAAACTTGCGATCCCCCTGCCTCAGCCTCCCAAATTGCTGGGATTATAGGCATGCACCACTGTGCCTAGCTTCATCTAACTTTTTGAAAAACACGAATTGCAGATTTCTATGAGACATTTCCTGATATTTAAAATTGATAATGAAGCAAAAACACATTTGAGGATTAAGAGTTTATTACTTTTTCCTAAGCAGAAAAGGCCTAATCCATTTTTCTTACTCCCTTTAAGTACAAACTCTATTTCTCCTTTTCTCCACCCCAGCCAGCACTCTTGCACACTGGGGGCAGGGTCTAGCTAACTCACTTTGGACATTTTGCCATAGCATCCTGCATGTAGCAGGCCAATAACAAATATTGTTAAACAAAATGTGAAACTGCAGACATTTCCCACTAGGGACCATTGCCCTCAATCCTAAGGTAGTGGTTAAAGTGGCCTCTGGTGTCTAAATTGGAATCCCAGCTCTGCTACCTGCTTGCTGCATGACTTAGGCAAGTTACTAACCCTTGATTCTCAGCTTCTTTATCTGTAAAATGAGAATACTCACACCTACCTCACACAGCTGTGGTTAAGATTAATTGGAATTATGTACTTAAGGACTTAGCACAGAGCTTAGTGTGCTATTGCAACTCAATAAACTAAGCCATTCTTCCATCATCCCTTCCCTCCTCACTGCCTCCTTGCCATTCTCCCTTTAATCCATTACCTACCATCACCTACCACTTATCTACCTGGCTGATAGTGAGAGTGAGCCTCTAAAATGCAGATGTCATTGTCACTGAAGGGTTTAATTCCTTCAACTGTTCGATGATGCTCTTAGTAGGAAAAAATCCAAATTCCCTTTAACACAGTTAGGCTCTTTGGGAACTGTACCTCCCAGCCGTCAAGGCCTGTCTCTCAGCTCCATCTCTCTTCACACTCAACATCCCAGCCTTGCTGTGGCTTGCTTCCTCAGTACAAGTACTCCCCATTTCTGCTTTTTCAAAGCCTTCACAAGTATTATTACTGAGTGGAAACCTCTTTTCCACACTTCTATCTGTTCCAGCTATGCATGGAAAATTCTTGCCATTCCTGGATAAACTTGAGATCAGGTACAGTTTTGTCTCAGCACAGTCCCTTTCTTCCAAGTATGACACTAGCAGAGAACAAGTGATAAACATTTGTGGAACTGTCCAAGGCAGGCAGACCTGTGAGCAGACAGTGCCACCTGTTGGCCCAAACTGTACTGCAGTACCTGGAAAGGAGCCTTAACATTCTGCCTATGCCTAAGGCAAGACAATGGTTTTGAGTTTTACAGGGGTCCATCTGGGGTCTCCACCTCCTGCCAAACTTAGCAATGAAAAGAGCTACTATTGAATACATAAACCACTAAGTCCCAAATTTTCAATTTTACACAAAATATTTCAACACAGTACATTAAAATAGTCTAATATTTGTTAGTTTGTTTTTTTAAGTTTCACATTGGGGACAATGAGACAAAATGGGTTAGTATAAGGTAGGCACTTTTCAAAGTGTTTTAGTTATTAATGGTTAAATTTGATGACCACCCAGTTAGGCATCTCAATACTTTTATTAGGGGGTTAAATGAGGCAGTTAATTGCCCACCCAAGATCATACAGCTAGAAAATCTGTCAGGACTCAAACCCAGTCAGTCTGGCCTGAACCTGCACTTGTGAGCCCAAAATCACTGCCTCTATTCTCTCCTTTACTCCATCTCCAATAACCTACCTCCATCCCAGACATCTCCACCATGAAGACCCACTCTGATGGTACTGCTACAGGTGCCACGGGGTCAACCAAAATCCCACCTGGCACAACGCACATGTCTAAATGCTGTACAGTCCTCTAAGGGGACTCCTCAGACAGGATGTAAGCTTGCTATACTCCACCAAGTAAGACAGCACATGAAGCATAAACCCTGGCCTCCACAATATTGCTCCACCTGCATGACCTGCAAGCAGCCACCTCTCTGAACCTCCATTTCCCAATAGGACCTTTAGCCTAGACAGGTGGATTAGCTCGGATATTGTATGAAGGGTGAGGAGCAGAGTCTGACTCAGGTGAACACTGAATGACAGTGGCTGTTACTCAGTCTCTGCCTGGATTACCATGAAGCTGGGTCCCTCAACAACTTGACATTGCCCTCTATCAAATCCCATCTACTTTTCACACTCTCCTTTACATCTTTTCTTTCTATCATTTGTGGAAATGCCTGCTTGTCTCCCCTTAATTTCAAATTTTTAAAAAATATTTAGTTAGTGCTTCCTACACCCGAGTCATTATGCTACTGTCAGCAAAGCATTTAATATGTTTTTCTCATATAAACTCGCTTAATCTCCACAATAGCTCTCTGATCATCCCCATTTTACAGGTGGGAAAGCTAAAGCCCAGAGAAATATCACATTCAGGGTCACA
Source organism: Ictidomys tridecemlineatus (assembly GCF_052094955.1). NCBI lineage: Eukaryota > Metazoa > Chordata > Mammalia > Rodentia > Sciuridae > Ictidomys > Ictidomys tridecemlineatus. The sequence continues at coordinate 14,714,825 of NC_135480.1, read as the reverse complement.
CAGCCAGAGACAGATCCCAGGTGCAAATCTAAGCTATCTTAACTGTTCATACTTTTTGTGTGTTGTGCATGCAGGGCAGGCACTCTACCAACTGAGCTATATCCCCAGCCTTTAACTGTTCATACTCTTAAAACACTATCTTGGACTCCCTCTGCTGGTAGAGGCTGTGTTTGATTTTTTTTTAATTTCCAAACACTAAGCACACTGCTTTAAACATAGTAGGTGTCAACAAACTTGCTTTAATATACATATATATATATACACATACACAAGTCACATACCAGTGTGACAACTATCCCTTCCACAAGACAGTTCTACCACACCCAGGGCTCCTGGAGATGCTCCACAGAGAGCCTAGGCCTGGCAGTCTTCACACGACACCCAATAGGGGGCATTTTTATTAAACAAATGGGAGGAGCAAGGTGCACCCCAGGTGTATATTGTCTGAGGACCTCATGCAGGACCAGAGCTCTGCTGCACTCTCTTCATCAGCTCTTCATCCTGCATAGACAACTCTGTCAACTTTTTGCCCATCCGTTCATGGATATCCAGGTACTTGGAGACACATCGATCCAGGCATACAGACTCGCCCTTGGACAGTTCTGCTTCCTTATAGTGGGGAGGCACGCACTTCCGGTGGCAGGCACTGGTCATTCTGAGGAGAGAGAAGGATAAAGTCCAGCAAGAAGCATCCTGTGACATCCCAGGAACCCACATTCATTCCAACCCTGTATACTGATTTCATCTCCTCCAAGAAAACAGTGTGAATCCTCATTTTGCACTTCAAACATCTTGGAGGGTTTTCAGAGAGTAGGAACCTCCTTTGAGCCCAGACACAATGACTATTTGTTGAATGCTGGATGTATAACAAGCCTCATGCTAAGAGCTTTACATAGATTCTTTTTATGCAATCCTTCTGATACTTCTGTGGGATAGGCACATCATTATCCTCATATTACAGATGAGGAAATTAAGGCACAGAGAGACTCAGTAATTTGTTGAGGATCACATAGAACTAGGCAGTCTGACTTCACAGTCTACATCTAAAAATCATTCTGCTGGATGTGGTGGCACACACCTGTAATCCCAGTAGCTGGGGAGGCTGAGGCAAGAGAATCACTAGTTCAAAGTCAGCCTCAGCAACTTATCGAGGCCCTAAACAACTTAGCAAGACATGTCTCAAAAAAAAAAAAAAAAAAAAAAGTTAGGGATGGGGCTCAGTGGTTAAGCATCCCTGGGTTTAATCCCTGGTACCTACCCCCAAAATCATTCTAATTTATAACTTCCAAGACCAAACAATTCACAGAACTTGAGCTGATAAAAGTAGCAAATATGTGATTGTTTCCTGTTTGGGCTTGATGCAAAGGCCCTTTGTATTTAATGTTTTTAATGTCTCTATGATGTGGGTACTAGTATATGTCTATTTTAAAGATGAGGAAATGTTTATCAAATAGTATAATCCCTGGTGGAGCCAGGACTATTCCCAGATTTGCCAAATCACTGAAAGCACCAGTTGTGGAGTCATACTGATGTACTAGACCTGACATTGCTACTGACTTGCGTGGGCCCTGATGAAGTTTTTAACCTGTAGAAGGCTCAATTTCCTCTTCTTAAAATGGGACTAATAAAATTAACCCACTGGATTATTTTAAGAATTAAAAAAAGATAATGCAGCTGGGTGCAGTAGAGTATGCGATAATCCCAGTGAGGCAAGAGGCTGCAGGAGGATCTCAATTTCAAGGCTATCCTAGGCAACCTAGACTCTGGCCCAAAATAAAATATAAAAAGGGCTAGGGATGTAGTTCAGTGTTAAAGTGCCTTTGTGTTCAATCCCTGGTACCACCAAAGGGGGAAAAAAAAAAAAAGATAATGCATATAAAAAGCTTGACAAATGCCTGACAGAGTAAATATTAACTACTAAAGGAACTATTTGTCAAAAGACAAATGTTTAACTGTTCTTTTTTTTTTTTTTTTTTTGGTACCAGGGATTGAACCCAGAGGAGCTTAACCACTGAGCCATATCCCCAGCCCTTTTTTATATTTTATTTAGAGATAGGGCCTTGCTAAGTTGTTGAGGCTGGCTTTGAACTTGCAATCCTTCTGCCTCAGCCTCCTGAGCTACTGGGATCACAGGTGTGTGCCACCACACCGGCCTCAACTGTTCTTGAAAACTAACCAGAGACTCTTAGAGCTTCTATTCTTACTCTTGCTCCTTCAATCCAGTTCCATCCCAAGCAAACTCCCAAGTCCTTCTAGTGACTCTATATTGCATCTACATTAGTACTAAATATGGGGTGGGGATGGGGAAGGCAGGCCTCAAGGTTCCCCACAGTGAGAAACGCATCTGTTAGAAGACATCCATTTCTGCCTTCGCGAAGGGTGATCAGGGCTAATTTTCCAACACAGGTTAGGCAGAGAGGCTCTCCTTACCTGTTGTACATGTCCGCCATCATCTCCACCTCCAGCTCAGCTGCCAGCTGTTGGGCCCTAAGCGGATCCATCTCGGCCCAGCACCGTGCAGGGAACCTCCTCCTGGTCTTCTAGTCCTAGGAGCAGCCATCAGATTCAGCACCGACCCCCTCCCGTTCATCCTCCCTCCCAGGGACTCCAAGGAATCACAGGGCGTGGGACCGACAGGAGCCAACGAGCTTTAACCATCCCTCTCCCAGAAGTGGGGGGAAAAGCCCTAAAAGGGTCAGTGCCTAGCCCAAGGTCATTCAGGATGTCATTGAAGGTCCTGGAAAACGAGCCCCCGAACCCTGAACCCTGTCCCTGAGGTCACCCTTATCCGGGAGAAGATCGCGACACCGGAGAACACAAAAACCGCGGGACCCAACCTCTAGGGCCCTGGAAATTGGACTCGACGCTGAAAATGAGGTGCTGCGGACCCCGGTCCAACGGCTGCATCTCCGAAATGGCGATGCCATTACCTCAGTAACCATGAGGTCAAAGGCCACGACTCACTCACCACAGATTGGTGCGAGACACAGTGCCCACCGCGTACCCAATTTAAGCAAACACTAGAAACTTGCCGGGTGCCCAAATAGATCACGGCGGAAGCACGTGGACCACTTCCGGGAGAGAAGTCCCGCCTCCTCTTTGATCCGGAAAGAAATACCACTGAGGCGCTGCTGGGAAATCCTCTACCATAGAGAGGGAGCTGCCGGCTGGCCGAGGGGGACGGCGACTTTCAAATGCTAGAGGGGACGCCTACGTACCATAGAGGGGTGTGGGGTGTGCAGAGCGCCTGCAGCGTGACGAGACTTCAAGACTCGTAGGGTCATCCCCGGGAAGTTTGAGTGTGTTTGGTGTAGGAAAGGGGCTGGCGACTCAAGTCAGCGACCTTCACACCCACCTGCGCGTAAGTCATGTGTGAAGGTGAAAGAACACCCCCAAACTGCGGCCCTTTGTTTCTGTAGCACCTTGAAACTCCCTGGGACTCTTAAAAAAAAAAAACAAAACTCGATTCCCATCTGGGCACTGCGGCGCCCGCCGGTAACCCTAACAGCTCTAGAGGCTGAGGCTGGGAGACCGCAAGTTCTAGGCGGGCCTGCAGAACTTAGCAAGATCCTGTCTCAAAAGTAAAAAAGTTAAAAGAAAAAAAGGGGGTGGGGCTGGGAATGTAGCAACGTGGCAAAGCCCCCCAGTGTGGAAGAAAAACTAACTGAGATGCAGATCCCGCCCCACAAGTTCCAATTAAATAAGAATCTCTGAGGTTTCAGCAAATTTTCAAATTCTCCAGACTCGGGAGGCTGAGCTGGAGGATCACAAGGGAGGCCAGCAAATTAGCGATTCCTTCAGCAACTTGATGAGACCCTGTCTCAAAATAAATATAAATAACTAAAAGCTGGAGAAGTAGCTCAGTGGTAAAAGCACTCCGGGTTCAATCACCAGCACACCCACCACGACCACCAAAAAAAAAAAAAAATCCAAGTGATTTCTATGTGCAAACAAATTTGAGAACCAATGCTCCATTGGCTGTGTGTTCCTGAACATTCCTGCTTTCCACACACATTGTGCCAGGTGCTGCAAAGATAAGCAAGATACGGTTTCTATTGCAAAAGAGGAGACAAGTATGAAATCTGTTTTATTCAACTTCTATTAGACGCCCTGAGCCATAAATTCATTTACAAGATGAAAATTTAGGACAGACGCAAGACTACATTTCCCACTGGAGGAGGTGGGGTGAACATTTTATATGTATAGTTATCTATTATACTTTTGTAATTGTCCAAAAACAGTTCTGATTTGGGGTAGGGATAGTAGGTGTTAAGCCCAGAGCCTACATATGCTAAGCATATGCTCTACCACTGAACTACATCCCAGCCCCAACATTCTTAATTTTAAACATCAGCCTTCCATTACTGCCCTTAGGACTCATCTTCATAAAAGTCTATGCCCTGATTCTTTTAAGATTGAAGTATAACATTTATACAGTAAATGGTGTAAAACAAATCAGTCTTAAACTTTATTTATTGTGAGTGCATGTGTGTATGTGTGTGTGTGCTTTTCACATGATAGGCAAGTGCTCTCCCAATAAGTTACATTTCCAGTTAAACTTCCTACTAAGAATTAATTTAAAAAATATTTTACATACATATAACTACACCCCGATGAAGATATAAAATATTTCCTGCACCCCCAAAAGTTATCTCATGTTCCTTCCCAGTCAATACACCTTCTCTAGATGTTATTACTATTCTGACTTCTATCACCATCAATTAGTTTTGCCTGTTCTTATACCACATGTAAATAAAATTATGCATTATTTTGTTTTGTCCCTGATTTCTTTAACTTAAAGTAGTCTATAAGATTTCATTCGAATTGTTGTGTATGTCTGTGTTTATTCTTTTCTGTCTCTGCCTAGTATTTAATTGTATGAATATACCAGGATTCATGCATCCGTTTCTCTGTTGATGGACATTTGATTGTTCCATATTTGGGCCATGATGAATTATGTTGCTCTGATATTCCTTTCAGGTTCTGGGGGGTTATGGAGATTGAACCCAGGACCTTGTACATGCTAAGCATTCAGTGTCCCATTAAGCTACACTCTGATCCCCTGTACAGATGTTTTAATGGATATATCCTGCCCTCATTTTTGCTTTTTGTTTTGTTTTGTTTTTGTTTTTGTTTCTCTTTTTTTTTATTATTAGTTGTTCAAAACTTTACATAGCTCTTGACATATCATATTTCATACATCTGATTCAAGTGGGTTATGAACTCCCATTTTTTCCCCGTATACAGATTGCAGAATCACATCGGTTACACATCCACGTTTTTACATACTCATTTTTGCTCTTGAAAATATAATCATCATATTATGAATGACTAAGAAGCTGCATGGAAAAAGGAGAGGGATTCTTACAGAAGGAATTTGACTCTTAAATGAGATACTTACTGAGTGTTCTGAAAGGTTATATACTATATGATTCCATTCACATAACATTATCAAAATGATGAAGAGATGAAGAGACCACTGTTTGCTAGAGGTGAAGGCTTGTGGAGGAAAGGAAGTGTAGGTAGCACATGGGAGATCTGAGCGGTTATAGAATGGTTCTATGTCCTGATTGAGGTGATGGTGACAAGCATCTACATGTGGTATGGCCAAGAGTGGGTGTTCACTCCTGTAATCCCAGCTACTTGGGGGACTGAGGTGGGAGAAGGATCTAAAGTTTGAGGCCAGCCTGAACCATTTCAGGAGGCCCTGTTTCAAAAATAAAAAGGGCTGGGGATATACCTCAGGGTCAATCCCTAACAACTCAAAGAAAAAGAAAAATCATAGAAATATACACCTATATTTTACCAATGTCAATTTTTCTGGTTTTGATATTATATGTAGTTTTGTAAGATTTTATTTTTCATTATCATAATAGTTACACATAATATTATGATTTATTTTGACATAAATTCCTGGAGTATAAGTTATTCTAATTAAGTCCCCAGTACTTACCCTTGCTCTCCACCTTCTCCCTTTCCAAGATTTAACTTTTAGTGGAAGCTGGGTGAAGAGTATCCAGGGTCTATCTCTACTATTTATGCAACTTCCTGTGAACCTATAATTATTTCACAATAAAAAAGCCTAAAAAAATCTCTATAGAAAGGAAAACAAATCAAAAAGACAATGTGAGTAAAGAAGATAATCCATGATAGATACTCAATAAAAAGAAATCATTGTTCTCATTCTTTTCAAAAGGCTTTTGTCAGGACAAATTTAGAACATACAGAAAAGTAGAAAGCATAGTCTATTGAATGTCCATATATCCATCTCCAGGATTTAACAATTGTTCACATTTGGCTATATTTTCTTCATATGTTTTTAATCTCTAACAAATGAAGTTCTTTCTCCCCAAAAAATTCTATTTCCATGCCCTCAAAATTATAGGTTTTTGTTTTGTTTTTATTTTATTTTGTTTTGTGGTCGTTTGCAATGCTGAAGACCAAAACCGTGGGCCTCATACAGGCTGAGCTGTATGCCAAGCCCCATATAGTAGTTTATTGATATAATTTAATTATTAATATGATTTAATGCAAATATTCTATTTTCTCCAATTTCTCAAAAGGGCCTCTCTCTTTTAAATTGTGTAAGAACACTTAACATGAGACCTACCCACTTCATAAATACATGAGTGTATAATGAAACATCATTGTCTATTTTACAGCAGATCCCTAGGACTTATTCAAGTTGCATAACTAAAACTATATGCATTGAACAGCAATTCCCCATATCACCCTCCCTCAGCACCTGAGAATCATTATTCTTATTGATAATGATTTTATTGTTATTATTTACTGTGAGATTGTGTCTTTCTCCTATACTTACATAGTCAGACATTTGGAGACCCACAAGTAGGAATCTCCAATTGTCCCTGAAAAAGACAACTTAGATAGCTTCAGCTTGTGAGGATATCTTTGAACTTCTGATATGTTATCCAAAACTGCAGATCTCTGTCAGCACCATGCTGAAACTCTGGCCTCTCCCTCTACCCTGAGTTCTCTCTGTTCCCAGCCTTACACAGGGGAGTTGTGTATTTGCCACTCACCATGGGTCAGTATTGTCTTCTTGGATGGAATTCAACTTCAGAGAAGGGATGAAGGGTTGTCACTCAGGATGTCCCCAATGGTACCTGACCACTCATGAAAGATACAGAGAATACAAAGACAGGTGTCCTCCCTGGACTGCCCTGAGATGAGCTAATGAGAGAACATTCTGTCAACTTGAAGAGAAAGCTGGTCCAGTCTTCATCACGGCCTTTGCTGTTATTGTCCCTCACCATTTCTCCTCTTCTCCACTGCTGACAGTCTGGTCCAAGTCACCTCATCTTGCATCTGAGTCACTAAGAGAGTCTCCTGGCTGGTGTCCCCACTTCTAAAGCCCATGCTTCCCCCTCAACTGTTCTCAAAACAGCAACCAGAGTGATGTTGTCAAAAACTAAAGTTAGACCATATCACTTCCCAACCTAAAACACTTCTGTGGCTCCCAATCACAGAGCAAAAGCCAAAATCCTTAATGAAAGGGACAGAGTTACCGACAAGACCCTACATGATTTGCCAGATCCCTGCTACTGCCTTTTATGTCCAACTCTTCTCCTGGCCCAGCGCTCTGCTCCAGCTTGCTGACCGCCTCTCTCTTCCTTGAACACGCCAAACATGTTTCCCTCTCTCCATTGCCATTCCCTCTGCCTGCAATGCTCTTTCCCTAGTTCGCCCATGTTCAGTCTCACTTCCTTCAGTTCTTCCCTCCTGTACCACCGCCTCTGTGATTCCTTCCTTGACCACTCTATCTAAAAGTCCATCCCCCCCAAAAAAGAAATCCCCACTTCCCCATCCTCTTCCTGTTTCACTTTTTTCTATAGAACCAGTCACCATCTAATATACTACATATTTTTTTAATTTATTGGCTTGCTTACTAAAATGATCTGTTTTCAGTGCTATGTCCCAGCACCTAGTAGGTATTCAAAAACCACTTAATCAATGAGTAAAAGAATTGTCTAAGATAAGTTTCGATGATTGATTGACTATTTTGTTGGTTTCAGTATCTAATGGCAGTAAGACAAAGAGAGAAATGGATTTAAAAAAAGAAAAAGGACAGTAAGACAGAAGTAGAAGCACTCACCAGTCTTGGACAGATAAACTCTGGTTGGATGAAGGGAACATAATACTAGAGGCAGCCAGCAGCCATTCATATTGAACTGTTTGACTATTGGCATCTAAACCTGGCTGTGCAAAACCATCTGTCTTCCAGATCATCCCAGGCATAGGATCCCAGTTCCTATTCCATATTTCTATTGATCAGTTAATTTGTTAGTTAATTTGCTGTTTATTTATCAAGCATCTAATATACACCAGGCATTTGCAAAGCCCTGAACATATGTCCATGAGCATGGGTGATAAATTTCCTGGACTCATGGAGCTTAGAGAAGAAGGAAATGAACAAGGTAATTTTAGATTCCATTAAGTATTATGAAGAACACAAAACAGGCTGAAATGCGGGAGAGGAACTGAAGGTCATGGAAGAGTCTCTGAGGAAAGGAAATTTGAGCTGAGTCCAGAAGGATGAGAAGGAGCCAGTCTTGCAAAGAGCAGAAGGAAGAACCAGTCCGAGTCTGGAAAAGAGTCAATACATTTAAGGAACAGAATGGAGGCAGTGGCTGAGTGATGGGGTCTGGGAAAGCCTAACTGGAGGAGTCACAAGTCTCCTAAGTGGCAGCAATGTCTCTTGCCCACCTTCTCCAAAGTGGTACCTTTCTTAGACCATAGGACACAGAGCGAGGGTAAAGACATGTTTTGGTTTCGTACTAAGGAAAATTGCAGTTCAGCAGAGAAATGCATTCAAAGCCTACCACTTACTCGAGCTCAAAACAGAACCCGGGAATTATGTATTTTCTAGACTCCCCTCCCCCTTCAAATCTCTGTCCAGTGTGAGCCTGAGACATCCTCTGCTTCAGCAGCTGGCCCACTCACCCCCTCCTCAGCCCACCCTTCAGCAGCTGCTTGATCTGAGAGTGAAAGAGACTGCATGGAGGAACATTGAGGGCCAGGGGCTGAGAGAACGCACAAGACCTCGCCACAGTGGTCTGGATGAGCCCAGGAGGCCAGAGGACTGGGAACCAGGCCCTAAATGGGCTCTGCAGTGATTGTCAGGGTCCCCAGAGCCAGGGCACATTGGGAAGGAAGGTGATCGCAGGACGGATGCTGCTCGGGTCAGGGAGGGAGGGACACAGCGTGATTGAAAGGTGCCACCTGTCAGATCTTCAGGGGAAATCTGAGCCTCCCAGTCTAGGGGAAAGTGTTGTACCAACAGGGCAGTAAACAATGCTCTTCAGGCAGCCCAGGCCTCTAGCAGTGGGGGTGGGGTGGGGTGGAAGGGGAGAGGAAGAGCCAGAGGGAGGCGGGCCCATGAGCTGGGGGCTAGAAGTCACTGGGGCTTTAAGGCAGCCCGGGAGTGAGGCCATTCAGCTAGAGAAAGGCGACAGCTCCCAAGCCCAGGCAGAGGCCTCCAGGTAAGAGAAGGCCTGCACCCCTTTCTAAGGGTCCCTCCCCATCTGCCAATCCCTACGCCCACCTTCTAAGGGCCAGGGCTTCCAAGAAGGATCCTACGATTAGAGAAATCCAGGTTCCTCTCTAATCTTCTCCACCACTATGTCAATTCTCTTTAGATGCCAGAGCCCAGGGACTTGATCCTGAGGAGTTGGTAACCTTGAACTCGTCTACAGAGTAGCCTGCAGATAGCCATCCATGAGGAGGACCTCAAAGGGTGGAGGGGACTTTGGGGGTATTGCCAGTATAGTGGGGTTGGGAGGTGGACTCTATGCTGTTGAGAGGAACACCTCCAAGGGAGGGTCTCTGGCCAAGTGGGAAGAGTGGGAAGAGGGGGTGCCTCAGGTCCCCTGGAAGATGGATTGGGTAGCGGTGGGTGGTGGGGAAATCAGTAGAAACAACAGGCATCCTTCATGCTCTTTGGGGCTTGGAACCTGGGTTTCTTCTTCCTGCTGGAGGGAGCTGTCTGCAGTGCTGCTTTAGACACAAAACAGGGATGATATGGGGGCTTCCTGGGGAAGGAAGGAGGAAGGAAGTAGAGAGTTAGACAGGAAGGAGGGGGTGGAGAAACTTTCACGAAGGACCTAGTAGTGTGCACTTAGAAGAGAGAGGAGTTCCTCAGCTGTACCTGACAGCTCTACCCACAGGTGAGGTGTCCCTGCTCTGGGGCCTTTGAAGGGACACTGGGCTGAGGAGCTATTGGGAGCAGTGTCTGTGTATGGTTTCTCTCCCGGGAGTCAGGAGGCCTGGGTTCTAGCTATGGTCTGGGCCATTTTATTCTCCTATGACTTTGGTCATAGGGGCCTCAGCTCCTTGAGCCTCAAATTACTGGTCTGTAAAGTGGGGCTAATAACACCCATTCAGAAGGGCCAGAGGGAGGAAGGACCAGGTAAGGCAGAGCTGCCAACTGCTTGGGAATTGTGAGTGCAGGTGTAGGTGGTGTTGTCCCCGCCCCTCAGCAGTCGGGACTCCTTCACTCCACGTCTATTTATGATCAGTCTGGAGGGTGGAGAGCTGAGGAGATGAGCATGCAGGATGGCCATTGGTGGGTGACGTGCCGACAGAGAGAAGAGGGTGGGAGTTCTCAGCGCGTCTCAGCCCAACACTGCTACACTTGGGGGTATAAAAAGGGCTTGTCATCATCTTACTGACATTCAGTTCTCTCTCCCTTGTTTCACTAACAAATGCCCTCCAGGCCAGGTCAGGACCTTATCTGGCACAGGCAGGGTGCATCCAATCTCCACCCTGAGACCTGATGTGTGCTGTGCTCCCTCCAAACTGGCTTCCTTAACCCTCCATCATCCCCTAGGGGTGGGGCCTACTTTTATCCCCAGAAATTAAAACAAGAGAAGGTAGGTAGCTTGCTTAAGATCACAACATTACTAAAGAGTGGGGGCTGGGGTTGATCCCAGGAAGACTCCCAATCATTGACTTTCACCACTACTTCACCCACCTTTCCCTCAAGAACAGAGCAGGAGGGGAAAGGGCTGTGTGGCTCCTTCAGACAAGCTGTTCTGCATACTTCTTCCTGCTGGACATGGTATTGCTCCAGGGGGCAGTAGATGCTCTTCAGGAAAATAGTCCCATAAGAGAAAAAAAAAAAAAAGCAGAGGAAGAAAAAAGCCCGTGCAAATTGGTTTGGGGAAAAAGTAACTTGGAGGTTAGGCAAAGTTACGCTTCCTTTACCAGGGGCCATATGAGATCCACTGGGTGCCAGTGAAGCCGTGTACTCTAAGTGAAGTGCAAGCTATTTCTAGAAGAACTTTGGTCAGAGAATACATCTCTCTCCCACGTCCATGGGAAACCTTATTAGTATGGTGGGAGACCCTAATTTCCCACACAGCACAGTTTATAGAATGGGATCTAGATGAAGCCTGTCATTGTTAGTGGAAATCAAGGCCCTGAGAGTCAGAGGCAGTTGACCTGGGCTCAGATCTGGTGACTAGAAGGTGGGGGTCAAAGCCAGGTCCAGGACCTCCTTGTTCTCTACTGAAGTGCCACCGCCCAGGACCATGTTCCTCCTTACTCTGATACATTGCTGGGCCTGCTGCACCACGGGGGCTGAGCAGGAGGGTGGACTCTATAGACTGCATCTTTATGAACCCAGCCTCCTTCCTGGGAAATGCTGGGGCCACCAAATCTAAGGACCCCAGGACTCTGATCTGGGGGCAGTAAGACCCAGATGGGTGGCAGGAACAGAGCCCTGTCCCTGTCTGCATGTCTTCCTGCCTCCTGTGCTCTGTCCCAATTACCCAGGTGCCCTGGGCACTATCACCAAGAAAGATAGTACTGCCAAGGGCAGGAAGTATTTTTAGCCAGTGACAAGAGTGACCACTTTTCTTATGGTCTGAGTCATGCCTTGAGCCCTATTTGGGGATTGTTTTCTTTGTAACTACCCCCTCAAGAAAGGCAGGGGGATAAAGGAGTTGGACCTGTCCCCCTACTCACCTGTTATTGTAGATCTTAAGTATCCACAGGACTGAAATAGGAGAATGATGTCTCACACACTTCCAGGAGCACTTGGAGGCTGAGAATTCCCTGCAGAAGCTAGCCTGAGTGCGATTCTATTTTTTACCAAAACAAACTCTTCTTTGCCCACCTTTTCTGAGAACCACAGTCTGGCAGTGATTCAGAGAGCAGCTGGCCCAGGGGTTCCCATATTTCAGTATTTTTTACACCACCTCTATGATTTAGTTACATCTGCACCGCCTGGACTCCAATTTCCTGAATGCCTTCCTTTGAATTAACTTATTTTAAAATTCAATAAATGTATTTTTAAAAGACACTTTATATCACTGTTGGAAATGGAAACTCAATATCACTTGCCAGAAATAGTAACTGTAAAAATACCTACAATGGAAACAAAACAGAGATAATTCTGTCTAGGTACTCCTGCCTGCTTTGAGTTCTAGGGGGGCAAGTAGCAATTATTCCACAGGTATTCCAGGATGCTAGGATCCAAGTGTGGCCACTTCACTGGCTTAATAAACACAGAGGCAAAATCTCTGGGCACAGTGGTGTATGTATGTAATTCCAGTCCCCCTGGGTTCAATCCCTGCTACTGAAAAAAAGAGAAAAAGAAGAAGAAGAAAAGAAAAGAGAGGTGGGGAGTGGGGAGCAAAATCATCCAAAAGGCATCATGTGAGCCAATGTTCTTTAAAGTCAAAGCCAGATGCTACGAGGGTGTTGGGGGCGGGGGTTAGGTGAATACCACCGAACATCAAGTCAATGTGGCCCAACTGCCCCACCTCTGGGGAAGCGGTACTGTAGCCTTCATTTACCCCAGAACAAGTGGATATGTGAGTATCGTGTCCAAGTAATGGGGGAGCCAGGCCTGACCCACAGGCATCCTGACTCCCAGACAAGAACTCTTGGAAGATGGGGTCTCTACTTCATGCAGGGATGGAGCATGAGCAGGTCCTCTTGCCTTCTCTTTCCAGACATGGAGCAGAAGGAAGGAAAACCCTCTGAGGATGGGACTCCCGTCTCTCCGACCACAGAGAACCCTGGGACGTCAGGAGGTGGCTCTGCGGAGGAGGAGACCAAAGGCACAGCTGGGCAGACTGTCAAAGAGGGGCCTCCAGAAGGGGCAGGAAAGCAGGAAGAAGCACCAGGCGAGGGTGGCATGCCAGTGGAAAGCCAGGGGGAAGCCAACGGCTTAGATGAGGTTAAGGTAGAATCCCAGAAGAAGGCCAGTGGGAAGGAGGAGGCCAAGGCTGAACCTGAAAAAGAGGATGGTGGACAGGAAGAGGCCACAATAACTTCTCGGGAGAAGACTGGCGGGGAAGAAGAGACCAAGTCTGAACCCAAGGAGGCGGAGGCAAAAGAGGAGGCCACGCAGGCCTCAGAGACGCAGAAGGCTGATGAGAAAGAGGCCAAGGCTGGTGAGAAAGAGGCCAAGGCTGGTGAGAAAGAGGCCAAGGCTGGTGAGAAAGAGGCCAAGGCTGGTGAGAAAGAGGCTGAGCCTGATTCTAGGGGGAAAGCTGATGTGAGGGACAAAGACAAGCCAGAACCCAAGGAGGCCGTTGGGGAGGAGGCTGCCAACAAGGAGACCAAGACTGAATCTCAGAAGAAGGCTGCCATGAAAGAGGAGGAGCAGAAAGAACCCCAGGAGGTGGATGGGAAACAGGAGGCTGACTCTGAAGCAAAGGAGTTGGTGGTGAGTGAGGCAGAAGAGAGGAAGACGCCCCCTCACCCACCAACAACGAGGTCTGGAGTCTTCTGCTCGCCAGGGAGCAAGTCCTCCCCGCTCTATTCCTTTGGGAAGGTCCAGTCTTCCGCCCAGATGTGAAGAGCCTGGGGGTGGTGGCGGGAAACAGGGATGCAGCGCTGTGACTCCCGGCTGCCTTCTAGATCATTCTGTGGTCCTCACAAAGCATGGGGCATGGGCTTGTGTGACTGTGAGCCCGACCAGATCCTGTTCCATACAGGAGCCAGGGGATGCCACCGAAGAGCAAGAGCGGAATGAGGAAAAAGAGTCAGAGGAAGGGGCAGCGGTGATACCCAGCTCCCCTGAGGAGTGGCCTGAGAGCCCCACGGAGGAAGGCCCCAGCCTCAGCCCAGGTGAGTGAGAGCCGGTGAACCCCCGGGATGCTGCACGGGCTGCCCTGGGGAGGCAGATGCCAAGAGCACATTGTGGAGAGCCCCAGCCTCCCTCCCCGTTCTCTCCTGCAGATGGCCTGGGCCCAGACTCTGCAGCTTCTGGAGAGACCAGTCCTTCAGCCAGGTAAGGTCAAGCTCTGGGGCTCAGCTCCAACTGCCCTACATCCTGCTCCCTTCAAGTTATCGTCACCTCTGTCTGGGCCTCCAGCACCTGATTTCAGGATGTTCCAGGATTCTTGGCATTCAGCCTCCTATCCCCGGGCAGAGCCCAGGAAACCAAAGAAGTGAGAGACAGAAGGAAGCATGAGGGACACACGGCCTCCCTCCCGCTCCACAGCTGGGGCCCCTCCTCGGCATCACTGACTCTTCCCAGGAGCTGCTGGCCTTACAGTGCAGAATCCTGTGGTATCAGCATCATCCATGAGAGCATGATCCGAAAACCTGAGTTTGGACAATGGCTCTGACACCAGCTGTGTGGCCTTGACCATGTCACCTAACCTCCTCTTATCTGTGAAGTGGGCATAACGATTGTATCCACCTCATAGGATTATTGTGAGGCTTAAATGACATGAACATAAAGTGTATGGTGCCCTGTACGCAGCAGGTCTCGGATAACCAGCCTTGTGCTTGCATTGCACAACCTCAGTCATTACGAGACTCTTTCTTGGCATCCCACAGAAATTCACCTCCTTGTCCTTCTTAGGGAAAGACACCAGTCACAGTGCTGTGTGGCAGGCATCTCCAGGTGCTTCCCATTCTCCTTATTCTGCAGGCCTTAGAATCGCCTTGTCAGTAGGTATTCTTATCCCCATTTTACAGATGGGGAAACTGAAGCTCAGAGAAGTGACGTGACAGTCTCAAGATCACACAGCAAATAAAAGCAAAGCCAAGATCCAAACTCAGGTCAGATCTCAGATGGGTCCTAGTCTGCCCATGTGGCCTCACTAGACCACATGCTCCCCAAAGTTAGGCTGAGCCTCTTTACTCCTTCTCGTCCCCTCCAAGTGCTGGGCACAGGGTAAGTGCTGACTACAGGCACCACAACTGCACTTGCCCATTTAGGTGGCAGTGATCCCTGCCCTGTGTCTTACATGGGTGGTCCCAACTCCTCTCATACTTCTGACCTCTGCATGTAGTGAGTCTTCACCCAGCGATGTGCCCCAGAGTCCCACGGAGTCCCCTCCTTCCGGGGAGAAGAAGAAGGAGAAGGCACCGGAGCGCAGGGTGTCAGTCCCAACGCGGCCCCGGGGACCCCGTGCACAGAATCGCAAAGCCATTGTGGACAAGTTTGGCGGGTAGGAAGCAGGCTGCAGGCGGGAGCTGGGCTTGCCCTGGGATCCATGGGAGGGGTGGGGGGCTGTAGGCCTGAGGGCCGGTGGGAACAGCCCAGGCCAGGGCAGGAGGACTGACATTGGGGTGCTGGGGCTCCTCCCAGTGGGGCCCTTTGGGGAAGCCTGTACACTTCTCCCCCTCACAGGGCAGCCTCGGGCCCCACCGCCCTGTTCCGGAACACTAAAGCAGCCGGGGCCGCCATTGGCGGGGTCAAGAACATGCTGTTGGAGTGGTGCCGGGCCATGACAAGAAACTACGAGGTGGGCACAGAACGGGGACCCATGGATGAGGCAGGGGACTCTTACCCAGGGAGGTGGTGCTGGGGAGGGCCTGAGTGGTGCTAACCCCAAAGAGAGGGAGGGAGAGAGGACAAAGTTGAGGCCCTCTGGCCCGGGGGTCACCAGGCCTTCTGCACCCTGGCCCCACAGCACGTGGATATCCAGAATTTCTCCTCCAGCTGGAGCAGTGGCATGGCCTTCTGTGCTCTCATCCACAAGTTCTTCCCTGATGCCTTTGACTACGCGGAGCTGGACCCCGCAAAGCGCCGACACAACTTCACCCTGGCCTTCTCCACCGCAGAGTAAGCTGGGCCGCGGGATGCAGGCCCGCTGGGAGCTCGGGCCGCCCAAGAGTGGGCTGGAGTCACAGGGGTGGACAGTGGTGGTCAGGTGGATGTCGGGCCACACGTTCATGAATCGACAGGTATCTATGGAGCCCGGGGCTCTGGGGCAACGTCAGTGGCTTCAACAGGCAAAACCCCTGCTGGCTCAGGGGGCCCATTCAAGATGGAGAGACAGATCATAAACACACACACAGGTGAAAATAATATCAAACGGTGACAGTGCCACCAAGAAAATTCAGGCAGGGTAAGGGACAGAGAAGAGAAAGGCCTGCTGTTTTAGACAGGAATGTTGCAGAGATTGGGGTCGGACTCCGGCTCCGTCATTTGTCGGCGCCGTGGTCTTGGGCATGTCTCTACCTCCCTGAGTCTTCATAGTCCAACTTCTTAAAATAGGCATGGTATTTCCTTTCCAGCATTCTTGTAAGGATCAAGTAAAATAATCAAGCTCCTGTAACAGTTCCTAACCCTGCGCAGTAGGCCCTTTGGCTGTGTCACCACAATCTCATGAATGATTCCACAGTTGCTATGATGATTATTTTTCACTTCACAGCCTGACAGGGAATCGTTGCTCCAAAGCCAGCCTTAGCCCCAGGGCCCCACCTCTACCCATGAGAAGCTCAGCCCAGGAGCTCCCTCCAGCCTTGGGGAGCAACACAGGAGATGCTTCTGAGTTACCAGGGGGGACACAGGGCTGTGCGGAGGGCAACTCTGAGGCCCAGGGAAGGACCTCATGTGTATTTCCAAAGCCCAGGGACAGGGATTAGATAATGAGAACGTGAGAGCACTTTGGCATGGGCAGCTGAGCCCCCTAATCTAATCCAGGCCTGGCCACCAACCTGCAGGGGGATCGCATGTCCCCATCAGCAACATGAAAGGATTACTATTGATCTGAGCTTCTCAACATTTTCTTCTTCACGGCTGATTTCTTCAAAGAAAACTTTAAGTGAATGTTCAACTACAAAACAGATGAAAGGGAGAACTTTTTAGGTTAGGAAGAGCTCCTCCTAACCTCCCCTCCCTTCCCAAGATGGCCCCCGAGGCACGTCTGTAGGGTCCTAGAACAGCAAGGATACCCTCTGGAAACCGCCAGGCTCTGGGTGAGGGGTGTAGACGGGTGGAAGGGCATTTACCTAACCCATCAAGGCCCTGGGTTCCAACTCTGGCACTGGAAGGGAAAAATAAACCCCACACCAGACTCCAGGTTCCAGAAGGTTCCTTCCAGTTCCACATTTTCTTGCCATGGGACAGGATGGGGGTGTTCACAGTAGGCTCTTAATAAATACACAGAGTCAGAATGAATGGAGCTCTTGTGGATGCTACAGCTGCACCCCAGCACTGTGGCTAGGATTTGTTTTCTGCCCTTTTGGGGGACTGGCCTAGCAGGAGTTCTGGACAGATAGACAAATGTATGGAAGGAGGAGGTTAATGTAGAACTAGAGACCTGCTCCCAGGCAAGGATGTGAAGACATGGAAGCTTTGGAATCAAATGCATGAGGCAGTGAGGAGCACCATGTCCCACCCTGGGCTCAGAAACACCTTTAACGATGACAGTTTCATGAGTCCAGTGAGCAGGCACCACGCGTTCCGCCAAGGGGTTTCCTTGGATGGTCTCATTTTGTCCTCCACAATCCTGCAGTGGATACAAGTAGAGAGCTTGCCTGATTTTTTTCTGTGAGGGAGGGCAGTGGCAGGGCTGGGCTGTAGGGAGCATCGTGAGCATCAGAAAGAAGGCCATTCAGCTCTGACCCGGCCAAATATCCCCAGCCTGGAGGGCACAGGCCACTGGCCTCCCGCAGCTGCCTGGTGTCTGGTGCCAAGCCAGGCAGGGTCACAGGAAGGCAGGAGGAATAATCAGAGGACACCTAGAGGCTGACAGGAGGCGTTGGGTAGTGAAAAGGGAAAGGAGGCAGAGAAGAGCGGAGACAGCCGCAGGAGAACAGAGCAGAGGCTCCTAGGTTTGAACCTCGACCCCTCCTTCCCACTGGATGACTGGGAAGCTCACTTAACATCTCTGGAAGCTTCCTATCATAGTGTTTGGTGCAAAGATCAACTGTGAAAAGTAAGGGCCCCCTGCCCAGTCACTACATATGACTGCTTTGTTCCGGAACTTTCCTGATTCCCATGGAATCCTGAGATGAGGGGAGGCAACGTCCAAGGCTGAACTGAGGCCAGTGCTACCACCCTGGAAACAAGGGTTTTGCCTCTCCTGGGGCTGAGGTCACTGCCTTGGTTGCAGGGAGCTTGCTTGTCTTGTTCTTCGAAATGCTCGGGTCTGCATCCCTCCCCCAGCTCCCTGGCCAGCCCAGCTTGGATTTCAGCCCAGCTGTCTCAGCCCCAAGAGAGGATTTCCGCTGGGGCCCTCCTCTCTCCTACTGCCAGTGTCCACGGTGGCTTTGGCAGCCTGGAATTGCTGAGACCCAGCTTCAGAGCAGGTGCTAAAGGCATCAGGCAGGTCTAGAGTTGAGTCCCAGCTGTCATTCACTTTGACCTGGAGCAAATCCCCCATATATTGAGGCTCAGTTCCTCTGCAGGCAGGTTGAGGACCAGTAAGTGAGACCATCCAAAGGCAGTTATTTGATAAAGCACTTGTCAGTGGGTAGTGAGGCCCCCAACAGCGATTAGCTCAGCTTATCAGCCTCAGCAAAGCTGAGTATCAAATAGCCTCACAGGGCACCTGGGAAGTTAGAAGGAAAGGACAGACTGCCAAGTTCCCGGCAGCCCCTCAAACACACCAAACATGGCTGTCTCAGGGCCTTTGTAAGTGCTGTTTCCTCCATCTTTAGTCCTGTCCCCAGATATGCATATATGATTTAAAAAATCATGAGCAACCTATGAAAAATCCCGGATCCCCCCTCTGACACAGGAGCGGATGCTCTTACTGTTCCTGCCTATTTTTCTCTTCGGCACCTCTCACCATTTGATGTGGCATCTACTTCACAGGTTTGATTACTCGGTGCCACGAGAGTGGGGAAGTTTGGGCTTTGTTCATTGCTGAATTCCTGGATCCTAGAAGAGTGCCTGGCACACAGTAGGCTCTTAATAAATACACAGAGTCAGAATGAATGGAGCTCTTGTGGATGCTACAGCTGCACCCCAGCACTGTGGCTAGGATTTGTTTTCTGCCCTTTTGGGGGACTGGCCTAGCAAGAGTTCTGGACAGATAGACAAATGTATGGAAGGAGGAGGTTAATGTAGAACTAGAGACCTGCTCCCAGGCAAGGATGTGAAGACATGGAAGCTTTGGAATCAAAGCCAGCTGAGTTTGAGGGGTTTTGTTTCTTTTTCTTTCTTTCTTTCTTTTTTTTTTTTTTTTTGTACCAGGGATTGAACTCAGGGGCGCTTTACCACTGAGCCACATCTCCAGCCCTTTTTATTTTTTAATATTGAGACAGGGTCTTGCTAAGTGGCTTAGGGCCTTGCTAAATTGCTGAGGCTGGCTTTGAACTTGGGATCCTCCTGAGTCACTAGAATTACAGGCATGTACCACCATGCCCCACTGGGTTTGAGTTTTAAATCAGTCGGGGCCTCAGTTATCTCATCCATACAGTGGGATGGCTGGCTAGACAATCTTCCAGCTCCAACATACATGGTTTGATAAGATTCATCCTCCCTGAGCTACCCCTGCCCGTGAACTTGGCTCCCATATCCTTCACCTGTGTTGCTCTGATGCTCATCCCACCCATCCCTCAGGAAACTGGCGGACTGTGCCCAGCTGCTGGAGGTAGATGACATGGTACGGCTGGCAGTGCCCGACTCCAAGTGTGTGTACACCTACATCCAGGAGCTGTACCGCAGCCTCGTGCAGAAAGGGCTGGTGAAGACCAAGAAGAAATGAGCTGACAGGCCTTGTGGGTGGAGGCAGCAGGGTGCCCAGATGACCAGCAGTAGCACCAGCTTCAACTGCATTAAAAATACTTTTGTAAAACCCCGTCTTGCCTTTCTGCTCTCCGGACTCTGCCCCATGAGTGTTCGATAAGTGGTGGCCAAAGTACATTCTGAGCCACTGGGGATACTTTTCCCAATTCTCTTCTGCTCTTTCCACGCTTTTCCCCAAATTTGGGAACTGCAGGACCGGAGCTAGAAGTTTGTTTAGAAATCATACCCAAACTGGGCTGCTGGGATCTGGGGTGACTCTATTGAGATAACGCACATTCTGTCCCTGGGATGTCAGTAGTTTTGTCGGAGTTTACTACAATGGCAACCAGAAAGTTCTTCCTGTGGGTTAAGTTAATCCCTCCAACTGTGGCTGAAGCTTCTGTTTGTTTTCCTTGTTCCATTGTTCATCACGATGAACCTGGAGCTGGTTATCATTTTGTTAACAATCCTGTCTGGCTTTATCAGCCATTGCAGCGTGTTTGCTCAAAAACAAACAAACAACCATCACAAAATCTCAGGCTGGCATGGCTGCAAGAGGTGTGGGCTCCAACCTGATTGGCAGAGTAGACCCCTGCAGTCCATTGATGTGCTCTGTGCTTGATACATCATCTGTAAAATGTGGGTATTATCCCTGTGCGCTGTTTGAAACCCCCCACCCCCGGCCAAGGATGGCCTATTGTCTCATGGCCAGCATCCCTTATATTTGGGAAATATACATGAGAAACAGGGTCACACCTTTATTATCATTAGAGTATTATTATTATTGCATTATAATCATACAAAACAGTGGGGTTCATTATATTTGTATGTGTATACAACAATTTGATCAATTTCATTGCCCAATACCTCCCCTTTCCCTCTCCTCCCTCCCATCCTCTACTGGTCTCCCTTCCACTTTCATGAAATCCCCTCACTCTTTCCCCTTGTGGTGTCTGTAGCTTCCACATACAAGAGAAAACACACCACAGGGTCCTACCAGTTGCTAGATGGCAGCTAAGTCCCAGCCCTCTCTCCTGATGAAAGCCCCGTCCCCTCACTGAGGAGTCTAGCCTAATGCCACAATTCACGAGTGGCCAGCATATGGGTCCTATGACTCCCCCTGGATCCTGGAGGGCACACAGCTCACAGCCTGAGGTCCCACTCCTGTCAGGACAGCAGTGGTCTTCAAAAGTGTAGTCAGATTGCTGATCTGGAGGATAAACTTTTTTCATTTTGTGGTTCATTAGTGGAAAACAAAAAGCTTAGTATCTAAATCTGTCCACACCTATCAGTAGTTTGGCTGATTTCAATCAGTGGAACATATGACGTCTTCCTCGGACCCTGCCTCCCACCGTGTCTCCCTCTGCCCCCACCCCTCAATGCCTGGGTCCTGGTGGGTTCTGGTTTACTACCAGCTGGTCTGGAAGATGACCTGTTCTCTAAGAGGGACAGCTGGAGAAACGGCCTATAATTCTGCACACCTAAACTCTGCTGGCTCTGGGGAAGATCAAGGGTGTGGGAAGGGCACACCTGTGGCCAGCTGAACCTGGGAATGAGTCCACACAGCATGCACATGCCTGCAGCCCCACTCCCACCCCATGTATAGAGTCATGTGCAGCAGCTAAGAAGGAAGACATGAGCAGGGCGTGAGCCTCCTAGGAGCTCTGGCCTAAGTCCACAAGGTACGTCCTTCCACCCGGCAAAGGATCCAAGAAAAGAGGGGTCAGACTGGGAATTAGGAGGGCCGGTCTACTCCGAATTCAAGGGTGAACTCTTCAGCCTTCTTCCTGAACAGCTCCGGGTCCTGTAACAGCAAGTCAGCGAGCTCCACCCGCAGGGGCTCCCTGGGATTGGGTTTATCCACCAGCATGTTGAGGGCCTCCAGGACTGTTGAGAGAGGCCAGATCAGAACAGCAGGTTAGGGGGGGAAATCCTGGAAGGAGGATCCCCTGAACCACTTATGGGGAGAACCCCAAGGAGATCCCATCTCTTAGGATGATTCTACAAACAAAACAAACGTCCCCATCATTCTTGGTGGATAACACCCAGTGCTCTGGCTCAGTGGGTCAGTGGTCCTCAGTAACAAGCTTCTCATGAGATATGGGGTTTCTGGGTTTCACCCTCCCTTCAACAAGAACCACTCTGGTTTTATCTGCTATACTGGGATTCCAAATTAACTTGGGTTTGGGGAAAAGAGTTCTAAGGCTAAAGATTGAAAACAACTGCTGCTCCATAGCTTTCCTCATTCACAGGAGCCTCTGGGAACCCCAGGGAAAGTGGCAGGCCGTCTCCCTAAACACATGCACAAACACACAGTTCCAGGTGAACCGTGCTTCACAGACGCCCTGAATCCCATCCAGAGACCACTCCCCATGCAGCTCCACCACTCCAGGGATCTTTGTTTCCCAGGGTTAAGTATTCCTGTTTACTCAGAAACAGGATGGAAACTGATGAAGGCCATCGGCTCTAGAACTAACCACGTGTGCTTATCTAAATCTAATTTAATTAAAATTAAGAATTAAATTTAAGCAGCTGGGGTTGTAGCTCAGTGGTAAAGTGCTTGCCTAGCATATGGGAGGCACTGGGTTCAATTCTTAGCCCTGCATATAAATAAAATAAAATAGAGACTCATCGACAACTAATAAAATATTTTTTAAACATTTTTTTTGTAGCTGTAGATTGACAGCATGACTTTATTTTTATGTGGTGCCGAGGATTGAACCCAGTGCCTCACACACGCAAGGCAAGCACTCTGCCACTGAGCTACAGCCCCAGCCCTAATAAAATATTTTAAAATTTTTTTTTAAAAAAGAATTAAAAAAATAAAAAGAATTAAAATTAAAAATCCAGTCTCATTTGCTGGATGTGGGCTAGTGACTACTGTATTGGACAGCAGAGCCACAGAACATTTCCAGAACTGCAGAAAGTTGTGTTGGACCACACTGTGAGCTAAGCTCTGCCCCTTGCCAACTTAGGCTCCTGCTTCACCTCTTGTTTGCCTCGGTGTCTCTGTCTATTCAATGGGTTCATGATGGCCCTCCTCAGAGATGGCTGCCACGATTAGATGAAGTTGGCAGATGATGCACTTAGCACAGTTCTAAATGGGCTCTGTTAAGTGATGGGCAGTATCATTGCCAGGACAATCCCTTCCATTGTCATTTAGGGCACTATGTCCCAGAAAAGCACAGAGGTTTGCCCAAAGTCCACGGATGGAGCAGCAGATCTTTTAATCCCAGGTCCTTCCCTCTACAGCGAATCTGCCCTCTTTCCCATGAACCATGGCCAAGTTCATCTGTCTCACCTGCCTAAGATGTAGGAACAGAAGCAGGAGCAGGTTAGCAGGTTCAGAATCTCAGGAGACTCCCTTCTATCCCACATCAGGTTCAACTGATACTCATATTTTTTATCTCCCCTTTTTTAGGCTTTTCTAACTTAAATCCAATAACCTCCACCCAGACCAGTCCCTCCTCCGGGCCAGACCCAACCCACCTTGGCAAACCTTGATGTAAGGATTCCAGTTCTCCTTGCTGAGGAGGGGCACGCAGACCTCCCCACTCTCACTCACATTGGGGTGGTAGATCTTGGTTGTGAATTTCACCGTGGGCGGCTTGAATGGATACTCCTTGGAGAAGTCAATGCGCAGATGGAAGGCCTTGAGGTTGTAGGGAGGTTGGTGCTGTGCAGAGAGAAAGGTTGAGCTCTGACGCAGAGCTGCTCCGGAAAGATCACTTTCCTCCGGGGCCCGGACTGGCCTTTCTGCCTCTGTCCCCATCCCAGGGTCCCAGACATCCTGTGCCCCCAGGAAGAATCAAGAGCACCTTCATTCATCTGGCAATGAGCCACAGATTAGTGGAAGGGTGGAATCACAAAAGGACACTAGTATCAGAAAATGTGACCCTGGCTTTCACTATCTGACCAAGAGTGAGCCATCTCTCATCTCTGGGTCTCAGTTTCCTCAGTTGAAAAACGGATCAAGTTTGACTAGATGAGCTACAAGGACCATCTCAGTTTTATGGTTTTTCTGGAAGACAGCCCAGGAGAAGGATAGACCATTCTCTTTCTAGTTGTTAGCAAGTAGAAGAGAAGGTTGTCATTGTGGGGTGAGTGGTGGAATGGAGAGAAGGAGGAAATGCTAAGAACTCAGAGGTTTGGGGATGGAAAATGGGAAAGGTACAGCAATGCCTCACAAAATTAAAAAGAGAGCCAGGTGCAGTGGTGCACACCTGTAATCTCAGCAGCTCGGGAGGCTGAGGCAGGAGGATCGAAAGTTCAAAACCAGCCTCAGCAAAAGCGAGGCACTGAGACACTCAATGAGACTCTGTCTGTAAATAAAATGCAAAATAGGGTTCGGGATGTGGCTTAGTGGTTGAGTGCCCCTAAGTTCAATCCCTGGTTACCCACTTCCCCCAAATCAAAAAGAGAATAAGTCCAGCAATTCTACTTCTGGGCATATCCTCCAAAGAATTGAAAGTAGGGACATGAACAGGTATTGCATACCAATGTGCATTGGTGTTCACAGAAGCATTATTCACAACAGCCAGAAGATGGAAGCAAACCAGGTATTATCAACAGATGAATAAACAAAATGTGGCATACGCACATGGTAGAACACTATTCAGCCTTACAAAGGAATGAAATTCTAGTGCTGGCTATAGTATTGATGAACCTTGAAGACATTGCACTAAGTGAAATAAGCTCCAGAAAAAGCAACAGATATTGCACTATGCCACTTATGTGAGGGACAGAGAATAGTCAAATTCGTAGAAAAATAAAGTATAAAATTGGTTAGCAGGTGCTGGGAGGAGGGGGAAATGAGGGAGCTGTTGTTGAATGGACACTGAACTTCAATATGAAGGATAAGGAGTTCTAGAGATGGGTGGTGGTGTTGATTGAGCACCAACACAAGCATATTTAATGCCACTGAACTGTATTCCTGCCCCAGGTACTGGGGATTGAACTCAGGGGTGCTTTACCACTGAACTACATACCCAGTCCTTTCTATTTTTACTTTTTAATTCTGTGACAGAGTCTCACTCAGTTGCCCAGGTCAGCATCAAACCTGCCATCCTCCTGCCTCAGCCTCCTGGGTTGCTGGGATTGCATTTGTGCACCACTGCACTCAGCTGAACAACATCTTTAAAAATGAAGCCAAGCGTGGTGCACATCTGTAATCCTAGCAACTCAGGAGGCTGAGGCAGGAGGATTGCAAGTTTGAGACCAGCCTGGGCAACACTGTCTAAAAAAAAAAAAAGTGGTTGAGACGGTAACGTTTGTTCATATATATTTTACCATCAGTTTTTTGAAAAGTACCAACTCAAGGACCAGAGTTCCCCAGGGGTTGGGAACTTCCAGAAACCAGTAGGAGGTCCTCCAGGTTTGAAGTGGCCTGAAGACTTTCTTGAGCACCTACTCTGTGCTCTCTGAGATAATGGTCGACATACGGAAGAGTGTAGGGGTTACATGGACTCTGGAGCTACCTACCCGGATGTGAATCTTGGTTCTGCCACTTATATGATCTTGGGTAAGGAATTAGCCTCTCTGTGCTTCCAAATGGGGACAACAATAGACTTCGCCATAAGGTTTAGGTGAGGATGAAATGATTGACTTTACGTCAAAAAACAAACAACAACAAAAAAAAACTTAGAACAAAGCTGAGGATGGTGGAGTACACAGGTAATCCCAGTGACTTAGAGGCTAAGGCAGGAGGATCACAAGTTTGAGGCCCGCCTCAGCAACTTGACAAGACCCTGTCTCAAAAGGGCTGGGGATGTAGATCAGTGGTAAAACACCCCTAGATTCAATCTCCAGTACTGAAAATAAATAAATAAATGACAACTGAGAGCAGGACCTTGAACTTGGCTAGCACTGTATATACGTCAGCTATTATGATCCATAGGAAAACTCACATCTACCAGCATCTCCATTTTCAAATCAGGAACGTCAAGTTCAGCACAAGTTCACAGTGGTGGGGCTGGGACAGAGACACAGCACTGTCGACTTTACATCTCCTCACAGGACCAG
Organism: Ictidomys tridecemlineatus; assembly: GCF_052094955.1. Classification (NCBI taxonomy): domain Eukaryota; kingdom Metazoa; phylum Chordata; class Mammalia; order Rodentia; family Sciuridae; genus Ictidomys; species Ictidomys tridecemlineatus. The sequence goes on along the minus strand of NC_135480.1, from coordinate 14,688,853 downwards.
TGTTCTATACCCGTAGACGGAAGGAACCCCAGAACTTGGTGATCTCTGCACAAAGCCCCGAGTCCTTTGACCCTTCAAACTGAAAGCACAGGGCAAAGGAAGCCAGAATGACAGGAGTCCCTCTCAGCAGAGTCAAGGGTTTGTTTGGTTTGGTTTCTGTTTTTGATTTCAGTGTTGGGGATGGAACCAGAGCCTCGCAACAGGCTAGGCAAGCATTTTACCACTGAGCTGCACCAAGCCCAGAGCCAGGATCTTCGCAGAGCTGCTTCTTAATGGGGGGTAAACTGGAAACCCACAGTGGCCATGGGCGTATGGAGGTAAAATGAAGCAACAACTGGGTAGATAAAGAGAATGACGGGTTTTTATGGTGTTGATAATGAGAAAAGGCCTTGTGAGGTAGAGATAAGGCCCAGGGCAAGGCCTCAGGTCAGGGTGGGGGGGGGGCATCGAGCATCCTGTCTGCAGGGCCTTCTTGCTGGGCTTCCCAAGTCTTAACAGATGACAGAGGTTGCAGAGAGATAGAGCTGAGAGCTCTGGGACCTGTCCCACCTCTGCCACAAGCTGGTTGTGTGACGGAGCTTCTGTAAGGCTCAGCTTCCTCATCGATCAACTGAAGTTGGACAAGACCAAAGATTTCAAGTTGCATTATACTGAGTCCTACTGACTCCCAAGTTCTGGGTTAAATGAAACATCTTGCTATTTTAATATTCCAAAAGAGCTTTGAGCAACAAAAAGCTAGTAATAATAAAAATAATTTTTTTATTTTCAAGTAACCAAAGGTGTGTAGATGAACTTCTCAAAGATAATGTCTTCAGTACCAATAATTAGATGACAAAACTGAGATCTCATAGTCTGCTAGATTCTTGGGAATATTTCTTTCAAAGGGAGATGATTTTATCAAGATGCTACCAAATGATGAACAAAGAGAAAGGAGAACAGTAGAGATGGGTGATCTTCTGAAAATAAGATCCTCGAAAGAAAACAAAATACATTTTGGTTTTGGGGAGCAGGTTCTACTAACTCAGAAACTTAGAAGTTCAGTCCTACCCCTTGACAAAGCCTGCAAAGGTCCAAGAGACTCTCTCTCTCTCTCTCTCTCTCTCTCTCTCTCTCTCTCTCTCTCTCTCTCTAAACCAGGAATTGAATCCAGGGTGCTTAATCACTGAGCCACATCCCCAGGCCTTTTTATTTGAGACAGAGTCTCACTAAGTAGCTTAGGGCCTTGCTAAATTGCTGAGGCTGGCTTTGAACTCATGATCCTCCTGCCTCAGCCTCCCAAGCTGCTGGGATTACAGTCGTACACCACCACACCCAGCTTTTCTTTCTTTCTTTTCTTCCTTTTTTTTTTTTTTTTTTTGATGGTGCTGGAGGTTGAATCGAGGGCCCTGTGCATGTGCACACTAGGCGAGCACCCTACCCACTGAGCCACATCCCCAACCCCTTTTCTTTTCTTTTATAAAGACAGGGTCTTACTATGTTGCCAAGGCCAACCTCAAATTCCTGGACTCAAGCCATCCTCCTGCCTCAGTTTCCCAAGCACCTGGGAACTACAGAGGCATGTCACTGTACCCAGTTTTCTCCTTCTTTTTGACGCTGTTTGTCTGAAGCTTCTGGGGTGGCCTTAATGGCTACTGAGGAAGGGTCTCTAATAAGTCCAAAAGTCCGTTGACATATTCAGCAATCTCCCAGGAACTCAGAGCAATCAATCCAGGGAGAGACCCCCTCCACCAAGGATAACCTCAGGACAAGAGCCCCAAGGCAGGGGACATTCTCACCTCACCCAGACCCTCCCTGCCCAGGCCACTGGCCCATGGTACCCCCCGCATCCAAAGCCAGGACCCCCATGGACACTCACAGGCAGGAGGAGCGCATGCCACACCAGGACATTGGCATCATCACAGTACAGGTGCCTCAGGTAAGTCGGAAGCTCCTGTTGCAGATCCTCCAGCTCCTGGAAGAGGCAGTTGAGTGGTCAGTGGGTCTGGTACTTACTACCTCAGCCCCCGCCCCCGCCCCAAGGGCAAGCCATTCTGGGAGCAGAACCTGGCAAAGTTAAAGCCCCCACTTACTGAGCACATAGCATGTATGCCACATGGCGCTGTGTGCTTTAAAACATCTGATTTTGGCCTCACCACGACTCTATGGGTACTAGACATAGGAGTAGGTGATCACTTCTTCCAGGTATTGAGACTTGGGAACAAATGTCTTAGGAACCTTTATTTCCTGAAATCCAGGTACTTAATCCTGTCCTATTATGTGTGGATTCATAATAAGAAAGACAGAGAAGCAGGGAGGCTCCGCAAAGGGTGCACACTGTGAGCCAGGCTGTGCCGAATAAATAGGAGTCCGCCATGCAGAGAAGGGGACAGGCACCAAGGCGCAGGGCCTAGACCAGGCAAATGTGGATAGGTGTCCCATGGAAGGTTAATGGTGATTACAGGAAAAGGGTTCCACGGTCAAGTATATTTGGGAAAACTAAGCAAAACCGCTTCCTTCACTGCAGGACTTCTCAGAGCCTTTAGAATGCTATGGTGTGTTGTGACTCTCCAAGACGTGAGCCCCAGCATGCTCCACTTCTCAAAGGGCACTGCCCAGTCCTTTGGGGGATCCATCCCATGGGCCTACAGAGCCTTTCATTTGGGAAAAGAGGGGATAAAACAAATTCAAGGGCAGGTCATATTTCACTGGAAAGATGAATGGGTGGTTTTCCACTAGGGCTGATTTTACCTCCCAGGGGACATTTGGCAATACCTAGAAACATTTTCCATTGCAATTTAGTGGGTAAAGATTAGAGATATTGATAAACAACTCTAAGAATTACCTGGTGGTGCTAGGGGTATAGCTCGGTGGCTTGCCTAGCATGCGCACAGCCCTGAGTTCAACATCTAGCACTTAAAAAAAAAAAAGTAATTTACCAGGTCCCAAATGTCAATAGTCACAAGGTTGAGAAATCCTTGTGTAAACAAAGGATTTGGAGAGAAAGTGCCAAACCCAGCCCACAGTTGAGGAGGGGTCCTTCACCACTATGTGGCCATCTGAACTTTCTTTCCCCCTGCCCAACAGAGACACGTTCTCCCGCCTCTCGTATCTCTCACCTGTGTTCCATGTCTGCCCAACAAACTGCTCCACCCAGACTCCATGACCTCATTTATCTTTACCCCAGACAATGGGCACATCATTACTACTATAAATCCTGCTCCTAGTATTGTCTGACTCTTTGGCAAGAACAAAGCCCAAGGCTGAACAGTCAAGATTTGCAATGGGCATGTTCTGTATCTTTCTATAACTGGGAACACATGGACTTTCTCTCTTTTAGGTGAGTTCTGCCAAAACTTTCCCAAAGCCCGAGGATGTTGAAACTCAAGCTAGGACAGTTCTTTCCCAAGACAGGCTGGGAAATCACCTGACTTAGAGGAACCGAAAATGAAAGTAGAGAAGCCACTGAACAAGCCTGCTGATTTCCTCCAAATTTCCAACTGTAAACATGTATTTTTTTAAACCAAATATTAAAAAAACAAAAAATGTTACTTGCGAATAAAATGAAACTTGGCCATAGGTACAAAAGAAAGAGAGAGAGCTAAACTGCTAGTTGAGGACCCATGACAGGAGCCTGGGCTCCAAGCTCAGTTCCATCATTCCTTACTGAATGACCCTGGACAGCTGAGTTATTTTCTCTCAGCCTCAATTTCTTCATCTGTAAAATGGAGCATTAGCTAAATGCAGTGGCACACTACTGCAATCCCACTACTCAGAAGGCTGACATAGGAGGATCATAAGTTTGAGATCAGCATCAACAACTTAGTGAGATCCTGTTTCAAAACATAAAGGGCTGGGGGTGTAACTCAGTGGTAAACCACCCCTGGGTTCAATCCCCAGTACTGAAAAAAAAAAAGGGAGGTATTATTTATCTCACAGAGCTGCTAGGGGAATTAGATGAAATAACTTATGTAAATTGTCTGAGTTAATACCCCCCACCCCCACATCCCGAGTGCTTAAGACCACCAGTGACAAATACCAGCTCCAGTCTTCTCCCCACTTGGTGGGGAAGACCCTCTGCCCCATTTCACTGCCAGCCTTCAGATTTCACTTCTTCTGGGCTGAGCCTCCTCTGACAAGAAAATGCTGTCTGCCCCTCTAGTGCATAGAGCATAGAGCATAGTGCATAGAGCAGAGGGGCACTTCCAGGAGCTCCAAAGGTTGGTGGGGGAGATGCCCATGTCACCTCACCAGAATTGCTCTTCCTCCCCCTCTCCCTCCAATTCTGGCCACACCCCAATCCTGCAAACACCCTGGATTTTCCCACCTCCTGGGGAAAATTGCTCCCTCCTCATCCTTCCAGATCTTACTTCAAGTTGTGTCCCTGTTAGGAATGAAAGTCCAAAGGGATAGGATTTTTGTTCGTCGCTGCCCCGCTACCTCTTAGCACAGGGTCAGCATATCCTAGATTTTCGACATCTGCCTAAAGAATGCAACCAGGCCACCTACTCCAGGAAGCCTTCCAGGGCTGCCTCCGATTCGTTTCTTCCAGAGAACACCCATAGATCGCTCCTACACACACACACACACACACACACACACACACACACACACACACACACACATCCTAAGCAGCATTCCCTGCCTTTCGGAACTCTGGTAATGTGGGTATCAAAGTATGGGATGGGCCATGGGCTATTCCAAGGCAAGGAGTTGGTTCTGGTTATCGCTGTTCATAAACCACCCCACAATCGCTGCAGCTGAGCGCCTGGCACCGAGAGCCTTTTCTGCATCCAGATGCACTCAATTGTTACAAGTTTCCAGGAAAAGTGAAACTGAAACCAGTTTGGGGGAACTGGCTCCTCGTCACCCCCAGTACAGCTCAGGAAGCTAGTGACATTCCCACCCCACAGGCACCCTCCCCACCCCAACCCCAAACTCCAGCTCTGGACCCTCTGGCAGACCCTTTCTTCTAGCGCGAGGGTGGGGATGCCTGGGATTCGGCCACCCCCGTACCCAGCCCAAATAAATAAATAAATAAATAAATAAATAAATAAGCGCTGGAGGAGCGGCGGAGGGGACGGCGGGAGCGGGGAACCGAGGGCCGCGAGAAAGGCGTCATCCCAAACGCGATTACCTTCGCCACTCGCTTGCTGGCGGTCATCTTGGCACCGAATCTGGGGCGCCCGCGGGCTCCGGCGCGGACACCGTGCGCCCCGCCCCAAGGGCCACACCTCCCGGGCCCCGCCCACGGGCCGCTCCACTTGGTCCCGCTCCCGGCTGTGTAGACCTGCTCCCACCTGCTCCGCAGAGACGCGGAGGGAGAAGTAGAGAGGACGCTCTGGCCGCGGCCGGGTCCCCGCGCGACGGTCCCGGAGCTGGGGAGCGCGCGCTGTTCTGGAGACCGGGCAGGTCCGCCTCAGATGCGCGGGGCTGCGGGGGTCCCTGCGCTCCGCTGGGGGGCGCCGTGCCAGGTCCGCTATCGCGCGGGAGCCGTCCCAGCCTGCAGCCGCGCCGTGGGCTCTCCGGTCTCCATCAGCCCCCCAAATGCACACTCGCCCTAAGAAAATACCGAATGATTGCTGTGCAAACGTTTCTCCGCGACAGGTCGCTTGGTGGCCTCCACCACCGGACCACCACCCTAAGTCCCTCCTACATCAAGAGTCCCAGAGTCCCTTGGCCAGTCCCCTGCCCTTCGTGCGCCCAGTGCCCCATTCTAAAACTAGGCGAGGGGTGTGGCTTAGGCTATATTCCCTCCTAGGATCGCTCCTTTGGCGCTGGGGATCCGTTGTGCTGTCCAGCCTTTGGTGACGCAAGTGCAAAGTTTATTCCGGACACCGCAAGAAGGCGCTGTTAGGGGGTTGCTTTTGTCAACCACTCAGTCCCTTACTAGTCTTACTGAGTAGTAAGCGCCTGTTGTATGCTGATTTGGGAAACAGTTGGATAGCCGAAGCCCCAAGACACGAAACAGCATCTGGAGATCTTCGTTGCAATGGTGAACTAGCTAGGAGCCCCCCCTTCCTCACCCCCACCCCCGTCAACCCAGAAGTCGGCTAGTTCCTCACATAGTTTTTATCTAAGTGTCTTAGAACCATACGACTTCTCTGCTAAGGTGTAGGGTGTATTGGCACAACAATTCTCTTTAATTCAATTCAATAAACTTGAACTGAACACTTTCTATGTGCTAGTCATGTGAACAATTCCTTAGCCTAGGCCGATGAGGGAACCTAGGCATGTGAACACACCGTTGGTCAACAGTCTCAATTATCATGGGAACATGGGGTCCCTGTCCCTGGAGAAGCTCTCAGGCTGTTGGGACAGAGGGAGGGAATGCACCCTATTCACTTTTAATGATGCTGATAGGAGAATGACCTGGTTCTATGAGAGCCTGGAGAAGGCTCATGTGATCTCACCCCAGAATGAGGCAGAGGTTTCCTGGAAGAGAGAAAATTCCAAGAGTCGTGTGGAGCAGGATGAGTTAGCTAGAGTAAGAGCAGAGAGGGAAGGACTTGGAAGAAGAGGGAACAGCCCATGAGCAAAAGGGAGGTGCTGGTGTAGCTCAGGCTGAACGACTTCACAGTGTGGAGCTCAGGTCTCTATTTACACTCCTTGGCCCTCCTTCTCTTGCCTTACAGAAGTCCTGCATCCCCAAAGTGAATTTGTACTCATCCTGGGATGGATCCTCAATCCCCCCAGTCTGGAGGCCCAGATGCATGGCCTTCATGCGCTTTCACAGTGCAGATCTTTGTGTCAGACCAAGCCCTGAGGACACCTGGGTCGAAGTTCCACATCTGCTCCACATGCAGCGTGTTCTCAGCTGAGCCATGGAAACTCCTACCTGCCTCCTAGGACCATTGTAGACTTAGCTCACAGACACAGGGAAACTCTGAAAATGACAAATTGAAGCTAAAAATAAAAAAGTTTGAATTCCACTATTATTGGTGGAATAACTTTAGGCAAATTACTTAGCCTGCCTGTGCCTCTATTCCCAAATGGGTAAAATGGGGCTATTAACAGTGCATATGAGGAACAATGAGTTGGTATTTGTAAATAATTTAATTCAGGGCCTCGGGATGGAGGTCCATGGTGGAGCACTTATCCAGCACATGCAAGGCCCTGGGTTCCATCCTCAGCACTGCAAAACAAAAACTTAAAACTTAACTGAAAAAAAAAAAAAAGAGCTTAATGTAGAATGCTGGACCATAAATGACAGTCATAACCATAATAATATAATAAATAGTGCTAGGGCTGTGGCTCAGCGGTAGTGCACTTGCCTGTCATGTGTGTAGCACTGGGTTTGCTTCTCAGCACCACATATAAATAAATTAGATCTATCAACAAATAAAAAATATTTTAAAATAATAATAATATAATAAATAGTAAAATAATAGATGCCTCCCAGGAGTGCATGAGCAGGGTTGGAGAAGAGCTACTGAGCTTACTTGCTTAATAATACTGCTTTCCGGGCTGGGGATGTGGCTCAAGCCATAGCACGCTCGCTTGGCATGCGTGCGGCCCGGGTTCGATCCTCAGCACCACATACCAACAAAGATGCTGTGTCCGCCGAGAACTAAAAAATAAATATTAAAAATTCTCTCTCTCTCTCAAAAAAATAAATAAATAAAATAATACTGCCTTCCTTAATAGGAGACCCAGTGCCGTTGGGTGTAGTGGTGCACGCCTGTAATCTCAGATGCTCAAGAGGAGGAGGCAAGAGGATTGAGAGTTCAAAGCCAGCCTCAGCAACTTAGCAAGGCCCTAAGCAACTCAGTGAGACTCTGTCTTTAAGTAAAATATATATTTAAAAAAAAAAAAAAAAGAGGGCTGAGTAGGTGGTTAGCACCCCTAGGTTCAATCCCTGGTACAAAAAAAAAAAAAAGAGGAGACCCATGCTTCTTGGCATTTATTTAGCCATTCAACAGAATGTGCTGAGCACCTACTTATTCAAGTGCTGTGTTGAGCACTCCTCGGGACCTAGGCAGGGGGGAGGCCCACTCTGTATCTTCCCTATCCAGCAGAAGAGACATTTCATTCGTAGACAGCAAAAATGAAGGAGAAGGGATTCCAGGATGGACTTTTCAAGACTCTGCTTTGCCAGCTCCAGGCCTTGCCTATTTATTTCGAGCATACAATGGGATCCTGTAGGTGAGGGCCACCCTCTAGGTTCCAAAGCACTTTATTTATTTATAATGCAGTGTTCTAAGCAAAAGGGACTTCTTCAGAAGTCTCCCTGAACCTTCTGTGAATTTTGAGAGATGGATTTGAGCTAGTAAGGAGCAGGTGATTTTCTGTTTATAATTTTTTTTATTACTGATTAATTGATTGATTTAATTTTGGTACTGGGGATTGAACACAGAGACACTTTACCACTGTAATACATCTCCAGTCTTTTGTTTTATAATCTTTGAAACAGGGTCTCACTAAGTTGCTGGGAGTTTTGCTTAGGTACTGAGGCTGGCCTCAGATTTGTAATTCTCCTGTCTCGGCCTCCCAAGTTGCTATGATTATAGGTATGTGCCACTGCGTCCAGCTAGGAGTAGTTAATTTTCTTACAGACCTGTTCTCTGGGTTTGATCCTGTTGAGGGTAGGGAGAGTTCATCTCAGAACTACCTCAGCCCGTCCTTTCTCCCCAGGGCCCAAAGAAGCTCAAAAGGAACCAGAGGCAGAGAATATTCTGCTTCTTTGATTAAGGAAGGGACCTCCTCCTCCTGATCATCTCATACCCCAAAAATTTGCACCCCAGAGAAGGCAAGTCCTGCCTTAAGATTAAAGAAGAGAGGGTTGATCAGCCAGGAGGCAAAACCCCAGGCTACTGACTCAGGAAACCTGCTTCCTTCACCTGGCTCAACCAGTCAATTACTTGCTTGCTGCAGGACTTTGGACAAGAGAGGTAACCGTGACAACAGTGATTACAACAATAACTATGTCTATTTGACGTTTCAGGAAGTGTTAGTTTACTCAGTCTGCTATAACAGAAGACCACAGGCTGCCTTTGACTCATGCAACGTGATATGCACATCTGAGTCCTTGCTTGCTCTTTTTCTTTTTCCCTTTTTTTGTGGTTCTGAAATCAAACCTTGTACATGCTATAGGCAAGAGCTCTACCACTGAGCCACACCAACCAGCAGGCCTTTTTACTTTTGGGGACAGGGTCTCACTATGTTCCCCAGGCTGGCCTCAGACTTGCAATCCTTCTGCCTCAGTACCTCCTGGTCACTAGGATTACAGGCATGCACCACTGTGTACCCCTTCCTTGACTGGTTGTAAGGTGGGCTCTAATGTCCCCTCCAATTCTGTCTCTGGGCCTCCTCCAACTCAGGCAGAGCTGCCAATGATTAGTCCCAGGATTAGTGGGTGAATGTTCATGATTAATGAGTAGAATTAAATCCTTAACTGGTGTCCATATTGTACATGCGTGAGTCAGGATTTTACCTTTGACTAAGGCTTATCTTTGAATAGTTATAGACTAGCCTGGGAGAATGCTTAAGAAATAGGTGAGTGTTTTTGTTTTGTTTTTATGGTGCTGGGGATTGAACCCAGGGCCTCAAGCATACTGAGCATACACTCTACCACTGAGCTATATCCCCATTCCCAGTAAAAGTGATTTAATAGTTTGGAAAGGGAAACTGAGTGTCTTAGGAAAGAAGTAGGAAGAGACCTACTGTCCACCGATTTGCACTGTTAAAATTTCCTATGAAGCTGGGTGTGCTGGCACGTACCTGTAATCTCAGCAACGCAGGAGGGCTGAGGCCTGAGTATCACAAGTTCAAGGCCAGCCTGAGAAACTTTAATGAGTCCCTCAGCAACTTAGTAAGGGCCTGTCTCAAGATGAAAAATAAAAATGAGGAGCTGGGGATATAGCTCAGTTGGTAGAGTGCTTGCCTCTCATGCATAAGGCCCTGGGTTCAACCCCCAGCACCACAAATAAATAAATAAGTAATTAAAATAAAAATGGGTGGGGATGTAGATCAGTGGTAAAGCATCTCTAGATTCACTCCCCAGTAACCACCACCCCCCCAATTTTTTCACATGATAATTTTTTCATCATTTTTTTTATTTTTTAAAAATGTTTTTAAATTTTTCATTTTCAATCGACACATAACAATGATACATATTTATACTTACGATATAGAGTATGATAATTAAAACATGTATATAACATGTAATGACCAAGTCAGAATAATTAGCATTTCCGTTACCTTAAAAATTAACCAATTCTTTGTGTTCTATGAACTCTCTTCTCATAAGTTGCTATAAAGTATAGTCACCCTAGAATAGGTGTTATAGAACCCTTGGAATTTATTCCTCTTATCTAATTGTATTTTCATACCTGCTAGCAACCTATGTCTATTTCTCCTCCTGCTACCCTTCCTAGTCCCTAGGAATCATTATTCTACTCTCCACTTCTATGAGGTCAACCTTTTTAGTTTCCATTTATGACTAAGAATATGCAGCATCCGTCTTTCTGTGTCTGGCTGATTTCACTTAACATGTCCTCCAGTCACACAGTAAAATTGGAATCGAACTTTTAAGTAAAGAAACTACTCACTCAGAACTATAAGCAAATACAACATATTTAAAGAAAATTAATTAAAATGAGAGAAATGAAAATAGGAAGTGTAATCTAGTGATTAAGAGCATGAGATTGAAGGTCAAGCAGACCTGAATTTAAAACTCAAATATTTTAAACAAATTGATTAACTGCTCTAAGCATTAGTTTATTTGTTGGATGGAGATAATGATATCTTGTTTCTGGTGTCACTGTGGGAACTGTATGAGATTTGAATATTTAAAAAAACTTTAAACTGGGCCTGGTATTGAGTAAGATCTCACAACAAATGCGGATCACAATAACATAATGTTCAACATTATCATTGTCCTCAATAGTATCATCTAATCCAGGGTCTTCCAAGCTCAGGATGAACCCACCAAAGCATTTTGGGTGATATTTGGTTTGTTTTTTACAGAACTGGGGATTGAAGCCAGGAGCACTCTACCATTGAGCTCTACCCTCAGCCCTTTCTAAATTTTATTTTAAGAAAAAAAATCTCACTAAATTGCCCAGGCTGGCCTCCAACTCACAAACCTCCTGTCTCAGCCTCTAAATTGCTGGGGTTACAGGTGCATGCTACTGTACCTTTTTAGACAGTATTGGATACCTAAACACCAGACTGGCAGTGTGGACAGAGGCAGAGTGTTTGCCCAGCATGTGTGAAGGCCCAGCACTGCTTTTAAAAAAATAAATCTCGGAATGAGAAAGTATTTTTCAATTTCTTTAAATCCTTCTTGAGGGGCCGGCTTGTGGCTTAGCGGTAGAGCGCTCGCCTAACATGTGCGAGGCCCTGGGTTCGAGCCTCAGCACCACATAAAAATAAATAAGTAAAATAAAGGTATTGTGTCCATCTACAACTAAAAAGTCTTTTAATAATAAATAAATAAATCCTTGTTGTTATCTCAGTTTAACTCCTAACATATGCTAATCTCCATTTCTAAGAAAGAGGGAAGAGGCCTCAGTATACCTTTAAGCAGACAGAATCAGTCAGAATTTAGTAATAGTGTTCTATTTTCGTTTTATAGCTACATTTATTCTAGTGCACTTTTGTCTCATTGTGTCCCTTCCCTTCCTCTATAGAATTTTTACTGGGAATTGAACCCAGAGCTGCTTAATCACTGAGCCACATCTCAAGCCCTTTTTTATTTTATTTTTTATTTTAAAACAGGGTCTCACTGAGTTGCTTAGGGTCTTGCTAATTGCTTGGCTGGCCTCAAACTTGCAATCCTCCTGCCTCAGTCTCCTGAGCCTTTGGGATTACAGGCAGGCACCACTGTGCCTGGTTTGGATTTTTTAAAATTATATTTTATGATTGCATTGTTATAAATAAGAATAAAATCCAGCCAGGAATGGTGGATCACAACTGTAATCCCAGAGACTCAGGAGCCTGAGGCAAGAGGATTGCATGTTTGAGGTGGGCATCCACAATTTAGCAAGACCTCCGCTCAAAGTAAAAAAATAAAAAGGACCAGGGATGTAACTCAGTGATAGAGCCCCCCCTGGGTTCAGCCCCCCCTACTACAAAAAACAAAACCAAACAAAAAATGAATAAAATCCTGGCTAGATAGATTCACTAGAATATATTCATTACTATCATATTCATTTTTTTCCTAATTAAAAAAAAATTATATTAAAGCATTTTTGCAGGCACCTAGAAGTGGGCTCAAGATGCTGTGCCTGCTTGACCCTGATTCATTCTACTTGTGGCAAGTATAAAGGAGACCTACCATCCACTGATTTGCACTTTTAAAACTTCATATGAAGCTGGGTGTGCTGGAACACACCTATAATCTCAGACAGAGTTGCCAATGGGGCTTACTCACTTACTTAGTGTTCCTGTAGGGAGATGAACTCTCCCTACCCCGCCTATAATCTCAGACAGAGTTGCCAGAGAGCCAGAATCCGCATTTACAGAGAAGATGTCAAATTACCTCTTTATATAAGTGCATTCTGGTAAACAAAATGAGCAAGTGAGACCTTGTCTCTAAACAATGTAAAAGTAAATAACAGTAGGAGGGAAGGTGGGTGAGAATATGGCAAAATGAAAGCCCTTCCCTTTACAGACAAGGAGACTGGGCTCTGGGGATGTGACACCTTGTGGAGCAGGGACCAGGGTTCAGCCATCCAGACCCTGCAGCATGTTCAGATGAGGCATCTCAGCCACTCTCCCCCACCCCCCACCCCTGCACATTCCCAGGAATGGGATGATCCCTCCCCACTGGCCTTGGACCAGCTCCACAGGGATGCGGGAAGTTCCTAAATTACCCCATAGCCTGCTCTTGCCAAGCCCCAGGGCCTGGGGAGACAGCTTCCCAGAGGATCCTGGGAGGAAACGACTTCAGAATTGGGTTTTATTTCCATCAGACCACTTCTTCAGAGAGGCCCACGCAAGGAAGGACAAAGTCCCTTTAAATCCAGGCTGCCGTACCTTATTAGAAAAAGGCATTGGGGTGGGGTGGGGGATTTGAGGAAGAGTAAATTATCAGCATTCTGACTGGGGGGGCTTCTTCAAAGGACCAGCACTGACTTGTGTCACCCAGGGAACCACATTCAGATCCCAGGACCCATCCTGAGGTGTAGAGAAGGGCCCCCAGGGTTTTAGTTGCCCCCTGCTTTTCTGTTTTAACTTAATGGAGAGGAGGCAGAAGAGAAAGTCCAGAGGCCTGGCCAGAGAGCCAGAATCCATCAGTGACGCAGCTTCCTGGGGCAGCTCTCTGGATGGCAAATTGGAACAGTGGTGAGAGATGAAAGGTGAGTCTTTAAAATCTCAGGGGCTGGGGCTGTAGCTCAGTGGTAGAGCGCTTGCCTCATGCGTAAGGCACTGGGTTCGATCCTCAGCATCACATAAAAATAAATAAAAATAAAGATATTGTGCCCATCTACAGCTAAAAAACATATTAAAAAAAAAAAAAAAAACTCAGGCAGAGCCAGGTACGGTGGGCTAACCTGTAATCCCAGCCTCAGGCAGGAGGATCTTGAGTTCAAAGCCAGCCTCAGCAAAAGCAAGGTGCTAAGCAACTCAGTGAGACCTTGTCTCTACATAAAATACAAAATAGGGCTGGGGATGTGGCTCAGTGGTTAAGTGCTCCTGAGTTCAATCCTTGCACACACACACACACACACACACACACACACAAACCCTCCAGGCAGAGGATGAGCTCTGTGAGATAGGAACTTTTGCTTACTTGGAGCTGCTCTGTGGCCTAAAGCAGGGCCCCCAAAGGAAGCTTCCCACCAAACGGAAAGAGTAAGCCCAGAAGTGAAGTTAAGTAGTTACACAACACGGCCGCTGGGCTAGATAGGAAGGACCAATGGGGCCGATTTGCAAAGATTTTCCACCTTTGCCAAAAGATCACTTCCTTGCTGCTCACATGCAAATGTAGAACAACTCGTGTTGTGTTCGTGTTTAAATGTTCTCTCTACTTAATAAAGAGGTGCTTTTAGTAGGCGAATGAGCATAACCCAGGACTAGAAGGCATAAGGGAAGCATGACTGAGGGTCCCTGGGGCGGGAGCAGTGGAATGCAGAGCATGCCCCAGCCCTGACCGTGTTTATGTTCTCCTGATGCAGCTGGTTCTCTGGAATTTGGGGCCAGTTTGCTCTCCCCCTCCCCTTGCTCTCTGCCTCCCCACTCCCACCTCCACACAATATTTTTGTGTCTTTCCTCTTGTTCTTATCAGCTGCTTAGAGGAAGAAACAGGCACCACCAGCCTCCTGGTAGCAGCTGCTAGAAGACACTGGAAGAGATGGGCATAGGGATGGGCGTGGAGGGGAAACTAACTGCTAGAGAAGGCACAGCTGGACAACTTAATCTGCGTCCTTGACAGCCAGTATCAAAGGACTTTGCCAATTCAATTGTTCAGGGAATATCTATTGAGTTTCTGCTGTGCGCCAGGTGGTGGGCTGACAGGAAGTCGCACACACCAGAAATGAAATCAGATCCTCCCAGGAGGCAGGCAAGAAGTCTGACCCTGGACCACAATGGGCATCCCCGTTGAGTGCCTCTCGGTGGCCCTCAGCTATAGCCAAAGTTAGCCGATGACATGGTGTGCAGTCTGGGTCTGCTGCTTTGAACACCGCATGCTACCCGTTTGTTGGTATTGTTCCTGTCACTTACTCAGATGAAGGATGGAGATGTATCAGAAAAAACTGGGGCTGTTAGGCATCAACAGACGGGACTCTCAAGTTGCCTCTAGTTGGTGAACTTTCGTACTGGGTGGATTCCCAAGTCATTTACCCTTCCACTCTCAAAGACACACATGGTCATATTGTCATGGTGCAGAGTCATTTAAGCTTTTCAGTTTGTCCTGGCCCCTGGTCAGGGGTCCTTGACACCTCAGAACTTCTGTCTTTCAGCTTAGGCGTGATGTATTCCCTGATTCAACAGGCATTTATGAAATATCCTTTAGATATTTAGTGGGGAAAATAAATAACAACCAAGTAAACAAAGAGCAAATAAAATGATTGTCTTTTGTGTGATAACTGTGATGGGGAAACCCAAAGGGCCACTATTATGGAGAATATCAGGGATGGTGTCAGAAAGCCCTATTTGAGGAAGATCTTTTAAATTTTACACCCTGAAGAATGAACTGCTGCCAGATGTGGTGGTGCACTCCCAGGAATCCCAAATCGCTGGCTTTGAGTTCAAAGCCAGCCTCAGCAAAAACAAGGCAATAAGCAACTCAGTGAGAGCTTGTCTCTAAAAAAAAAAAAAAAAAAAAAAAAAAATACAAAATAGGGCTGGGGATGAGTTCAATCCCCAGTACTCTCCTAAAAAGAATGAACTATCCATGAAGAAGTACTCCTGGCACAAAAAGCAGCAAGGCATTTTCTAGAATCTTCTAGAAAGCCAGGGACTAGATGTAATAATGGGGTTTGGGTCATACAGGAGGAAGTTGGACAGGGAGACAGAAGCCAGCTTGGACCTAGTCTCATAGGCCAGCAAAGAGAGTCTGGATTTCATTATACACGTGAAAAGAAAGCTTTTTAAGTGGCTTCCTAGAAAAATGGTGTGTCGTGGAAAATGAATGTGTAGTTTCATAATTCTGGCTGTGGACCAGAGAACAGATGGAAAGGGCATGGTTAGGAGACTATCCGGTGGTCTGATGAAAGATGGCTGTGGCTGCTTGGGGTCATGACACCAGATGGAGAAAAAAAGGAAGTAGATTCAGGATTTATGCTGGGGATATTACTGAAAAATCTGCTGATGATAAGGATTTACGAAAAGATGGATCTTCCCCTGAGTTAGAGGCTGATGAGTCTTCTACCATTATCTACAGGCATACTTCAAACTGGAGGTAGAAGCAGAGGGCTCAAATCCAAGACCAAAGACCTAAACTCAACCAAAGTGAGAAGCTGAAACAACTGAAAAGTAAATACAAAAATCCCAAACTAGGGGAAAAAATGATTGGGGGTGTGGCGGGGTACTGGGGACTGAATCTAGGGGAGCTTGACCACTGAGTTACATCCTCAGCCCCTTTTTAGTTTTTATTTTGAAACAGGGTTTCACTAAGTTACTAAGGGCCTTGCTAAGTTTCTGAGCTGGATTTGAACTCGTGATCCTCCTGCCTCAGCCTCCCAAGTCACTGGGATTACACACCTGCACCACTGCTCCCAGCTTAAAAAAAAAAATGATTTTTTTGATAATATGATTAGACTAAAATATAAACTATGTTTAAAACCATAAAATATATCAAGTACCTAGGAATAAAATGAACAAAAACAAGTGGAATATGTCTACAGAGAAAAGTATACAACGATTTTGAGAAAACTTGTGGAAGCCCCAAATAGTTCTGAAGCTATAACATATTCATGGATTAGAAGATTTGCTACTATAAATCTGTCAGTTCACCCCAAACTGATCTAGAGATGTAAAGTAACACTAGTCAAAATTCCAACCTGTTTTTTTGTTTATTTTATTTTGTGGGACCTGACAAGCTGATTCTAAATATATACAGAAATGCATGATCTGGGCACAGTGGTACATTCCTGTAATCCCTGCTACTCAAGAGGCTGAGGCAGGAGGATCACAAGATCAAAAATAGTCAGGGCAGGGGCTGGGGATGTGGCTCAAGTGGTAGCGCGCTCACCTAGCAGGCATGAGGCACTGGGTACGATTCTCAGCACCACATAAAAATAAAATAAAGATATTGTGTCCACCTAAAACTAAAAATTACATATAAAAAATAGCCAGGGAAACTTAGCAAGACCAATCTCAAAATAAAACATAAAGGTCTGAGGATGTTGATAGGTGGTAGACTGCTCCTGTGTTCAATTTCCAGTACCAAAAGGGAAAGAAATATAGCTCAATAAGAGCAGGGTCCATTTATGTAGGATGTGTCAAAGTGTATTCTACTGTCATGTAAACTAATTAGAATTTAAAAAAAACAAGAGCAGGGAGTGGGCTGGGTGGTAGAGCACTTGCTTGGCATGCATGAGACCCTCACATCAGTTTCCAGCACTGCAAAAAAAAAAAAAAAAGGCAGAGAACTTCTAGAAGGTCAAAGAGGACTTAGTCTACCAGGTAACAAACTTATAAATGGCGTAGTTATGATTTCATATCACACAGAAAAGAAAAAAAAGATGACAAGACAGGAACACATTCTTGATGACAGAAGGGGAAGTTTTATGAACCTATACAAAATAATACTAGCCATAAAGAAAAAGAGTGATATCACAATGAACACATTTTATTCTTTAAAAGGCATTATTCATAGAATGAAAAGGAAAGCCCCAGGGTAGAATATATTTGCAACATATATAACCGACAAAAGATTTGGAACCACAACATCTCCTAAATCAAAAGGCCCAATAGAAAAATAGGAAATCTAAGTTAAGATGGACAAACAGCTAGGACAACCAACCCCAAACCTTGGTGCCTTGTACAATAGAAGTTGTAGAAGTTTATTTATTGCTTAGATAAACCCTAACAGTGATGGTCCTGATGAGGTGGCTCCACACCACAGTGTCATTCAGACACCCTAAAGGCTGACGGACACTCAGCTCTCTTCAGTGGGAAACCTCGAGAGTGATCCCAGACATTAACATCTGGTCAACAGTGGGGAAGAAAAGAATTTCATGTATGGAAAAATTTTCAAGATCAGGCCTAGAAAAACCTTCCACCAGCATTTCATTAGCTAGATTTCAGTCTTATGGCTCACAAGACTGCAAGAGAAGCCATGAAATGTAGTGATATCCAAAGAAGAAGAAGAAGGAGAAGGAGAAGGAGAAGGAGAAGGATAAATTGTACCCAGAAAAAGAAAAAAAAAATTTTACTTGCTTTTTCTCTTGATCTGTAATGCCAGTGGCTCAGGAGACTGAGGCAGGAGGATCTTAAGTTCAAAGCCAGCCTCAGCAATTTATAGAGGCCTTAAGCAACTCAGTGAGACCCTGTCTCTAAATAAAAACATTTAAAAGGGCTGGGGTTGTGTGGCTCAGTGGTAGAGCGCTCACCTAGCATGCACGAGGCACTGGGTTCGATCCTCAACACCACATAAATGTGAAATAAAGATATCGTGTCCACCTAAAACTAATAAATAAATATTTTTAAAAATATTTATTTAGTTGTAGATGGACACAATATATTTATTTTATTAATTTATTTTTATGTGGTGCTGAGGATCCAACCCAGTGTCTCATGTGTGCAAGGCAAGCCATTGAGCTATAGCCCCAGCCCCAGGAAATGATATTCAATAGCATCAGGATGGTGGTTTCCCACGGCAGAGTGGAGTTGTGGCTGAGAAGAACATAGTGTACTTCTGGACTGCCAATAAAATTCTGTCTCTTAAACTGGGTGATGAATGGTAGTTTCATGATGTTCTGTTAAATTGTATATTCATTCTTTTTTTTTTCAAGTTTTGTACGTTTATTAATCAACTTGATCTCATGCATTTGAAAGAGAAATATTTCCTAGTTAAGTGGAAAAGTGTGTAGATGGCTTCTGAAAAAACCTTCTTTCTAAGCAGCTTTAGAAATCTGGACCTCCTTTTTTCAGTTTGCTGTAATCCACATTCACTGAGTAGAATTTGTCTTAATTGTTGGGACCCAGTTTGGACAACGGTGAAGGCATCACTTATAACCTGCTCCAGTGGTTCCCACTCCAATAAATATGAAGAAGGGGCTTGAGCCTGGAAGCTTCCTGACCTGACTGATGATCTGGTGGAGCATGTTCACAACAGAGGCCTACAGCACAAATGGAGATAAGAACATCTTCCAGGCCTAAGACTAAGCAGCCTCTGTATCCAGGCTGTGTGGTGATCCAAAGTCACTAAGTTGTATATTTATTCTTATGTAATTTTCTTGATGAATTATATGTCACTGTAAATTTTTTTTTCTGGTACTGGGGATTGAACTCAGGGGCACTCCACCACTGAGCTACATCCCCAACGCTTTTTTGTATTTTATTTAGAGACAGGGTCTCAATGAGTTGCTAAGCACCTTGCTGTTGCTGAGGCTGGCTTTGAACTCATGATCCTCCTGTCTCAGCCTCCCAAGCCACTGGGATTACAGACATGCATTACTGTACCCAGCCTGTAAATGCTTTTTAACTGATAGAAACACATTGTAGCTACTGCAAATTCTGCCAGCATCACATATGTCATCAGAAAATGAAAGGGAAAGTCCAAGTGGTCCTACAAACATGCTTGTTTCCAGAACAAACACACCCACTTATCACTGTAAACTCCAGTCGTGAACTACCAGTGCCTGACTACCCTCCTGAGAAACAGAAGTGGTGACTTTCTCTGAAAAATTATGAAAAATTAGTCAATGATGCCCAAATAAGTAGTTAGTAGGGAACTAATCATAACCACTATCACTTTCAAGTACTCTCAGGTGCCTTCAAACCTATCTTATTTAACCCTCAACAATAGCCCTGCAAAGTGGACGGCATCACCCACATCCAGATTTTGTAACTATGATTCCTGAGAGGGGTTAAGTTCCCTTGGACAGGTAATAAGCAGAGAAGCAAAGTCTGTGTGGCGCAAAGGCACAGGCATACCCTTTCTCCTCTCTGCACTGTGTGGAATCATATGTGATGCTGGGAGGGGAAAGGCATAGACACTCTTCTATCTGAAATATATATATATATATATAAAAATTACAATCTGTGGCAGAGACATACTGGGTGATGACTTGTAATTGCATTGTAGAGGTTGAAGCAAAGTCTGACCATAGGAGCCTCAGGTGCAACTTGAGCAAAGACAGATGGGTGCCCCTGTCAGTCACAGAAGAATGTTGGATGAATCAGTTCATTGGCTTCCTGCAACTGGAGCAGGCGCGTTCACCCTCCAGAACAGTGCACAGGTCAACACAAGAGACCACAATCTGAAAAGACCAAATTCACAGCTGAGTCAATAGTCCAAATCTGGGCTGTCTATCCAGAGAGGTGGCAACAGAGCTGGAGCAAAGAATGGAAGTAGAAAGGGGGCAGAGAAACCAGCCAAGCAGCTGCACAAGGACAGTAGAAGTGGGCAAACAATTAGGTAACCTTCTGGAACCAGCCTGCAGTTGTCACAGGGGTGGGTGGGTAGGGGGATTGAGGAGTCAACCCAAATATTGCTCAGTATGAGATCAAAGAGATTGTGCTCTATTGGTACATACGGAATACTATGCAGCTGTTGAAAAGAATGAAGGGGAACAGTATTCAGGAAACTTTATCCAGTGTGTTACTCAGCTTTTGTGCCACTGTGACCAAAACACCTGATAAAAACAACTTAGAGAACAAAAGCTTTCTTTCCCTTCCTCTCTCCCCCACCACTCTTTCTTTCCTCCCTCCCTCCCTTCCTTCCTTCCTTCCTTCCTCTCTTTCTTTCTTGACCAGGGATTGAACCCAAATTATCCACTGAGTCACATCTCCAGCCCTTTTTTAGAAGCAGGATCTTGCTGAGTTGTTTAGGGCCTTGCAAAATTGCTGAGGCTGGCCTTGAACTTGCCATCCTCCTGCCTCAGCCTGTCGAGTTACTGGAATTACAGGCACACACCACCATGTCCGGCATGGAAATATTTATTTTGACTCACAGTTTCAGAGGTTCAGTCCGTGGTCAGCTGGCCCCAAGCAGAACATCATGGGAGAAGGGCATAGAGGAGGAAATTTGCTCAGCTCATGGTAGCAAGTAGACAGAAATGGGGGTGGGGTTTGGAGAAGATGAACCCTTTCAAGCACATGCCCAGTGACCTACTTCCTCCACCTCTCAGTGATCCGTTCAGCTATCAATGGATTAATCCACGGATGAGGTCAGAGTCCTCATGATCCACTCATTGCCGAAAAGCCTCACCTCTGCAGCTTGAAGCATTAAAGACCATGCTTTCAACACACACATTTTTTTTTTTTTTTGGAGAATGTTCTAGATCCAAACCATAACATCCAGTAAGAAAAGAAATTATGGAGCCAGGTATGGTGGTGCACACCTGTAATCCCAGGAACTTGGGATGCTGAGGCAGGAAGATCACAAGTTTCAGGTCACTGGGCAACTTAGAGAAACCCTGTCTCAAAATAAAAAGTAAAAAGGGCTGAGGATGTAGCTCAGTGGTAGAGCACTCCTGGATTCATCTCAAATACTACAAAGAAAAAGAGGAGGGGGAGGAGGAGGAAGGAGGAAAAATAAATCATGTGTGGGGTGAGATGTATAAAAATTAATAAATAGGAGAGTCTGAAAGGACACACTTGGACTGGTTAACAGCAGTTGTGTCTTTTATAACTTTTTTTGTTCCTTTGCAGTACTGGGGACGGGATCCAGGGCTCATACTTGCTAGGCAAGTGCTCTACCACTGAGTTATACCTCAGTCTCTGGTGTTCCCAATAACTTTTAATCTTACAAATGTCTGAATTGTTTGAAAAACTTTGCAAAGTAGTTAAATGACATTGTAGCAATGACTAAAAGAATAATCTGAAGGGTCTTTAGATCAATAAGAAAATGAACCACTGTGGAACATCTACATGCGGAATCCTCAACCTTTCTGTTCTATTCTGAAAAGACTTTCCAGAGTCTTCAAATATGGTATGAATCTAGGGGTTAGAGTGTTTGTGACTCAACACTTATTTGGATCTAACCCCACCTTTGTGGCTCATCCCCACCCACCTCCTTGCTCCGGTTACAGATTGATGGGAGGATGTCAAGAGGGTAGTGAGCCGGATACTGTGAACAAGGTCTCCAGTGAGACTCCTAGGAAGGCTCCCAGTGCGGCTCTGGGGAGTTGAGCAGGACAGAGCCCAGGTAAGTCAGGGCTGGTGAGAGAAGTACTGACTAGGATGTGGGGGTCTGGGGGGCAGGTGGCAATAGCACCAGGAGCCCCCACCAGCTCTCACACATGCTGATCAAACCTGTGTCCTTCTCCAGAGAAGACTGTGCTGAAGGAAGTAAGAGACAGGGCTCCGTGAAGTCAAAGCACCCATGACCTACGAAAGCATGTGTCCACCTATGGATCTCAAAATGGCAGAAACATCATTCTCATACAAATATATGAAGAAAACCTTCCAGGGGCAACCATCAGGATGCCAAAGCTGGGTCAAAGAGTGATGGGAGAAAATTGGCTTATGTGTGTTTGTGTGTGTGTGTGTGTGTGTGTGTGTGTGTGTCCTGAATCTTCTGCCTTATTGACAAATTTTGGATAATTTTTTCTTAAGAGGAAAAACTATAGAGGTATAATAGAGTGTGAGAAAGACTTCAGTTACAGCAATTTGGCCTTTAGTAACTAAAGGACGTGCTTGGGAGAAAAATTTGATAAAATTACTTTTGAGCAAGAGCTTTAGTGAGAACTTGAACCTCATCCAACACCAGGAAATGCACAAGAGGGAAGCCATGCACACTTAGCACTCGAAGGAAAGGTCCTCATGGTGGAGAAATGCTGAACGGGGCCCCAGGACTGGATTTACAGGTAATTGAATATATAAACATATACACACGGAGAAATTTTGGAAACACCTTGATTAAGTGCGTTTCAACTCCAGCTTCATCAGGCAGTAGAGTCTCGGCAAAGCAAGGGCCCTCTGCATGTCCAGAGTACAGAAGCAGCTTTGGCCAGGAGCTAAAATGAAGATCAACCCATAGTCTGGGAAAATCTCTTCACTGGGCCTGGTCCAACCTGAAATTTTGGCCCACAAACCACTAGAAACCCTGCAGCTACACTCAGGATGTTTATTCTGCTGCCTACTTCAGAATATACCCAGTGTCTTTTAGTCATTTATAAGAATAAATAGAGGATTTCAAGGTCAACCAGACTAGGTCCACATCCTGGCTCTGTCAATCCCTAGCTACGCTACATGATTTGAGGTGAATCAGTTAATTTCTCTGAGCCTCATTTTCTTTTTCACTCACTTAAGATGGGATTAATATTAGCACCCACTTCACAGGAGTCATGAGACCGCACGAGAAGGTGGATTTAAACACGTAGTTAAGCCCTCGTGAATGAAATTGCTTTCTACCACTGGCTTTTTGTTTGGCTTGCCCATTTCCCAGAATTCACAGCTCAGTCTCTGTAAGGTCATCAGCTTGAGCCCTGGGCATGGAGAAGCCCTGCAACTTGGGCAAAGATGGCTCTGGTGTTACAGAATTTCCCCCATGGCTTAGGAAGTTCCCAAGGGACTACAGAGAATAAAGCACAAAGCTGGAGCTGACTCTTTCTGGGTCTTTTCCAAGGACCCCCTGGGAGACACAGAAATGTTCTCCTGTTTGTCTTTGGTGGATTGCTTAGAGTAGCAGAAATGGTACTAGCAGCAAACTTTCCTTAATGCGCCGAACATGGCTAGAGGGTGAGGCCTGGGGTAAGACGGTTATAGAGCATCTCACCTGAACTGTATCACATCAGAGGCAACCTCCTTGTTTTGCAGAGGAGGAGGATTGTCCAACTTAGCAAATAAATGAGAGAATCTGAGTTAAGTTTGAATTTCTGATGCAAGACAATCACAAAGATTTTTGGCGTAAGTATATCCCAAGATCGTATGGAATATACTTATATTAAAATTTTGTTGTTGTTGTTCTTGTTGTACTTCTGACATTCAAATCTAACTGGGTTTCCTCCATTTTATCTGGCAACCCTGAGAGGACAACTAGGTGATAAAGGAAAGTAACTTGCCAGAGTCCCACAGCAAGTTGGTCCCATAGCTAGGTCTGTTGTAGTATCCTAGCCACCAACATATACTTCAGCTTTCAGTTTTTAGATTTTTTTGTTTGTTTGTTTGTTTTGGGTTGTTGTCAACATCATCGTCTTTGTTTTGTAGTTCTGGGGATAGAACCTAAGCCTCGGTTTTTTAATTGAGGTGAATGGTGAGCTGGGAGCCTCAGATTCCCTGTCTCGTTTCACAGAGAACCACTGACTATGTTTCCAAGAGATAAAACAGAATTAATACCTACCAGGGGCAAAGTGGGATGGTGGGCTGAGGTTAGGATTTCAGGAGACTTAGATCCAAGTCCAGGCTTATCTCCAAGTGGGGGTGACCATGGGTCAGACATTTAACTGCTCTGAATTGGTTTGTTAACTATCAAATGGACACAGCCAGTCCTGTTTCCCAGAGATTGCTTTGTGGATCCACTGAGATAAGCAATTCCCGAAAACCTTATTCCTTGTAAATTGTGGAGCCCATTTTACTTTCCTGCCGATTTCAGCACGACCCATGAGGACAGGAGGAAGTGTTGGTTGGTTGCCTAGAGCTGAGAGCTGCTCCAAGCTCCTCCACCCCAGCCGGCACCCAAGGGGCTTCGGACTAAATTCCTAGCTTGGCCCACAAAGCGGGACCACTCGGCCCGGTTTACGGGAACTCACTCCAGCGATCAATCATCCTTAATTTGTAACTGGGCAGTGTCCCGGGCCAACCAATAGCTAAGACTGCCCCCCCCCACACCCCACCCTCCCTGACCCCGTGGGACTTAAGCACTCAGTCTGCACTGGTACTGCCTAGTGACGAGGAGTTTGGAGCAGGTTTGGTGCTGGGGGGTGGAGGTGGGGAACCACAGAGTGAAAGGCCTGGGGAGGGGGGTCTTCTAGTCTCCGTCCCTCTCTCCTCCAGTTCTCTGCTCGCTTTTACCTCCAAAGTCTCTGCGGAGGTTTCCACTGGAGACTTGGGTCTCCTCCTCCTCCTCCTCTTCTCCCACCCCCGCGCCCTCCCCAGAGCTGTTGTGCCCAGCCCCCTCTGGACCTCCCGTCCCCGCCGCCTGTGGCCTTATTGTGTGGCTAACGCAGGACCCCTCGACGGAACAGATGGACGGAGACCCGGGCTGGGGGAGAGGGAGGGCCGGCCGGTGCCGGGAAAGGGGAGCGGTTTGCGGAAAACAAAACGGAGGGCGGGGCCAGGGAGAAGGTGGTCCCCGAGGGAGGAGGCGGGGTTGGGAGACCGCGGCCGGGGCCCGGACCCGAGTGGGGGCGGGCCGGGGGATGGGGTGGAGGCCCCCTGAGCTCCCAGCCTCCGGCCCCCGTTCCGACGCGGGCTGGCTTCGCAGGTCGCGGCAGACGTCGCCGCCCAGATGGCCTCCAGGCTGACCCCGCTGACCCTCCTGCTGCTGCTGCTGCTGCTGGCAGGGGTAAGTGGCCCCTTCGCGGGGTGGGGATGGGACGGGGTGGCGGTGGGGCGAGAATTAACCCTTCAGGCCCCGGAGAGTGAGGAGAGCTGCTCCTGGATCCGCACGTGTCAAGTTTGCACCGCGTTCTCCCGCGTGCAAAGAGCCCCGGACCCGGACGGACGCGGGTTCTAATCCTGGCGGGCCACAAGCTGTGTGGCCCTGGACGGGTCCCCCCTCCCCGTCCTGATTTATAAAAGAGAGAGGAGACCCCACCCTGCCCACCAGACTGGCTTGGCTGGAGGATCACCCACCGAGGGCAAGGAGAGGATAGCGGTGGCTGAACCCGAGCCGAGCAGAGTAGGGGCTGCTGTGACGCTGGTTCTCCGAGGGGGGCCCCAGGAGGGACACACCTGGGCCTCAGTAGAGGTTAATGACAGGGAGGTCCCAGTGCTCTGGAGGTCGGGGATAACAGCTAAAAGCTCAGGTGCAGGAGAAAGGTGATTTTTTTTTTTTTTTGCTTGCTTCCCACTCTGTGGGTGCTGCGTGCTGTTTGGGGGAGTCGGCTTCCTGGGTGCGCTTTGAGATTCAGCAGATGATGTAGTTATGAGCGATGGCGGGGGGGGGGGGGGACTTGACTCAGAGACCTGGGTTTGACTCCTGGCTTTTCCTTCCAATCTCTGAGACTCTGGGCTAGTTACTTAATATGTCTCAGGATCAGTTTCTCTGTCTGAAAAAATGGGGATAATACCTGGTTTCTCAGCTGGGGAGCTGTTGACAATTAGAGTTGGGGAAAAAAATCACTGAGGGGCAGCCCTATGCTGATGTGAGATGTTTTGTAGGACCTCCGACCTCTCCCCACTGGATTCTAGTAGCCACTTCTCTCCTTATGACAACCCAAAAATGCCACCAGTCATTGTTAAATCTCCTTTGAGAGTCAAAATGGCCTCAAATGGTCTGTACTACCTTTTCTGTCTGCCCCTCTCCCATTTCCCCCATCTTTCCCACCCTTTCTTCTGTCCTTCCTTTGGGAATGCTAATTGTTTGCAGTACCCACCAGCGGGTTCCAACTGACACTTTGAAAATCCAGTTCCCCTAGAACAAGGGCCAACAAGCTGGAATGTCTCTTGCTGACCAGGCAAATGAGTCAAAACGGGTGGATATTTTAAGATGACCATCCCCTACATGTCAGCAGTGGGTCAGAGAAAACAGAATCCAAGATCACTCCTTTTCTTCTGCAGAGAATATCCTAAATGCTCTGCCCCTAGCATTGTCCCAGCTCTCAAGAATAGTGACCTTAGGGCTGGGATGTGGCTCAGTGGAAGAGCCCTTGCCTTGCAAGTATGAGGCACTGGGTTCAATCTTCAGCACCACATCCAAATAAATCAAGAAAGATATTGTATTAAAATAAAAAAGAATTGTGATCTTAGTCTCAAGGCAGGCCCTTCACCGGCCAGACTGTAACAGAAATTACTAAGTAGTACAGAATGTTTTGTATATCCCCAGCTCCTCTTCCTGCTTTGAGCATTTCAGGGGACTGTGCTGTGGATGAAAAATGAAACTCGGTTTCTTGGACCACAGGGCAGAGCCTCCTCAAATCCTCATGCCACCAGCCACAGCACAGAGGATCCAGAGAGCCTGCCAGAGGAAAGCAAAGGCATGAACTCGGAGGAAGATGTCTCCAAGAGTCAGTCTTCCGGGCCAACAGCCAGCTTAACAACCAACTCGCCCACCACATTGACAGCTAACACCACTAGTGAATCCAACTCCCAACCAACTACCCAGCTCCCCACCAATCCTCCCACTGGGCCCTTCTGCCCAGGGCCTGTCACCATCTGCTCTGATGTGGACAGCAAATCAGCGGAGGCCAAATTGGGGGAAGCCTTGATCGATTTCTCCCTGAAGCTCTACCATGCCTTCTCAGCCACGAAGAAGGTTGAGACCAACATGGCCTTTTCCCCGTTCAGCATAGCCAGTCTCCTCACGCAGCTCCTGCTTGGTAAGACTGACTTCTCTCCAGGCCAGAGGTGGGACCCTCTCATAAGTGTCACCAACCCAGATACCTGCAAAGCTATGCCACTGGGAGGAAGCTGTAAAATGGGCTACATGGGGGTGTTGGTGGTGGCATATCTTTTTATTCTTGAACATTCCTTTATTCCAAAATGATTTAATAGGCATTATGTCTTATAAAACCTTGTGGACTAATCAAGAACATAGACAACAAGGTAACCCAAAACCACCATGGTTCAAAGTAATGCTATAAAGGAGATGAATTCATCAGAGGTTGACCTAGAACAGAATCATGGTAATGCTTGCTGTGTGACCTTGGCAGGTCACTTTAACCTCTCTGAGCCTGAGCCCTGATGTGTGGAGATGGTGATATCTCAAAAGATCAAGAAGCAGGGGCTGGGGTTGTAGCTCAGTGGCAGAACACTTGCTTAGTATATGTGAAGCACTGGGTTCGATTCTCAGCACCACATTAAAGAAATAAATAAAGACATAGTATCCATCTACAACTAAGGCTCTGGAGGCTGAGGCAGGAGGATTGTTAGTTCAAAGCCAGCCTCAGCAAGTGCGAGGCGCTAAGCAACTCAGTAAGACCCTGTCTCTAAATGAAATACAAAAATAGGGCTGGGAATGTGGCTCTGTGGTCGAGTGCCCCTGAGTACAATCCCTAATAACCCCCCCTCCCAAAAAAAGAGCTCAAGAAGCAGCAAGGTGCAGTGGTGCACATCTGTAATCCAAGGGACCCTGGAGGCTGAGGCAAAAGGATTGCCTGGACAACTTAACCAGACCCTGTATTAAAATAAAAAATGAAAAGGGTCAGGGATGTAGGTCAGTGGTCAAACACCTTTGGGTTCCATCTCCAGTACAGAAGAAGAAGAAAAAAAAAATCAAGAAGCAGATAGATAGTCTAGAGCCTGACTTGGTTTGAGGCCAAAAAAAGTATTACACCCCCTTCTCTTCTGAGGGATTGCTGTGAGGTCCTGTGGTGTAATTCTCCCAGGAATTGGCACTAGCAACATGGCACAAGCAACTTAACAGGAGCAATAGAGTGAGAGCTGTCACTCTGGAGGGGAATTCCAGGATGGCTACTAGAGGCCCTGCTGTGAGATATAAGATCCTCCCTCTGGAGTCCCAGAATCCTCACATCCCACTAAATTGCCAACAGCACCGAGATCCCCAGTGAGGACAGACACATTGTATCCAAGTTGCCAAATGTCTCCAGTCACTTGGTTTCAGTTTATTTATTGCCCAAAATGTACAGCTCAATTCCTGCCTCCTCCTTTCACTTTATTACCTCTGTGCCCTTGAATTCAGTAAATTATTTGCTCTCTTACACCTCGGTTTCCTCATCTGCATAATGGGAATAATAACTGTCCTTCTGTGGAAGACTTAGGGTAATGATTCAGTGAGATCTGGAAGAAGCACTTAAAATTCCTGAAACCCAGTGAGTGCTCAGTAAATTTTAGTTATCACTTCACAGAAGACGTGCACAATAAGTATTGAATAATGAAGGGATAAACTGGAAGGGTGTGAGCATCCATCCTCTTTATGACTTTCTGGATTCTGCTGTAAATAGCCATCTAGCTTCCCTGCCTGTAGGGTGAGCCAACTAAATAATGGTTAATGTGGGACAGGCAGTGTGGTTAGACCTGGCTTTGAGAGATGCCTGGGTTTAAATAGAGAAATAGGAAAGAGGAAGGGGGATATTCAAAAAGCCTAAATGGAAAAGCTGAACTCTGGGATTACTCAAGATTCCCCAGCCCCCATCTTTGTGACCTACTTATTGTCTTCCAAAAGAAGGCTCTAGTTCCGGTGTTCTGTGATCCCCTCCATAGCAGGGAACTCAATCCTGCTTCTAAATGGTGGGTCCCCCACTTCTCTTGCAAGAACCCATCATCGCTGTCTTTTCTTGTAGGGGCTGGGGATAGCACCAAGAGCAACCTGGAGAGCGTCCTCTCCTACCCCAAGGACTTCGACTGTGTCCACCAGGCCCTGAAAGGATTCTCGTCCACAGGCGTCACCTCAGTCTCTCAGATCTTCCACAGCCCAGGTGAGCATTCAGTGAGGGCAGCAGCTACAGAGGACCATCCTGAGGGTCCTAATTGGGAAGAGAAGGCAGAGGGAGTGTTGGAGCTAGAATATTGGGAATGGAGTCCAGAGGAGGTAAGGGCATTGGTAGGAGGATCTAGTAGCTGAAGGAGCTGGATACTCCCCTGGTGAGACCTGGGAAAGTCATTTATATTCATTGACTTTTTTAAGGGGTAGGGGAGTGGTGAGGCTACCAGAGGATTGAACTCAGGGGCACTGGACCACTGAGCCACATCTTCAGCCCTATTTTATATTTTATTTATAGACAGGGTCTCACTGAGTTGCTTAGTGTCCCCCTTTTGCTGAAGCTAGCTTTGAACTTGAGATTCTCCTGCCTCAGCCTTCTGAGCCACTGGGATTACAGGCATGTGCCACCGAGCTGAACATTGACTTCTTTTAGAATAGAAATGAAGGGGGTGGAGTTCTTGCCTAGCATGTGTGAGGCCCTGGGTTCAATTCTCAGTACCGGGGGAGGGAAAAAGTACCAGTAGAATAGAAATGCCCTTTGTATTCATTAATAGGTAGAGCTAGAGAGCCATAGACCTAAAATAGACAAAAATTCTTTTGCTAATTTTTAGGTCAAGGGAATTTTGAGACTCTAATTCTTTGTTCTTTTATGTTATAGGAATGTGCTATCATTTACATGTATTATATTATTAAATAGCCAATAATACTAATCAATTATAATATACTTCCAAAATGATCTAAAGCATTCGTTTTTAAACCCGAGCACTAGGGGTTCTACAGAGTTGCTTCAGCAGTAATGATGGGGCTGGGTATCATGGAGGCTGAGTGGTGGGGAGTGGGGCATCTCTCTATGAGAGGAAAGTGGACCCGATGGTCTCTGAGCTCCTACCCAACCTCACTGAGACCCATTTATATTGTGAGCTTTAGAGGTGATGTGATTTGAAAACAGCTCTGCTGCTATAAATAAAAAGTTTAAAAATTACAGATCTGGTCTAATGCACCTTTTATAAAAGAGGAACATTTTCTGTCTTTTTTTTTTTACTGCAAGCTATATAGAATATAGAAAATACAAAGAAGTTTAAAAAAGAAAAGAAAAGAAATAAAACTCACCTAAAAAAATCCTCTTTAATATGGAAAAGATACCGAGTGTGATGGTGGTGCACACCTGTAACCCCTGCAGCTCAGGAGGCTGAGGCAGGATGATCATGAGTTCAAAGCCAGCCTCAGCAACTTAGTGAGGCCCTAAACAACTCATGGGACCTTGTCTCTAAATTAAGATATGAAAAAGGCTGGGGAAGTGGCTTAGTGTTTGAATGCCTCTAGGTTCAATACCTGATTTTTTTATATATATATATAAAACAATATATATATAATATATATATATATATATAACACACACACACACACACATATATATATATATATATATGAAAAAATGACTCAGAGGTGTCAATAAATATTACATTTACTTCCTTGCTATAAATCAACTTTATCCTTTTTTGCCCCTGAAAAATACAATAGTATTTTAGGGCTTCTCCCCAGGCTGTGCCAGGGCTCTGGGTCTTATGTTGTAACTAAAACATCAGCAAAGCCTGGGGAAATATCTTTGATCTATTTAGACCAGGAAATTTTTCTTTTTCAAACACTGGTTTTTGTTTGTTTTTTAACTTTTTTCCAGTAGATTTGGGCTTTGGAGGGCACAAGTCAGGAAGTCTTATCATGAACTGCCCCCTAAGGCCAGGAAGCAGTCTGTTCCCTGGTGAATGGAGGGGGGAAAGGAGGGGAAATACAAGCGAATGGCCGTTAACATCCCAGTTGTCTTGCCAGGCAGGCCGTGGTCACGTGGCCAGCAGAGAGCCCAGGAGTTCCTCTCCTGCTCTCAGTTCAGGGTTTGCTTCCTTTGGGCCTCATTTCTGCATCTGCGACAGAGGCGTGGGAGGGAGCCCTGCTTCAACATGAGCAGATGCCATCCTGGGAAGCTTGATCACTCGCCGAGCTTGCTCTTGGGACTGGCAAAGGTGTTCAGGGGCCTCCCTCTGTTGACCTGCCCCTCAGACCTGGCCATAAGGGACAGTTTTGCGAGCACCTCTCAGAGTCTGTATGGCAGCAGCCCCAGAGTCCTGAGCAATGACAGTGATGTCAGCCTGAAGCTCATCAACGATTGGGTGGCTGAGAACACCAACCACAAGATCTCCCAGCTCCTGGACAGTCTGCCCTCTGACACCCGCCTTGTCCTGCTCAATGCTGTCTACCTGAGTGGTAAGGGACACCTCCCAGGTAGTATTCTCATTTGGGGTTCTTCCTATCCTCCTGGCTTCAAAGTCCACCCAACCCTGAGTTCCACAACCATATCCCAAAGTGCCTGTCCCACTCTTTGCTAGGAGAGTCTTTAGTTTCTCTTCATCCTTTCCCTAACTGCATTAGAACACCCTTTCTTCCCTTTAGCCAAGTGGAAGCAAACATTTGATCACAAAAAAAAGATGGAGTCCTTCTACTTAAAAAACTCTGAGATACAAGTGCCCATGCTGAGTAGCAAGAAGTATCCTGTGGCCCATTTCACTGACCCAACTTTGAAGGCCAAGGTAAGTTCCTGGCCTATTCCCCCCTCCTGTTTCAGACCTCGGTTTCTGCTGTGGCCACATCATTTTGCAGTGCATCCTTACAAAGCCATCATTTCTACTCCTTCCATCTGTATTTCCATTCTAACTTTTGCCCTCCTCCTTTCTCCAGTCTTGACGGAGCCACGCATTCTGTATTTTAGATAGAAAACATGATTCTGAAGTTTCTTGATTCTGCTGCATCGAATGGCAACGAGTGGCCATGCTGCTATTCTGGGCATCTGTTTCTCTTTTCAGTCAGCCCTCTGGGTGGACTGGTGGCTTCACGAGTCCTCTGTGTGTATGTGTGTGTTCGTGTGTATCTGCGTGTGGCATGCATAGTATGTTCATAGGTATATCCACGTGGGTGCATATGTGTGGTAAGGACATGTTTGCACACGTGGTAAAAGGCATAAGTTCCTAAGCAAAAATTGAACAATGATTTCAGTAGGTGGGGAAGGAAGGAATATAGAATATGGAGCCCAGAGGATTCTGGTTATTGAACTATCTCATGCCCGGTGACCAGGTGTGTCAGCCTTGTTGGAAGTGCAGACAGGAATCTGTAGGATAGAGATCAGTGGGGGTGCCTCAGTAGGAGACTGGGAAGGAAATCAGCTTTCCTGGTCAGCCAGGTTTGTTCTGTCCTGGGAGCTTTCTCGAGCTTTTCTCTGCCTGGATTCTTCTTCATTCAGATCTTCTTTAGTTATTTGAGTGTCAGCTCAGAGGTCAATTGAATGGAGAAGCCTTTTCCCCTTTCAAATAACTCCTTCTCACCGGGCAAAGTGGCACACACCTATAATCCCAGTGGCTTGGGAGGCTGAGGCAGGAGGATAAAGAGTTCAAAACCAGCCTCAGCAAAAGCATGGTGCTAAGCAACTCAGTGAGACCCTGTCTCTAAATAAAATACAAAATAGGGCTGGAGATGTGGCTCAGTGGTTGAGTGCCCCCAAGTTCAATCCCTGGTACCAAAACAAAACAAAACAAAAAAACCCCAGCTCATTCTCATCCTGTAAATTCACCCCATCTTATTATATTCATGGTACCAATCACCATCCAAAATTATGTCATTGATTTGCTTATTTGATTATAGTAGTGTCTATCTCCCTGAGATATATTGTCTTTCTACTTGAGTATAGGGACCCATATTGTTTGTTTCTTTTCTTTTTCTTTTTTCACCATACTAGGGCCTTGTACATGTTAGCGCAGTACTCCACCACTGAACCTCCAGTCATATTTTTTATTTTGAGACGCTGTCTTGCTAAGTTGCCCAGGCTGGTCTCAAACTTCTGATCCTCCTGCCTTAGCCTCCTGAGTTGAGTTGCCGAATGGCTACATAGGCTTGCACCACTATGCCTGACTTTGATTTTCTTTTCAAACATGTCAAATGCCTGACAGTGCAGAATTGCAACTCTACATGGCCATTATCATCTTAGTACCTAAAGCCCATTTGTGAACTGCAAATTAAATTTAAAGAGTAAATCAACTCCCAAGTAACATTCCAATATCATTCTCAAACTTAATGAAATTATTCTGTACCTTTTTGCCCCAAAGCATAAAAATTAGCATATCAGATTCTTTTAAAAATTGTAAATAAATGGGTTCAATCCCCAGAACCACATACATTCACACACAAAATTGTAAATACAGGCCAGGTGTGGTGGCATGTGTCTGTAATCCCAGTGGCTCAGGAGGCTGAGGCAGGAAGATGGTAAGTTCAAAGCCAGCCTTAGCAATTTAGTGACGCTCTAAGCAACTTAGCAAAACCCTATCTCTAAATAAAATATAAAAAGGACTGAGGATGTAGCTCAGTGTTTGTATGCCCCTAGGTTCGATCCCTGGTACCAAAAAAAAAAGAAAAGAAAATTGCAAACACAGATTACCTGAGTGTAATCCCTGATGTTAATGTTATTGAATTGGTTTACTATGTCATTCCCATGCTAAATTCCAAATCTTCCTGGGACTTCGGGTGTTTACCAAGTATAGGAGTTAGATTTGCTGACGCTGGTATGTTGAGGTCATTGGCTTAGAAATTCAAGACCACCACATGGTAAATATTTTTGGTCAGAGATTCAAAGTCCATCATTCTTCAAAGTTCTTGTCTACCTCCTCACCCCAACCGTAATGTCATCTAATGATACTCCTCTCTTACTGGAATTTTTCAGCCTTGGCACTGTTGACATTTGGGTTGGATAATTCTTCCGTGTGGGGAGCTGTCTTGTGGGATTT
This sequence comes from Ictidomys tridecemlineatus, assembly GCF_052094955.1. Taxonomy (NCBI): domain Eukaryota; kingdom Metazoa; phylum Chordata; class Mammalia; order Rodentia; family Sciuridae; genus Ictidomys; species Ictidomys tridecemlineatus. Next base: position 14,654,950 of record NC_135480.1, on the reverse strand, counting down.
AACATCATCCTTGGCTTCTACTCACTAGAAGCCAGTAGTAGCACTGTTTGCACATCCTGCCCCACCCCATTGGCCAGGCCACCAAAATGTCTCTAGCCATTACCCAATGTCCACTAGAGGAGACATTTGCTCCAGAACAAGAACTACAGGTCCTGCACCTTCTCACATACTTATTTTTTTTTGGGGGGGGGGTGGGCAGGGGAGGCGGCATCAATTAAAGTCCTTTTTTTTTTAATCTCACAATGCCTTTAGTTTATTTATTTTTATGTATTGCTAAGGATCGAACCCAGTGCCTCACATGTGCTAGGCAGATGCTCTACCACTGAGCAACAACCCCAGCCCCCAGTTAAAGTCCTTCTGATGGCCAACTGGAAAGCCAGGCTAAGCTGAGCCTGGGAGCCATCTTGAATGCCGAACCAACAGATCAGCACTTAATCTCATCGGCAGTGAAGTGCCATCAAAAGTTTTTAATGACCCGAGCATCGTAGGTGCACTACCAGTGACTCAGGAGACTGAGGCTGGAGGATGGCAAGTTCGAGGGCAGCAGATAACTTAGGAAAGACCCTGCCTCAAAAACAATTTTTTTTTTTTAAAGAACTAGGGATTTAGTTCAGTGGTAGAACTGGGTTTAGTCCCCAATACCACAATAAAAAAAAGTTTTTAAAGGGATTGACCTGGTAACTCTGGTGACTCTTGTAGATTGTATACTTCGTGCACAACCCACTTGGCAGAAAGGAAGCAGGGCCCTCACAGGGGTGATCCCTTGCCTGTTACTGCATAGCTGCTAGTCAGTGGTAATCAGGGATGAATTTTGTGCGGTTCCTCTGCCTCTCACTAGCACAGTTAGTCCAGCCTGTTGGTTTTGACCAGCTGGGAACTCCATTGCATAGCACAGCACGGGACTAGTTCCGGCTGCTACTTGTCGAAATAGCACACACTGGAGACAGCCTTGGAACCCAAGGTGGGGGCCAGGAGAGAGCTGGGGAGGAAGACGGAGAAGGTGCCTGTCTTATCCTCTAGGTGGGGCAGCTGCAGCTCTCGCACAACCTGAGCTTTGTGATCATGGTGCCTCAGAAGCTGAAGCAGCCTCTTGAAGACTTGGAGCAGGCTCTCAACCCCACCGTTTTCAAGGCCATCATGAAGAAGCTGGAGCTATCCAAGTTCCAGCCCACTTACCTGATGATGCCCCGCATCAAAGTGAAGAGTAATCAAGACATGCTGTCAATCATGGAGAAACTGGGTGAGTCCCGGCAGCTTGAGGTTCCTCTCAGGCCATCAGAGGATGAAAGTGAGGGTGTCCCCTAAAACACAGCATTCTGGGGTTTTTTATTCATCCACCATCTCGGGTGGTCCCTCAACCCTGCGAGTTAAAGGAGTAGGTGCTATTGTCCCATTGGATCCCACTGAGGAAACACACTCCAGAAACTCTATGAGGACTTACTCAGAGTTTACATGACCTACCCTTGAGCTAGTTAGAAGCAAACCAGAACACCAGTACAGATCTCCAGTTCTCTTGGAGGCTTCTACTATGGCTCACTGTGACACAGACACTGAGTGAAGTGGCCAAGGTGGGTCATGGATGCGCCTCCCCCAGAGGCATCTGTAACAGTCAACCACCCCATGAAACACATCTGGGCATGAATTTGGGAGAAGCAACAGAGACTCCATTTCCTAGCCTTTGGCCTCAGGCCTAGATCTGTCACTTCGTTTCCTGTGATAGGACCTGACCACCCCATACACAATCTCACTTTCTAGGATGTGGCATCTGCTTTACTCTGCATTCCCATTTGATCCTTCTGGTCATCAGCTGGGTGGCGGTTTCTTTCCCCACCCCAAACAGTTCTACAGCTCTCTGCAGACACAAACTGTGTGTCCTCCAATTTAAGTCAGATTCCCCTATCAAGAGAGAGCGTCAGATCCCATTCTTTAAGAACTCAGTCCCTGCAAGACCACCCCGACACAGATACCTGTCTCAAGACTAGGATGATACCCATGCTTCTGAGCAACCATCTATGAACCAGAGGGTCCCACAGCCCCCTCCCTGGGTTTCGTCTTTGTTAGAATATGGCTGACAAAACTCAAGGAGCTGCTTTGTTTACTAGTTTAATTATAAGAAAGGACACAGAGAAATAGCCAGATGAAAAGGTAAGTAGGGCAAAATCTTGAAGGGTCGCTGGCAGGGAGCTCCTGTCCCCAGGGGATTAGAGTGCACAACCCTTCCTGCACATGCATGTGGTCCCTAACCGGAAGCTCTCTGAATCCCATACTTTAATATTACTTTTATGGCAGCTTTATTACAAAGGCCTGAGTGATTATTAACTCACCCACTCCCTGCTTCTGTCCCCTCCGTAGAGGATGGGGAGTGGGGCTGTCATTTCCAAGCTCTGATCATGACTTGGTCATGCCGGAGGTTAGCCCCCATCCGGGAGCCCACCGAAAGTCACCTCTTTGGAAGAAAAGACACTCCTATCACCAAGGAGATTCCGAGGGAATTAGGAGTTTAGTGTCAGGAGCCAGGGTCAAAGACCAAATGTTAGAACAAAAAGATGTTCCTAGCTCCCCTATTTGCTAAGGCAATTGTGAAGGTGTTAGGAGCTTGCTGTTAGGTATTTTAGGCAGAGACCAAGATATGTATTTCTTATTATTTACAGCATCACACCCTTGTAGGTGATCTTGGTTCGTAACAAATGACCTCTCTCTCGTAGATCTCTTTTCTTCCAAAGACCTTGGGAATAAAGAAGCAATGACATCATTTTTCAAGGGTATTTTGGAGGTGGGTGGGGATAAGGCCTCCCATATTTGAGAAAGAGGGCTGGTTGGGCCCACTGATAGAGGATTCCACAACCCGGACCAGAAGGCACCAGAAACCACAGTGTGGAATCTGACAAGCTGGGGAGGAGGAGGAAGAGAGTGCAGGGCCCTGAGACTAATAGAAATTTTAAGGCTCCATCATTTGAGTTTCCTGCTGATCTCTGACTTTGTTTTTCTCTGGGTTTGCCCTAGAATTCTTTGACTTTATAAGTGACCTCAACCTGTGCGGACTCACAGAGGACCCGGATCTCCAGGTGTCCACAATGCAGCACCAGACCCTGTTGGAGCTCACTGAGACAGGTGTGGAGGTGGCGGCAGCCTCTGCCGTCTCCATGGCCCGCAGCCTGCAGGTCTTCGAGGTGCAGCAGCCCTTCCTCTTCCTGCTCTGGGACCAGCAGCACAAGTTCCCTGTCTTCATGGGACGGGTGTATGACCCTAATGTCTGAGATCTGTGGGGGATCAGGTTAGGGTAAGCCCTACCACCCAAGCCTCAGCTCTCCCACTTGAAGCTATGCCACTGCCTGCCCAGCCACTTTCCACCTAAAGGGCTCTTGTCTCCAGCCACTTTCCACCTAAAGGGCTCCCTTAGGGTGTGGCAGAGCGACCTGCTTCCCCATGGCCCTGTCATGTTTTCCAGATCACTTTTTGCAGCTTTCTCTGGTTCAAGTTCACCAAACTCTACAAATAAACCCTGGCAGACTATGGTTTCTCTCATTTTCCTTTGGATAGCAGCTAGCTCAATATTAGGCAACCAGAGTTGCCATGCTCCCTCTATCAGCTAGCTCTTGCTGGATCATAAGTCATTCTAAAGTTGGTAACTTAAAGCAGCAAGCAACCATTTATTATTTCCCATGAGTCTCAGGATTGACTTGGCGGTCTTGCTGATCTGGGCTGGACCTGGCCCACCCTCCAGGGGCTCACACATACATCTGTCATAGTTAGCCAGTTGGTTGTGGGATGACTGGTCTTTGATGGTCTCAGCTGGCACTTGTTGGCTCTCTTCCACATGTCTCCTGCATCCTTCCACCAGATTAACCTGAAATGGCAAGGTGCCAAGAAAGAAATCAGAAGCAGACAGTCTCTTCAGCCCACATCTGCTTGCATGCATCAAGTCCCATCAGCCAAAGCAAACGATGTGGCCAAACCTACAGTTAAGAGTGGAAGGGTTCTACAACATCATGGGGCAGCAATCCATTAATGAGGATCCTAATGCAATCCATCTATAACAGTCCTAATCTTGTTTTTATCTGTCTACAACAACTGTGACCATAGTAATTGTAGCTGACATTGTTGAGATTTGCATAGGCATGCTACAAAGACTTTTGCAGACATGTGATCCTTTTTTCCTCTTCCTCCTCCATCTCCGGCCTTTCTTTCCTTCTTTCTTTCTTTCTTTCTTTCTTTCTTTCTTTCTTTCTTTCTTTCTTTCTTTCTTTCTTTCTTTCTTTCTTTCTAATTACTTATTTATTTTTAATTTTGAGACAAGGTTTTGCTATGTTGCTTCAGCTGGCCTCAAATTTGTGATCCTCCTGCCTTAGCCTCCCAAATCACTGGGATTACAGGCATGCACCACAGTGCCTGGCTAGACATTTAATCCCTGCGATAATCTTACCTGGTAAACTCAGACTGTTCAAAGTCATGCAGTTAGGATATGGTAGAGCTGGGATTTGAAAGCAATCTCTATGATTTTTAAATATGTCTAAAGACATACCTACTGTCTTCTAGGTCTTTGACCTTCTCAAACACCTGCTTTTTCTTAATATTTATTTATTTGAAAAAAATTTATAGAATGCTTTGTACTATGTGAAGCACTGAGGATGTAAAGATGAAAACCTAGTGCTATCCTTAAAACCTGTGGCCTGAAAGGAAAGACAGATAGGAAAATAGATCCCAGGGCTGGGGATATAGCTCAGTTGGTAGAGTGCTTGCCTCACATGCACAAGGCCCTGGGTTCAATCCCCAGCACCACACACAAAAAAAGAGATTCCAGCCAGGTGTGATAGCACAGGCCTGGAGTCCCAATGACTCAGGAGGCTGAGGCAGGAGGATTTTAAGTCCAAAGCCAGCCTCAGCAATTTAGCCAGACCCTAAGCAACTTATGGAGACCCTGTTTCAAAAAATAAAAAGGGCTAGGGCTGGGGATGTGGCTCAGTGGGTAAGTACCCCTGGGTTCATTCCCCTATCCCAACCAAAATAAAATAAAACAAAAATAAATAAATAGAGATTTATTATTAGGGATTGGCTCACCTGATTATGATAGCTAAGAAGTCACAATCTGCAGTCTGCAAGCTGGAGACCAAGGAAGTTGGTGGCATAGTTTCAGTCCAAACCCAAAGGCCCGAAAACCCCAGGAACCAACCGTCTTAAGTTCCAGTTGGAGTTGAAGGTCTGAGAACTCGAAACGCCCATGTCCCAGGGCCGGAGACAGGAGGTGCCAGCTGAAGAAGACAGGGAGTTCATTCTTCCTCTGCCTTTTTGTTCTACTCAAGCACTCAGTGGACCGGTGGATGCCCGCTCATGTTGGTGGGGCAATCTTTAAGACAATCTAGGGATTCTAAATGTTGATTTCTCCCGGAAACACTCTCACAGATACAATGTTTTACTGACTATTTGAACATCCCTGAGGCCAATTAGGTTGACACGTCGATTCATTAACACACTCTCTTTTCTCAGTCTCCTCTAAGCCAATCTTTCAGGCTGCTGAGCTGATCTTGCCCTGACTCTTATCTGAGGAACTTTTGACAGCAAAGGCTCCTGCCAACAGGGAGCGTCCCACTGCCCTTGGAGAAGATCCTGATGAGATGAAGATGGTGCTCAGGACCAGCCTGAAATGTCGGCAAACCAAGTGAAGAAGCAAAAAAAGTGGCAGGACACAGCAGAGCACGTCCGTAATTTCAGCACACAGGAGGCTGAGGCAGGAGGATTAAAAATTCCAAGCCAGCTTGGGCAATTTAGGAAGACCCTGTCTCAAAATAAAAAATAATTAGAAGTGGACATGTAGCTCAGTGGAAGAGCACCCTAGGTTCAATCCCCAGTACAGGGGGAAAAAAAAAAAAAGAGGTTTTGTGACCCATGATAGGCACAATACCCTGCAAATCGCTTTGCCCCTCCCCGTCATGCTGAGAGCCAGGTAATAATATTCCTGTTTGTGAAATGAGGAAACAAAATGTCAGATAGACTAAGTAATTATTCAGAGGTCACGCATCTGTAAATTGACCCCACATTGTTTGAATTCAAATGTCGCAGGTGATTTATTTGGTCAGGCTTATTTCCTTTCTTCCTGAACTAGAATATAATTCAGATCTGTGTCATTTTAGGCCCTTTACAACATGTCCTCGCCCAAGCCTATCAATGTACCTTCCACCAAAAAGGAAAAAAAGAAATCTATTAAATAAACAAATGAATCATCACATGCAGGTAACAGGAAAGAGGAGATTCTGTTTTTCTTTCTTATTTTTTTGGTACTGGGGATTTAACACAGGGCACTCAATCATTGAGCCACATCCTCAGCCCTTTTTAAAAATAAAAAATTTTGTTTTTTAAATTTTGATACAATGTCTCACTAAGTTGATTAGGGCCTTGCTAAATTGCTTAGGCTGTTCTCATACTTGGGATCCTTCTGTCTCAGCCTCCCGGGTGGCTGGATTATAGGTGTGGGCCATGGTGCCCAGTGAAAAAAAGAGATTTCTTATTCATTTGGAAACAATAGAAAATCTGGGAGTGAAGAAAATTTAAACATTTTTTGTCATGGCTTTTTATTTATTTTATTTTTTATAAGCGGTGTCACATTATGTTTACTTAAAACAAGGAACATTTATTTAGCTCAGGTGTTATTTAGTCAGTGTGGACCTGGTAGGTCTAGGGTGGCCCTGGACGGGTGCCCAGGGGCTAGCTGGACGGTCTGAGGAGGTTTGACCTTGCTGAGCTGTGTAGACTATTTCACGTGTCTTTTTTTTTTTTTTTAAAGAGAGAGAGGGAGAGAGAGAGAATTTTTTAAATATTTATTATTTAGTTATCAGCAGGTACAGCATCTTTGTTTGTATGTGGTGCTGAGGATCAAACCTGGGCCGCACGCATGCCAGGCGAACGCGCTACCGCTTGAGCCACATCCCCAGCCCTGTTGCATGTGTCTTGTGCCGTGGTAGAAAGGGTCAGCTGGCTGACTCTCTCCTGTGTGAACTCTCACTTCCCAGGAGGCTATGCAATATGGTCTTATTCAAATGGAGGTTGTAAAAGTTCAAGAAGACAAGCCCAGGCATTCAAGGACCCTTGAATCTGAAAGTGGGAAGTAATACTTCTGCTTTGTGCTATTAGCCAAATGGAGTCAACAAACCAGCTCAGATTGGAGGAGTAAGGAAAGAATCTCCATTTCATGAAAGACCTGCATGGGGAAGAGAGAGGTCACATGTCTATGATCCTGGCCGCTTGTGAGGCTGAAGTAGGAGGATCACCAGAGGCCAGTCTGGGCAATTTATGAGATCTCATCTCAAAAAATAAAAGGACAGGGGTGGAGCTCAGTGGTAGAACGCTCCCGGGTTCAATCCCCAATATCTAAACGGTTGGGGATATAGCTAAATTGGTAGAGTGCTTGCCTTGCCTTGCATGCTCAAGGCCCTGGGTTCAATCCTCAGTAACACACACACACACACACACACACACACACACACACACACACACACACACACCCTGAATCTCAATATCACAAAACAAGCAAAAAAAAAAAACAAACCCTGTAGTCATTCTGCAAAGGGCATGGATATATGGAAACATGAATAAATCTGACCATGTTTCCAACCTACGTAAGTAGTCTTACATATTTGTAGAGAAACTATTAGCAAGTTTCCTAGCAAGTTGCTCCTCTTGAGTTTTTCCTTAAAGATTCAAGAGATTTTTTTGAGGGCTGGGGATGTGGCTCAAGCGGTAGCGCGCTCGCCTGGCATGCGTGCGGCCTGAGTTCGATCCTCAGCACCACATACAAATCAAAGATGTTGTGTCCACTGAAAACTAAAAAAATAAATAAATAAATATTTTAAAAAGAGATTTTTGACTATATCATTATAATATTAGAAACAAATCTGATTCATATAGTTTCAAGCTGCTTGCCTTGTAAATTTATTCTTCTTTTTATTTTTATATCTGTGTGTTTAGCTTCTCCCCCTCTTCTTCTACCTGTGTGTACCTTTTTTTAATTTTTAAAAATTTATTTATTTATTTTTATTTTTAATTAGGTATATATGACAGCAGAATGCATTTTGATTCATTATACACGAATGCACCACAACTTTACATTTCTATGGTTGTACACAATGTAGCTTTGCACCATATGTGCAGTCATACATGTACCTAGGGTAATGATGTCCATCTCATTCCACCCTCTTTCCTACCCCCATGCCCCCACCCCACCCTATCCCTACCTCCCCTTTGCCCCATCAAAGTTTCTCCATTTTTCCCATGTTCCCCACATTATAGATCAGCATCCACTTATCAGAGAGAACATTCAGCCTTTGGGTTTTGGGGATTGGTTTACTTCACTTAGCATGATATTCTCCAACTCCATCCATTTACCTGCAAATGCCATGATTTTTTGGGAAAGACAGGGATAATCCACTCAGACCATAACCTTAAGACCCCCCCTCCCCATCCTGCAATTCTACTCTGGAATCGGCCAAGTCTTGTATTTTGGAACCTGTTCCCTGGTCTGCTTCCTGCCCTCAACTACACACGCACCAACTGTCTAATTAGGGTTCTTTTGCAGTTAGTCTTTCCACCACATGATGGCGCTGTTGAAGCTTTGTTCTGTATAGCCTCGTGGTCATTGCCATTCCTTTTCCTATGAGATGTTTTTGCTAACCCAGACTCTTTTATTCAAATACAAAATGCTTCACGAATTTGCATGTCATCCTGGAACAGGGGCCATGCTAATCTTCCTTGTATAGTTCCAATTTTATATAAATGCTGATGAGGTGAAGACTGGTCCAGATTCCTAAACTGCTCAACATAAAAAGAGTTTAAACTGTAATTCAGGGATAGGATATGGCTGAGTGGCAGAGTGCTTGGCTACTCCAGAGCCTTGAGTTTTATTTCCAGCACTGTAGGGGGGAAAAAAGCAATGGGAAAAAAAAAATCAACCAATGAAGCAAACAACAACAACAACAACAAAAATCCTTTGATTCTTAAGTTTAAAGTTTATACTAGTTCAGTCACTATTTCCCAAAGGTCAATACTTTGGATTCTGCCTGGATTCTTAAAAGTTCAGACCTGAGCCACATGTGGTTTCAGAACCATACTTATCCCTACAAATCCTTAAGGTCTTTTCTTGAGCCATGACTGGTGAGCACAATAGTAGCAACAACTATCTAACATACATATTAGACGCTCGCCATCTCAGCATGCTGTTAGGTCTGTGCTAAGAACTTTACATGGATTATGTGGTGGTTCATTTTAGATGCCAGCTTGACTCTGTTAAGGGATCCTTGGACAGCTGGTAAAGCATTATTTCTGGGTGTGTCCAGGAGGCTATTTCCAGAGGAGATTGGCAAATGAGTCAGTGGACTGGGTTGGGAAGATCTGCCTTCAGTGTGGGTGGTCACCATCTGATTGTCGGGGGGCACAGGTGGAAAAAAAAAAGTAGAGCAGGCAAATTTGTGCTCTCTCTCCTGGAGCTGAGACACCCTTCTTTTACCCTTAGACATCAGAACTCCATCTTTTCTGACCCATAGATTCTAACACTTTCACCAGCAGCCCCAGTTCTCAGAACTTTGACCTCTAACAGGAAATTATTCTATTGACTTCTTTGGTTCTGAGGCCTTTGAACTTGGACTGTGCCTTGGTCTTAGTTTTCCTGATAGTCCAGCTTGCAGATGGCTATCTCAGGTAGATACCTACCTACCTAGAGACTTGCATATACTAGTTAAGTTCTCTACCACTGAACTACACCCCCAGCCGTAGTTCTGTTTCTCTGGAGAACCTAATACAGATTATATCATTTCATTTAAGAGCAGATTGCACCTTATGAAAGGGAAATATTTACTGAAGACATGGGATAATTCAATACTTAGATGATTTAGCACCATGATTTCCCGAAGAACAGCTGTAAGAGATAGAAAGCAGAATATTTAACCATTGTGGAATATTTTAGTCTCCATGCTATTTTTTTATTTACTAAACATTAAGCAGAGTAGATGTTCCCAAATTAACTGCTTGGCATATCATGATAACTATTTGGGCTTTTCCATAGTGTTTTATCATATCTAACCTCTATTACAAAGTTATTGATTTTGGAGAGTGTTTTTGGCACCAATACCATTGAATAATGAACTTTGAGATAACATCATTCCAGGATACAGATAACATTTTAAGTGATAATGCTGAATGTTAATATCACAGCACATTAGTCATTAATGTCACTATCAGAAGTTATGATGTACATAAACAACAGCTCGATTCACATAAGATAAGCACTGATGGCAGTTATTTACTGTTGCCAGCTCAAGTGGCACTGTCATTAGCAATAATTGGAAATACAATTTATGAGCCCCTGAGCCAGCCAAGTTCAAAACTGTGTAAACTTTGGTGATTTCTTTTTTCTTATTTTAGGTAGATTTGTAATCTTTCAAATTTGTATAATTAAAATTTACATAATATACAATATCAAAACACCATTTTTAATCCCTTTTTATAAATGAAAATATGAAGCCTAGGGAGCAGTTCATCTAATCTGCTTATTTAAGGTCTCATAGTTAATAATCGGAATTAGGAGTGTACCCCAGTGTCTGGCTCCAGAACCGTGCTCAGTACTCAAGACTTCATTTCTCACAAAGTAATTTTATCTCAGAGAACATATTGATATCCCTTTTCCTAAGCCTTGGTTGAAATTACATTCATCTCTTCCACCAAATTTGCCATAATTTTGAACCTTAGGAAGAAATGTTGGGAAAATATGAATTCTCCTTATCCCAGAAAAACCCGACGTAAACTGAGACACCTCCTCCCTCCAGGGACCTCAAGTGACCGCTTCCATAGAAGCACATAGACCTCTATTCTTCCCTCTCAGAACAGGGGCGCCCACCATCTGCATGCCTCAGAGGGACTAGTCAAGTGAATTGTGAAACTGAGAGTCGGCTTCAGGTGGCACGGATCAAGGTCTAGCATTTCAATCACCCTCTCATTTCATACTCTGTCCAGCCTTTGTCTCGGCTAGCAATTTAACACATGTATCCTTGTACATATATAAGCACAGGAAGCATACATACATATATACACATTCACATGCACCGATAGAAGAGACACAGATATATGCACATCTTCATACTCACACCCTTGTACAAGTGCACACGTTCTATCCTCTGAAAATCTGTGCCAGAATGAGGGGGAAGACTTTACTTCCTAGTCCCAGCCCTACTCCCTGGGGAGAGCCTCCTGGGTGTGAGGGACCAGGGAACAGATCCCAGGCCGAGAGTCACAGAACTTATTATCACTAATTACAAGTCTTAAAATAGGCTCATCCATCATCCTGGAGTGACCACTGGTCCTGCAGCCCGCCTCCTGGACTCCTGGTCCCCTCCCCCATTCCAGTCTATTTATCCTTGAATGACCATAGATCTGCTCCACAGAGTGAAGAAAAATAAATAAATTTATACAATACTCAGTCCTTTCCAAAAACATAAATATGGGCATGCCCCAGCTCAGATATTAGCCTTCTGCTCTTCTTTCCACACCCTGGAGAGTTCGTGTGAATCTGTCCCCCTTCGCCACCCCCCCACCCCGTGCAAAACTCCCTTTCAATTATGCTTTCATGTGTGCCCCATTCTGGGTTTCATTTTCAGTATTTCATAAAAGTTTTGCAATAATCCTGTGGCTTGGAATTGTTTTGCCATGTTTACAAAGGAAAAGAAGCTTCTAAGAATCATTTGCCCAGGGTCAGCCATCAGAGCATTCAAACGAGGACCTGCCAGTGGCATGTCCTTCTCACACTGCACTGGACCTTCTGTGCAAGGAACTTCCCAAATCAGCTGTCAGGACTGAAGAGCCAGTTCTATGACTGAGCATTTCCTCTTAGAAGCCGCACTGGGACCTCTTCTTCATCTTCTCTCTCCTAAGTCAGTGTCAGAGCCAAAAGTTGCATTAGTCCCACAGTGAGACACCCAACACCAACCCCAAGGGCCACAGGTCAGGGACTGAGCGGAAAATGCAAGGCAACAGAGCTATCCAGGGTGGAAGTGTTCTTCTGCGGGCCACATTGATGTGACCACAGTGCGCCAGTCTCTTGGCTGGCTCCAGGGCATGACATCAGAGTCAGCTCCTACTCTGCTGTCCAAGCCAGACGGTCAGCCCTGGATGTTCATCCCCTGACCATCGAAATGAGGCCAGAATGGGACTCATTAGAAAAACTTTTCCCCTGCTGAAATAATTTTGAAAACCTCCTAGAAGACAGGGACCATGTCTTTTTGTCATTATCCTCAGTTTCTAACATGGAGTCTGGCACCTCCCAGAGTTGCCACTCAGTAGATACTGCCTAAAACAAAACAAAGCAAAGCAAATGGAAGAAGGAGAAGGAGGAGAAGAAGATCGTCCTAGATCTTGTCCAGTTAAGTGCCTCTTCTGAGTCCATTGCAAACCCCCATCTCCCAAAAGTGTTTGCTGCTCTTCCCAGGACAGAGCACCATGGCCTTGCAAAATCAGTAACATATTCATGAGTTTTTCCTTTTCACTCCAGCTATTAGGACGCTCCTTTTGAATCTGATTTAGACCATGCTTCTCTCCTCTCACTTAAGCCTACCAATGCTCAGCAACACCACTGTTTCAAAAAGTGTGCGATGTCCACATTGGGATGAAGTTTTTACTTTATAATGGTGACATCGATGTTATTCTTATGTAAGTGTCTCTTTGGGAGACATGGAGGAAGGGATCCCAAAGCATAGCTTCTCCATTGTTATAAGCTAGGGTTTTACCTTTTGAGTTATCTTTCTTCTCTTCTCTTTTTGATTTTGCTCATTTATTTATTGGTGCTGGGGATTGAACCTCGGGCCTCTGTATGCCAGGCAAGCTCTCTACTAGTGAGCTGTATCCTCAGCCCACAAGTTATCTTTCAATGAGGGAATTACCCACCTGTGTCCTCCCTACTCCCTGCTGCTCCGAGTCTTTGTTTCTTGGGGTCAGGATTTGGGACTCCACCAATGTATGACTTTATTTGTTTTTATTTACTTGTTGTAGTTTAGATATGAGGTATCCCTGCAAAGCTCATGTGTGAGACAATGTAAGAAGGCTTAGAGGTGAAATGATTGTGTATTGAGAACTCTATTCCAATCACTGAATTAATCCCCTAATAGAGATTAAATGGATGGTCACTGTAGGCAGGTGGGTGTGGCTGGAGGAGGTGGGTTATTGGGAGCACGTCTTTGGGATATATATTTTGTACAGGGTAAGTACATAATGTGCTTCCTGATCATGTGCTGAGCTACTTTCCTCTGCCACACACTTCTGTCATGATGTTCTCCCTCATCTCAGGCTCTGAGGAATAGAGTTGACCATCTATAGACTGAGACCTCTGAAACCATGAGCCCTAAAATAAACTTTTCCTTTTTTTCTTTATTTAGCTTTTTTGAAGCAGGGTCTTATTAAGTTGCTGAGGGCCTCGCTACATTGCTGAGGCTGGCTTTCAATTGGCAATCCTCCGGCCTCAGCTTTCCAAGTCACTGGGATTACAGGCATGTACGATACCCCGTGGATGGATGATTTCGATCAGATGCGAGAGGTGGTTTTTACCTTTAAGGAAGTAAGCATCTGGAGTCTGGAATTACAGCTGCTCTGAGATTACACAGTGTAGCATCCCTGCAGATTGGCTTTCCCTATCTATTCAAATAGACCACCTCGAGAGAATCTATACTCTGTTATCGTCCTAGGGGCCTGCTGTGGTGTCCCCAAAGCTCCTGTGTTAATGCAGGAGGAGGAATAATAAGATGATGGCAGACACAACCTCATCAGAAATTTCTAATTAGAATGGACTAACTGGGTGGTGACTATGGAAGGCTTCCAGGACTGGAGGAAGTTGGGTGAGTCACTGAGAGCAAACCCTTGGGATTATATATTCTCCCCTGGCTCCTCCTCTCTCTCTCTGCTTCCTGGGTGCCATGAGCCAAGCAGTGCTCCTCTGCCACCTGCACCCTTCCATCATGGTGTACCGCATCACCTTGGGCCCAGAGCAATGGAGTCTGCCAATCACGGACTGAACCCCTGAAATCATGAGCCCAGATGAATTTTTCTCCTCTAAGTTGTTCTTGTGAGGTATTTGGGTCACATTGACAGAAAGCTGAGTAACACATGGGCCTTTTATCGGTCCCCTCATTGTTATGTAGTATCTACAAAATTCCCAAGTTCACCTGTCATGTTTGTTGTCACTTAGAATCCTTAGTCTAACAAATATTTTCACACAGGGGGAAAAAAAAAAAAAGGGCAAACTGACTCGTCAGTGCCTCTCTGGTTTTACATCTCACCATGTGATCTCTTCCTCTCCTACTGTCCCTCCATGATGCCATCTGCCATGTTGTGATGTAGCCAAGGGGACTCTTAACCAGAGGCTGAACTAGTGGGCCTGCCCATTCTTGGACTTTCAGCCTCCAAAACTGTGAGATAACTAAACCTCTTCTCTTTATAAAGTTTCTAGACCTAACCCTTCTATTATAGCAACAGAAAAAGGAGTAATATCATGCAGTATTTAAAGAAGTGAGATTTTTGCAGAGCTCACACGAGGCCTTGGGTTCAATCCTCCACAACATAAATAAATAAATAAAAATAAGTTGTGAAACTGATAAGAACCAAAAGTAAACTTGGGTGCGGTGGTGCACGCTTGTAATCTCAGTGGCTTGGGAGGCTGAGACAGGAGGATTGCGTTTCAAAGCCAGCCTCAGTAAAAGTGAGGCGCTAAGCAACTCAGTGAGACCCTGTCTCTAAATAAAATACAAAATAGGGCTGGGGATGTGGCTCAGTGGCCAAGTGCCCCTGAGTTCAATCCCTGGTACCCACCCACCACACACACACAAAAAAGTAGAACAGTAGTAGTCACCACAGCTGGGTGTAGATGGTTTTTTATTTTATTTATTTATTTTTTATTAATAGTGTTTAAGTTGTGTAAGATGAAAAAGTTCTAGAAATCTTGAACAACGACATACATGTAGATAACACTACTAGATCATGCACTTTGAAAAGATTACGATGGCCAGGTACAGTGGTGCATATGTGTAATCCCAGCAATCCCCAGTATGGAAAAAAAAATTAAGATGGTTAGTTATGTTATGTGGTTTTTTTTTTTTATTTTTTGTTTTTGTTTTTTACTACCAGAAAAAAGAAAGAAGAAAATTGATGGTGATATGATGGTGATGATGATGATTCATGGGCAACAATCTGCCCCAGGGATTGTTCAGCATTAAAATACTCCCCACAGCCATAGCCTTGCATTATGGATAATGCTTTCCTCGCTTCATACAGGAGGAAAGGGCCAGGCCCTGGGGCGCATGCCTGTAATCCTAGCAACTCAGGAGATTGAGGCAGGCGGATAGTGAGTTCAAAGCCAGCCTCAGCAACTTAGTGAGACCCTATCTCTAAATTAAAAAAAAAAAAAAAAAAGGCTGGGGATGAGGCTCAGTGGCTCAGTGCCCCTGGGTTCAAACCCTGGTACCAAAAAGAAAACAAAAACAAAAAACAACTCTAATGAACTGTTAATGTCTCCCTTCTACTTCACATCATGTGTTATGAAACGACCCACTGTGGTGGGGAATGTGGGTGACAAGTGACAACTGAAATGGGAGGGATTTTGAAATGTAGCCAAGGAGCTGTGATTTTCTTGAGCCTAAGATTCCCTCAGGTTGTCCATTTTGGAGTGACATGGGAAACAGTCCTTCCTGGCTTTTCGTAAGGGTTGGTATTAAACCAGGGGCTACAATATAAAAATCAAAAAAAAAAACTCTCCTAGGGGCTGGGGATGTGGCTCAAGCGGTAGCGCGCTCGCCTGGCATGCATGCGGCCCGGGTTCAATCCTCAGCACCACATACCAACAAAGATGTTGTGTCCGCCGAGAACTAAAAAATAAATGTTAAAAATTCTCTCTCTCTCTCTCTCACTCTCTCTCTCCTCTCTCACTCTCTCTTTAAAAAAAAAAAAAAAAAAAAAAAAAAAAAAAACTCTCCTAAAACTCCACCAACCAGATTAGTTTCTCCAAAACCAAAGGGACCCAGTTACAAAAAGGGACTCCTAGCACCCAATAACTGGCAAACGTGGCATGTTCACCAGAGGAGACCCACATTTTCTAAATTACAATCATGGCTCAGGGTCTGAGAAGTCCCCTAACCAATAAAGTTCACTAAAACTGAAAAGTTTAAGCCAGGCGCGGTGGTGCACGCCTATAATCCTAGAGGCTTGGGAGGCTGAGATAGGAGGATTGCAAGTTCAAAGCCAGCTTCAGCTGGGTTTAAGCCCCAGTACCAAAAAAAAAAAAAAAAAATTGAAATCAGAACTCTCCTCAAATATAGATTTGGAGCAGAGGACATTGTAGTTGTTACATGAACGACATCGCCCTGCTGCTGAAAATTAACAGATCTAGCAACCAACTGACAATTTACCTAGCACTGAGCTGGGGATTCTGATTGCTGCTCCTGAGAAGCATCCATTTCATCTGGGGAAATCTAACAAGAAAAAAATGAAAGGCTTTTGGCCTCGGGGAGGAGGAAATCAGACATGAAACAACCATAACAGCACATGACAGAAGGTGCAGCTAGGAAGGCAGGTCAGGATAAGTCTGGGAGGCCTTGAAAGCCATGCTAAGAAGTTTGGAATGTATCCGTTTTAAGAATTCCTAACCTGGAGGGAGATGAGAAAGTGGGTCAAGGAGTGGAATGTGAATAATGCTCTGGAGGGTTCGTGATCCCCTGGAAATGTATGTCACAGTACAAAATACATTTTTTTTTTGTTTTTGTTTTTTTGTATCAGAGAAGGAACCCACAGATGTTTAACCACTGGCCCCATCTCCAGCCTCTTTTTTATATTTTATTTAGAAACAGGGTCTTACTGAATTGCTTAGTGCCTTGCCATTGCTAAGGCTGGATTTGAGCTCGAGATCCTCCTGCCTCAGCCTCCCAAGTCACTGGGATTACAGGCATGCACCACTGCACCCAGCAAGAATACAGATTTTCCTCTTTCTTTTAGAAAGACATACCTATAGTTTTCACCAGTGTTAGGAAAAAAAAAAGAAAAAGATAAAGGCCAGGCTGGTGGTGCATGCCTGTAATCCCAGTGACTAGGGAGACTGAATTCAAGGCCGTCCTCAGCAATTTAGAGATCCTAAGCAACTTAGAGATCCTAAACAACTTAGCGAGAGCCTGTCTCAAAATAAAAAATAAAAGGGTTGGGGATGTGGCTCCGTGGTAAAGCACCCCTGTGTTCAATCCCTAGTACAAAAGAAAAATAACTTCACAAAGGGGTTGGGCTGGAGTACAGTGGCTCAACCTGTGATCCCAGTGGCTAGGCAGGCTGAGACAGGAGGATCACGAGTTCAAAGCCAGCCTCAGCAAAAGTGAGGCATTAATTAACTCAGTGAGACTCTGTCTCTAAATAAAATACAAAATAGGGCTGGGGATGTGTTTCAGTGATCGAATGCCCCTGAGTTCAATCCCCGGTACCGCCCCCCCCAAAAAAAAGCCCAAGACCCAATAATATTTAGGAAGTATTGTCTAAGCCCTAGGGAGCCATGTACAATTTGGGGCAGAGTAACAGTTTGAGGTCTGTGTTGTAGACTCGTACTCTGATGGAGTGGGGATCAGGAGGAAATTTGTTCTGAGGATGATACAAAACCCCAAGAAGGGGCTGGAGTTGTGGCTCAGCGGCAGAACACTCGCCTCACACGTGCAAGACCCTGGGTTCAATCCTCAGCACCACATAAAAATAATTAAATAAATAAAGGTATTGTGTTCAACTACAACTAAAAAATAAATATTAAAAAAAAAATAAGGCAGAAAAAAATAATAATTCGGGCGTTTTCTGAACCATAAGCTCCCCAGTCTATGGCGTGTTTTGACCTGAGAGTCCAACATGCTGTTCTCATCTTCTAAATCATGTGACTCAACGTGAGAAGTTCTGTAAGACTAATGACTTGGAGAGAAACCTAGAGCTCAAGTTTACCTACTGCTAAGATTGTGTTTCTTGGGGCTGGGGTTGTGGCTCAAGTGGTAGAGTGCTTGCCTAGCACATGTGAGGCACTGGGTTCCATCCTTAGCACCACATACAAAAATAAATAAAATAAAGTTATGGAAAAAAAAAAAAAGGAAAGCCTGAGAAGCTGTTATAGCCAGAAGAACTTGGAAAAAAAATAATGTGTTTTTTGGGGTCACCTTAAAGTTTCCCCATCTTAGCAAAGCAGGAGGACTCTCTGAGGGTTCTGTAGTGTCAACCCCTATTGCATAAGCTGTTCCAATTTTTTTTTAGAATATAAGAGAGGAGGGCTGGGATTGTGGCTCAGCGCTGGCCTAGCACCTGCGAGGCCCTGGGTTCGATCTTCAGCACCACATAAAAATAAAATCAATAAAATAAAGATGATATTGATTCCAACTAAACAATTAAAATTTTTAAAAAGAAGAATATAAGGAAGGATAAACACGATGACTAAGTTTCTAGCCTTCGCAACTGTGTTATACTTTTTCTCCCCGCTGGGTGCTGGGACTCAAACTTGGGGCTTTGTTCATGCTCTGCCACTGAGCTAGATCCTCAATCCCACATGTTAAATTTTTTATTGTGAAATAGAATTTCAGAAGAGAAGCAGGTTTGTGGGAAAGGGTCATTAAGAATGAAATGGAGAGCCTGGGGTTGTGGCTCAATGGTAGAGGGCTGGCCTGGCATGTGTGAGGCACTGGGTTCAATTCTCAGCATGACATATAACTAAATGAGTAAAATAAAGGTCCATCAGCAACTAAAATTTAAAAAATATATATATGTTTAAAAAAAGAAAGAATGAAACGGGGCTTGGGTAAATTGAATCCAAAGTATCCAGAGACATTTTCTCGGTCGGGAATATTTTGGTTATGGGTGACAGATGTCAAATGAAATTGATAAAAGGAGAACAGTGATGGTCTTGGATTACTTAACCCAAACCCAGAGGGGTTTAGCTCTATCAGGGGATCTTAATTTTATTTTTCCTTCTTTTTTTTTTGGTACTGAGCATTGAACCTGGGATGCTTTACCACTGAGAAAACACCTGGTCCTTTTTCTTTTCTTTTTTTTTTTTTGAGACAGGGACTCTTTTAAGTTGTTGAGGCTGACTTTGAACTTGTGATCCTCCTACCTCAGCCTCTCAAATTGCTGGGATCACAGGTGTGCGCCACCACACCTGGCCAGACTCTCAAATGCTGCCGTCAGGCATCTCTTTCTGTCCGTTTCTTACCTCTGCTTTCCTCTACTAATGCTGTCATTTTGGGCAGATCTCCCACGGGGCAGCAGTATGGTCCTCAGCAGTTTCCAGCTTCCCTTCTTCCATCAGAATAACAACCCAAAGCCGCTTTCTCAAAGGCTCCAGCGAACATCTCAAGCCAACTTGTGACTGACCCTGGATACACATTCTTGAATCAATTAATCCCTTCTAATTGGTTAAGTTTTGGGTGGTTGACAGCCTTTAAGAAATTGTAGTGTGTGTGTGTGCATGAGTGTGCGTGTGTTTGTGTGTGTGGTGTGTGTGTGTGTGTTCGCGTCCCCCTGCCACACCATGATCCCACCTCCTGGGATCAGAACTTTGGGTAATCCCCTCCTCTTGAGTAATTCATTTCTAACCAGTGGCCTATGGCAAAGTTGAAGGGTTGTTACTCCCTTGATTATGTTGCCAACGGTTGTGTCTTCCATCTTGTTAGCTGGCTCTTTCTTGTTGGCTTTGGTGTGGCAAGTGTCCATGTTGGAGACCCCAAATGCGAAGAACTTCAGCCAGCAACCACCAGAAAATTGAGGCTTAGTCCAATAGCCCTTGACAAACTGAATCTTGCCAATAACTTTGAAAGTGATCTTAGGAACAGATCCTTCTTCCACCGAACTCCAGCCTTGAATGACATTTGAGTGCAGTCTCCTGAGAAACCATGACCAGAGGACCCAGCTAAGCCTCGCCCAGATTTCAGAGCCACAGAAACTGTTGTTTCCTGTGTTGTTTTTAAAGCCACTAAGCTTTTGGACTAATTTGTTCCATCGCAATAGACAACTAATACATTTCAGTTGAGTAACTTGCCCCTGCAAGGGCAGATGAGGCCAGTCTCATGTGAACCATGTGGACTGAAAGTAGAGAATAGGTATCTTCCCAAAGAAAAAATTAAGTGCGGGGGGGGGGGGGGGGGGGGGCGCTGTGGTTGTGGCTCAGTGGTAGAGCACTTGCCTAGCATGTGCGGGGCCCTGGGCTCAATCCTCAGCACCACATAAAAATAAATAAACAAAAGGTATTGTGTCCAACTACAACTAAAAAAAAATAAATATTTAAAAAAGAAAATAAAAGAAAAAAATAAGGGGTAATTACTAAAAAGTGGGATGAAATCTAGTCAGACAAATCAGCAGCTGTTCACCTCATGCATCTGTTTGGGAATGTGAGGAGGCAGCTGGAAATACGTGGGGAGACAGATTTGGCAGTGATTCATGCATAAGCTTTAGCTGAAACCGTAAGAAGGGATGAAATTGCCCCCAAAGAGAGAAAGGTCAAAGCAGATCCCCTAGGAACAGCAGCAATTAAAGGGCAGATGGAAGAAGAGACAAAGGGGAATAGGTGAGGGCAGAGGTGTAGGATGACAGGTGTTTGATGTGGAACCAACTTGGCCTGTTTGACTGGTAAGAAATACATCTAAGGAGTCACAGCCTTCTGTTAGAAACCTGGACTTTCCCTTCAGAAGTTGTACATTAGGCGCCATTAAGACAGAAAGGACTGTCAAAATCAGGTGTGTGGAGGATTTTGTGCAGTGAGAGAGGACAGAAGGACAAGCCTGAAGACATTTCCTTGCAGAATCTCTATATTTAGGCAGCAAGGGAAGGAAGAGGACCCACTGGAAGGGAGCTGAGAAAGAGTCGTTGGAGAGATGGAGAGAAATGAGGCAATCAGGAAAACACCCAGAAGCCAGGGACATTTCAAGACCCTTATAATCAATAACGGCAAATGCTAAAGAGGTATGTGATAAGAAGTGGGTAGAGAATGAGGATCCACGATCAGGAGGTCCTGGGCATCCGAGTGGAACCATTTCAGTGGGTTCAAAAATGGATAGGTAAAGGTGAGTGGGGGAGAGGAGGGAGACAGGGACAGGAAAGATGGTGGAATGAGATGGACATCATTACTCTAGATAGATGTATGATTGCATGAATGGTGTGACCCTACTTTGTCTACAACCAGAAAAATGACCAATTGTGCTCCATTTGTGTACAATGAATCGAAAGGCATTCTGTTGTCATGTATAACTGATTAGAACTAATAAACAAACAAATAAATAAAACTACAACTATTAAAAGAAAAAAATGTGTGGGCAAGTGAGCAAGCCAGACACAGAAAGAAAAAAGACTACATGTTCTCTCTCATATGTGGAAGCTAAAAGTTTTGACCCCAAGACAGATGAAGTAGATTAGTGATTACTGGACACTAGGAAGGGCAGGGGTAAAGGGAGTATAGGGGGTGAGATAACATGCACCCAAACAAAGTTAAATAGGAGCAATAAATTCTAGTATTCTACAGTACAGTAATGTAAGTGACTATAGTTTATAAATACCTATTGTACCATTTTTGTAGGGAGTACAGGGGATTGAACCAGGTATGCATTACCATTGAACTATATCCCCAGCCTTTTTAATTTTTAAGTTTTGAGATAGGATCCTGCTAAGGGGCTTAGGGTTTCCCTCAGTTGCTGAGATTGGCCTCAAACTTGCCATTCTCTTGCCTCAGCCTCCAAGTCACTGAGATTATAGGCATGTGCCCCTGCACCCGGCTACAAGTGCCTATTATAGAAGACATTAGCACAAAGCCTTCAAACATAAAGAACTGATAAGAAGCTGGAAATGCTAACAATCCTGATTATTATACCTCATATGCATGTACTAAATAGTACATCGTACCTAATGAGTAGGTACAATTACTATGTGTTAATTAAAAATGAAAATAAAAGATAAACAGGTGGGACATGAGAGAGAGACGTAGAGAGCAGATTATCCTCATGGGCAGTTTCATGACATGATGAAGGAGGATTTGGGCATATGCCCTGGCTGAGGTGAAAGGTCTGGGTTGTGTCCTTCCACTCCCGTCGCTGAGTCATTGCAGTTGAGTTCTGCTACGTCCTTCTGAGATAACAGGATCTAAAACTGCCCACAACCTATGTGTTGGCAAACTGTTGTAAAGAGCAGGGTGTAGCTGGGCCCTGTGGGGTCCTCCTGTAATCCCAGTGGCTCCGGAGGCTGAGGCCGGAGGATCATAAGTTCAAAGTCATCCTTTGCAATTTAGTGAGGCCCTGTCTCAAATTAAAAATAGCTGGAGATTAGCTCAGTGGTAAAGTTCATCTCTGGTACACACACACACACACACACACACACACACCAAAAAAGAGCCCCTGGGTTCAATGTCTAATACCAAAAAAAAAAAAAAAAAAGAGCCAGAGTATAAACATAGAGCAGATATTGCCAGACACCCAACTCTGTTATTGCAGGGGCTGAGGAAAGTAGCCATAGACAATTTGTAAACAAGTTGAGTACAGCTGTGCTCCAGTGAACTTTATGTACCAAAAACCAGGCACAGGCAGGATTTCACCCCTGGGCTATCGTTTACTGACCCTTGCCCTAAGCTCCTGGAAAGGGACTGAAGAGGCAATAACAGGGACAACTGATGAAACAAGGGTAGAATCAAGGCCTCAGGGAAAGGAATATATGCTGCAGAAAGAAGGGCCTCTCGGACACCTGTTGCAGAGTGACTCCTCTTTATATTCGGTGCCTGGTGGTCCCCACCTGTGAGCACCTCAGGCCAACACTATTCCCTAGCAATGATTCCAGAGCCTTCCATAGAGGCAGTGCCAGACACATAAGCCTTCAAGAGAAGTAGGGCAGTAAAGATGAAGAGGGACCTTATTGCCGGGCGTGGTGGCGCACAAATGTAATCCCAGTGGCTCTGGAGGCTGAGGCAGGAGGATTGCAAGTTCAAAGCCAATCTTAGCAAAAATGAGGCGCTGAGCAACTCAGTGAGACTCTGTCTCTAAGTAAAATACAAAATAGGGCTGGGGATGTGGCTCAGTGCCCCTGAATTCAATCTCCGGTTCTTCCTACCCTCCCAAAAGAGGGACCTTAATTGTGGAAGGAGGGGAAATTGAAAAGGCTCACGTGGAAAATCAGTGAATCAGGAGCCATGTTATTAGCAAGCAAGTCACCTCCACGGATGTTTAAGCAAGGAGTCTCTGTAGGCAACTCTTTCTTCTACATTTCAGATTCAGTCCTTCCAAGGCAGAGGATTTGGGCAGATAGTACAGCTGTCTCATGTTTGGAGCTCTCTGGGGCTTACCCAAATAGGGTGGCAGGACCCACATCTGCATAGCACCATGGTGATAGGGAGAAAGGCAAAGGGGGTCCTGGGGAGAGAAGGTTACTGCAAAGCCTAGGCACATTCTGAAACTCCCAAAGGAGGAAAGAACATGGGAGGTGGGGTAGGATGGCTGAGAGCCAAGTAGTTCCTAGGTACATTTTTTTAAAAAAATACTCCTGGAACAGGTTGGACCATGTTTAGCTGTTCTTGATCTCTAGTTTTTACTTGTTTCTGAGAAGAGACAGAGCTCAGTAGGGTTTTGGAGGCTTGTGAGTGAAAAGAAAGCTCCTCCATGCAGCTCATACTGGGCACTGAGAATCCAGGGCCAGGAGACTGAGTGAAGCAGGACCAACTGAATGTACCCTCTGATGGGGAGCTGGACCCACACTACCTGGGAAGGGTGTTTGTGGTTCACAGATGCACGTAGAAGCAGCAGGAGAGCTGAGGGTGGAGGCACCGGGTCAGCTGGATAAATAGGTGGAAGGTGTCTCTCGGTGAGAAAAAGGGTAAAGAGTACATATCTTTTGAGTAAAGGCTGGAAGGATGAGTTCAAGACCCCATGATCTGTCCCAGCCTACCTTTCCATTCCCTCTATTCCCCTTCATGCATCCTAGGTTCCTGCTGAATTTCCAACCACCTTGAATACATCACACCATTTTTCTACTCTCAGCCTTTATGGTGTCCTCTCTCTTTGGCATGCCATTGTCCTCCTTGCAATCGTCTATTTGTGTCTATATACTTTCCATTTCTCAAGTCTCGGGTGCTGCTACCTTCAGGAGCCTTTTTTTTTTTTTTTTGGATTCTGCCCTTTATTGGAAGCAATCCTTCCCTCTTCTGAAGTCCTCACCTGTATGTCATCAGAGAAGTCATTTAGCAGTTTCATCTAGTCGTAAGGAAGCATTGAAGACAGAAACCATTTCCCAGGCAGCTCTGTGTCTTATCTTCACCCACAGCATATTACCCAGGCAGAAACCCTCTAGAGACAGGGATTAGACAAATACTTCTGTACAAGTTCAGGCTGGTGCAGTCATCCACTTTACCACAGCCCTGTGGTAGTTCTCCCTTTGCTAGATTATGGTCCTGTATGCTCCCGCCCAAGCCCGTGGTTACCAGAATCCTGGACTCCTGGACTCCTTCTCTTCTAGAAGCTCCAGCTAATTCCATTTCCTGGTCAGTCCAAGGATGAACAAACCCAGAGTCATTCTTCTTCTGCTCCTCGGCTTCCTCTCCTCATGATGAGGGATACCACAAGGGAGATCTTTCAATCACATTGATCTAGGGACTAGGCTCTGGGTTGCCTGTATTCTTGTAACTCTGGCAAATTCTGTCCCTCTGGTGCTTTAGATACTAGTTGGAGGGCCCCTGTGTCTGTATTAGTCAGCCTTTTTTTGTCACTGTGACCAAAAGATCCGACAAGAACAATGTAGAGGAGGAAAAGTTTATTTTGGCACAAGGTTTCAGAGGTTCAGTCTATGGTTGGCTGACTCTATAGCTCTGGGCCTATGATGAGCAGAATGTCATGGCATAAGGGCATGTAGGAAAGCAGAGTGCAGGAAAGCAGCTCAGGACATGAAAGCCAGGAAGCAGGGAGAAAGCTCGGCACACCAAGGACAAAACATAAACCGCAAAGGTACACCCCTTGTGACCTGCTTCCTCCAGATACACCCTACCTGACTACAGTTTCTTCCCAATTAATCCATACCAGTGGACTAATCCACTGACTAGGTTATAGCTCATAATATAATCATTTCACTTCTGAAAATTCTTGCATTGTCTCACACATGAGCTTTTGGTGGATACCTCATATCTAAACCTTACCAGTACCCCTCTCAGGAACTGGTTATCTTTTAGTATTAGTCATACTGGTTGATTTCATTCCTGGCTCCCATTTGGTTTGAGTCAGAGAAGCACATTTATTGAATGAACTTAACGATGTACATATATGTGTGCACAGGTACACAAGAGTCCCAAAGGGATTTATTAAGTTTATAGGTGTACATATTGACCTCCTATGTGACCTTAGACAAGTGACATTCCCCACCCCACTACTGAAAACATCTTGGTTTTTATCTCTGGGGGGAAAAAAAATAACAATGAAGTTGGGCAAACCTATAATGGCAAACTGTCTTGGCCACAATCTTTCATTACGTATGTGTGTATCTCAGCTCCCTTATCAGAACAGTGAGTGACATCCATAAAGAAACGGTTCTTGACAAAGATGGAAAGAATTTCAATCTCATTTCCTATGCATTGATGCCCTTGGTGATTTGCAATTTGGATTTAGAGGACTTCATATCCGAAAAGGATTTTTCCCCCCAAAGAATCATAGAATGGTATTCATCATCAGAATCATAAGGATTTTAGACCTATACTGTCCAATATGGTAGCCACTAGCCAGTAGGGGCTACACAGAAGTTAATTAACATTAAATAAAATTAAAAAGCCAGTTTCTCGATTACTATAACCACAATCAATGCTAGTGCTCAATAGCCACGTGTGGGTAGTGGCTATAATCTTGGATGATGCAGATATAGAACACATCTTCATACAGAACCTTCATTGAGAGCACTCTTGTAGTCCAATCTTTTGGAAATAAGGACACAGGCCCAGAAGTGGGACATAACTTCCCCAGGATTCTGTTGGCAGAGCTGGACCTGGAATCAACTTACTCTACTCGCACCCTGACACAGGCCCTATTTCCTGCTGCCTCCTTCCTGGTACCCCTCTGGGGTTCCCCCAACTCTGAGCCCCTTGTGGGTGTACAGCATGTCGGTCAGGGCCCGACGTAGGGCTGGTCTGAGGGGATGTTTGTGACTGAGCGCAACTCCAGATGCTGTACATTCCTGGTCAGGTCAGGCCTGCCCCCAGGCACTCAGGGAATTAGTTCCTCCGAAGAGCCCCAGCTCTTCTTTCAGGAACTGCCCTCTTCCTGCCCAGCCCAGGGGGGCGCGAATGTTCTGGAGGCTCTCGCGTGGTCTTGGATGAGGCTAAGACTGTGAGGATTCCCTGTTACAGAAGTAATTCTCATCAAAGAGGAGTTGGACACGGACGGGAAATTGCACGCCTTGCATCTTCTAAGGTCTACAAGTCCAGCACGGGGGTCATCTTGGAACACGGTTCCAGCCAGCCCAACCTCGGGGCCGCATTTGGCGGGAACTGGATCTGCCTTCACCTGCAGCCCGGTGGGCAGCGTGATAGAAAAAGCAGGAAGAGGGGCGTCCAGGAGAGGCGGGCAGGGGGGCGAGAGGCCAGGGGAGGGGGCGCCCGGGAGCGCCCTGACCTCGCGGGCTGTAGGGAGGCGGAGGGGATGGGGGTTGGGGGAGAAGAGGGCAGCCTGGCAGCCAATGAGAGGGAGGATCTCGTTTCAAAAGGGTTAACCCACAGCCAATGGGAGCCTGGGGGAGCGGATCCTGCTCACTCCATTCAAGAATCCCAAGTATTCAAGATGGACGGCAGGGAGTGTGGAAGGAGAAAGGGGGCGACCGGGGAAGAGCGAGATCGGCAGAGCAGAGGGGCGCCGCACTCGCCAGCCCCGGGGCCTCGGCCCGCGCCGGCGGGTAGCGGGGCGGCCGCGGGGGTCCCGAGCCCAGCCGGGGAGCGGGGCCGGCGGGGTGCGAGAGGGCGTGAGAGGGGAGCGAGGCCAGGGAGGGGAGCCAAGAGGGAGGGAAGGGCAGAGAAAGAGCCCGGGAAGAAGGAGGTGGCAGGCAGAGGAACGTAACGAAGAGCATGTGTAGGTATCGAGAGCTCCCAGAAGGGTAACGCCACCGATTTTCGGTTTTCTTCTGTCTTGGCGCGGGGAGGGGGTGGTCTGGGCTCTTTCTCTCGGCTGCCTCTCCCTCTCCTCATTCTCCACTCGTGGGCACCTTTTCTGTCTATTCCTTTCGAAACAGTGTGTCTGGGAAGCACCAGGCGTGTCTTTCCGAGGTGGCCTCGCTGTCATTTTCCAGTGGGGGGCGTGGTGGGGAAGGGGTGGGGGTCCGCGGGCCGGGCTGAGGCCGGGCCATCTCGGTGCCGGGGCTCGTGTGTGAGGGCGCGGGGCTCTGGGGACTTGGCGGGGGTGCCCTGAGGGGACTGCGGGGCTGGAGCAGGGCAGGGAGTGCTGCACCTCAGAACTTGTGGGGTGAGCCCAGGGCAGGAGGGCGTGAGGCGGGTTCTTGAGCTAGTAGTTGTGGGGTGTTGCTGAATGTTGGAGCTCTGCGCCCACCCTCCACTTCTGGTTGTTGGGGTGAGAGTGTAGGGAGGGTTGAGTTGTGCAGCAAGTATGGCTGAGAGTTTGTGTTTGTTGTGTGCGCGTGTGTGTGTATGTATGTGTGTGTGTATGTATGTGTGTGTGTGTGTGTGTGTGTGTGTGTGTGTGTGTGTGTGTGTGTGTGGTCCAGCCTCCAGGGGCACAGTTGGGTGTTGCGGGAGAGCGCCCCTCACCCCACACTTCCCAGCTGCCCCTCGCATCCCATTCACAGAACATGGCTTTCAGGACCCTCCTGGTCTCCTCCTCCCGTCGCCATGGCTGCGGGGAGTGGGGGGAGGAGACAGTTGGAGCCAGCCCCCTGCCCCTGCTGCTCCAGCTAACCCCCCACCTGCCCTTTCTCTCCCTTCCACAGGCTGGGCCCCATCCCCTGCTGCTCTGGGGGGCAGGGGCCGGAAGATGGTGGCCAATGAGGAGGGGGAGCGGAGAGAACTTGAGCCAGGGCCTCCCCTCCCCCATTTCCTCCTCTGTCTCTACACCCGCTTCTGGAAGGAGCTGGGGGATGGCTCCTGGGCCCAAGGTGGGGGAGGGGCCCTACTAGCTGGTGAATCGCTGGGCCCGCTCCTCAGGAATGAGTTGAGTGTGAGAGCTGAGGGGCTCTTGGTCCCAATCCCCTCTTCCTTCATACCATAAGCAGAGATCTAGGAACTCCTTTGGGAAGAATATTCCCTTAGCTTCTTCCTAAGCTTGCTGGGCAGCCCTGTCCTCTGCCCCCTGTTGGCCTGGTCCAGTTCCCAGCTGGCTTGCCCAGTCCCAGGAGCACAGAGGCCTGGCGACTGACCCCAGCGGGCCTTGGTTTCCGTCCATTGGAACTGTGCAAACTGTGGGGCAGGGCCCCACAGTTTGCAGATTACAGGAATAAACTGCCTGGAAAGGCTGAGAGAAGCTCTCCTGCTTCCTGAGAGGGTGGGAAGAAGCTAGAGGGGAAGCCCAGAGGAAGAGGTCCCAATTGGAATTGGGTCATCCATTTCTCCTACTAGCTGTGGAGTGGAGAGGGAGTCTTTCAGAGGCTGCTTTATTGCTTGGGAGGCCTCATTGATCAGGGCACAGAGGATTCATCCCCCAGCCTTTGCATCTTTGGCCTGCCTAGAGTTCACTGCTCAGAATATAACTGGCTTCCATGGCCATGGCACTAGCTAGAATATGCCACACTAGCGCTCCACCTGGCTCTGAACCTTTGGATTTACAAGTGTTCTTCCAGGTCATCTTCTAGCTTTGGGTTTTAATTAGTCTCAGTTATCCTGGGTTTAATAAGTCCCTTAAACTAGGAGCGGGTGGAAAGGGCTGGCTGGGTGAGCCTGAAGACTCCGTAATCAAAGTCCCTGGACTGGACAGGAAACTCAGCTTCTAGTTCTACTACCTATGAAAGCTTATCCTAATTTGAGAGGGAATCACTAGTAGCATTTTGTTTAATACTAAATCCATAAAGTCTTTTGAGTACGTCCAAAAGGAGATGCAGGTTGTGGAGCTTCCCCCTCTAGCAATGGAAGCTTATCTCTTCCGCCAGGGGACCTATAACTACACTTCTCCACTCTCTGGTCCTTGAGGTTCATCTGAGATTGTCACCTTGAGGCCTAGAACTCCCTTTATATCTAAACTAGAAAGAAGAGAGCTTTAGAGTGGTAGTGAGTAGGGGGCTCTGTGGTCCTGGTCAGCAAACTCCCTCTGGAATAGTTGGCAGAAATGTGAATCCAGAAAAACACACCCTCATACAAGTCTCCTCCAGGCTTTTGCGATTTTTACCAGTTATTTCCTTTGAAACTTGAGTGTCAATCTCAAGGTATCCGTTCTGCTGCCTCATTGGGCTGTGCCCAACCACCCTAAAACCTTAAAAAAATTTCTTCTGGGAAAGGAAGAAGGCAAAACGAGTGGAGAGAGAAGATAGAGGATTAACACAGTGGAAGGGAAGAGAAGAAAGCTGTGCTGATGATGAGAAAATAAGCAGGGGGTGCTGTGAGCTGAGTGGGCCAGGAACTGGGAGAAGAGGTGAGGAGGCAGGGCCGGCATGCCTCTGCTGCTGGCCAGAGCTCTTTTCACATTGTGCTACTGTCTGCACCTATCACAAGCAGTGCAATGTTAAAAGGGCATTGGCCTTGTAGTGCTATCCAACGCCGGCTGCCTCCTCAGCATTGCTAGTGTTCTCCCTTCTGGGCACCAATCAGCTACCTTGGAGGAAATTGGGGAAGCCTCACTTAGTTGTACTAACAGTTCACATTTTTAGAGCCACTTCTGTGTGCAGTGCATGTGCTAGACACTGCATACATGGGTTGTGATCTGTTTTAACTTGGCAGGTAGCATCCCCACTTGACAGGTGAAAACACTGAGGATCAGAGAGGTGTAGGCTGTTTGGCCAAGGAAGGTTATGTGGATTTTCATAATTGTAAGTCGGGCAGCTCACCCATCATTAGTAGACCTACATGGAAGGATCTGAGTAGATTCTCTTACTGGGAGATCTTGCTGAGCTGAGGAGTGGAAGGTTTTGATGCCATCTGCTGTTTATAGGAAGATAATCTTACAAAGTCAAGTATAAGGATAAATGTGACAGCTCCTTGGGTAAGGACCAGGCTATCAGACTCCATGTGGGATAGAGAGTAGGGGGAGAAGATTGGGAAACCACTGAGAAGCTCAGAGAAGACCTCTGTGAGAAAGAGGATCTTAGCCAGGTGCAGTGGTGCACCTGTCATCCTTGCAACTTGGGAGGCTGAGGCAGGAAGATGGCAAGTTTCAAACCAGCCTCAGCAACCGAGACCCTGTCTCAAAAAAGAAAAAAAAAAGAGGGACTGGGTGTGGTGGCGCATGCCTATAATCCCAGCAGCTGGTGGGGAGTGGTCCTGAGACTGGAGGACCAAAAGTTCAAGGCCAGCCCCAGCAATTTAGTAAATCCCTGTCTCAAGATAGATCTCAGTGATAGAGTGCTCCTGGATTCAATCCCCACTAAACACCACCACCCCCTGCCAAAAAAAAAGTGCCACTTACAAGGACCATTCTTTAGGGAAAAAGACCTAGTGCCCCTCGCATCCAATACCTGCAGCTCCTCCCTGGCTTAGGACTTGGAAATGAGATCTCATCCCTCTCCTTTCAATTGCAATTATCAGAATGATCCCTTTTGGTCAGAGGCTATTTGATAATGATGGTTCTTGAAGGTATACCTGTCTGGGCTTCCAAGGATTGGATAGTATTGCTTATGACCTGATTTTAGAGATTAAATAGTATTCCTTAAGCCAAGCACACAGAATGATTTCTTCCAAGAGAGATTATAAGGAATTTGAGAATAACTGTTGTTTACTTCTCTGTCTCCCCTGGTTCCTAGCTGGCTTCATGAGAATGTATTACAGAAAATTGGGAGGTATATTTGGAGTGCTTTATGAAGGCAGCCAAAGGGCAGGGAGGTAACCCAGTGGTAGAGGGTTGGCCTATCATGCCTGGTGCCACGAGATTCCCAGTACTGGTTGGGATAGGATGGGGGGAGAAGGCGGCAATTTAAGCTGGGTACAGTAGTACACACCTATAATCCTAGGTAATTGGGGTTGAGGTAGGAGATCACCAGATCAGATTGAGCAATTTACAAAGGGCTGGGGGTGTAGCTTAATAGTAGAGCTCTTGCCTATCATGTGCAAGGCCCAGGGTTCCATCCCCAGCACCACACACAGAGGCAGCTAGCTTGTGCCTGGTTTTCAAGGACAGGAGGTGGGACTGTGAGAGAGTTGGAGTCCTCTATAAGAGCCTGAGAAGAATCTTGTCATAATTCCTCATGTAGAAACTGCATGAGGATGGTAGCCATGGGTCTTTCCTGGCTTCTGTTTGTTCAGATCACAACCCATGTATGCCACCCAATCCTGGATTGTAGCCATGGGTCTTTCCTGGCTTCTTTCTTTGCCCTTCTCTCACCTCTATACTTGCAGGTGTCTCTCTCCTGCCTGGTCAGCCTCTCCATTCTGAAGTTGACAGTATTTGAGATGGTACAGTTAGCATTATATCCTTACTTTCTTCAGTCTGTTAAAACTTTTATTTGAGCCTCCTTCTGGGCATAAGAGTGATACCTCTTCACTCTTACTAAAAAGCAAAATTTTTCCATGGTTCCACAGTGCCCTTGGGATGTAATCTAGACTTCCTCAATGATTTATAGACCCTGCCTGTCTCTTGTTTCATTTCTTATCTCATGAAGCTGCACCTATATTTCAGCCACAAGAAACGTTTCCTCAAATTAACTAAGCTTGAGCCACCTGACACATGGTTCTGCCTGAACTGCTCCCCTGAGTCTTGCCTTTTGCCTACCTAAATTTTAATCTTTCAAGTGCTAGCATAGTCTCACTTCTGGGTAGCCTTCCTTGACTCCTCAGGTCTAGGCTTTTCCTCTCCTGTAAGCTCTGGAGTCTTCTCTGTTCTGCTAGATCCTTTAATCGCATCCCATTGTGATTATCTGGTTATTGTTTTCCTTGCACTAGACTGAAAGGTCCAAGAGGTCAAGCCACGACTGCCTTGCTCATGATTCCCCAGTACTTAACACCATGCCTAGCAAAGAGGTGGTCTATAAATATTTGCAAATGAATGAGTGAATCTGAAATAACAATGTAGTTTATAAAAGGTGACTTATGTGTCAGTCTCCCCTGAAGGTACTGGTCACCCTAAAATGGTTGAAATTGTCATTGCCCCAAAATGTCCCTTAGGTTACACAGTTGCTTTGATAACTATGTTTGAGCTATTTTGTGCTATTTCCTATTAAGGGCCAGTGCCACACCTGAGCTAAAAGACTTTGCTTTTAGCCTTAAAATGTATCCATACACTTAACAAAACATAAAACTAGGCCAAAAAATATGGGGTCCAAGAAAACCCTTGTTCTGGAATGAGCCTCTTAGAGCCACCCAATCCTGGATATAAGTAAAAGTGGACTTGTTGGTAAGGGCTCCAGAAGACAGCCGGGTGTTTACAAAGCCCCATCCCTTCATAAACAACCCAGGCTGAATACTTTGCTAAAGGCTCAAGTGGGGTATATTGCCACAGACAAAGCAACTGCTGCCCCCTAGTGGTATTAAGGGACAGGCTCCCTTGGGTATAGTGAAGGGAATGGTGAGTAGTACATGCACAAAGGAAAGTCAGAGGACAGGGCCTCACAGTTGCTTTTCCCCTTTTTATTAAAAATAGACCCAAACACTTTATATATCATACAAAAGTTTCTTTCGCTGGTGGCAACCACAGGGAAGACTGGTCCTGTGGTGCTGATGATCCACCTCCCCTCCAGGGGACTGGGTCCCAGGGAGCAGTGGTTGGGCCTTGAAGAATACCCATAAAGACTGCTTGCTCTGGAAATGGCCAGCTGAGGGTGGGGGCTGTTCCAGGGGCAGCTTTCCCCACCCCCCCCCATGGCAAAGATTAGATACTCAAAAGTGCCTCTTTAGTGCCAAGGTAAACTAACAAGTGGAGTGAGATGGAAACCCCCTGTGACTTTATTTCCCAGGGCCTGGGACTTGGGTGTTTCCTCCCATCCCTATCCCCATCCCCTGCCCTGAGTTCTGTTCTCTGCAAATGGGAGTGGGAAGCTATTTGCCCTCAGAGACTCTAGTCTCCTGGTGTATGAGGCCAAAATTTCATTCCAACCTAAACTGTTTCTTTGATATTCTGTGACCTAGGACCTCTTAGCCCCACAACCCAAGGTTTATCCTTTTCTCCACTCAAAAAAAGAGAGGTCAAAATCCTGATTCCTCCCATGATCCTCTGCCTGAGTCCACACCCTGCCATCACCTCAGTTTCCAGGAACTTGGGAATAAAAGGGCCCACAACCATCCCTTTTTTCCCAATTCTGTATTTCCCTAACTGCTGCCCACTCCTGAGCCTTGAACACCCCTGGGGTACCCCAGGCCCCTGTTCCAAAGGGGACCTGGTAGTGATGTGGTGGAGGCAAGGAAGGCGTTGGTTGGAGCCGGGCTTCCCCCAGGGGTGGGGCAGTGCTCATGCTGGTATGGACAGCTTGGTAGGGCCAGGGGACAGGTGTGAAGAGGGTGGGGCATGCGGAGGAAGGGCATAGCCTGCCTGAGCCCCCTCAGTCCCAGCCATTGTCCTTCACCATGTGTGACATTTCAATGATGTACTTCCCTTCCTTGTACTTCTGGCTGGTCTCAAAAGCTTGTTCCTGTGGAGAGCAAAGTGGGTGAACACAGGACAAAGGTGTTCCCCTCCAGGCCCCACCACTGTATTACCCCTACCCAAGGCCCCTGATCCAGTCCAACCCACTTTCCAGCTCCCTATTTCCTTGGACCATGCAGAGACCTGACATGTGGTCACTGGGGCCTGGAAGGCCATGGGGCTGTCTAGAATGTGGCCCTCTTCACCAAGTACTTACATATTTCCAGCCCAGTGTGGTCTTGCAACTTTCACAGAAAATATCTGCTACCGAGTGAAGCCCTGTGAGCAGGAGGCGCTGTTCTGCCGGCCCACAACCCACGTTGACCCTGTCTCAGAAACAAGAAGGATCCAGCCCCCGAACAGCCCAAAGGGACTTCCATCTGGAAAACTGGGGCCTCTGACTTAAGCAATCCACCCCATTGTGACTAGTGCCTGGGCCTTCTTTCTCCAGTGCTGTGATTTCAGTTCTGCCCGGACTCTTCCACAAAGAACTGCAGACTGGCTTTGTACAAAAAGTCTTTTTGCTTTTGCAAAAGGGGAAGTGAAGCCAAAGGTACAAGATCACATTCTGGGCTAGGGGTGTAGCACTGGTAGAACACTTGCCTAGCATGCGTGAGGCCCTGGGTTCCAGCCCCAGAACCATCCCCAATCATCTCCTAACAGCTGACCCCCTTCATCCACAAAGGAAAATTGTTCACACACAAGCACGCACGCACTAAGAAAGAGGTAGACTCACACGGAGTTAAACAGGTAGGCTCGGCCATGGCTCCCCTGGAAGGACTGTGGAGACAGGACAGACAGTGACCACTGGGTAGCCTCAGCCCCATGACTGAACCCCTGAGGTGTGGGGAGACAAGAGCTTTGCTGCCTCATCCCTAGGTGATGTTTGGGCAACCTGTCCTGAGGGGTGGAGTGGCAGACCTCCATTTTAGCATACCTTGGAAATAAGCTCATCATGTTTGGCCAGGTGTGCACGACAGTGGACACAGCTGTAAGTGCGGTGGCAGCGGGGCAGGTAGCTGCGGAACGTCTTGGTGGGAAGGCAGGCAGGGGCCGGACCAGGGTCACAGCTGGGCATGACAGGCTGGAGGACGATGCCCTGGCGGGCTGGAGGGGCTGGTGCTGTGCAGCCCCCACAGAGACGGTCGCAGGTGAAGCAGCGGAGCAGGTTGGCTAGAGCCGTGTTTCAGGGCAGGAGAAATGTGGGGGGCTGCCCGGCCAGGGCCCCCCCAGACGAGAACCAGATAGAAATAGAAGTCACCTGGGAAGAGGAGAAAGTGCATCAGAAGAGCTGTGACCTTATAAGGAGCCACTTATGACTGCCTGGAGGAGGTGGGGCTCGGTTCTCTATGATTTTCTCCCTGTCATCAACCCTGCTCAGTGTCCAGTTGCACTGTCTCCCTGTTCCCTGGAGCCCCATTCTGCTCTGGCAAGCCTGGCAGCAGTTCCAGGCTTCTTATGCCATAGCCAGGGAGCTGGTCTCTCTCTCCTGGGACAGTAGCAGCCTCTATGGTTTTCCACTGAGAGTCACCTGCTGGCATGAGTGCTGCCATGGGAGCAATATCCTCTGCAAGGGCCCTGTCCTTGGTGTTCCTTTCTTGTGTGAGAATCTGTACCCTACAAGCACTAGTAGTTACTATGTCTTGGACTCAGTTGGAGCTTTTGTGGACTCCATTTGCAATGCAGTGGGTTCATTATACATTTCTTATGGGAGGGAGGGGCAAGATGAGGTGGTGGGAGCAGCAGGCGGGTGCATACACCTGGCGTCTCCTGGGGGCAGGTCCTGCACTCTAGGACTCTCCACTAGAACTTTATGGATGTCTCCTTTAGTGCCAAAGATGTCACATGTGGCTGTTCCCCAGTTTTGCACTGTGACTACTCATTCCAGCCCAGAAGGCACACCCAACTGACTCCCCATCCCCTGAGCTCCTCCCCCTTCCCCCTCTAGTACTGATTATGGAACCCAGGTCTTCCCACATGTTAGACAAGCGCTTTACCACCGGGCTACATCCCAGCCGTCTCTTCACTGTTTACTCACTGTTTCCTTATTCCTGGGTTAAAGACTAAGGCATCCCACTGTAGGAGAGAAGATAGCTTTCCTTTGGCAAATCTGACAACTGGACCAATGGGAAATGGGTACCACGTCAAAAAAAAAAAAAATAGACTCCTGGGCTGTGCAGGGTTGTGTGGTGGTATAGTGTAAGAGCAATGTCCACAATGAACAACAGATGGTGGGGGAGAACTCCTTATTTATAAAGGCTATGCTTTGGGGCAAAAGGCAGAAACTATTCCCCCTTCTCCCAGGTTCAGGGACAAACAGCTTTGACTCTAGGTGACGGAAGATGAAATAATTGCCGGATTCTGATTAGGGATCTTGAAGATGTTGGTATCTGCCCACACTCCAGTCCCAAAGTGGCTGAGAATGCTGGAGGCAGGGGATAAGAAGGGAGGTGTCTTCTGTTGGTTCTGATAAGCAGTTGAGGTGCCGCCTTCTCCTTCATCTGCCCGGCTGGCTGTTTTGTATGGCTCAGTCCAATTCTGGTTCAGAGATGCCAGCTGGGTGCTCTGGCAATGCTAGACCACCAAGCAGAGGAGGTGGTGCTGGCTCCAATTGCCAGGGCAAACGGGCTCTCCCTGTACTGTCCTCTGCAGTGGCCAGAAGCGCCCCAGCTGCTCCATTCTTTCAGTAGGCTGCCAGGCAGTCTCTCCACTAACCCCTCAAACTGAGACCATCTTCAGTTTCAGGACCTCTCCCCTTGGCAGGGGCCCAGGAAGACACCTTGGGCTGAATTCAGGGTGACATTGGGTCTGGCCTCAGGAAACAGGCCCTCCTCACTAGGAGACTCCTATTCGGCCTCCTTTTCACATGTTTGCCTTCAACTTTGCTTGAGTTCCCCTCTGACACACACCACCCTGAAACCTCTACTACTACAGGGGCTGGAGGAACAGGGGCCAGCTTAGGTCCCTGCTCTCAGACTCCTTCCCCAGCCTCCATCCGTCACGCCTCCCTCCCTCACCCCTGCTTCCCCAACAGCCCAGGGGAGGTTGCACAGAAGGCCAGAAAATCACGCAAGGGAGAGTAGGGGTCATTTCTTCTCCCCTCTCTGATCACAGGGAGAAAGCAAGTTGGGCAAATGGGGGGGGTGGGATAAAGGCAAGCTGAGTGTTGGGAAGAGGATGATTCTCTGATTTGCGATGGGGCTGGACTGTGGGAGGTGGGGGAGAAGAAGGGCTGGCAGAGGGGAGGACTGACAGCTGACAGCAGAGGCACTGAGGCGGAGGCTGGAGGAACCAGGTGCAAATCCCATGCCTCTCAGGGAAAAAGAGACGGGGGAGGGGGACACCTGCTCATAATGGATGTTCTCATCTGCTCTGAGATTTTGGCCCCCTGGGCTGACATTTTCGGTATGGTATGGTCCAAGTAATTAGCAGTGCAGCCAGCTCCCAGGGCGGGCTTTGGGGGTCTGCACCAGCGGCAAAACAATAAACAGTGATGTCGGATGCTGCAGCCAAAGTTGCCGGAAAATAAGTGCGGGAATTGTCAGAGCTTGGAGAGGGATGGAGGAGCCGAGAGAGAGGAGAGGAGCGGAGGCAGCAGGGAGGGGGAAGGGAGGACAAAGGGTGGATGAATAATGCTTTTGCAAAGGGAAAAAAGCAACACGCAGCAGGAAGAGGAAATTTGCAAAGGGGGGAAAATTCATTTGGAGAAGGGCTGCCCCCTCACCTTGAGGTCTGCTCCAGAGATCTCCGTCTATCTCTCTCTCTCTCTCTCTCAATCTCAATCTTTCTGCTCACTCTTCTCTCTTCTCTTTCGGCTCCTTCAATTGGGAAAGGGATGGGGTGGGGGAAGGTAGTTGAGGGGCTCAAGACTGGGGCTGCAAAGCTGGACAGCTGCTGGGGGGCCAGAGGTTGTCTCTCGTTCTGTACCTCGGTCTGTGGGTGAATGTGGCTGTGTGTTGTGGAACTGCATCATAACACTGTGAGTCATCCATCCCCCCACCCCCCCTCACCTCCCACGTCAGAGCAGGGCTGGGAGACACAGGAGGCGGGTTGGGAGGAAGGGAGGGGGCAGGCATCCAGGGACTGGGCTGGAGGAGTGATGCAAGGGAGTTGGGGCAGAGGGGCGGGTGGAAAGGTGTTGGTGCTGGTGATGGGCGAGAGGCAGTTTGTTAAGAAGCAAGGCAGTATGGCCAAGGAGATAGAACCTGGGGGAAAGACAGAGCTGGGCAAGGATGGAGTAAGGGCGGCAGGGCTGGAGGAAAGGAGATAGCAAGGCTAATGAAGTGAGAGATGGATGCAGACAGCCAGGAAGTGCCCGTATACGAATTTAACATGATGCATATTCCCACTTCGGTTCAGACATCAACCCTGACACAGGGTAAAGGATGTACTGGTTTTCACGGATGGCAAACTGGGTTGCCAGACTTGCACTATACCAGGTACTTCCAAGCTTCAAAGCGTCAGTTTAGTGCTCTGAAGACGTCATAGATTAAATATGACATTTTGCGTGCAGGAACCTCATATCAACTGCCTCCAACTGCCTCCAAATTACTTGTGCTTCATGAATGGAGAAACCTACAACTTACATTACATAAAATTCTCTACTGTAAACTTCTAAGGCAGGTCCTCAGGAAACTTCTTTCTGCATCCCAGGACTGCAGTGCCTAGCGCAGAGCCCTGATACAGAAGAGACTTATAAAACAGTAATTGAGTTGCATCTTCAGATATGGACCAAGTGTATGGCTCAGGCTCAAAGACACTTGAGTTAGAATCTTAGCCCTAGGCACTAGCCAAGTTACTGATCCTCTTTACATCTCAGATTTCCTCTTTTGCCAAATTAAGCTAATAACAGTCATCTCATAAAGGTGCTAAGTAAGATAACATAGAAGTTCCCAAACCGTGCCTGGCACATGATAGGCATTTAGTAAACAGTAGTTAGTGTTATTTCAAAACTGCATCCTCAATTTATTACCCCTAAATCCATACAGGATTTAATAGTTCATTTATCCTCTCTGGATTTAGAGGGATGAGGCATAAGTCCAACTTGTGTCTTACGGAAAAACTACATTTAAAAAATATTTTTTTAGTGTCGATGGACACAATACCTTTATTTTATTTTGTTTTTTTTTTTTTTTAACTTGGTGCTGGGATTGAACCCAGTACCACACTCATGCTAGACAAGCGTTCTAACACTGAGCCACAAACCCAGCCCAAAACTACATTTTTTCCTTGCTACTTTTTTAATATCAGCTTTCCGTTAAATCAAATTTGACATAGAATACTTCCCATGGAGTGCTGTCCTGTGTATGTTACTAAAGTATGTGGACCCAGAACATATCCCTTAGGACAAACCCCCTGGATTTTAACAAAGGTTAACATTCAGAAAGTCAAGTTGTGTTGTAGGTGATTTGCTTTCATTCTCACATGTAAGGAGTGAGGAAGTTAAGGCAGTGGAATGTGGATAATGAGAGGCATTGCTAGGTATGGGGAAAAAAAGGAATTCTGAACGTTTAATCAGAGTCAATTCTGGAGTTTAAGGTAAATTCTGAGAAGAATGTGGGTACTTCGAGGGATGGTACCAGAGGTTTGGAATTGAGAAGAGGAGCTGGGTAAAGAGAAGAGAGAAGTGGTCTTGTCTGGACTGTAGATGAGAATGAAAACAGAGGAGGAATTTGAGGAGCCATTGTTTGTTTTGTTTTGTTTTTTTTTTTTTTAAAGAGAGAGTGAGAGAGGAGAGAGAGAGAGAATTTTTAACATTTATTGTTTAGTTCTTGGCGGACACAACATCTTTGTTGGTATGTGGTGCTGAGGATCGAACCAGGGCCGCACATGCCAGCCGAGCGCGCTACCGCTTGAGCCACATCCCCAGCCTGAGGAGCGATTGTTAAGGAGAAAAAAGGAAGATTAGTTTTTACATTAGGCATTTTTCCTCCCACTGGTGGGGATCAAATTCTGGGCCTTGAACATTCTAGGCAAGCATCTTACCACATCTCTAGCCTGGAAGGTAACTTTTTAGGACATGAATTTAAGGTTTGAAAGCAAAAAGGATACCAGTGAATTTAAATTAATTCAAGAACAAAATTATCAAGCATTAGATGGAGAGTGAGAAGGACATACGAAAACAGTATTATATTTGGGGGTGGGGTGTAGATGACAGGAGTGCTTGGTGGAAGACTAAAAGTGAGAAAAGAGAGTGTAGGCAAGTACAGATGCTTTAAATGTTGTGCCCTTTTTCTGTGTTTAAGAAGCAAAATGGAGAGTGCTCTAAAATGGATGGAAGAGAGGGTTCCTCTTAAATTCTGCTTGAGATGGTTATACAATATCCAAATAAAGATGACCTTTGGGAAATTGGGAGAAATTGCCTCAAGGGTGAGAATGTGGAGGCAAAGAAACAGAACAGGGAGATAGATTACAAGGAAATGAGGAAAGATGAGACCCAGGGAGAAAATTTTTAAATTTAATTAACTAAAATTTATTTTAAATTCATCATCATCATCAGTTTTGCAGTATTGGGGATTGATGGATGCTCTACCACTGATCTACATTCCCAGTCCTTTTTATTTTGAGACAGGGTCTCCTGAAGTTGCTCAGGCTGGACTTGAACCTGCCTCCTGTTTCAGTCTCCTGGGTAATTGGGATTACAGGCATGCTTGGCCCCAGAAAGAAATTTTCTAATTGGAGATTAAATTTAAAATTTTAAAGAATGGCAAACGATCAGTGGAAACCCAGTGGTTAATTGAACAACTAATGAACGCATGATGAATGAATACAATAATTAAAGCAAACCATCAAAGAAAACTGTGACAGGTGAGGACAGTAGTGCTTGAAAAGTGAGTGCTAAGTAAGGCCAGTAGGAGAAAGGCAAACCAGAAAATCTCATGCTTCTCAGCCTAGATTCACCAGGTGAGCTGGGATTAAAAAAAAAAAAAAAAGTACTTATCTGTTTAAAAAAATAAAGTACCTGTAAAATGGGGATGCCAATTATGGTATCTACTGCACAGGCTTCTTGCAAGATTAAATTAACTTACATCTGTCAAGCCCATACGAGTACGTGGCATCTAACACTACATAACTGTCATTATTATAACCATTATATAACTGGGCACAGACTCTCAAACTCTTAGAGTTCTACCTCTACTACTGACTGTGAATGCTTGGGAAAGTGGCTTGCCTTAGTCTCTTTCCCAAACTGAAATTGGAGATAATAAAGCTAACTATGCAGGGTGCTGTGAAACAAGAAACCTGAAAGGACTTTCAGGTAAAGTACTAAACAGACGATATTATTATAGCCCCCCCCAAGCATACAATAAAAACTTAAAAGTTAACATCAAATATTTCCTATAACATAAGGATTGTACTTAGTGCTTTACATGCATCATTTCATCCAAACTTTACAACTTTAAGAGGTTGGGTACTGTTATTATCCCCATTGTAGAAATAAGAAACATCTCAAAGAGATGAAGCCTGTGATTTGCCCAGAGTCACACAGTGAGCAAGCAATTCAAGACTCCAAAGACCAGGCTCTTGAGAAGAGGATTATAGATGTGGCTGACCCTGTTGGCTGCGGGGTATACGATTGACCTTGTATAACTATGAGAGATTTAGGGAGGGAAAGAGTCCCCGACAAAACTCCCCGCTCAGTGGGAGAGAGGTTGTTGGGTAACGACTGACTTAAAAGATAACTGGAAGGAATCACTGGACTTTATTCTTTCTTTAAAGAAAAAACTTTCTGAATGGCTTCCATGTGCCAAGCACTGTGTCAATATGGCCTCTGACGGACAGTTTTCCACCTGCCCAAACTGGCTTTGCCAATTTCTCCACTTACTGGCTTGTGAACCAGGCAAGCAGGCCATCGTGGGACTAGCTAGTGAGTTTCCCCTCCGCCCCCCCTCCCTTTCTAGCGGCCCTTTCCTTTCCTAGGCTGCAGGTGGGACAAAACCCAGCGGCCGACGCGTCTAGGAAGCGCTAGGGCCCCGCGCGGGTGCGTAACCGCCACGCCTCCCGCCGACTCCGTTAACAATGGTGGCCACACCCACCTAGGCCGTCATTGGCTAACAACTCCTAACTACAGTTCCCAAAGGCCGCGCGGCGCGCGTGCGCATTCGTCCGGCCAGACCCGCACGACTCCACGTCCTAGTGGGCTCCACGCGGCCGCGCCTCCTCCTACTGCGCAAGAGCGGAACCATGTTTATTTCCGGCGTGCGTCTGACCCAGCGCGGTTTGTAGTTTTGTGCTGGTCAGGTCCTGGAAGGCTCTTGGGGTTGCTAGTTCGTAAGTGCGGCTGTGCAGGTAAGTTGATAAGCTTAGGAACACAGACGTCGACTGCTTGGGGACCTGGGCAGATTTGGGGGTGTCTGCGACAATTGCTGGACCTAGAACTGTTCAGAAATACTCTTTCACGTTCCCACAGGCCTTGTTATCCCCAGAACAATACTGTATGTCAGGAAGTTGAAGTCCCACCAGATGGCATCTGGGGAAAAAAGCTTCAGAGGTTGATTGTCTAACGACACTACTAGTCGTTGGTGGGCCAGGCCGAATATTGTTGAGTCCAAGTCTGGTGTTCTCTGCTTTGCATCCGGATTTCAGACGTCCTTTTCTTGTTGACTTGCGTTTGCCAGTGGGCATCTGTTGCCTTCCCGTATACCAACAGTGTCGAAGCGAACTATGAGGATGATAAATCTGTCAGTCCGTTTCCTCTAACGCCTGAGTCATTCACTCACTGTATTTATTGAGGTGCTTACAGTGTATCAAGCTCTATTGTGGGTATAGAGATAGGTAGCAAACAAGAATGCCCAACCCTACTTTCTAGTGGTAAACAAAAACATGGTGAGACTGAAGGTAATAAGAAATTCGGTGAAAAAATAAAGGGTGAAATCTATCAGAAGATTTTGAAGAGGCCTAACTCATGATTAGATCTGATATTTGTGTTGTAGGCACAGTGGCTACACAGAAAAGATGGGAGAGGAGGCCAATGATGACAAGAAGCCAACAACTAAATTTGAACTAGAGCGAGAAACAGAACTTCGCTTTGAGGTGGAGGCTTCTCAGTCAGTTCAGTTGGAGTTGCTGACTGGCATGGCAGAGATCTTTGGCACTGAGCTGACTCGAAACAAGAAGTTTACTTTTGATGCTGGTGCTAAGGTGGCTGTTTTCACATGGCATGGCTGTTCTCTGCAACTGAGTGGCCGCACTGAGGTGGCTTATGTTTCCAAGGACACCCCTATGTTGCTTTACCTCAACACTCACACAGCCTTGGAACAGATGCGAAGGCAGGCAGAAAAGGAAGAAGAACGAGGCCCTCGAGTGATGGTAGTGGGCCCCACTGATGTGGGCAAGTCCACAGTATGTCGCCTGCTGCTCAACTATGCAGTGCGTTTGGGCCGTCGTCCTACTTATGTGGAGCTGGATGTAGGCCAGGGCTCTGTGTCCATTCCTGGTACCATGGGGGCTCTCTACATTGAAAGGCCAGCAGATGTTGAAGAGGGTTTCTCTATCCAGGCCCCTCTGGTGTATCATTTTGGCTCCACCACTCCTGGCACTAACATCAAGCTTTATAATAAGGTCAGAGCTGGAGCTAGACTGGTGGAGGGAAGGGTTGCTTTCAGGGTAGGAAGCTGTGGGGAAGTTTGGTAGTTAAAAATGCACACATTGTTCCTCTCATCTTATTGTTCCTACTTGTATCACTACCACATGATTTCAAAAAAGGCAGTTTCAAATATGTTAACCTCAGGTTGCTAGACGTTTTTGTGGACTTAGTAATTAAATTTCCACTTGACATAAAACAGGAAGTGTAAACAACAAAAATAAATCCACGTTAGAGGCTTAAAATCACAGACATTAAGGGCTGGGGATATGCTCAGTTGGTAGAGTGCTTGCCTTGCATGCACAAGGTCCTGGGTTCGGTCTCCAGCATGGGGGGGGGGAATCAGACATTTAAAAAATGTCATTTTGGGGCTGGGGATGTAGTTCAGTGGTTGAAATGGATTTGTTCCCTAGCACAGCAAGCACACAATCATTTTTCTTGGACCTTGAACCAGTTACTCTGTTGTTGAGGAACAGAATAGCCTTGAATCTGTCTGGTGTTTTTGTTCTCATCTTGATCCTTTCTTTTGCAGATTACATCCCGTTTAGCAGATGTGTTTAACCAGAGGTGTGAGGTGAACCGAAGGGCATCTGTGAGTGGCTGTGTCATTAACACCTGTGGCTGGGTCAAGGGCTCTGGCTACCAGGCCTTGGTGCATGCAGCTTCAGCTTTTGAGGTGGATGTAGTTGTGGTTCTAGATCAAGAAAGACTGTACAATGAACTGAAACGGGATCTGCCTCATTTTGTACGTACTGTGCTGCTCCCTAAGTCAGGGGGTGTGGTTGAACGCTCCAAAGACTTCCGCCGGGAATGTAGGGATGAGCGAATCCGTGAGTATTTCTATGGATTCCGAGGCTGTTTTTATCCCCATGCCTTCAATGTTAAATTTTCAGATGTCAAAATCTACAAAGTTGGGGCGCCTACTATTCCAGACTCCTGTTTGCCTTTAGGCATGTCTCAGGAAGACAATCAGCTTAAGCTAGTACCTGT
Organism: Ictidomys tridecemlineatus; assembly: GCF_052094955.1. NCBI lineage: Eukaryota > Metazoa > Chordata > Mammalia > Rodentia > Sciuridae > Ictidomys > Ictidomys tridecemlineatus. The sequence continues at coordinate 14,610,652 of NC_135480.1, read as the reverse complement.
CACCCCTGGCCGAGACATGGTACACCACCTATTGAGTGTTAGCACTGCTGAGGGTACAGAGGAGAACCTTTCTGAGACAAGTGTGGCTGGCTTCATTGTGGTGACCAGTGTGGACCTGGAGCATCAGGTATTTACTGTCCTGTCTCCAGCCCCTCGCCCACTGCCTAAGAACTTCCTTCTCATCATGGATATCCGGTTCATGGATCTCAAATAGAGATCAGCAAGAAGCCTTTCTTTCTGGGCACAGAGATCTTGTGGCTATCACCAAAGACAAATGGGCTGAAATATGAGAATCTTCTGAGGCCAGCTGACCAGGAAACTAGATTAGTAGAAAACATATTCTACCTCTTAAAACAGATGGTGATAACCAAACTCTGAACCAAAAGGAGAGCCATGAGAACCATGAAAATATAATTGTTAGATCACCTAAGATGCTACTTCAAATTCTCTTAAGACCCTGGAGAATTACATTTCTTTCACTTTACTACCATATAGATTTTTTAAAGTCACTTTATATTCCATATATAATACTTGCTGTCTCATTTATCCAGTATGAAAGTATGAATTTAGAGGAACTCCTTTCAACAAACTTCAAATTTAAAAAGTTTTTAATAAATATTTTTATCTCATAGAAGTTGGTGTAATTTTTAAATTTTTTATTTTTTCTTTAAGTGTTATAGGAATGTTATTGGAATGATTTACTGCTCAAATCTTAGAGAAAGAAAAATCAAGAACCTAACCTGTAAGTCAAGCAAGTGAGTTTTTTTGTTGTTGTTTATTGATTTTCATGTGGTGCTAAGGATTGAACCCAGTGCCTCACATGTGCGAGGCAAGCACTCTGCCACTGAGCCACAACCCCAGCCCCAAGCAAGTGAGTTTTTATGATGGTTCCCTTAGCATTTAGGTAAATAAATGGTCAATCTATTGTTTAGTGCTGGATTTACTCTGGGGAATGAAAGAGGCTGGTGATAATCAATGGGATGAAATTTCAGATCTAATTTCCTGGTGGTAGCTTTTTTCTCTCCAATACAGTTAGGTTTTTTTTTTTTTTTTTTTCCCTGTTATCCATTTGATTGGAACCAGGACCTAACTCAAAGTGTAACAGGTGGTATGGTAAGAAGCTGGGAAAGCCCATTTTGATTTCCTGCAAATGACTGGTGTCCCTAGTTTGGGCTTGGATTACTTATGTATCTGATGGCATTCAGCCACTCCTTCTTTCCACAAATATGTAGGTTATTCCACAAATCTATTCTGCCAGGAACCATTCTAGGTGGAAAACATGATAAAGTTTTAAGGAGCTTATTGTAAAGGATAAGCAAATTTAAAAAGGCAAGTGCTATATAGAGGTTTAAATTTGGCTAATATAAAGCTGGGCACTGTGGTGCAGGCCTGTAATTCCAACAACTTGGGAAGCTGAGGCAGGAGGATTTCAAGTTCAAGGCTCATCTGAGCAACCTATATCCTGTTTCAAACTCAAAAATAAAAAGGGCTGAGGACGTAAGTCAGTGGTAATTTGGTGATAAGGTAGTGATAAAGGGAGGTTACTATAGATTGGGTGGTCAGGAAAGATTTCCAGAGGACACATTCTGAGTAAGACCTGAATGGCTAAATTATGCTTTCAACAAAAACCTTGGTAGAGGAACAATGTAAAACCCTAAGAAAGGAATGAACTTAGTGAATCGGGTGAAAAAAACAGCCAGTGTAGTTGAGAGTGTAGGGGGAACCAAGGCAAAGCAGTAAAAGATGAGGCTTGAAGGGGCAGCAAAGACCAGATAATGTAGGGCTTTTATATAAATCAGGGTGATGGACATAACTTTCCTAAGTTCATACATGAGTACACCACAGTAAAACTCTTATCATCTACAACCACAAGAATGTAATCCTAATTAGAGTAAGTTATACTCCAGGTATGTATAATGTGTCAACTAGATTGGTTATATGATTAGGGAAACCTAAGGAGGGAGCAAGGGAATAATAAAAGAGTGTTTTGGTATTGTTAAAGTTTGAGCTATTAGTCATTTGTATAGAGATATAACAAATGGCTAGAGTATGAAGAGTTAGGAAAATTAAGGATGAAGGTTCATGAAAGCTGCTGGCAATATAGAGAGCATTTAAAGCAGCATTATTGGATCAAGTAATTTAAGACTGAAATGAGAAAAAGCAAAGGATAGAATGAAGAGCCCAAGCATGGGCTGTGGATATAGGTCAAGCTCTCAATTCTAGCATGTACAAGGCCTAGGTTGGATCCCCAGCACTACAAAAAAAAAAAAAAAAGATGGGGGGGCATACTAGGAGCTAGCAAAGGAGACTTCACTATGGATCTAGAAGCACTAATGTTATTTCAGTATTTACTTTGAAAAGATAAATGTTGGAATGGTGGGAGATAAAAGCCCTACTGAAATAGAATGAAGAGATAATATGAACTGAGGAAGTAAAGAACTACAGACAACGCCAGGTGCAATGGTGCATACCTGTAAACCCTGCAACTCAGGAGGCTTAGGTAGGAGCCTTGTGAGTTCAAACCAGCCTCAGCAACTTAGTGAAGTCCTAAAGAATTCAGTGAGGCTCTGCTTCAAATTAAAAATGAACTGGGGAGGGCTGGGGTTTATCTCAGTTGTAAAGCGCTTGTGTAGCTTATGTGAGGCACTGGGTTCAATCTTTAGCATGGTATAAAAATAAAGGCATGCTGTCCATCTACAACTACCAAAAAAAGAAGAAAAAAAAAAAGAACTGGGGACGTAGCTCAGTGATTAAGTACCTGGGTTCAATTCCTGGTACAAAAAAAAAAAAAAAAAAGACTAGTCTTTCAAGCTTTGCGAAGAAAGGGCATGGGGAGGTGGAGGAAGTGTTAGTTTTTTTAGATAGGATGATGCCTCTCCACAGCCTAGATGGAGAGAAATTAATGATGGATGGTATTTTTGGCAGTATTTTTTTCTGCATATTTAAAATTTTCAAGTAACATGTCAAAATTAGGAAGAAAAAGCAGATGTGCAAGGGATGGGATTCAGCACATAGGAGAGGATTGTCCTTTATCACAGGGAGAGATTTTTTTCCCCCCAGTGGGTGGGAGATCTAGGTATTGAACTCAGATAGGGCATTCTTCTCTGTGGAGTTGAACTAAAAGTGACCCTGTGGTTTGCCATCTATAGGCACAAGAAAATGCAAATGAAGAAGGTTCAATAAACATAAGCCACATTAGAAAAACTATAAGGAATAAGTTTTTTCTTTTGTTGTCAAGCTCTGGATTGAATCCAGGGCTTTGAACATGCTAGGCAAGTGCTATACCACTGACCCACATTGCCAGCCCAGGAATAAAAACTTAAAACATGAAAAACAACTGGTAGATATATCAAAGTAATATATTTCAAGTATAATGATCTGGCTATATCTAATTGTTTTAGCCTAGATTTCAGTCTGGATTACTTTTCAGAAGTGGCCAGCAGGTTAACATTATATTCTATGAAATATCCTTTCTAGGATGTACTTTGCATGATTCCTAACTGGGCAAGAAAATAGAATCTCTCTCCAAACTTTAGGAGATGCCTCTGTTAGTGCTCCTCCAGCTAAAAATGAGTTGGTAATGGAGAATAGTTTAATGTTCTTATTGACCCAGAGGAGTTCAGTACCTGTGGTTGCATGGTGGAAGGCTGACTTTTTTCCATTGAGCCCTGTCTAGCCAAGAGTTATCACTATTTACAGGTTCTTAGTTGAAAGCAGGAAAATAAAAATGCCTAATTTGTGAAGTATTGGAAATAAAGTTTTAAAATCCAAGAAAAATATACAACAGAAAAATGAAGTTTGACTTCATCTTAAGAACATGAAGAGGCAGAAGATGTAAGAATTGTCTCCAATAATATATATTTTATGATTTAAAGATTTAAAAAAAGAACTCTTGAGTGTATTGCATTATGTGGACTGAAACCTGTAACACAAGAATGAACCAAAATTGATATGTATGTCATGTCAGAGAAGGAACTAAGCTAGTCCCTATTAAACATGAGGCAGACTTCTCCTTTACCTTGCTGTCTAATGCTAAAGTGTCAGAACCACCGTTAAACCACTAACATTGAAACCAAATCCGAGGCCACAGCAGGATTGATCATATTTGACACATCGGGAACCTTGGCCTCAGAGAATTGGCTGCTGGGGCACTTTTTTTGAAGGGCTATTATGTAATAGCCAAAGCTGCTTCAAATGAGAACCGGCCTCGAGTTGAAGGAGACAGCATGTGGCATTGCTATTGGGTTCACAGCTGTCTTGGGCTAATTAGGGCAAAGTGTAGCACTGTGATCTACGGAGAGTCGGCCAGCAGCTCGCCAGGGACAGTAGCTATTCTAGAAAATCTTTTCTGCCTGTGTTCTCAAATTGGGTGAGGTCAGGGATGCAGTTGCCCATCTCTGGTGCTGCAGTGAAGGAACTACAGAAATCAACAGCCGGCTCAGATCGCATGCACTCCCTGCACTTCCCTGCCAAGGCTGGCGCCCGCTCTCCTTCATCTCCATCCCCGGACCTTAACAGGAGCCTCACCCTACACTGGCTCTTCTAGTTGGGGCGCCCCCCTCCATGTGAGAGCCACAGCCCAGACCATTCCACTACCCAGGAATTCTTCTGGGACCATGGAACTTGAGGGACCGAAGACTTACCCAGCAAGATCGTTTTACATAAAGTTTTGGCCATTAGGGGGAAAAAAACCCAAAAAACAAAAACGGATGGTGGAGGAGGAGGCCTACTTAGTCACCTCATCGTTGGCCAATGCGTGAAGGGGCGAAGCAGGAAGACTGAGAGACCTATTGGTAATTGGTTGCTCTAGAAGCCTGTCTGGACTGTACCACACTTACTTGGAGGGGTTTGGCGAATTGGAGAGGGTAGTTATTTGCTTTTGAGCGCTTCTATACACACGCACGATATATATATTTTTAATTTCCAAAGTTTTCTGCTTGATTACAGCAGGAATAGAAAATAGGACGAAAGAAAAAGGAGGACTCGCCTGGCCGTTTCCTCATTCCTGACTCCTGCGCAATTCGCCAATCACCCTTTAGCCGTCGTCGGCGGAGCCCGACTACCTTGCGCGCGCGTTCCCGCTTCTCTGCGTGCCTGCGGCGCTGTGCTCCTGCAGCCAATCAGAACGCGAGGTCGCCGCGGTCGCCTCGGTTCGCGCGCACGCCCCAGAGCGCAGTGGGGGTGGGGGCTACGGGTGAATGGGAGAGTGAGCGGGGGCGGGCACGGCGGCGCGAGCCGCATGAATGAGAGGAACGTGCTCCGCGCGAGACGTCGCGCGCGCCCGGGCCAGGAAACCAATGGGAATGCCGGGAGGGCTTGAGAACCGGCACTGAGGGCAACGGCCGCGCGCCGGCTGGAAGACGAGCGTCGCCAGGCGGGAGCGCGCGGGAGCGGGGCGGGCGTGGAGCGTGCGGGGGCCGCGCGCTGCCTCTCAGAGGCCGGACGGCGCTGCCGAGAGGCGGTGGTGACAACGACGGCGGCGGAGACGGGCACCGCGCCGGGGGTGAGTACCGGGGACACCGGCCCCTGCGGAACCGGAAGTGCCGGGCCTGTGAGGTGGGAGGGGAGAGTGACCTCTAGGGAAGGGGGACTTAGGAGGGGGAGGGGGTTGAGGCCCCAGCCCTCCTCCCGGCCGGGTCATCGGTCCGCAGCAGGACCCGTGGGCCCCGAAACGGACGACGAGTAGAGGCCGGGAATCTGTGCCTGCTGGGGCTCGGAACGGGTTACAGCTGGGCCGCCAGGCTCCGGACCTGGTCCTCAGCGCCTGGTACCCAGCCGCCGCCCCTTCCGCCCCCGGCCCGGCGCCCCCGGCCCGGGCTGTCCCCTGGTAGCCCGCTCCCTCAGCACCGGTGGGCCCTGCCGCCGTGGGATTCCGTCTTTTCGGGCTCAGTGGTGGTCAGTTCTGCCCCGTACGGTGATTCTCCTTGCTCCAGCCCGGCCGTGGGGACCCGGTGCTGTTCCCCTTTTACAAACACTGCAGCTTGGGTCTTTTCGCCTTACTCTGCTGATACTTATTTTGGCTCAAGCTTCATCCTGTTACCTCTTCTCTCCCACCGGTCTGCTTCCTCCCCCTACCCCCACTAACGGGGTGCTTTATGCTTCTAGTACTAAGTACTTTTTGCAAGTGTACTTCGAATGTGTTTGCCAGTATTTTACCTATAGGAATCTCTTTGTGGGGCAGGGAAAGTGTTTTGTCCATTTGGCCAAATGAAAACCCGAAATGAGTAGTAAGAAAGTGACTTAAAGTTATTGAAAGCAGTTGTAATATCAAATATATATTATGTATTTTATACTGTTGACAATTTTTCTGCCTTGGATTTTTCACTTCCTGGTTAATGCCTTCTTGACCAAGTTAACCTTATGTTTATATCCCCCTTCTTTCATCCCAGCATCCCTCTGTCCTGAATCACATCTCTTTAGAATGCTCATTGTCACCTATTCTATAAAACCTGCCTAATGTTTTATTTATTTATTTATTTACTTATTTAGACATAGGGTCCCGCAAAGTTGCTGAGGGCCTCTTAAGTTGCTGAGACTGGCCTCGGACTTGGGATTCTCCTGCTTCAGCCTCCCAAGTTTAAAGATTAAAGATGTAGATGTGGGTCACCACAACCTGTTTAATGTTTATAAAAATTGTTTTGCCATGTGCTTTGCTACCTCAATGTATAAAGATAGCGCACTCATTTTAAACTTCTGGTTGGATCTTTCTCTGATATCTTAATGTGAATTATTCCATGGCATCTGATACTTTGTATTTACTGTCTTATACTATTACCTAATTTATTTTAACAAACATTACTTGTGTTGTCAGTGGTACAGCTTATATCCATTGACTTCTTTAAGGAAGTACTCATATTAAACTTTATTAAAACCTTCAAACTACATATCTATGTTGTTTTACCTATATACATATTTCCCTTTCATACATTACTCTTTGCCGGACTGATAGACATTCTTGTACACTTTTTGGTGCTGGTGTGGATCTAAATTGTTGGCTCTCTTGAACCATACCCTTCTGATCTCATCTCTACTACTGCAGCATGTCCTTCTGCTAAGACTTGGTGTGCCTTTATACCCAATACATTCCTAGGTTTTATCTTGTCTCTTTTAATGTACAACTCCTAAACAACTCAGATGCTAATCTCTTTTGTATCCCAGTATTTACTTCCAAAATTTCATGGCCTTTTATGACTCTGCATTACTCTGGCAGTCTTAGCCCACTTTTTTTTTTCCTATGGAAAATATAATCTGCAATAATACACGATTTCTAAAGACTAAATAAATAAAATTTAAAAATAATTTATGATGTTTAAATGATCTCCTACTCTAGATAAAATTAAAGTAGTGTAATTTTCCATCTTCTCTAATTTTGGGGGTTTTGAGGGAAACATTTGCTTTAATAGTACTGCTGTCTACAAATGAAGAATTTGCTTCTTAGGCTGGGGATATAGCTCAGTTGGTAGAGTGCTTACCTTGCATGCACAAGGCCCTGGGTTCAATCCCCTGCACCTCAAAAATAAAAAAAAGAACTTGCTTCTTGTTAACAGAATTATTTAAGCCTTAAGTCACAAGTTTGGACTTTATTTTTTTTATAGGAAACAGAGGATTAAGTAATCATAAAATAAGGGACTAAAGAGGATCTATTTTAGGAATATAATAATTTCTTGTAATCTCTGGGTCTTAATTCCATTTTAATATTGCTATTTGAACCTCTGAAGTCCTATCTTTAAAGAAAGATGATGAATCTTAAAGGAAGGCACCTTTGCCTTCCGTGCCACAGGTGAGAGAAGAAATGATAAATTCCAGGTCATGTTTGTATTTTACTATCTGAGTCTTCTGATATTTTTCATCTTTTCCTTTGGTATTAAATGGTAGACTGAGGGGAATGAGACTGCTTTGTTTCAGAATTCTAACTTAAATAAAATTTTTGATTTGTAGATTTCAATTTATTACCATTGGGCATGTGGAATATTGAATGAGAAAGAGGGAGAAGGAGTTTGTGTCAGCAAAGGGGCATGTGAACTCTTGGGTTCTGAACCTGATTGCTCAGATGATTCAGTGGAATGACCTTAGGCATTCTCTACCCTTCAATTTTACAGTGGGATAAGGGACTGTGTCACCAGATAATTTGAGTAAAGTACTTTGAGATGAATCCAGATGAAAAACAAGGTGCTGATGTTATTTTGCTACTAACATCAACAAAAATAATTGTTACTTTTTTTAGTTTTATTTTTTACTTTAGGTGTTGGAGTGGCAGGTCCTCCAGCATACTAGGTAAATGCTCTTCCACTGAACAACATTCCCCCACCCAGTTATATCTATTAATTATATCAGGTGTAGGGGGGCTGAGTTTACTTCCTAATAGGCCAATGTAGGAATAAATTATTGAATTGGGAAAAAAGGGACCAACTCCCATGGTAGACCAAGTTTCTCAGAGAGGACATCTCACCTTTTAATGTAAGAACATTTCTTGCTCAGGTCCCTCATTAAAAGGTGATTTCAGAAGAGTACAAATTCAGCTTTTGCCTCTGTCATTGAGCATTTAGTATATGCTAAAAAAGCAAAGAGGAGTAAGAAAGAGACACAGAAAGGAAATGAGATTTGTTATCCTAATTCTGAAGTAACATTTTTCATTGTAGTAATAAATACTCTATTTGTCTAAAGAGGAATATCTATTTTAGGACTACTGCCCTTCACTGTTGTGCCCTTATTTGTTTTTAGATTTTTATATTCTTGATATTTATTACTGCCCATTTATGTAAGGTAAGATGGGCCCCTTACCGAAGCTAGTCCTTTGATAACCTTAGACCAGATAAAGCCATGTTCTCCTTCCAATCTGAACAGCACATAGAATAAGTGAAGGATTCTGAATTCATTTTCTTCCCAATTCAGAGTCCTTTCCCACATGTTAAGTGAAGTAGAAAGTAATCTTTCTCTCAACGCCCGCGGCCCCCCCCCCCCGCCTTTTTTTTTTTTTTTTTTAATACCTGAGATTGAACCCAAGGGTGCTTAACCACTGAGCCATATCTCCCGGTCCTTTTTAAAATTTTATTTAGAGATTGGGTCTCTGGGTTGCTTAGGGCCTTGCTAAATTGCTGAGGCTGACTTTGAACTTGAGATCTTCCTGCCTCAGCCTCCCCAGCCGCATGCTGTTTAAAAAGCACTTTTTAACAGAGTATCTGGTGGGGTTTTAGCCTGAGGCTCTTAAGAAAGGCCCTGAAAGAATTTCTTTGATTAAAGGTATTTGTATTTCTACAGGTGAGGCACCATAACAAAGTTGAACTCTGCATCTGGAAAGCCCAAGATTGAAGAAGAAAGATCAGAGACATTGACTAACCTGGAAACGGGAACATCTTTGGAACTTGGTTTTATCTACAGTAATCATTTAAAGTATCAACAAGTGGAATTAATTTTTTCATTTCATTCTGCTTATTAGGAAAAACATGACTTCAAGGATTTTAAGTTTCCCTTTAGTTTTGCATGAATTCTGTAGGAAACGGAGCCCTTAAAGGGCTTGGGAATAACAAGAAGAGATTGAAGACTGACAAGCTTGCTCTCTATTTTCCCTCCCACTTCAAAGAAAAGGATTTACAACTCAACCTTATAACAGCTGTTGTCCAGCTTTGGCCACCAAGAGAGAAATAAATAAAATTAAACCACCATTGCCAGATTACAAGCTCTGGTGCAGTCAAGGTGTGGGAGTGGTGGCATTGAGAAGACTGCCTAAAAGGGACAAGGACTGCAATAGAGACAACTTCTCTTTAAAGCTGGAAGGGGCCCAGTTTCCGTCTTGGATTAAAATAGAAACCCTGGGCGCACCTTTTAGGTGCAGCTCATATTTTGTGGAAGTGTGGTAGTCGTGGAGGTACTTTTGTATCTCCTCAGAAGAATTTTTCCTTGCCTAACATTTTCTGCCCTGCCCTGATATTTTCCCCCTCTTTCCTTATGAAGACCTGCCTCCATCTATGAGCTATATCTTGATCTCTGACTGTCCATGTTCTCCACCTGCAACATTTGCATGTGTACAGCCTTCTGTTTGTCTTCAATTTTAGAACTGTACAAGTTGTTTTTTAATTTTCCCTTCTGCTTTGTTCTGGGGAGGTGGTTATTCATCATTTGAAATCACCTTTCCCCCTCCCATGTGCTTTCCCTCATTTGAGATCTTTTGACTTTCAGTTTTATTTGGGAGGGGGAAGGGTGATAATTTTAAATTTTCTGTTTTCCCTGGTTTCCTTTCTTTCTATTGTTTCCCTCATCCCATTTTCTTGTCTGTTCTGCCGCTGTGTGGGCCTGGGCTATGCGGCAGGGCGGATCTCCCATCAGAGCTCCAACATGCCCGCAGAGTCTGGAAAGAGGTTCAAACCCAGCAAGTATGTCCCGGTCTCAGCAGCTGCCATCTTCTTAGTGGGAGCCACCACACTCTTCTTTGCCTTTACGTGAGTTTTCTCCCAGCGGTGGTATTGGGGGGATGGGAGGCATTTATGGGAGGTGACAGAGTATGTCTTTTTGAGCTTTGCTAGTTACTTGCAAAGTTAAGTGACTGAGAGTGCTTGGTGTCTGATACAGGGAAATCCAAGTCCTAGAGATATGTAAGAAAAGTTGTTAAAATTTGTTGAATTTTCTACTTTCTCCTTTCTCCCTTCCTTTGGAATCATAAATGTCTTCATGTTTTCCACCCTTCTCCATCATTAATTGATCCTAAACTAGGAAGGAAGTGGGAGGAAACCCCAGAGATGCTTGTTGAAGCAGCTTAAGCAATCGAGTTTGTGAGAGAGAAAGACTCAGACTACAGTCTTCTGAAATTATAATGGTTTTTCTCAAGGATGTCAAGCTTAGGTTTGAGATTGCAGAAACTGAGTGCTGGAGAATTTCAGAATTGATTTATAAGATATACCAACGGTATAGTTTTGGCATTTAGTGCTTCTTGTTGTTAACAAAGTTATTTAAGCCTTAAGTCTGGAGAAGGGAAGACCACTGGGAAAGGGCAGCCTCTTTTATTTTTTGCAGTACTGGGGTTTGAAACCAGGGCCTCACGTGTGCTAGGCAAGCACTCTTTCACTGAATTAACATCCCTAATTTCAAAGGATAGGCTTTATTTAGGAAGAGAGCCCTAGTCATTCTATATTAGTTCCCACTGAAGAGAATGAGAGTAATTTTTTCTGATCTTTTGTCCTGTTGGGAAAAGCAGTTGGAATTGAAAGATTTCCCACTTACGGGGCTGGGGATATAGTTTAGTGTTAGAGCATGTGCCTAATATATAGGAAGCCCTAGATTCAATACCCAGCACCACACACACACACAAAAAATCCCATTTAGGATCTAGGATCTGCCTCATTCCCACTTAGCATCTTCAGAATTGATTCCTCTACTTTTTACAGGAGGAGAATGAGTGGTTTACCCTTCTTTTACCCTCATTATTATAGCTGTCAATCCCCTAGTGAGCTTCTTTGCTCTTTCCAGTTTATAAATTTGCGCCAGCCTTCTGAACCTTGAATTGTTAAGTCATTGAGTTGGCACTCTAGCTGCAGCTCTTCGAACCATGAGAGCATGCTAGGTCTTTTGGGGAGATCACTTTGACATGGTTCAGGTTCAAACCTAATTATGAGGTGCTATTCAGAGCAATGTGAGGTAGCTGAGAAGAATGAATTGAAGTGATAGGGAATAAAAGCAGTTTGAACTCACTGAAGCAGAATTGTTGGGGTGAAGACAGTTACACAGAAAGCAAATCTGATAGGAGGGAAGGAATTTCAGATACCAAAAAGAATTCTTTAAAATGTGGGTCACTTAGTCAAAAGAGTTAGCAAAGTGTTACCAATGTATTCCTATCAAGTTTTTTTTTTTTTTTTTTTTTTTTTTTTTTTTTTTTTTTTTTTAAAGAGAGAGTGAGAGAGAGAGGGGGACAGAGAGAGAGAGAGAGAGAGAGAGAGAATTTTAACATTTATTTATTTTTTCTTAGTTCTTGGCGGACACAACATCTTTGTTGGTATGTGGTGCTGCTGAGGATCGAACCCGGGCCGCACGCATGCTAGGCGAGCGCGCTACCGCTTGAGCCACATCCCCAGCGCCCCCTATCAAGTTTTTAAACAAGAAACTAATCATTAACAAATGAGTATCAGCTTTGTTTTTACCCTTTTTTTTTTTTTTTTTTTTGTAACAAGGATCAAACCCAGAGATGCTCAACCACTGAGCCACATCCCCGGTCCTTTTATTTTTTTATTTTGAGACAGGGTCTTGCTAAAATGCTTAGAGCCTTACTGAAATGCTGAGACTGGCCTCGAACTTGGGATCTTTTTGCCTCAGCCTCCTGAGGGGCTACCCCCACATATCTGGTTTACCTCTTCCTTTGAAGTGTAGAGAAAGATTTTTTTTTTTTTGGCCCCCAGCTCTGTAACCTGATCATACTTGCCAAATCCCTCGAAGACCCAGAGACCCTGTTCTTCTTTCCTTTTTCCCTCTTTTGCTTTCTTTTTCCACTTTGCTTTCCTCCTGTCCTCTTTCTCTCTCTCTCTCTCTCTCTCTCTCTCTCTTTTTATTGGGAATTGAACCCAGGGGTGTTTTACCACTGAGCTACATCCCCAAACCTTTTTTATTTTTGAGACAGAATCTTACTAAGTTGCTGAGATGGCCTCAAACTTGTGATCCTCAGTCTCTTGAGTCCCTGGTATTACAGGTGTGTGCCACCCTGTTGTATGGCAGCCTGTTTTTTGATATTGTGGATTGCTTCACCACTGAGCTATATCCGTAGACCTTTTTACTTTGAGATGGGGTCTTGCTAAGTTGCCTAGACTGACCTCAAACTTGTAATTCTCCTGCCTCAGCCTCCTGAGTTGGGGTTAAAGGGATGTACCATCATGCCTGGCAAGCATGCTTTTCTTTATCTAGCTTCTCTTCATTATCTTGTTTAAACTCATCATGTTCAGTATTCTGTCCTATGTGCATTAACTACCAATAAGGAGGGATGAGTCTATAGTGTCAGAACTTGTTTTAATTTTTGGTTTGATGTCTAATGAGTAGAATCAGAATTTTAACCAAGGGACATTTCTATCATATCTTAGTATACTTTGTAGCAGTTGTGGTGCTGAGTCAGGAGGAGTATGTACTAGATCAGTTTGACACCCTTAGACCTGCTTGATTTGGGAGAGTATGTTTTGCTTTAAGAGGCAAAGCCCTTGAAAAAGCTAGGATATTCAGGAGTAAGTGATTTCTCTTTTAAACTGTCTGTTCTTGAGATAGAACATGCTGAGTCCTTGTTCTTAATTTATTAATCTGGAGCCATTGAAGTGCCTGGCTGGTTATACCAGTTTGCCCACAAAGAGATGTCCTGACATGGGCTTTTTCCTCAACTGATAATTGAAGCTATTTAACCTACTTCTTATTCTTTGGTGCCAATAAAGTAGGGGCTCTTCTTCTCCCATGGTCTCTAAGCCCTGGGAGACAAAATTTTGAAGGACATTATTGACTCACTTTGGAATTATTACCTTTAATATAAAGTTAGAAGAGCCTTCCGTCATAACTGAAGTTCTTGCTGGCATTAGTTTTCACAAGAACAATTTCTGGGCTCCCTTTTCTCCCTAAAGTCTACTCTACCCGCCTTGTGAATGTGTAAACGACCTTTTATATTACTCTATCACCTAGAAAGTCTCATCCTTTTCTCTTAGATAATAGTGTTTCCTCTGTAAGCATGTATCTGTCAAGACCCCATTATTTTAAAGAACTTCCTCCATGGGTTCTACCCCTTTTGAGGTTCAATTCTTTAGAGAATTACCTGTTGAAAACCATATACAATCAAAAATAGAGTTCATAGTGTTATGAGAGGTAAGAGGAAGACTGTCTCTGATACAGTTCCTGGGTGGGGCTTTAAATCTGTAACTACTCTGTCATCCACCTCCTGTTCTTTTCACTAAGCTACAATTGACCATTCTTACATCAGTATGGGCCCCAGGTGAAAATGACTTTGGGACCGAGGACTGGGAATAGGAGGAAGAGTCCCTTTCAGCTGGCAGACATAATTAGTGGAGGCATGTAAGCGTCAACTAATTAGGAACAATTTACCCTCCATGTTTGTAAAGTAAGGAAAGCTATGAGCAAAAATTACCAGTTGGGTTTGGTCATTAAAGAAATAGAGAAGTTTGCCCTAGAGAACTTTGAATAGAACAGTTGAGGTTTTCCTCTCAGCTGGATCCCTTTTATTCACTGAATTTGTCTGGTTCTAAAACCTAAGCTTTGGTGGTTGGGGTCCTATCTTGATTCATCTTCATTATTTTCAAATGAGAGTGTCTGCTAAAGTAACCCATCTCCTCCCAGTTAGGTTGTAGCCTCTGCATTTAAGATAATGTATTTAGATCCTCACTTGTCATAGTTTAGTCTGTTTTTGTGACTGGCATGGGGAATGGTAGGTAAGTGAGATAAGCATCTTTTGGGGATCAGGAGACTGATTTTTGGTAAAGTCTGTTAACCTTTGTAGACCTCAGTTCTTCCTCTCTATAACAAGGAAGTCAACCTAGACAATTTTATTTAAGCAGTATGACCCTGTTTCAGAAGAAACCTTCTATTGAACCCCAGTTTATAAAACAAAAGTAGGGAACCTATGGTTCATAGTAGGCTGACATGTGTAAAGGCTCAGCCACTTGCTGTTTTCCTTCCGGAGGTCCCCTGAGCTCTCCTTAAGGCTCCTGGCAACACCATTTGAAATCACCAAATTCGTCTCTAAAGTCTCCTCTATCTGTAAGTTAAGTGAGTGTTTCTTTTATTTATTTTTGGTACTGGGGATTGGATCCAGGGATGCTTTACTATTGAGCTACAGCTCTAGTCCTTTTAGTTTTTATTTTGAGACAGAGTTTTGCTAAGTTATTTAGGGCCTTGTTATGTTGTTGAGGCTGGCCTTGAACTTGGGATTACAGGTGTGTACTATTGTGCCCTATTCTGTGCTTTATTTTGTCCATTTCTAAAGTTAAAGAGGAGGGAAGGGGTCCTGGTAATGTTTCAGGTGATCCTCTAAGGGTAATCCTAAGGGTAGGAAATGTTTCAGGTGATCCTCTAAGGGTAGGAAAAAAATCAGAATCGTCCAGAAGTACATGATGGTACCATCTATGGTACTGCTCCCTTTTAGTTTCTGCCTCTGGCCTCTTCCAACCCTTTTACTCATGGAGTTGGGCAACCTCAATGGCTCTCCCTGTTTTTTGTTTTGTTTTGTTTTGTTTTAAAGAAGGGAAAAGATGCTAGCATCTGATTTGAGTGGGAGCAGCCTCCTGATTTAAGGCATTAATTGAGCAGTGGTTGTTTCTTTCCTTCCCACCTGTTTTTCTCACCTAGAAGTAAGTACCCGGGTCCTACATATGTAGCACTCAGTTGCTGAAGAGTCTATGTTATAGAAATACCACAAAGCAAATGTTTTAAGAAAAACTTACCACCTGCAAGAGGAGAAATTGTCTTCCTGTGGAAACTTGAAGAAAGCGTTTCTAGATTAGGATCCCAAGGACAGGAAATGGGGCATTCATTACAGCCTTTTCTCATCAACAAGGAACCCTAATCATACACTCAAGTAACAAGCTAGGCATGGGTGGAATGCATAGGCCTGTTCTTCAGGAGCTTAGTGTCTGTTTTTAGTGCTTTGAATCACTGATACCTCAGATTGGGGAAGTGGAATTAAAAATGAAGGTGGAGCTAGAATGATAATTGACCATGGTAATAATTAATGTTTTCTTGAGTCTTCTATCCAGTGAATGCAAAGTATTAATCCAGTTTGTTTTAGAAGAATTTAAGGATTTTTCAAACATTTACCTTCATCCTCATTTTTGTGTTATGTAGCTTAAGTAATAAGTTTGAAAGTTTCCTGTGGATTACCTAAGGCTATATAGTGAAGCATCAGTTGAGACAGGATTAAAATCCAAAGCTTCTTGACTCTATTTTTTCTTTCCAGGAATTTGCACTGGTTTTTATAATAGGAAGTGTTAGGGAGAGCTAGAAAACAGGGTTTTAGATATGTATTAACACCCCTTCTTCCCAATTTTTTTGGCCTTGAAAACAGGAACGTTGAATGGTTGGCAGAAGAACCTGTTCTACCTGGGATGGTTTGGGTCTGAGAATCACATCAATGAGTCAGTCAGCCTTCTGGGCTATAGCCACTCCCTTAGCTTCTGGTGCTCTGTGATTATTACTATAGTCTGAGAACGAGCCCCAACAACTCCTTTCCTCAACTTTAGCCTCGTCTTTAATCAAAGGCATCGGATTCAGACAGGCCATTTGGGGTGATCATTCAGCAATCAGGCAAAGTACTAAAGCAATGGATAGCCTCTTCTCAAGCCAAGCAGAATATGGGCTGTGGCAGGAACAGGCTTTGCTCACACATGCCCCTCCTTGGTGGTCTTCCCTCAGGCAGAGTATAAGGTTAGAAGGTCTCTGAATCTAGAAGCAAATAGTGCTCATGAAGTTGAGGTACTTGTGTTGCTTGTAGATTCTGCTACTGTGGGGGCAGACTTTATTTTGTCAACAGATATTGGAACTCTTTTGGATTATACACTTAAACAGAAATGGTTGATATCAAGAAAGTTGTAGGAGTAAAGTTCATCGTCCAGGGATAGGTTGGCAAGATACCCAAGAAATTGGGTGAGTTGCTTTATTTGGAAATGAAATTGAAGAAAAAGAGGGATCAAAAAGGTCAACACCTGGGCTACAAGGGGACTGGATGATTTACTTTAGTTTTTACTCTAGATGGAAGATACACTTGCTTATTTCTTTTAGAAGCTCAAGAGGCCATAGTGGCCAATACTAGGAATTTAAATCATGGGCACCTCCATGTTCTAAGGATTTAATTTATTTTTCCCTTCTAATTATCTTCCCAGGCTGTAGGAGTGAAGTGAGTCACCCTTTCTCTTCTTCACCAGGCGGAAATTGAAGCGACTGCTAAGTACTAGGGAGGGGCTCTGACCTGGATGACTGGTTTTCAGTTTCTCTCCCTCCCTCCTAAGGAAACCAGGAGGTCAGGCTTTGGGGTGGGGCTGTGCAGGAACTGTTTCTTGCCTGTATTCTACCCCACACCTTGGCAAGGGAACATCTTTTAGAACCAGAGAAAGAGGCTTCACAGGGGACTTTATTTAATGATAGAGCTGTGGCTGAGGGTCTGTTCTTTTTTTTTTTTTTTTTTTTAAAGAGAGTGAGAGAGGAGAGAGAGGGAGAGAATTTTTAATATTTATTTTTTTTTAGTTCTCGGCAGACACAACATCTTTGTTGGTATGTGGTGCTGAGGATCGAACCCGGGCCGCACGCATGCCAGGCGAGCGCGCTACCGCTTGAGCCACATCCCCAGCCCCTGAGGGTCTGTTCTTTAAAAATTTTTAAATGAATGGCTGAGTAGAATTGGAAAAAATAGATACTGGTAGTAAAGATTTGTGAGGTGCTTTGTGACAGTTTTGTCTCTTATTTTTGGTCTTATAACTGTCCTGAATCACTCTGGAGTGCTTTGCTTTTTGTCATGATGGGGGACAGAACACCTTTCTTGACAGAATCCAGCACTGCTGTGGATTAGGTCTTCAGACTCATATACTCTCACTCTCATAACCCTTCTTCCTTTCTTTCAGTGAGCTCTTCTTTTCTTCTGCCTGGTCCAGATAAAGGGGACAAGGACATACTCTGTCCTGATTCTGGTGATTAAGTTCTCAGCTACAAAGTAGATTAGGGCATTTAGCCACTGTCTTATAAAGGGAAGTTCTCCCTTGGCTGAGACAGGAGAAGAGAGTGTGTGAAACTCCTAACAAAGCAAGGCTCACATCAAAAGTTTTTATGAAACTTTGAACTCTTAGGAAATGAGCAGAGAAAGGAGGAATCCTGAAGTGCTTCTACTTAGACTTATCCTGAAAGACCTGAGCTTAACCTTGGATAGAAGCATTCTTGTGTTATCTAAAGCAGTTATCTATTGCAGTTTCTTGATTTGAATGTTGTGGAATACTGGATGTTTGGCTAGTTTATTTTTCTATAGGATTTAGGGCTTCTTTGGTCTGATATGCTCTATTTTTTCCTTCCCCACTTCTTTGCTCCATTTTCAGATGTCAAAGGTGGGTCTAGTTCTATCTTGATATAACCATCTTTGTGTTTTTTAAAATTTCCCAGTGTAGGGGACTAGCACTGAATAAAGCTCTTGGGAATAACTGACACCAGGGAGAAACATTAGGCAGTTGAGAGTGGTTTACAGCCAGTTGGGAAGCATGGAGGTAAGCCAGAAAGCAGGTGGAATCTCATGTTTTGGGTCAGTGTGCAGGTTAGTGGGACATGGCTGGGATCCAGAAGCCTCAGGCTCCTTCAGAGAAAGGAATGTAGCTGGTATCAGTTACATAGTCAGTCCCTAGTTCTCAAGTCTTGTTAAAAAGGAGATAAGTCCACATTCCAAAACATGTGGACAGACCTCTGGGGAATAATGAATCTAAAGAACTAGACCTCACTGCAGGGGGTTAAGATAGGACAAATTCTATGTCTCATATCTTGATCTAAAATGAGCAGTTCCTCGGGAAATGGACTTGGTGGGAAGGAAAGAGACAATAATTTCAAATGGTAAAGATAAACCATGTAAGATTTATGTATGGTATGGAGGCTGAATCTTCACAGAGCTTCGAATAATTGTTTTCAAATGTTAGAGGCAGCCCCTCATCTTCTTTATTATTTGTGTAGGTGTCCAGGACTAAGCCTGTCTGTGTCACCTGCAGTGCCCATCTACAATGCGATTATGTTTCTCTTTGTGCTGGCCAACTTCAGCATGGCCACTTTCATGGACCCAGGGATTTTCCCTCGAGGTAAGAGCTCTCCTCTCTTGGCAACTCCTTGTTGCTTTTAAAACATAATTATTTGGGCAGACATGGTTGATCTTGAGCCTTTAGAGTCCTAGGAATATGGAATACTTTTATAGTCTGATGAAAAGCAGGTCAAGAATAAATGTCATAACTTCTAACCATTTGATTTACTTTGGATCAGATCTCTGAGTTTTAGTTATTCATTCAGCAGAATTCCCCCTCCACCCCTCTTACTGGGGATTGAACTCAGGGATGTTCTTGCCACTGTGCTACATACCTAGCCCTTTAAAAAAAAAAATTTTTTTTTTTGAGACAGGGTTAAGTTGCCTAGGCTTGCCTTGAACTCGAGATCCTCCTGCCTCAGCCTCCTGAGTAGTTGGTATCATAGGTGTGTACCACTGTGCCCAGCCTCAGCAGAAATTTAGAGCATATGGGTTAGGTGATGTTGCTAGGTAATGCCCATGATAAGTTAGATTATTTTAGTTCGATGCAACTATAAAGGAGGCATGAACAAAGTTCCATAAGAACATAGAAAAGGTAAAGTGATATCTGTCCAGAGAAATTGGGGGAAATGCTGCTAAAAGTAGAAGATGGAAGGAGGGGCATTTTTAGATCAAAGAAGCGGCATATACAGAAGCTGTAGCCATCAAATGAAGAACTCAGTGGGAATGGAGCATTTAGTGATAGTGGCACCAGAAGAAGTAGGTGATAAACCCAGAACTAAGTTGGGAACGACTTGATATGCTCAATTAAATGATTTATGTTCAATTAAATAGATGGTACAAGAATTCTTCCCTTCTTCCTTTGACAGTGAGAAGTCTTCTACCTTTTTTTTTTTTTTTTTTTTGCTACTCAGGGGCACTTAACCACTGAACCTCATCCCCAGCCCTTTTATTCATTCATTCATTTATTCATTCATTCATTCTACTTATGTAATACATGATAGCAGAATGCATTTCAATTCATTCTACACATATAGAGCACCATTTTTCATGTCTCTGGTTGTACACAAAGTAGAGTCATACCATTCGTGTCTTCATACATGTACTTAGAGTAATGATGTCCCATCCCATTCCACCATCTCTCCTCCCTCCATGCCCCCTCCCTTCCCCTCTCCTCCCCTTTGCCCTATCTAAAGTTCCTCCATTCCTCCCATGCTCTGCCCCTCATCCGCATTATGGATCAGCATCCACATATTAGAAAAAACCTTGGTTTTTTTGACAAAGCACTCTCAGACATACTGTTTTTTTTCCCCCGTGCTGGTGATGGAACTCGGGGCCTAATAGGCAAGTGGTCTATTACTATGTTATACTCCCCAGCTCCAGACATATTGAATTTGAGGTAGTTATCAGTCATCCAGGTAGAATTAATTAATTAAGTGGGCAGTTTAGTAGACAAAAGACTTTGATTTAAGAATCTTCAGCTATATGGTATTTGAAGCAACAGGAGAAAGATTGTCTAGAGAAAAGAGAGTGATATTACAAAAGAACCAAGATTAAAAATCCTTTGGTTTTTTGACCCCAGCCCTTTTTTAATAATTTATTTAGACAGGATCTTGCTTAGTTGCTTAGGGTGTTGCTAAATTGCTGAGGCTTGCTTTGAACTTGCAATCCTCCTGCCTCAGTCTCCTGAGCTGCTGGTATTACAAGAATCTGCCACTGTGCCTAGCTAGAAGTCTTTAATTGGAGGTATCATGGGATCTGATTTCCTTTTACAAAAATAATTCTTGGGCTTGGGTTGTGGCTCAGTGGTAGAGCGCTTGCCTAGCACGCATGAGACACTGCATTTGATCCCCTGCACCACATAAAATAAATAAATAAACAAAATACAACTAAATAATAATAATAATAATAGTAATAATTCTTATACGAATGTACAGATATACATTGGGTGGGCGTGACAATAATATAAACTAGAGGAGAACTTGAATTCATGACTAGATGTACAAAATTTTCAGATGTAAAGTCACCAGAATTGTTCATGACAGGTTACTGGGGCAGAGTGAAAGGGTAAAAGAATCTACTACCATGCCACTCTGAGTGTGCCTGATCTTGGAAGCCAAACAGGGTTGGAACTAGTTAGTACTTGAATTGGAAAGGATGAATGAATTATCTTAGAGTAATTTCAAGGTTCCTAACTTATGGGATAAATTGGATGTTAATTTTATAAACTATAATATGAGATAGGAATGTTGAACAAGTTTGAAGGGAAGACAAAGCACTCTCAGCATACTGTTTTGTTTTTTCCCTATGCTGATGATGGAACTCAGGGCCTTGCTATGCTAGGCAAGTGGTCTACTTCTGTGTTATGCTCCCAACTCCAGACATATTGAATTTGAGATAGTTATAGATCATCCAAGTAGAGTTAGGCAATTTAGTAGACAAAGACCTTGATTTAGGAATCTTCAGCCTTGTGGTATTTGAAGCAACAGAAGAAAATTGTCTAGAGAAAATAGAGTGAGATTACAAAGAACCAAGATTAGACCTGATCAGCACTGACAATGATGTAATGAGCAGAGGGAAAGGAGCACCCATTGAAGAGAGATTGAACAAGAATGATAAAGAGGACAAAGTGGGAGCTAAGGAAAGTTCATGAAGTAGCAGTGATTGGTAGTACCAGAAATTGAGAGATCAAAAGTATGAAAACACACAACTTCTCATTGTTTTGGTAATTAAGAAATAATTGATCTTAACAATGCTAGTCCTAATAGTGTGTGTATCATGAAGAATGGTTTGGAAGGCAGTTAATGAGAAATGAGGAAGGAGTGTCAGTACTAAAATTCCACTTTCAAGAAGTAAGCAAAGAAGGCAGAAATGGAATAATATCTTACAGGAGAAGAAAGAATTTTAGGATACAGAAGACTTTTTAACATGTTTGTAGGATGAGGAGATTGGACCAGAAAAAGAGAGTGAATTTGTAGAGAGAGGAGATGTTTTCTAGTGCATATTGGAAGGTTATACATACAGGAGAAGGAGGCTGTTCCTGGGATAGGTGAGAGTAAGAACCATCATGAGTGGAATAAGAGGTGAAGGGAAGAGAAGTTGACAGAGATTACTGAGGATATCTAATTTTTCCTCTTAAATGATAGGTTATTTTGTAAGAGCCAGACACTTGGGGTTGGGATAGCAACTGTGAGATGAGGTTTTTCTGGAATTCATTGTGCTCCAAGAGCCTGCATCAGTGTGATTAATTTCATCATTTGTGACTTGTGAGAGGAAGGAACTTGGTGTCCCTAAAGGCAAGGAGGGCTATTTTAGTGAGCCTTTAATGCTCATTCATCAAATATTTAGTGATCTATTATATGGAAGTCATGACAATGATCATTTGGGATGATTTCTTTTAAAATGTCATTGCTTTCAGCTAGGCACAGTGGCACATGCTTGTAATCCCAGCACCTTGAAAGGCTTGAAGCAGGAGGATCACAAGTTGAAGCCAACCCCAGCAACTTGTTGAGGTCCTGTCTTAAAGTAAAATAAAAAGGGCTGAGATGTAGCTGAGTGGTAGAGCAGCACCCTAGTTCAGTTCCTAGAATAAGAAAAAAAATGTCATTGTTTTTAAATAGCTCAGTCTAAGCTAGGTGTGGGGATGTATGCCTGTAATCTTAGCAGTTTGGGAGGCTGAGGCAGGAAGATCACAAGTTTGAGGCCAGCCTCAGCAATATAGTGAGGCCCTAAGCATATTGAGACCCTGTCCCAAAATGGAAAAAAATGGTGGGGGTATGGGGCTGGCATGTGACTCAGAGGTAAAGTGCCCATGGGTTCCATTTCCAGTACAAAAGCAAAACAAAACAAAGCAAATTAAATAGCTCAGTCTAGAAGGGAAGGTAGAAGATATTTATTTATTTGTTTGTTTATTGTGCTGGGAATGGAATGCAGGGCCTCAAGTGTGCTAAATAAGCACTCTACCACTAAGCTACATCTCCAACATTTATATAAATACACTATATGATAAGTTACAAGAATAACCAAAGAGTTATTACAAAAAGAAAGAGTTAATTTCTGTTAGATGATGGTGTGGAAGAATCAGGTGTGTCAAAATAACTAGCATTTGAATTTTTTCCCTTCAAAAGAAAAACTCTTGATTTAAAGTAAAGATTTGGAGCTGTAGTGTAGCTCAGTGGTAGAGCACTTATCTGGCGTGTGTGAGGCCCTGGGTTCAATCCCCAGCACCACCAAAAGTAAATCTATAAATAAAAATAATAAATGAACATTTTGAGTGAGGTACTATCGTGCAAGCCTGTGGCAACTCAGGGCTAGAACAACACTACTGGGAGGAAAAAAAAATCACCATTAATAGAGTAGGGGAAAACATTTAGGGCAGGGGATTTGTATGTGGGAAAAAAATTAATGTTACCTTTCTTGGATCACTGTCATTCAGTCGTGTACTTGTAGATATTGAACTATTAATCAAACTCTATTAAGTTCCTAGTCTCTCTCATGCATTAGACTATGAATTCCTCAAAAGTATAAGCCATATTTTAAACCCTAGTGCTTACAATAGTTTTGGCATAGTTGTTTTATAACTGATTTTTTCCTCTCTATAGCTGAAGAGGATGAGGACAAGGAAGATGATTTCCGAGCTCCCCTTTACAAAACAGTGGAGATCAAGGGCATCCAGGTGCGCATGAAATGGTGTGCCACTTGCCGCTTCTACCGTCCTCCTCGATGTTCCCACTGCAGTGTCTGTGACAATTGTGTGGAGGTAAGAGTCTAGGTGGAGTAAGACTTAGTGCTTAGCCTAAGTTGTTTTCATCCTAACCACAGAATAGATTCTTGGCCTTAGATAAAGTATAATTTTGCTTTGGCTCTCTGTCTAGCTCTGTTAAAAGGTGTTAGCAATGAAGTAAGTACATGAGAAACAGAATAGGAATACTCTTGTCATTTCAGGAGGGAAGCTTTATCCTAGTTGAATATAATTTTTTTTCAACATAAGATTCATAGCTCCAGCTTTCCATCCCTTGGCTCATCTTTGTCCTGGCTTTGTGTTATTTTTTGC
Source organism: Ictidomys tridecemlineatus (assembly GCF_052094955.1). NCBI lineage: Eukaryota > Metazoa > Chordata > Mammalia > Rodentia > Sciuridae > Ictidomys > Ictidomys tridecemlineatus. The sequence continues at coordinate 14,586,878 of NC_135480.1, read as the reverse complement.
TTCCATAAAATCATGTCATTGCATTAAATTTTGTATTTGCGAGACAAGGGATTGAACCACTGAGCTACATCCCAGCTTTTATTCTTTGAGACAGGGTTTCACTTAATTGCCCAGTCTGACCTTTGTGATTCTACTCCATTAGTCTCCCAAATTGCTGGGATTATAGGTATGCACCACTATGCCTGGCTTGCATTCCAATTTTTGTTAGATTTTTCCTCTCAGCTGTCCTCCCTTGTCACTTATCTTTTTATCTCTTGTTTCCAATTCCTTATTATTTACTGTAAGAATTTACCTGCCATACTTTCTTTCCAAAGTCTCTTATGAATCTTAAATGTTTTGCCAAGGCTTTGATGTTTATCCTTTTTGGGAAGTTCCTTGGTCACATTGGATAAACTTTTGGCTTTTTTTTTGTGTGTGTGTGTGTTAGGAAATTGAGTCCAGGGACATTTTATCACTGAACCACATCCTAGCCCTTTTTATCTGTTATTTGAGACAGGGTCTTGCTGCTCCCAGGCTGGCCTTGAACTTGAAATCCTCCTGCCTCAGCCTCCCAAATTGTTGGGATTGAGCAGCGACACCTGGCTTGGCCTTTGCCTTTGACCAAACTCCAAACGGTCTCTCTTACAGATAATATAGAGCAAGAGAAATTGCTTGAGCCTGTTTTTAATTTTGCAAATAAATGGTGAACATGATCATAAATTACTAAAAGTAAAACTCAAGTTCTGCCTTTTGTTCCTCTTCTGACAGAAGTGATCTAGTCCTGTGGTCCAAGGATGCCTCTCAGTGTCTGTTTTTGCCTCTAGGAATTTGATCATCACTGCCCCTGGGTGAACAACTGTATTGGTCGCCGGAACTACCGTTATTTCTTCCTCTTCCTCCTTTCCCTGACAGCACACATAATGGGGGTGTTTGGCTTTGGCCTCCTTTATGTCCTTTACCACATAAAGGAACTCTCAGGGGTCCACACAGCTGTCACGTATCCTTCAAGAACTTTGGGTTGTGGAACTCTGGCATAGGGAGGAATGAGAAAAGCAGAATCCTGTGGTAGTGACAGTCAAAGGGAAAATAACTACAGTAGGGTGGTTAAGGAAGGCAAGATCACATTGCTGTTTTCCTTGACTGTTTGGCAACAGAATGGCAGTGATGTGTGTGGCTGGCTTATTCTTCATCCCAGTCGCTGGACTCACAGGATTTCATGTGGTGCTGGTGGCTAGGGGACGCACAACCAATGAACAGGTATAGGGAAAAGTGACAGAAAATCCCTAAAGAGCAGGGCATGTCTTAAGCCCTCTGATGAGAGTGTAGCATAATATTTCTACAAGTTGAGGCTTAATGATTACTTTTTATTATAATTCAGAGATTAGTGGTAGGAGGTGAGATAGGGCTGTTTTCTTAATGAGCATGAGAACAGAGGTCATTTCTTAGTTCACATTTGTGTACTACACAATTTAGGCTCTGAGTTTATAAAAAACAGTAAAAGAGTTGGGCCAGCCCTTGAGGAGTGTATAATGCTGCTTAATGGGAAAAAAAAAAAAAATTGGGCATATAAAAGTAGCTAATTATAAGTGCTTACTCTTGGATAGTCTGTTCTCTATCTGTGGGTTCTGTATCTGTGAATTCAGCTAACCCCAGATGGAATATAATTGGGGAAAAAAATGTCTGCACACTAAATATAGACTTTTTTTGACATTATTCCCTAAATAATGCAATAACTTGACACAATATTTACAGTGTATTAGAAAAGTAATCAAGAGATGATTTAGAACATATGAGATATGCAGGGATTATGTGCAGATACTGTGCCATTTTATTAAAGTACTTGAGCATCGGTGAATTATTTTATTGTTCAGTATTCAGAAAGCTACTTGCCCCATTTTACATACGTAAACTGATAGCCAGCTATCATGACATAGACCTATGTTTGAACCATCAAAAGTATAAACTTCTTGATGGTAGATTTGTGTTTTAGTCATTTTTGTATCTCCCAGATAATGGGTGCCTAATAATTTTCTGTCAGTTTGTTTTGGCTTTTGGGATCAAGGTTCCATAATTGTCTGATTGGGTCCTTTTTTCCTCTGTCTAGGTTACGGGTAAATTCCGGGGAGGTGTGAACCCCTTCACCAATGGCTGTTGTAACAATGTCAGCCGTGTACTCTGCAGTTCTCCAGCACCCAGGTATTTCTAACTGTTTTGACTAAAGTTAACTCTCAGACTTTTGTCTCCTTTGGGCTTAATCTGGTATGGGGAAAGACTGGTGGGAGATGGCCTTTTAAGAAGGGTTTTCTGTGTTAAAAAGGGACATCACTGCAAGAGACAGACATACCTATGCTTACATGGACTCTGTGAGTTCAGTTGATATGCTTGAGGTAAATTCCTTTGAGGCTTCAAGATGAATAAGATTTTGACTAGAGTACCACGAGCTGGGTCCCTGCTCATAAAGTCGTAGTCTTTTAAGTCTTGCTGTGTTATGGAATTTAATAAATTGATTTAGGGCTAACTTTTCTCTTGACCTACTAGGAACTTTTTTTTTGGGGGGGGGAGTTTCTGGGGGGAATTGAACCTAGAGCCATGTAGTCTATTCACTGATCTACATCCCCAGGAATGTTTCTTGTAAATACATCACACACAATAGGCAATCAGTAGATTTTTTTTTTAAGTTGGACATAATACATTTATTTATTTTTATGTGGTGCTGAGGATTAAACCCAGCACCTCGAATGTGCTAGGTGAGCACTCTACCACTGAGCCACAACCCCAGCCCCAGTAGATATTTTTAAGTGAGTAAATGAAAGCCTTCTCTCTTTACACTTAGGTATTTGGGGAGACCAAAGAAAGAAAAGACCATTGTAATCAGACCTCCTTTTCTTCGGCCGGAAGTGTCAGATGGGCAGATAACTGTGAAGATCATGGACAATGGCATCCAGGGAGAGCTGAGGAGAACTAAGGTGAGGAGTTTTGGGAAGTAAAACTAGGTAACTTGGGGATATCGCTCTCATGGCAAAGAGACGGGAACTTGCTTTTGGTTTACATCTTCCTTTTAGAATCACTGATTTGTGTTAAAATCACTTAGATACAAATCTTTTCTTCATTGGACTTTGTGACAATAGAAATTGAACTTGTTCATTTCCCTGTCTTCATAGGATTTCACAGCTTGCAGATGGTAGAAGCTCAGCAAGCAATTGTTGGTTGAAATGAACAAATACATGACAGAATTAAGTTCTTGTTGAACACTTTGTCCAAAACTGTCCCCATACTGACTCTTGTGCTTTGTCTTCCATTCCCATAGAAACATATAATTGACTTTCCAGTACCTCTTATGCAAATTTAGTACTTTGAGTTAACCAAATGACCAGTTCTTCAAATCTGATTTTACCTACCATAATTTTCTAGTCTAAGGGCAGCCTGGAGATAACAGAGAGTCAGTCTGCAGATGCAGAACCTCCACCTCCTCCTAAGCCGGACCTGAGCCGTTACACAGGGCTGCGAACACACCTCAGCCTAGCTACTAATGAGGGTAAGTGCTTCCTTGATCTATGAGATCCTAGAACTAGAAGACTGGTATGAGGTTACTTCTGTAAGACATAAAGAAAACAAGTAAAGGCTGGGAGATTCTACTTGTGTTGTGACTAAGAACACCCAACAGGAAATAGTAATAGTGCAGCTTTCTTTGAATAGCTGGAAGAGGAAGGATGCCATTTAGCAAGTTGGCAGTGAACTGGATTTTTGTGGGGGAAATGTCAACTTCTAGACAGATCAGTGTGTTTCCTAGGACCTGTTTGGTATATTCACCCACTTTGAGTTCTGGACTGTTCCCCCCCCCCCCCAGTACTGGGTTGAACCTAATGGGTATTGTACACTGAACTATATTCCTAGTCCTTTTTAAAAATTTTGAGACAGGATCTAGCTTTGATTGGCCTTGACTTTGAAATTTTCCTGCCTCAGCCTCCCTCAGTAGGATTGTACAGGTGTGTGTGTGTGTGTGTATGTATGTGTGTTACTAGGGTTGAACCTAGGGGTGCTTTACCACTGTGCTATGCTCCCAACCCATTTTTAAATTATTTATTTATTTATTTATTTAGTACCTGGGATTGAACTCGGGGGCACTCAACCACTGCGCCACATCCCCAGCCCTATTTTGTATTTTTTATTTAGAGACAGGGTCTCACTGAGTTGCTTAGCACCTCATCATTGCTGAGGCTGCCTTTGAACTCGAGATCCTCCTGTCTCAGCCTCCCTAAATTTTTTATTTTGAGACAAGGTCTTGCTAAGTTGCTTAGGGCGTAAGTTGCTGAGGCTACCCTTGAACTTGCAATCCTTCTGCTTCAGCCTCCTGAGTAGCATGAGCCTGGCTCCAGCGAGTACTTACTCTTGATTTCAGCAAAATTACGTTCCTTAGAGTTTTTCTTTTGCTGGGTATATCTGTCTGTTCTTATTTTCTCCTTCCTCCATATTTTAAGGAACCCTAGGAATATTAAGAAAATAGCTTATAAGTGTTTTTCCTGGGCTTTTCTACCTGCAGATAGCAGCCTCTTGGGCAAAGATAGCCCCCCAACACCTACCATGTACAAGTATCGGCCAGGTTACAGTAGCAGCAGCACATCAGCCGCCATGCCTCATTCCTCCAGCGCCAAGGTACTGTGTACTCTAGAAGTGGGGTTGTAATATACACCAACTCTTTGGGGGAAAAAACAAGCTGGTGAGAAGGAAAAGGCAGAAGGGAAGAGAAGAAATGGAAGATATTTTATGAATTGTTGGCCTTAGTAGAACTGAATTTCCTTGATAGTGTGTCCTTTATCAAAGAAGGAGCTACATGTTATCATATAGCATCGATTATAGTGGTCGGATCTGATTCCAAAACCTAATTCTGCCATCATAAGCAAGTTACTTACTTATACCTTCTCCAAGCCTCATTTTCTGCATCTTAAAATGAGAGATTATTTATTCCAGTTTATATATCTGAGTTAAGGAGTTAAACCAAATAATGCATGTAGAAGTTCTAAGCATACTACTGGCATATAATTCCATTCTTGACTCTTTTGGCTCTGGGATCTAGTATTAGTCACAGAGGAGCACTAAGTTTGTTTTACTTTCTTCCTTAGTTAAGTCGTGGGGACAGCTTAAAGGAGCCAAACTCAATTGCAGAAAGCAGTCGCCATCCCAGCTATCGTTCAGAGCCCAGCTTGGAACCAGAGAGTTTCCGTTCTCCCACCTTTGGCAAAAGCTTTCACTTCGATCCCCTATCCAGTGGTTCGCGCTCCTCCAGCCTCAAGTCAGCCCAGGGCACAGGTTTTGAGCTGGGACAGTTGCAGTCCATTCGTTCAGAAGGCACCACCTCCACCTCCTACAAGAGCCTGGCCAACCAGACACGCAATGGAAGCCTATCTTATGACAGCCTACTCACTCCTTCAGACAGTCCTGATTTCGAGTCAGTGCAGGCAGGGCCTGAGCCAGACCCGCCTTTAGGCTACACCTCTCCTTTCCTGTCAGCCCGGCTGGCCCAGCAACGGGAAGCTGAGAGGCACCCACGTTTGGTGCCAACCGGCCCAACACACCGAGAGCCCTCACCAGTCCGTTACGACAATCTGTCACGCCATATTGTGGCCTCCCTCCAGGAACGAGAGAAGCTGCTGCGCCAGTCACCCCCACTACCAGGCCGTGAGGAAGAACCAGGCTTGGGGGACTCAGGCATTCAGTCAACACCAGGCTCAGGCCATGCTCCTCGTACTAGTTCATCCTCAGATGATTCAAAGAGATCACCCTTAGGCAAGACTCCACTGGCACGCCCAGCAGTCCCCCGTTTTGGCAAACCAGATGGGCTAAGGGGCCGGGGGTTAGGATCCCCTGAACCAGGCCCAACTGCCCCATACCTGGGCCGATCCATGTCTTACAGCAGCCAAAAAGCCCCACCCGGTGTCTCTGAGACAGAGGAAGTGGCCTTGCAGCCATTACTGACACCCAAGTAAGTACTTGTACCACCCTGAACCTCAGCCAACTTAAAATTAGCATAGCACCATGCATAAGGTATCAGGGCTTTGCCAGTGCATTCTAATGTGTGTACCCAAGGGCATCCCTGATAGCTCCTCATTTTCATTCATTCCAGCTTCCTTTGGATATTTCCTCCCTAAGAAACTGAAGATTAATACTAATGCTGTTTTATAAAAATATTCTGAGGATCAGTATATAAGATAGCTGCTATTAGAGTGAATAGGGATATAGGGAATCAGCCTATTTTAAGCATGGCAATAAAATGAGAGATTATTTGAATAACAAAAATACATAGAGAAAAGTGCATTTGTTTTCCTCTTAACCAAATTTTAAACTGTACCTTACCTGTATTTTATGCCCCACTTCCTGACAACTGCTTTTTCTTTCCTTCCCAGAGATGAAGTACAGCTCAAGACCGCCTACAGCAAATCCAATGGGCAGCCCAAGAACATAGGCTCATCCTCTTCTGGCCCAGGCCAGCCACCTCTCAGTAGCCCCACAAGGGGAGGAGTCAAGAAGGTGTCAGGGGTGGGTGGTACCACCTATGAGATTTCGGTGTGAGCCTTCAGCGACTCTCCTCCCCCGTCTCTGCGCCTACACCAAAGGGCCCCAGGTGGCCACCTTCCTTCCCTCAAGGGGCTCCCCTCCCCTGCATGGACATTTTTTAAACCACTGATTCCAAGGAGATGAGGTGCGTTTTATAAAATGCAGTGGGGCTGGGGAGTTGGAGAGTTGGGGCCCTGAGACTGGGGTAGCAATCCCCTTTTACCTTCTAAGACCTTCCCTTCCTTAATCCCTGGACCAGACTCAGTGGACATTTGTGCAATTGCTCGCCCTGGAGGGAACCAGATCATTTTTAAAACCAGAAATAATTTTTTTTATTATTGTTACGGATTCTATTTTTTTCCTCTTCTGCGTTACCAGGTGTGTGTGTACATATATATATATATATATATATATAAATATCAAAGAAATTATATATCTATCCTGGGATGGGAAAATGAGGGAGGGATACACAAAGGAGGGGAGATTCTACCTTTCCCCTTTCCTCAGACCAGCAGGAAAAGAGACATCCAGGTCTTCCTTTTTTCCCATGGTTCCCTCTTGTCCCAGTTACCAACTAAGGAAATAGCACCCCCTGTTGGTGTTGATTAGGAAAGAAACCTGGGGAGAGGTGAGTCTGGGATCTTGGTCAGAACAGACTTGGAGAGAGCTAGCTTTCAATGTTCATTGGCATTTAATTTCCCCAGGAGGGGTCAGAGCTCCATGACACTGGTGGTGGTGGTGGTGGTGATGGTGGTGGAGGTGGAGGAGGAGGATCAGGAAGAGAACTTGACCTAGCTCAAAAAATAATACCGGATAATCCCCCTTCTTGGGGGAGAGGGATTTAGAGTGGCTTCTTCAGTGAGCCCCTCATAACTTCCCCCTAGCTTACATGGTTGACGTGATTTAAAAATCAAAGAAGGCCAGGAAAGAAAAAAAGCAATATTTTTCATCACATGCCAAAAATGGGATAGAGCAAAGGAGTGACAGGCCTAGGCCCCTCCGAGTATCCCTTAGGGGTTACCCCTCAGCCCATCTAAGTATGGTGCTGGGTAGAGGGGATACCTGGGTTCTGACCTCTAAATAGGGAAGACCCCAACCTCTACACAGAGGACCTTTTATTTTTTATTCTGATTAGCCATTTTAAACCAACAAGGAATAAAAAGAAATCCTGATCTAACCAGCTCCCACTGACTTGTGTTTTGTCTGGTTAAAGTAGGGTGAATGATCTCTGGTGGGAAGTCATCACAAAGAAAACCTCATCTGCTTCTCTGGTCTCAGCCATCTTTAAGCTGGACATAAAGAAATTTACATATAACAGCAGCTCCTGTTTTTATTTGGGTGAAACTTTGCAACTACAAAAACCTTGTCATTTCAAAGCTTAGGGAACTCTTGTCACAGTTGTTGTTTGTCTCTGAAAATAAGGTTCCTTTTGGATACAGCCAAATGTAAGACAGTATGAATGCAGGTTGACTGGATATGGGTGGCAGGTCAACCAATTAACACACATTGTCTTCTATTTGTCAAAAGCAAAGGATGGTGCCCTAATTTTAAATAATCGTCTTCAGACACTAGATTTCAAGAAACAGGCCAGAACCCTGTTTTCACTCTGTAGCATCAACTCTTTCCTGAAGGGAATTGAATGAGTGGTTTTTTACTCAGAGATCTGGTTCATATTAACTGATTTTAACTGTTTTATCAGACATTACTTCAGGTCAGTGCTGCACACTGTTATCCTCCCAACTCTGGAGGCTGAGGTAGGAGGATCACAAGTTCAAGGCCAACCACAGCAATTTAGTAAGACCCTGCCTCAAAAAGGGGGACTGGGGTTGTGGCTCAGCAGTAGAGTGCTCGCCTAGCACGTGTGAGGCACTGGGTTCAAGCTTCAGCACCACATAAAAATAAATAAAATAAAGGTATTGTGTCTAAATACAATTAAAAAATATTTTAAAAGGGGTGGAGCTGGGGATATGACTCAGTGGTAATGTGCCCCTGGGTTCAATCCCTAGTGCCCACCCCCATCCCCAAAAGAAAACCAAAACCAACCCCCTCTCCCTTTTTGAGGCTCTAGGGATTGAACCAGGGCCTCTCGTATCTTATGCAAGTATTCTACCACTGAGGTACATCCCCAACCATTTTTACAGGGTCTCACTGAATTGCCCAAGCTGGCCTCAAAATCGTGATCCTCCTGCCTTCTAAGAAGCTGGGATTCCAGGCATGTGTCACTGTGCCTGGCTATTTTACAACTTGATGGCTATTTTAGGCTGCCTTTATTGTTGCTATATTAGAAACTTGGAAGTGTTTTCAAAGCAGCCAAATAATTCCAATTCCTAACTAAGGAAAGAAGCAGGTGAAATTATTTTTTAAAAAAGACTAGAAGTGGGCTGAGGTTGTAGGTCAGAGGTAGAGCACTCCCCTTATATTCGGGAGGCACTGGGTTGGATCCTCAGCAACACATAAAAATAAAATATTGTGTCCACTTATAACTAAAAAGTAAATATTTTTAAAAAAAAAAAAGACCAGAAGCATTTGCCTTTCCTCCCAGAGGTTCATTTCAAAAAAATCATAGGCTTCTGACTAAAAACCAATCTTGCTGAAATACACTGGTGATTGTGGATGCCTTTTTAGTTGGCTAATTTATTTCAAAATAAAATAGACCTGGAGCACACTGTTGACCCCCTAATTGGTTCAACTGTTCAGATGGAGCATGAAGATTTATCCAAGCACTTGGTTTATCCTGTTATGTGTTTGCTATGGAAAGTATTAGCAAGCACTGCCTCACTTTTTTCCACTGGGGACCATTTTCCTTGTTTAATTTTCATTGTTTCTCTGCTAACGAGATCATGTAATGACAAGACTCAAGTCCCTTCTGATCTTAGCAATGCTTTTTAAACCCTTACTTTCACAGAAAGGCACTTACCTCTTAACAGGCAGCCACACTTCAGTCAGTTTGATAAATTAAAAAATTTTTTTTTTTTTTTTTTTTTTTTTTTACGAAAAATCCTAACAAACCAAGTCCTGAAATCAGACAAATTGCACAGGAGAGAAAAGAAATAGGAAGCTTCCTGGGAGAGGAAGAGATGTCCATGAGAAAGCCAACAGGGCTGAGCCTTACATGCCCTTCTCTCTTCTAATGTATTATTCTTAATAAAGTACAGCAGGAGCTGGTCTCTGTCCACACTGCTGGATGCTCTCAAAGCAGCATCCCAAGAGCCTGGAAGATAGCTTTTGTTAGCAGATTCAGTACTGCAGGAAAAGCCAGAGTCCAGTGATTCTGTTAACGGAGGCTGCTGCTGCTGCTGGCCTGGGAGCTGCCCATACCTGGATGGTCTGGACTATGTCGGTTCTGAGGGAGACAAAGAAAGGGTAAAAACATTTAGGAACTATCTTGGCCTTGACCAGTGCTATGTAAGAAAAAAAACGTCTTGCGTTTTCAATCTTAGGTCAACTTCAAGCAAAGGATAAAATCTTTAGGACAGGGTGAAATATAAGGAAACTCATTGGGCTGTAGCAACAGGCCTCCACCCTACCTTCTTTTTCTTCTTTTCTTTCTTCTTCCTTTTCCTATCAGGATCCTCTTCTTTTTTCTTTTTCTTCTTTTTGTGATCCGAATCAGATGGTGTTTCTGTAAGGTGACATTAGATGCTTATCACCTCTACAGCTCAAAATCCTCTACTGCTATGAACTCTGAAGGCTACAGCAAAACCTCAAGTCAGGGGCAAATGCTTTTTTCTAAATGGCCAGGAAGAACAAAGTGCTGCTAAAGACCCTCTCCCAAGTCAATGTTTGCCCAAGAGACCCCAGAATATCAGTCATCATCTTCAGGAGATTTAAGAGTCCACACTCTTGTAGGAAACTAACTGGGATTAACTGGAAGGCCAAACCAGATTGAGAAGGTCACATTTTCTTGCTTTTGAATAGAATTGCTTCTTACCTGGGGGGACAGGATCCTGGGTACGGCTCTGTTTGTGTTTGTGTTTATTCTTCTTCTTGGGAGGCTGAATGTGCATCAGACGACACTGCTCGGGCAACTGAAAGAACCAAAGGAAGGGCCAGATGACTAAGAGGAAATGCCCTGCTCCTGTCATCTATTCTGCTTAGTAAATTATGAAGGAACAGACTTGAACAGAAAAGCCACCTCCATGCGTCTTAGGTCTCATCATCATTTGTCTTTCTCCTCCCCAAGAGAGGACTCACCGGGCCAGTATGGAGGCGGAAGCCAGAGAGCATGGTCCCTGTGATAGGATTAAAAGAGCCACCAAGAATAGGTGGCTTCTCAATGAGGGAACGGAGGCTGCTGTTATCATGGGAACCAGGCAGATCAATCATCCCTGGCAAGTCAGGCAGGAAATTACTTAGCTTCTCCTTCACCTTCTTTCCACAGAATTTATTATAGTCATGTTCCAAGTTGTAATGTGTGATCAGATTGGTGCTGCCTGTCAGCTCTGTACTACCTAGACAACACAGAATAATAAGAGATTAGTAATAAAAACAGATTTTTTTGTCATTGACCTAGAGGGAAAGCAAAGGATTATATTTTAACCTAGATAAGGAATCCTAAATGAGAATCACAAAAATTTAAACTGATTTATAAAGCAAGAAACAAAGCAAAAGTAAATTACAGGTTGACCACCCTGAGTCCAAAAACCTAAAATCTGAAATGGCTGGGAAATTGGAAACTTTTTGAACTCCATCATAAGACTTTTTGTTTCAGATTTTGAAGCATTTCAATTTCAGATTTTTGGGTTACAGAGCTCAACTGATAAAATCTATACATTCCAAAATCTGAAAACCTATGAAATCTGAGACACTTCTGGTCCCAAGCATTTTAAATAAGGGGCAGTCAATCTATAATATATAATAAGCACTAAAGACATAGTTGGGCATAGTGGTGTATGCTTGTAATCCTGGCTACTTGGGAAGTGGAGACAAAAGTATCAAGTTTGAGGACAGCCTCAGTAACTCAGACTTGTCTCAAAAAATAAGAAGGAATGGGGATATATTTCAGTGGTAGTGTGCAGAATTTAATCACCAGTACCCACCCCCTCCCCAACATACACAAATAATAATAGTACAGAATGGTAGTAGAAGTGAAGAAAGGGTAAAAATCTAAGCAGGGCATACTGCTCTAGCCCAATGAAGGAGACACTCCTTGAACTAATCTGAACAATAATTCACATGACACTTATGTTTTTATAAGTGCTTTTCATAAAATTTACCAGTGAGACCAGGTGCAGTGGTGCAGGCCTGTAATCCTAGCAGCTTGGGAGGCTGAGGCAAGAGGACCACGAGTTCAAAGCCAGCCTCAGCAACTTAGTGAGGCCCTAAGCAACTCACTAAATTATACATTCAGTCCTTTATTTTTATTTTGAGACAGGCCTTGCTAAGTTGCTGAGGGCCTCACTAATGCTGAGGCTGACCTCAAACTTGTGAGCCTTCTACCTCTGCCTCCTGAACCATTGCCACCACATCCAGTTTTTTTTTTTTTAATAGCAAAAAATATGAATCACCTTCACATTAAAAAAAAAAAAAGATTTGGGGGCTGGGGTTGTGGCTCAGTGGTAGAGTGCTCACCTAGCATGTTTGAGGCGCTGGGTTCAATCCTCAGCACCACATAAACAAACAAATAAATAAATAAAGGTGTTGTGTATGGGGCTGGGGATGTGGCTCAAGCGGTAGTGCGCTCGCCTGGCATGCGTGCAGCCCGGGTTCGATCCTCAGCACCACATACCAACAAAGATGTTATGTCCACCGAGAACTAAAAAAAAAAAAATATTAAAAATTCTCTCTCTCTCTCTCCTCTCTCACTCTCTCTAAAAAAAAAAAAAAAAAAGGTGTTGTGTTCAACTACGAAAAAAAGAAAACTAAAAATATATTTTTCCCACTAGTTATGAGTACCTAACATTTCTACTCTTTTTGTTTTGTTTTGTTTTCTTTTTTTGATATTAAAGATTGAATCCAGGGGTGCTTTACCACTGAGCTGCACCTCCACCTTTTTATTTGAGACAGGGTCTCACTAAATTGCTGAGGCTGGCCTCAAACTTGTGATCCTGCTTCAGCTCCTGTGTTGCTGGGATTACAAGCATACATCACTGCACACATCTCTACTTGTAAAGATGTTACTGTTACCAATATCTTTATTCTTCCTCATGCCAAGTATTAATATTTCACTTAGAAGACAGAATTTTTTTGGGGGGGGGCGGGGTGGGTTCTGGGATTGAATTCACTGGTATTAATCACTGGGCCACATCCCTAGCCTGTTTCTGTATTTTAGAGACAGGGTTTCGCTGAGTTGCTAAGTGCCTTGATAAGTTGCTGAAGGTGGCTTCTAACTTGTGATCCTCCTGCCTCAGCCTTCTGAGCCACAGGGATTACAGGTGTGTGCCACCACTCCTGGCTGACAGAAATGTTTGATTACAAGTGGACAACTAGAATCCTAATTCTGACTGTCTTCCATACCACAGTTCCTCAAATGAAAACATTGAAAAGTTTAAAAATACATGGAAGGCATTATCAATATAAATACTGTATTGCTGATTTTTTTCAAAGAATATAAACTTACTAGAACTTGATGAAGACTGAGTAGCAAGGGCAGAAACATCTAACCTATAACTTCATCTGTAATTATGATCGTCACATGGATACAAATGACAAGTGGCTTGTTTATAATCATTCACTTGGGGAAAACTCAGGTTCTAACTGACTATGAGCCCCCTGAAGACAGAAAGTGTCTTGTTTATTCATGCATTGCTAATGCCCAGCATGGTACACATGTTAACTACTCAATAAATATTAAATGAACAAGGTACTTTTACTCTATGTGTTTGGGTCTTACTCCATACTTTTCCTTCTTGTTATTGCCAAAAATCTCAGAAGAATGGTCTAATTGTAATGGCAAGAGACTTAGTGTCATGGTAAACGTCCTCTAACTCTGGGCACTACCTCCTGCCATTACTGTCTCTTGATTTTTTGCCCTGACAGCTCTCCTCCTTCCAAATGGTTTTACTTAAGGCTCAAGGTGAGAAGGCCCTCACTTTTTCTAAACTTTTTTAATAAGAGTTCAACTTTCTGTTTTTACTATTAGTTCTAAGAAGATAATTTATAAACTTTTATCCCCGGCCCTGACTCACTCAAAAACAAAATCTTGCTCTTCCATCACTTTTTTAGTCAACTCCATGCAGGTGTGATGTTTTTTTCCTTAAAATTCCAAATACTGCCCTCATCACCCATGGCTTCTCTATTTTATGGGTCACTTCTCTTTCACTCATGGGTTCCACCCCAGTACAAGAAAAAAGGGTAGGGGGGACAAGAGAATAAAGAAACTGGTAGACACCAATTACCAATCAAAGGATAGTCAACTTTTTTTTTTTTTTTTTTGGTACCAGGGATTGAACTCGGGGGCACTCGACTACTAAGTCACATCCCCAGCCCTATTTTGTATTTTTATTTAGAGACAGGGTCTCATTGAGTTGCTTAGCACCTCACCATTGCTGAGGCTGGCTTTGAACTCATGATCCTCATGTTTCAGCCTCCAAGCTGCTGGGATTAAAGGCATGTGCCACTGCATCGGGCTGATAGTCAAACAACTTCTTTTTTTTAGTCAAACTTCTTTACACTTCAGTTTTTTAAACTAGAAATGAAGATAAATAATGCCTACCTCAAAGGGCAATTCTAAGTACTAAACAGCATTACATATGTGTGTCTCCCAAGTCATGATATGGTAATAAGACTTGAAATGAACTGAAAGGCATCCTGGAGACTTAACATGTCCAAAATAACTTGTGATTTCTACCATCTAAAACTTATTCTTTCTTCATATTCCAGTCTCAGACTACCATCCACCCCATTCCTCAAGTCAAAATCTTAAATTATCAATTCCTCCCTTTGCTTCACTTCTATATGTGATTCTTCATTCCTGTCAGCTCTACCTCTAACATGTATCCTGTATCCATTCACTTTTCCTGAACTACTGAATGGTAGCTTCTGACTGATTAATCCAATTTTTGTTGTTCATGGAGCTGTTTGGGTAATTAAAAATAAATGATTGGGCTGGGGATGTGGCTCAAGCGGTAGCGTGCTCGCCTGGCATGCATGCGGCCAGAGTTCGATACTCAGCACCATATACAAAGATGTATATGTGTCCGCCGAAAACTAAAAAAATAAACATTAAAGAAATTCTCTTTAAATAAAATAAAATAAATGATCATGTCACCCCATGTTGGCTTCTCTTATAACTTAAAATCTAAATGCCTTCTAAAGGCCTCTGCCCAGCTTTTCCTCTTCACCCTGCCCTTGTTCACTTCACTGGCGTCCAGTGGGTCTTCTGTCCCTCGGAGATTCCAAGCATTTTCTTACATTAGGACTAGCTTATCTAATTTTGTGTATACCTAGAAGTATCTCTCCTTCTGTACATAGTAGCAGGATCTTTGTCTATGCTCAATTTTAGCTCAAATGCTATTTACTCAGAGAGAATGCTATGATCATTTCAGCTAAAATAGTTCTGCCCTCAATTATTTATGTCTGTTCCTCATACAGGCGAGCGGCTACTGCTTGAGCCACATCCCCAGCCCAATCATTTATTTTTAATTACCCAAACAGCTCCATGAACAACAAAAATTGGGTTAATCAGTCAGAAGCTACCCTTCAGTAGTTCAGGAAAAGTGAATGGATACAGGATACATGTTTATATTTCATCTCTTTTGCTGACATGTAATCTTCAAAAAGGCAAGGATCTTATCAATCTTATTCACACTGTATCTCCAGTGTTTAGAATAGTGCTTGATAAATAGTGCTTAACAAAATAATTTTTGTATTCTTGTGGTACTGTCACTTGAATCTAGAACCTTATGGATGCTAGGCAAGTGCTCTCTCACTTAGCCACATCCCCAGTCCCCCAAATAAGTTTTTGAATGGAAGAATTTGGTTCAGTTCTAGTACCCTCTTTTAGTAGATGGATTGTTGAACTTCTGGGAAGGCAGGCAACTTGCTTCAAACAAAATTTGTGTCCCACATAAACTAAAACCTTAGGTCCCCAGAGAAGTTAAATCTGGCTTCTAAAGTTCCAACTTTTTTTTTTCCTAGACCGCCACAAGTCAGTGACAGAGCCTGGCTTTAGCACGAAAAACAGTGCAGAGATGCATGGCCACTCGCCCCCAATCAATGCCATAAATTCAAGCTATTCCTTTGTGAATCCTAACAGCCTTTCCGACTTTGAGCTGCACATCTGGCCAAGCTTTGCCTAGGTTACTTCGCACCGCAGAGAAACACATAGCCACGCCCATTACCTCCTATGTATGATCTGATTGGCTGACTTCGGCCAGGCCTAGTACTCACCTGGCAGTTCCCTCATTAGGTAAAAGGGGCCACAACCAGCCGCTGACTTGTCTGCACCCGAAGGGGCGGTGGCCGCGGATGAAGGCGGGGCTGTGCCGGGTCCCCCGCCCGGAGGAGGTGGAGGTGGAGGTGGAGGTTTTCCTGGTCCGAAGCCGAGTGCAGTTGGAGGCGGTGGTGGGTCAGCTTGAGCTCCGAATAGCGCCGTGAAATTCTCCATCGTCCCCACAGCCGCGGCGCTGCCTTGGTGTCTGTGGCGTTAGTGATATTCATTGGACAATCATTTCACCGGGTACCGCCCTCTTCCTTTAGGAGCCTCCTATCATTGGATATTGCAAGCCACGCCCACCTCATTTCGGCAACTACTTCCGTCGCTCTACGAAAACGTTCAGGAAGTGCTGTCTAACTTTCTTAAATTCTTCTCTGATACCTCGACTCACCACAGTCGCATACCAATAAGATGACCTAGATTAAAAAAACGACAGCTGTATTGGCCAATAAAGTATGAATCCTCTTTTCAGGTCTGACCTGCCTCAACATCCAATCAGAGATCTACTTCCGGGCCCAGAGGCGGTGCACCTTGAGACTTGGTCCAATAGAAGTCTCAGTGGTGCTCGGGAGGCTCAACTACAGACGGCAGAGAGCGGCGGGTGCAGCTAGGGCCGGAAAGATGGCGGTCCTGGCACCTTTATTTGCTCTCTTGTATTCGGTGCCGAGGCTTTCACGATGGCTGGCTCGACCTTACTGCCTGCTGTCTGCTCTGCTGTCTGCCGCCTTCCTACTTGTGAGAAAACTGCCGCCGCTCTGTCACGGTTTGCCCACCCAACGCGAAGACGGTAATCCGTGTGATTTTGACTGGGTGAGCGCCCCCTGTCTCAGTAGCGCACGACCTTGACTGTCCATGCCCTGCCAGGTGCACCTGGGAGCCTCAGGGTTCACCTTTCTGAGAACGCTTGAGTGTTTGAGCCTGCAGCAGGCTTATAGACCGAAGGGTGTAGATCCCGGGTCGTCATCGAGTCTCAGCCTGTGTGTTTAAGATGGGGAAATGGGGCCGGCTAGTTATAGCCCCTGCACAGCAGCATCCCAGTATTCTCTTACACTTGGATGTATGCTTAGCGTTGTACCATTCATTTAGTCAACAGCCTTACCCAAACTCTACACATGTGTAGGTTTTTACACTGCTGCTTGTTGTGTAAAGCCCTCTGAGGAGCCAGTAGTACAAGGCGAGCAGTAGTATTTCCGTTTTTTAAAATTTTATTTTTGCGGTCCTGGAGATGGAACCCAGGGCCTCTTGCAGAACCAGAAAGTGCTATACCACTGAGCGGCATCCCAGTCCTCCATTGATCTCATCATGGTTAGGCGACTTCTCAAGGTCACAGAACTGCTGATATCCTGAGAAACTACTCTGATGGTCACAATACTGCACACTTGATAAGCCATTTCTAAATTCGATAAACTTTTGCAGAGTGAACACTCTGTGTTAAGCACTGTGCACGATCCCAAGGATGCAAAATTGAAAAGAATTTGGGTTGGGGATATACCTCAGTTGGTAGAATGCTTGCCTTGCATGCACAAGGCCCTGGGTTCAATCCCCAGCACCGCATGCACACACACAAAATTGAAAAGGATTTGAGATCTATTGTGAAGAAATCTATTCTAAGCCCCTTGCTGTGCTTTCTAGGTGGGAGTGGAGGCACCTCTTTTAAAAAATGTGAGCCAGGGGCTGGGGATGTGACTCTAGCGGTAGCGAGCTCGCCTGGCATGCGTGCGGCCAGGGTTCGCTCCTCAGCACCACATACCAACAAAGATGCTGTGTCCGCCAAAAACTAAAAAACAAATATTAAAAAAATTTTCTCTCTCTCTCTCTCTCCTCTCTCTCTCTTAAAAAAAAAAAAAAAATGTGAGCCAGGCTCCTGTGGCCCACCCTGTAATCCCAGTTGCTCAGAAGGCTGAGACAGGAGGATTGTGAGTTCAAAGCCAGCCTCAGCAAAAGCGAGTCTCAAGCAACTCAGTGAGATCTTGTCTGGAAATAAAATACAAAATAGGGCTGGGGATGTGGCTCACTTGAAGCTGTATCTCATGCTAAAGAGCTGTACCTGTAGAATTTCTGTCTTTTTCCCCCCCCAGCTCCAAAAGTGAATCTTGACTTTCACCAGAACCCGTTTTCTTATTTTCTTTCCCCCTCCCTTGTTTATTCTTCAGGTTTTTCTTGACAGAATTATTGGTTGGAATTGATTTCAAAAGATCATGTGATTTCAAAAAGATCCTTTTTAAAATATGATGTTTTATGTACATTAAAGATAATGGGTTTCAATAAACTCAAAAGGGTATATGGATAGTAATAAGGATTTTAATAAATGTAGGAGACCTTTTTTAAAAAAATATTTTTTAGTTTTGTAGATGGACAGAATACCTTTATTTCTTCTTTTTTTTTTTTTTTTTTTTTTTAGAGAGAGAATTTTTAATATTTATTTTTTAGTTCTCGATGGACTCGATGGACACAACATCTTTGTTTGTATGTGGTGCTGAGGATCAAACCCGGGCTGCACCCAGCCCTACCGCCTGAGCCCCATCCCCCACCCCATCTTATTATTCTTGATAGCCAGTTTTTGTTTTCATGGAAGAGTCCTAGTTTACTAATTCAACTTGGTGATTGGGAAGTTAGGAAATGAAGGTAAACTCCAAAGTTTTAGTTGTTAAACGTATTTAAAACATTTCTATTTTATTAAACAAAAGGGAAAAATAAAAATCAAGCCTTTATTTTTTTTTCTGTATATACTTACTGTCTTTCATGGTAATCAAAAGATTTGATAAAGGAATAATGATTTCTTTTTCTTTTTTTTTTTTTTTGGTCTTGAATGTCAAACCAAGGGCCTTGCCCAGGCACTCTACTACTGAACCATACCCTCAGCCCCATGTTCATTTCTTAATAGAAGAATTTGAGCTAATAAGTACAGAGGAATGACAGAATTTAAAAGTCATTATTTAGGCCTTTAATAAAATCAGAGATCTTAATGATCATTTGTGGATGCTGAAACCATCAGATGAAATGTTAATGTGTCTCTTGGAGTGCTGTAGGAGGAAGACTATCTAACACTACTTATGGTGTATATTTTTGCCAAAAGATTTAAATTTCATTGAATTCAAATCTCTAAAGCTCATTACCACTTTACAATAAATATGGGAAATATAAGGTCATCATTAAAACACATACTGTGAGTATCAAGCTGATAAATCTAGAAAACTGGGCAAGTCAACAGTACCAATGACTCATTATCTTCAGTTCATCCTGGGTGTGGTGGCACATGTCTGTAATCCCACCAACTGAAGAGGCTGAGCCTGGAGGATTTCAAGTTTGAGGTCAGCCTGGGCAAACTTAGTGAAACCCTGTCTCAAAATTAAAAGGGTTAGGGATGTACCTCAGTGGTAGAGCACCCCTGGGTTCAATCCCCAGTATGGAGAAGAAAAAAATTTTTTTTTCAATGGATATATAACCTGAGATTAAAAAAAAAAAAGGGAGAGCTCGTATCCATTAAAAATTAAAGAAAATGGGGCTGGGGATATAGCTCAGTTGGTAGAATGTTTGCCTTGCATGTACAGTCCCTGGGTTCAGTTCCCCAGCACCCGCCCCCCTCAAAAAAAAAAATTTAAAGAAGCCCATCAATGCTGGGGATGTGGCTCAAGCGGTAGCGTGCTCGCCTGGCATGCGTGCGGCCCAGGTTCAATCCTCAGCACCACATACCAACAAAGATGTTGTGTCCGCCGAGAACTAAAAAAAAATAAATATTAAAAATTCTCTCTCTCTCTCTCTCTCTCTCTCCTCTCTCTTTAAAAAAAAAAAAAAAAAAGAAGCCCATCAAGAGTGGTACATACCTGTAATCCCAGCAGTTTGGGAGGCTAAGGTTTGTAATTAAGCATGGTTTCAGGAATCCCACTGAGGGTTATTAGAATGTTTCCCCTGTGAATAAAGGGGGACTACACACAATAACATTTTTACACACAATAACATTTTGAAACGGGATCATTTGAATAAAGACAATTGGGAATTATTGTGTTGGGTATGTATGTGATATATGAAAAACAAAACTCAGCTTTTACTACTATACTCTAGCAACGCAGAACTTTTTTTTTTGTTTGTTTCGTTTGTTTGTTATTTGTTTAAGTCCTGGGGATCAAACCCAGGGCCTTATGTATGTTGGGAAAGCACTCTACCACTATATCTCTAGCCCCACAGGATATTTCTTTGATTTCTGGTTTAGGAAATAAATATTATTTGGGGATTTCTTCTTATTAAACCAATCATTTTTTTCTTTTTAAAATATTTTTGGTTGTAAATAGACATGATATCTTTACTTTTTAAGTGGTGCTAAGACTTGAACCCAGTGCTTCACATGTGCTAGGCAAGTGCTTTACCACTGAGCCCCAGCCCATAACCAATCATTTCTGTAACAGATATCATCTGGATGTGTTCTAATTCAATTTTATTCTGATATCATCTACGTAGAGATAGAGTCAGATCCCCACGGGTTGAGGGCTTCTTCCTATAAGACTACTTCTATTTCAGATGCCATTAAGAAGCAATAGGGAGCTGGGGTCCTAGTGCAGTGATAGAGTGCTTGCCTATTGTATGTGAGGCACTGGATTTGATTCTCAGCATCACATATAAATAAATAAAGATCCATTGACAACTAAAAAATATTAAAAACAAAACAAAACCACAAGCAATAGGTTGTCACCTATACTTTTGACTAATAGCTATAAAAAGGGGTTCCCAGTATGCACTTTTTAGATTTGACTAATTTGCTAGAGCTCACAGGGAAACGTTTTACTTATATTTACTGGCATACTAATAAAGGATATTACAGAGGCTGTAGATGTAGAGATGCATAGGGTGTGGTTTTTTGAGAAGGCGTAAGCAGCCTCCTCAAGGAACCTCATGTGTTTAGCCCTTTAGAAGCTCCCCCATTTTTCCAGTTTTTATGGAAGCCTTACAATGTAGGTAATGATTGGTTAAATATTGGGCATTGGTGATCAACTTCAGCCCCTTTCTGGAGGTTAGAGGGTAAGACTGAAAGTTCCAACATTAATCATGGCTTGGTCTTTCTTGTGACCAGCCTTTGTCCTCATTAGCACATAAGTTATTTAGCCTTCCATCACTATGAGATAATCTTAAAGAGGTAATCAGTTATGAATACCTGAGATAATTAACTTATAAAGAGAAAAGGTTGATTTTGTTTCATTTATTTTGTGGTTTCATCTGTGGTTAGTCTGATTGCTCGTAGGCTTGTGGCCAGGCAGTGTGGGGAGCCATCCTCACACGTGACTGGGCAACTCCCGGATTGGGTGTGAGCCTCTCTGGCTAAACTGTGTCGTAGCTTTCCCGGCCCTCTCCTGGTGCGAGAGCCTGTCCGTGTGGGGGTGTGACTGACCACTGACTCGGAGGCCAATCACTGACCCTGACCTTGGAGTGCTGCCCCCCTCAAACTTCATTGGATGGAATTCTCCCCTGAATTTCTTGTTCTCCAATAAAAGGCCACTCCCTGGCGTGTTCCCTCTCTTTGTCTCCTGCTAGCCCTGAATAAGCCTTGCTGCCCTACCGGGTGGTTCGAGGTGACAACCAGAGGGGGAGCCGTCTCGGACCTGGTCATAGAAAAAGGTAATTGAGTCTGTGTGTTTATTTTGATCTTACTAGCTAACTTTTATGCCAAGAACCTCTTTAATGAAACCAGTGCGCTGGTCGCATGGTGGAAAGGCAGCACATCATGGCAGGAGCATATGGTGGAGCAAAACCACTCACCTCGTGATCAGGAAGCAGAGAGAGCAAGGGGACCCAGGGTCCTACAGTCCCCTTCAGGTGTACACCCCCAATGGCCTAAAAGCCTCTCAGTAGGATTACCTCCTCCTTGTAGCATCACCTTGGGAACAAACCATTAACACATGGACCTTTGGGGGATATTAAAGATCAAAAACTATAGGGTATAGGGTTGTGCATGCCTATAGTCCCAGCTATTTGGGAGGATAAAGTAGGAGGATCTTGAGCCCTGGAGTTTGAGACTAGCCTGGTAACAGTGAGACCTTGTCTCAAAATAAATTTTTTTAAAAGATGCAAACTACAGCTGGGTGTGGTAATGTATTTCTTTAATTCCAGTGACTCGGGAGGCTGAGATAGGAGGATTAGAACTTTGAGGCCAGCCTCAGCAGCTTAGCAGGACTACATCTCAAAAAATAAAAAAGGCCTGGGAGATGTAGTTCAAGTCCTAGTACCAAAAAAAGAATCCAACTGTTGAAACACATAAAAGACACTTGTTCCTCCAGAGATTTCAAGCATTTTAGGAACTATATGTCAAGAAACAAGATGAAGACCAAATATATATATTTCATATTATTATAGTATAGTTATGGTACTGTGTTGTGGTTAAAAATTAGAAAAAAGTGAGGCGGGAATGTAGCTTAGTGATAAGAGTCTCACCTAGCATGTGAGAGACCCTGAGTTTGATCCCCAGCACTGCAAAAACAAACAAAAGTGTCCTTATGTGTAAGAGATACACACTAAAGTTTCACACATGAAATGAGGTAATTGGAATTTGCTTCAAGTTTTTTCCATCATAAAAAGTGGGTAGCATAGACATATGAAATACCACATTTTCAAAATGTTGGTTACTGTTTTAGCTGGGTAGTAGGGGTTAATTAAAGTATCCTCTCAGGCTGCCAGTATAGCTCAGGAAAGAACATGAGCTTGGCATCACAGGTCCTGAACTTTAATCCTCAGCACTCCTCTCCCCCACAAAAAAATATCCTCCCTACTTTTGTGTATGTTTGAAATTTTACTTAATGAAAATTTTGTTTTGTTTTGGAAGAGCCGTGAAAAGATTTAAAAACTGTGAACAGAGATGTACAAAGAGGCCTGTGCTTCATCTAGTCATTCTGGAACCCATTCTCCTTCCATCTTCTTCCTATAGTCTTTTCTCTCTTTCTTTTTTTGGTACTGGGGACTGAACTCAGGGGCACTCAACCACTGAGCCACATCCCTAGTCCTATTTTGTATTTTATTTAGAGACAGGGTCTCACTGAGTTGCTTAGCACCTTGCCATTGCTGAAGCTGGCTTTGAACTTGCGATCTTCCTGACTCAGCCTCCCGAGCCACTGGGATTACAGGTGTGCACCACCATGCCCGACCTATAGCTGTCTCTTATCTTAGTACCATGGAACTAGTGGATGAAGAAAAAAAACTGGAATGCAAGGCACACTCTTTTTTTTTAACTGTCTGAGTACAGAAGTGGCAAATCATTTCCACTCAGTAATACAGCACTACCAAGATGCAAGGTGATTGGGAGAGAGTCTAGTTGCTGATGCCTAGGGGAAAAAGGAAATAAAGTTTGGAGTACTCATTACCAGTCCATCTTTTAGAATGCTCCTTTTTTGGTTCTGTATTTGTATTTGGTCTTCTGATTGACCATAGTTCTTCTCTCTTTTTGTTTTTTTGGTACTGGGAAGTGAATCCAGGGGCACTTAACCACTGAGGCCACATCCCCAGCTCATTTTTATTTTTTGAGACAGGGTCTCACTAAGTTGCTGAGGCTGGCTTTGAACTTGCCATCCTCTTGCTTCAACATGCTGAGCCACTGGATTATAGGCGTGTGCCACTGTGCCTGGCCTCTTTCATTTATTTATTTGAGAGAGGGAGAGAGAGAGAAAGTGTGTGTGAGGGGTGTGTGTGTGTGTGTGTGTGTGTGTGTGTGTGTGTGTGTGTGTTGCTCGGAATTGAACCCAGGACTTTGCATGTGCTAAGCCTGTGATCTTCCCACTGAGCTACATTCTCAATCCTTAAATCCTAATTCAGACCCACCCAATTTCATTCATGAAAACCCTAATATTTGCTTCAGGTATAATATTTACTATAGTCTGTCATAATCCCGCATTCCCATTTTACATGTCCATATCTAAATTCAATTAGTTACTTTTCTTTTTGGTACTGGGGATTGACCCAGGTGTGCTTAACAAAAGCACATATCTCCAGCCTTTTTTATGTTTTATTTTGAGAAAGTGTCTCACTAAGTTGCTTAGGGCCTCACTAAATTTCTGAGGCTGGCTTGGAACTTTGAATCCTCCTGTCTTAGACTCCCAAGTGACTGGCATTATAGGCGTGTGCCGCCATACCCAGCAATTAATTACTTGCTTTTGGAGATTGAAGCTGAAAGCCTAGGTTCCTGACCCCCAGCTGTAAATCTCAGTTGATTTTTTTTCTGAAATGACCAGTTGGCTCTGTTGTTAGTATAAAAAAAGGATATGGAAGGCCTTAGACCATCTAATCTACAGTCTTTTCCCCCCACCATGCTTTTTCTTTTATTCTCATTCATGTTATCCCAGAGAGCCATATTTAGTGAACTAGTCCTGCATTCCCTCCTATACTCTTTGAAATTATCTTGTTTGTGTCTTTGTTATGTTTCTTCTCTATCTCACATGGATGCTAAAATTCTAGAAGAAAGAACTGAAGCCAGGTGGTGCAAATCCCAACAGCTCAGGAGGCTGAGACAGGAGGATCACAAATTCAGAATTAGCAACGGCAAGGTGCTAAGCAACTTAGACCCTTTCTCTAAATAAAAAATACTGAATAGGGCTGTGGATGTGGCTTAGTGATTGAGTGCTCCTGAGTTCAATCCTAGTACCAAAAAAATAAAGAACTGTAAGCCAAAGGTATTGAAAAGGGCTCTGCAGCTCCCCTTTAGTTCTCCAGTTTCATCAAAAGTACAAGGATTATTACTGCAGATGTTGAGTGGAGAGCAACAATTGAATTTGAGCAAAGCCAAACAAGTAGAACAGATATTTTACTAATAGAATATTATCAAAAAGCTGAGATGAAAAGTGGAGAGGTAGTGGGGGAAGTGTTGGGGAGTAATATCGGTCAAAAATGTGGAAGAAAAAAACAAAAAGAAAGCTTTCCTAGAAAGCTATTTTTTTATACTGAGTTGATTGTAATAATATCTTGGGGATATATCACACTTTATACAACCCTTTCATATCCATTATCTTATTTAATTCTCCCATTAGCACTTTGAAATAGATAATGGTCAGTCAGGAAAGCCAAAGTTTAGGGATTAAGTGATTTGCTGAAATTCACCAGCCAGTTTGTGGTAGGAGTAGAACCTAAACATAGCTTTTCTGACTGTTGCTTTCCCCACTACTACTTAGTGAACTGCAGTTATATCTTTGTTATCATTCTCAGTCTGGATCTCTGTTGGTTTTTCTAACACATTTGATCCTCCTTCATCAATTCTTTTTACTGAATTCCTTGTCATTTTGCTTCTGTTCCAGAGAGAAGTGGAGATCCTGATGTTTCTCAGTGCTATTGTGATGATGAAGAACCGCAGATCTAGTAAGTTCAGCCTGCTTCTAAGTCTCAGGATCAGGCCTGATACCCCTGGAGTTGCTTTTTTCATGTTATGAGAGGGGCACTATTTAGGGCATTTGTTCTTCTTCCCTCTTCCATTTCAAAAATACCCCAAGAAGATGGAAAAAGAATGGGATATGGGATATAGGAGTATACAGCCCAGCCTGACTTGTGACATCTCTGTTTCAGTCACCGTGGAGCAACATGTAGGCAACATCTTCATGTTTAGTAAAGTGGCCAACACAATTCTTTTTTTTCGCCTGGATATTCGCATGGGCCTGCTTTATATCACACTCTGCATAGGTGAGGCAATTACCTTTTTAAAATTCTTCATAAGACTATGTTAATAAAGACTTGATTTAGGGGCTGGGGTTGGGGCTCAGTGGCAGAGCTCTTGCGTAGCATGTGTGAGGCACTGGGTTCAATCCTCAGCACCACATATAAGTAAATAAAAAATAAAGTTAAATCAACAACTAAAAAGTATTTAACAACAACAACAAAAAAAAAGACTTGATTTAACTGGGTGTGGTGGTACACACCTGTAATCCCAGTGGCTCAGTAGGCTGAGGCAGGAGGATCACAGGTTTGAAGCCAGTCTCAGCAATTTAACAAGACTGTAAGCCACCTAGTGAGACCCTGTCTCAAAAATTTTATTAAAAAAGGGTTAGGGATGCGGCTCAGTGGTTAAGTGTCCCTGCCATCAAAAACATAAAGACTTGATTTGAGGAAACAAATTTCATTCCCAAATAGTTATGTGTGTAACCTAGATGGAAAGAAAATAATACTGGGCATAGTGGCACACACTGTAATCCCAGCAGCGTGGGAATCTGAGGCAGGGGATTTGCTTGTTGAAAGCTAGCCTTAGCAACTTAATGAGGTGCTAAGCAACCTCGTTATTTAAGACCTTGTCTCTAAATAAAATACAAAAAAAGGACTGGGGATGTGGCTTAGTAGTTAAGTGGCCCTAGGTTCAATCCCCAGTACCAAAAAAAAGGAAAAAAAAAAAAAAAAAAACCAAAAAACCAAAACTGCAGAGACTGTACTTTAGAGGAAGGAAATGTATTTTTGGTCTACATATATTTTTGGTCTACATATATCTACAAGTATGTATTCTTTGGTGGCTGAAATCCTTGAGTTGGTTGGAGATAAGTCCTGTGTGCAAAGCCTTGTATGTTTTTTACTGGATATCTTTTTTCCTGTGTTCAGTGTTCCTGATGACCTGCAAACCTCCTCTGTATATGGGCCCTGAGTATATCAAGTACTTCAGTGATAAAACTATTGATGTGAGTATTCTTCCTCCTCTGATTCTTGGGTACTTGGTAGATGGTTTTGTAATTATGTTCTCAGTTCACTAGGAGGAATAACAGTGCTTTAAAATGAAAGTCAGGAGCATTTGTGATTCATTATGAGAGTCAGGAAGAGGGAAGTCGGGATGAGGAATTAGGCACTAAGGTCTGACTCCTCCCAGATTCTTACATGATCCAGTTCACTATTTCTTCCCTTTGTGTGGCAGGAGGAACTGGAGCGGGACAAGAGGGTCACTTGGATTGTGGAGTTCTTTGCCAATTGGTCTAATGACTGCCAATCGTTTGCTCCTATCTATGCTGACCTCTCCCTCAAGTAAGTTAGTGCAAAGGGAGGGATAATGGAAACTGAGATGCAGTACCTTCCTTCTTATTTTTGGCCTTGACTTTTATGCTTTCCAGCCAAAGTCATTACCCCCTTTTCTCCTCAAATATCTTTATTTTCACTTTTTAAAATGTTTCCAATATATTAAATAATATGTTCTTCTCAGGTACAACTGTACAGGGCTAAATTTTGGGAAGGTGGATGTTGGACGCTACACTGATGTTAGTACCAGGTATGTAAAGATTAGAGCTAAGAATCTTAGCAAGGAATTACTTTGAGCAATATATAGAGATACATTCACAGACTCCTTTCTGGGCCCTGTAGGTACAAAGTGAGTATATCACCCCTCACCAAGCAACTCCCTACCCTGATCCTGTTCCAAGGTGGCAAGGAGGTAATGCGGCGGCCACAGATTGACAAGAAAGGACGAGCTGTCTCTTGGACCTTCTCTGAGGTATTTGAAGGAATAGGCATTGCAAACGGGTACATATCAGTGGATGAGTTCTGAAACCCAACCTGGATTTGATTTCCAGTGTCTACCACTTGTCCACTAGTTTTGGGGGATATAGACTAGATTCTAGGCCTTATTTTAGTTCACTCACCAAATTTACATTGTATGCCAGACTGCTAGTACAGGGAACAATGATGAGTGAAGACTTAGTCTCTAAGGCGCCTATAGTATATAGGCATTTAGGCTTCTCATCTGCAAATTGCAGATCCATCTGGCTTACAAGGTTATTTTACAGACTACATGTAGATAGTATCATTTATTCTTGGCACAGTGATTGACACATAATGAATACTTAAGTATTAATTGACTTTTCTGGGTACTTAAAAAAAAGAGGAAAGTTAAATTAGGGTAGATTTGTATCCTTTCCTTTCTCCCTTCTTTCCTACTCTGTGTCTAAATACTTCTTACTTTTAGGTTCTGAACTTTACCTTCCAAACCAAATCCTGATGTGTGCATCTCTTTTGTGCAGGAGAATGTAATTCGTGAATTTAACTTGAATGAACTATATCAACGGGCTAAGAAGATATCAAAGACTGGAGACAGTATCCCGGAGGAGCAGAGTGTGGCCCCCGTCCCCACCACAGTGCCAGATGGGGAAAGCAAGAAGGATAAATAAGATTCCTGCCTCATTTTTGCTCCCTCTTCTGTCAATTCCAGGCATCTTTGAGGCCCTGCTCCAGTGTAACCATATGCTCTGCCTGAGGCTGCTGCCTCTTGTTTTCCCTGTTTGGCTGTTGCAGGGTAGGCAGGATGCTGCTTCTGATTTTAAAGAAGCAGGCATAGAATTGTCAGGTACCCTAGAGGAAGGCCTGCCTTGCTGTGGCCAACTGTTTCCTTAAGGGAGAGATCTCATATGATGGGGGAGGAAATGGTTTCCCTCCAAGGTTGGGTCAGTGTGTAAACTGCTGTTCTTCCTTAGACATCAGCAGTCTGTGGTTTCCTTATTCCTCTTAGTGGCTCTGCACAGCCTAGACTAGATCAAACCTGTTACTTACCTGAGTATAGAACACTAAGAATTTTTCCTCAAGGACCCTTGCTTTCCTTAGGCCCTTCTGGCTTGGTCTATGGCATTCATTAAAAAATACAAGCCTAAATTTGTTACTGGTCCCAAGGAGAAACCTTTTACCACAGAGTTTTCATCATTGAAAACAGTATTGAATTATCCTATTTTGTAGGGATCCAGAGGAAAAGGAATAAAAGCTTGAGACTTTCCTTTGTGTGTTGGGACCTGGAGGAGAAAGCCTGGACTGTCCTTTTCTCCTACCTAGTCCCCACACCTAACCAACAGTTTCTATAATAAAAGAGACTGGGATTTCTTTTGATTAATCTTTTGTGTGTTTCTCTTGTGTTGGAAAAAAAGCTAGGCAGGGCTAGGAAAGTGGATCAGTGGGAGTTTACCTAGCATGCTTGAGGCCCTGAGTGGGATCCCCAGCACCACCAAAAACCAGACAGTCTTCAAAGAAAAGCTAAGTAACTGCAAAGGAATAGCCCATCTTTTAATTTTTTTTTTTTTTTTTTTTTATTATCAGTACTGGGGATTGAACCCCTGGGTCCATTACCATTCAGCTACATCCCCAGTCCTATAGTTTTATTTTGAGACAGGGTCTGAGTTGCCCAGATTGGCCTTGAATTTTCGATCCTGATCCTCCTCCTTCCACCTCCCAAGAAATGGATTACAGGTGAATGCCACCATGCTGGACAAGATCACTGTAATATGAAAGGGCATATTGTGTTTCACCAAATGCTGGGCATCAATTCCCAGGATTGATGATGGTTGGGGAAGACCGATTTCTGTAATCTAAAGTGCTAACCAGAGGGGGATGCTTTGTGAACTTAATTTTGGATTGGTCTGTGCTTCCCAGGGAGGAATTTTGGGAGCATCATAAAGCATAGCATTTAGTGCAACGCATAGGCACCTAAACCTCTGTGTGGGATATGAAGCTTGCTTCCAGACTTGAGTCCCCGCCTCCCGGCATGCGGGCCTCACCTGGTCCCCTCCACCCACAGCGCTTAATGGTAGGGCCTGGTTCTCGCACTACCTCCCCCTTCTGGTAGGCGGAGTGGCTGGGCTCGAAGGTCCCGCCTCCCGGCCGCGTGCGCGCTACGGGCCCCGTTTTCCATTCTCGCGGGGAGTTTTTGTTTCGTGAGCGGAAGTTCTGGTTTAAACCTGGTGATTCCGGGTCTTATTGCCCTCCTGCCTGGTGCTATCTCAGTCGTGGCATCTTCACTGTATTCTCCCCTCCGCCCCAGCATCCACAGTCGGCTTGGCGCGCGGCTGGATTCCAGGCGCCATGGCTCCTCGCGTGAGGAAGCGGAAGGCCGAGGCCGCTGCGGTCTCCACGTCGGAGAAGCGGGAGAAACTGGAGAACGGCAAGGAACAAGTGGAGGAGGCGGTAGTCATTGAGCATTGGTGAGCGCCCTGGGAGGCGCGGGCGGCGCGGGAAGAATGGCTGGCGTTGCAGCGGGGCCGCAGTCTGATCTCCCCATCTCTCCCTAGCACTAGCTGACGCGTCTACGGGCGCAACGCCGCGGCCCTGAGCCAGGCGCTGCGCCTGGAGGCTCCGGAGCTTCCCGTGAAAGTAAATCCTTCCAAGCCCCGGAGGGGCAGCTTCGAGGTGACCCTGCTGCGCCGGGACGGCACCAGTGAGTGCGGGCCGGGGCCTGGGGGGAGAGGGGCCTGGGTCTAAAGCTAAGAAGCACTAGTTTTGGAAACCGCGGCCAGCTGTTGACTTTAGAGATGCTCGTGGATTCCAAAGTAATTTCGATTTATTCCCAGGTGCCGAGCTCTGGACCGGGATTAAGAAGGGACCCCCACGCAAACTCAAATTCCCCGAACCTCAAGAAGTGGTGGAAGAGTTGAAGAAGTACCTTTCGTAGGGCGATTTGGGCAGAAGTCCTCATGCTGAGGTTTGAAATGCAAAGGGAATTAATCTTGGGTAGCTTCTTGCAAAGGAGCCCATACTGTTATAATTTATTCCACACAGGATTTAAAAGTGGTTTCCTACAGGGTGTGCCTTTTGCTAACCGTTTTCATTTGAGTCCCTTTACGCCAAATTATAGAACACTAATGGTAATATTAATGATTCTTTATAGAAGCGTAATTTGTATACTTCCGGTTGATTGTGGCCCTGGGGGTATGATCCAGTATTGCTTTTGTTTGAAAATTTATTTCCTCATTCCTGGTGGCTATTTTAATTCTTTGAACCAGTTGTAAATCTTACTGCTTCCCAGAGTTAAATTTTTTTTTTTAATATTTATTTCTTAGTTCTTGGCGGACACAACATCTTTGTTGGTATGTGGTGCTGAGGATCGAACCCCGAACGCACGCATGCCAGACCTACCGCCTGAGCCACATTCCCAGCCCCCAGAGTTACATGGGTTTTTGTGTGGGTTAATGATTTTCCTTCTTTACTGGCACACTGCTGTACCTGCCCCTACACTTTTCTAGGGTTATTCCCCCCCCCCCCCAATGTCTTATGTATTAAACACTGTATTACAACACTGCGTTCTGGTTAGGTGGATTTTTGTCTGTCCATAATGTTTCATTCAATGCTTTGGCATCTTGTCAGGCACTTGTATGTTGAGTGAGCTTTGGGGGAAGGATACAATCCTTGAGCTCCTGGGTGGTGTGGGGGGGGGGGCAGGGATGGCATGCCTGTAATTCCAGGGACTTTAGGAGGCCAAAGCAGGAGAATTACAAGTTTAAGACCAGTCTCAAAAAATATCTCAAAAAATAAAGGGTTGGGGATGTTGTCAGTGATAAAGCCTCCTAGGGTTTAATCCCCAATACCAAAATTTAACAAAGTGATTGAGGGAGTTGTCTTCCTTAGTCTTTGGTGCTGGATCCCTTCTCTAACATTTCCCTTCTCATTATTGCAGCTGTCTCTGGTGGTGTTGGAGCATTTATGATGGGACATGGCTAAACTTCAGTCATGTACCTGAAGCCATTTCTTCCACTCCAGAAATGATGATACAGATGAGGCAACCCTCTAGTAAGGCATTGTAAAAATATTTGAATTTGGTTTGTTTAATAAAAGGTTAAATAAAGTATCTAAGAGTAAAATTTAATGTTGATGGACAAAGCCAGCTGTGGGATTGGTGGTCCTTATTTTTCATTGCCCAAGGTCACCAATTCGCTTGGAACTTGTAAGAGTCTCTGGTATAACATGTGAAACACTTATAAAAACTATGGGAGCAAAGTAAATAATTTATTTTTTTAAAAAAGCAACTATCTTTTTCAATTCACTTCTTAGAAGTGATGCAAGTACATCTTTCTGGCCCTCTGGAGGTTTTACCTAGACTTCACATACTAGCAATGAACAAGCCCCACAAATATAAGATGCTGGAAGTGTCCTATCATTCCCACCCACTAAATGTTTTGCCTAACATAGTTTCACATCTTTTGGGATATTTTTCTCTTTTTACTCTGTGGTATTGGGGATCAAACCCAGGGCCTCATACATGCTGGGCACGTTGTGCTCTGCTACTGAGTAATAACTCCAACCCTTTTTAAATTTTGAGAGGCTCAAAGTAAAACAAAACCCCACCTCAGAGCTTTCCCTGAATTTGCAGACTCAGTGCCTTGTGTACTGAGACACCTGGTTCTTGGCTGTTACCTATGACCCACTAGAGTTGGGGACCACACAGTTTATTGTTTCACTTGTCACTAACTGGAAAGTAGATTACAAAGAAATAAGATAGTTCAAGTTCATAATTTTCTACCTATGATACTACTAAACTTCTGCCTGGTCCCCAAGGCCTGGGGAGGGGAGGGGAGGAGGGAACCTACAAAGAGTCAGGGTAGACCTACCTCTTACACTAAGAGGAGAAGGCATGTGCTAGTTTCTGCCAATAAATAAGCCTTTTACTAGCCAACACTTTCCACCCTCCCAGGGCCCCTAACCTCACCTCCCCTCTCTACTACGTTAGTATGTCTACCTCTGTTTCTGACTCTGAGGAAGGATCAGGCCACACAGAGGGAACACTAGCAGGCCCCAGCCTCCCTTCTGCTGTCCAGTCCACCACATCAATTTCCTCATCTTCAGAGCTGTCAGGAAGTGGGCCTAGCAACTCAGAGTTACCAAATGCCTCCTTGCTGGCCTCTGGAGCAGGGTATAATTCCTCATCCATGGTTAGGGACACGTCTAGCTCAGTCTCTGCCCAGTTTGAGCATGGAGGAGAGAGGTCCCTGTAAGATCTTTGGAGAGGGTCAGGGGAGTCAATATGGAGAAGTTTGTCTCCCTGACCATCCAGTGGCTGGGAGTTGGTAATTTCAAGATGTGGAGTCCAAGAGTCTCCCACTGAAAGCACTCCTCCTTCATTCACCTCAGAGGGCATAACAAGGGGACTAAAGGGCTCAATTGGCTCTTTGTTCTCAGAAGGCATGACAAGGGGACTAAAGGGCTCAATTGGCTCTTTGTTCTCACTAACAGGTTCCTTTTCCAATCCTGTGAGCTCTCTGGGCCAGAGTTCCATGTCTGGTAAACACCATTCTTCCCCTTCAATCCAGTTCTTTCCTGTTTCTGTCAGGTGATAACTAGGGGTTCTGCAGCCCTCAACCTCAGGACTCTCCAAAGACCCAACAGGTGGCTCAATGTCTGAGCCACAGAGCATAAAGTCAAGGATCTCTTCCAGCTCACTGGTGGCTGCAGCACTTGTGATTCGGTATTCCTCAGCTTCACAGGGCTGCCTGAGCAGAGCTGTATCAAATGCATATGGCTCTCTGCAGTCAATATTCATCATGGGTTCCTTCCCTACCAGCTCTGGACTAGACCCAAACTCTGACTTCACCACAGAGTGGCCTGGGGAGTGGCTAGCAGAGAGCAGAAAGTCTTGTAGCCTAGAGACTGGAGAGTCCTGACAGAGTTCTAGTCTAGTAGATGGCATTTCCTGCTCATTAATTGAGGATAGCTGAGCCCCTGGAGGTTCTAAGACTCTCCCGGGATCTGGGATCTGGGGGCTATCTTGAGAATTTTTGAGGGGAGGCTCCTGTACCACCTCCCAGCAGGTCCCGTTTACAATCTTCCGAAGTTTTACTCTCCCAATCTGCCCTTCCTCTGCAGAGTCTGAGTTGGGTGCTCTGACTTCAGGGCTCTGCTTCTTACTCCCACCTGCCTTCCCAAGACCAGATGGGCTTGGGGTGTTCTGTAGAGGACTAGCTCTTCCTGGCTTCTGTTTGTCCTCTGGTGCTTCTTTATTTATACTTCTCTGCCGCCAAAGACGCCGGCCAGGGGCTGTGGGCACTGTGCTGGACCCACTTAAAATGCTAGGCTTTGATGTACAGACATCAGGAGATGGCTTTGAGCGACTTAGCCTGATCTTTCTGGGCAACAATCGCTCATCCACAGTGGGGTACAAGCTGGGTGGGGAAACTGCTGTAGGACCAAGGACAGAGTCATCCTTGTTTTCCTTAAGTCCCTGACTGTGGCTTGAAGGAGAAGAGCTTTTCTCTTGGGGAGTCAGGCAGGCTCTAGCCTTCCTCTTGAGCAGAAGAGTGCCTGACAAGTTCTCAGCATTTGGTCGGTTGCCCTTTTCCTGGGGACCTTCCTCTTTCCCCAAAGACTTCAACCTAACTGCCCCAAGGGGACAAGGAGTCTGAGTAACAGGCAGTGGAGTTCGTGGGCGGTGTGTGGGTGCCACCACTCTGGCAGAGATTGGTGCAGCACTTGGTGGTTGTAAGCACTCTCGGTTCAGTCTTCGGCCCTGAGGGGTCTTCACTAACTTTCCACCCTCTAACTGAAGAGATTCTAGCTCAGACACACGGAGCTGCCGTGCAGCAGAAAGAACGTCCTGGGCTTCTTCTCGGGATACTTCCATCTCTGAGGTATACAGGAAGTCCACCAACTTTCTAAGTGTCCTGATTTTCAGGCCCCCCAGTTCTAGCACCACTTTCCGACCCTGAGCTGGCCTTTCCCGTTCCAGGCGTTCTGTGAAGAAGGGGCTGCAGGCTGACAGAATGCAGCAGTGGGCTGGAACTGCCTCACCTGGGGAAAAACACACAGACTGTCATGTAGACTTGCATGTTCATGGACTAAGCATAGACTAACGACCCAAACGTATTGCCCCTTCTCATAGTTTTTTCTCCACGGAAATTCAAATAAAAGGAGAAATTTGTTCCTTCTGCTTGCCTGGAATCTTCTGCCATACCTCTCTATCAGCTAGCTTATTTTTTAATAATCCAAAATCTAGCCTACAAAAATTCATTCAAAAAGTCTTCCTCTAGGGGCTGGGGTTGTGGCTCAGTGGTAGAGCGCTTGCCTCACATGTGTGAGGCACTGGGTTCAATTCTCAGCATCGAATATAAATAAATGAATAAAATAAAGGCCTATCAACAAAAAATATTAAAGAAACAAAAAAAGTCTTTCTCCAGCTGTGTGTAGTAGTGCATACCTGTAATCCCAGCAATTTGGGAGTTTGAGGCAGGAGGATTGTTAAATTTAAGGCCTGCCTAGACAACCTGATGAGACTGACTCAAAAAATAAAATTGGCTGGGGAGTAGCTCAGTGGAAGAACACTCTTCACTCTTGGGTTCAATCCCTAGTACTGCCACCCACCCCAAGAAAGCAAGTCTTTCAATCCACAAGTATGGATTTGGTGCTCCTAGGCACAGAAAGGTACTCCACAACGATTACTGCACTTACCTACCTCAATTGGAATTAGCCATCTCTATTACATTGTAAGCTCTGTGAGGACAGGCGCCATAGCCATCCTGTTCACTGATGTATAACCATTACTTGCCACAAAACATTCACTGCTTGCCACAAAGTAAATCAAATACTTGTTGAATAAATAGTATTGACACATGAGAGCTCACAGAATTTTGTAGGAACAGCATGTGGTCTAACAGTAGGTTTAGAGGCAGACAACCAGGCTTCAATTTTCCTGAGCTCTTGCTGCTGCCTACTAGGGAGTGGTCTCTTCTGAGCTACCTTCTCATTTTATGGGCAATTTCCAGGCATATCAATCAGGCTATCCCATGTCTTCAGTTACCAAAGCCTTGCTGATGACCCCCAAAGCCCTATCACTACCTAAATACCTTTCCTGTGATACCAAACATCACAGCTGGCATGTCTACATGGATGCCTTACAAATAACTCCAATGCAACCTTCCAAGGAAAGGAAATTTCGCCACCCCAAACCTCCCAATTTCGACACCAAAATAAAGTATCCCATTCATCCTCTTGCCTCAGTCATTTGAATCTAATCTTTCTACATATATCTAATCAAATGTCAATTTTAAATAACTTTCTGGAGTCATTATGTGCCACCAGGCATTCTTCTAAGGGTTTTACCAGTATTAATCTATTTATTCATCACACCCTGTGATGTAGCTACTGGTATTGTAGATGAGGAAACTGAGGCATACTTTGGTAACATCCCCACAATTACACTAAGTAGAAGGGACAAGATTAAAACCCAGAATCTGGCTACAGACTATGCTCTTCCTCACTTGAACAGCACATACATTTTTTTTTTTTTGGCATACTGGAGTTTGAAACCAGGGATGCTCTACTACATTTCCAACTTTTTATACTTTTTATTTTGAGGCAGGGACTTGCTCAGATGCCTAGATAGACCTACTCAGCTTCCTAAGTAGCTAGAATTACAGAGCCAACTACAATCCTTTATTTTTATTTTTGGTACTGGGGATTAAACCCAGAGCATTACCACTGAACTATATCTCTGATCTCCCTAAGTTGATCAGGTTGGCCTTGAACTTTTGATGTTCTTGCTCAGCCTCGAATCACCAGGAAGGATAATATCCATTTTTTTTTCCAGTGCCAGAGATCAAATACCATACATGGAAGCAAGTACTCTTACCATTGAGCTACATCTCCAGCCTGATATCCGTATCTTAAGGAATTTTGATGTTTATAAAACTTTATAACTAGTTTTATTTTTTAGGAGAGAAAAAAATAGTCACAATTTCACTCCTGAAAGCTAACTGTCCCAGAAACATACAGCTTTTTTTTTTTTAATCTGTTTACCAAATAGTTTACTGTACTAGGAGGTAATAATATTCTTCTTTTTTTCCTTCACCCCTGGCCAATAAACTCATTTTATTTATTCTGTGGTAAATTTCCAGCTGAGTTCCTACCAGTCTTACCTTCTGCCTGCAGAAGGACATCACAAAACACACCACTCTGCTGCTGTTGATGAAGCTGCAGAAATGCTAACCGGAGAAATCGAGGGTTCCTGTATAAGATTTTGGAACTGGCAGAAGAGCACATGTTGGTAGTACCTAATGAACCTAGGTTTTCACGGATCAGATTCCTGTAAGTGAGATAATTCATTTCAGAGGTATGGTCATACCTAATATTTTTTGTTTTTGAAATGACAGGGAAATATGGATCAGGGTGTGATGACACACACCTGTAATCCCAGCAGCTTGGGAGGCTGAGGCAGGAAGATCACAAGTTCAAAGCTCAGCAACTTAGGGAGGCCCTAAGCAACTCAGCAAGACCTGACTCTAAATTTAAAAAGAAAAAAAAAAAAATGGGGAGGGGGCGGCTGGGATGTGGCTCAGTGGTTTAGTGCCCCTGGGTTCAATCCTGGTACCAAAAATAAATAAATATATAAATAAATATTTTTTTTAAAGAAGTATAGTATGAACTGGGGAAACATTAACCCTGGAAGTTGTGCTAAGGGTAACTTTCTCTCTTTTTCAATAGTGGGGATTGAACCCAGGGGTGCTTTATCACTAAGCTACATCTGCAGTCCTTTATATTCTCCACTTTGAAGCAGAGTCTTTGTAAGTTGCTGAGGAGCTCATTAAATTTCCAAGGCTGGTCTTGAAACTCATCCTCCTGCCTCGACCTCTCAAGTCCTGGGATTTCAGGCATGTGCCACTAAGCCTGGCTTGAAATTCTCTCTTGAGATACTCTTGGTGCCTGACATGGTGGTGCATGCCTGTTATCCCAGCAACTGGAAAGGCTGAGGCAGGAAAATCACAGGTTCAAGGCCAGCCTCAGCAATTTAAGAGACCCAGCCTCAAAATAAAAAATAAAAAGGTCTGAGGATGTAGCTCAGAAGAAAAGCACTCTGGGCTCCATCGCTAGTATCATAAGTAAATAATATCATCATAGTTGTTACATGTGGGAGCTCAGAGATAAGGCTAGGTTTGAATCTTGGCTCTGTTAGTAGCATAGCTGTATAATCTCACACAGGTGACTTGACTTCTCAGTCTCACATTCTCATCCATGAAATGGGAATAACAATACTTACCTTGTGGGACTGTTTTAAAAATTAAATGAGTCAACACAGGTAAAACTGCTTAGCACAATGTGGGTGTGGCACAAAATAACTATTATCCCCCAAATGGATATTATTATTATCCTTCAATCTTCTTCATTAATATTACCGCTGAGACCCACTCCTAGAGTGCTATTAACGTTCTTCCTGAGCACTTCATCCCCTAGGTTCCATGGTTATAATGCTCAATTTTACACTTTTAAAGAAATAATAATGGGTATAGAACTTTCTGTAGGAAGTTGTATGCATCTTCTTTTCTCTGTGCTATCACACTAACCAGCAGAGGGTGCACAATAAAGAGAAGACTCTGAGTGGGAAGACATTGCCTCTCTTGGTTTACATGTACTAGGCCAAAGTGAGCCTGATTGACCCTGGAAGTTGAAAAAAATGTGACCTTAGGTTTGTCTGTTTGGTTAATTACCTGGCTAACAATGGAGCGAAGATAGGTAAGCATTCTACCTTTCCCAACCAAACTTGATATTCTGACTTCACGCCTATTAACATTTCAAGTTTTGTTTGGTTTTGCATTGAAACACCCACACTCACTGACTGCAGAGCTGTGTTCTTGTCCTGGCATGAAGTTTTCAGTCAGGTGGCACTGAGGGTTCGAATTGTTCACATCAAAACTATCAGGAAAGAAAAGTGGGAAAATAAATTAAGAAAGGGTGGGCTCAATTTCCATCCCAGACAGAGAATCATAGGTGGAGGAGGGCAGCTGTTGCAAGGGTCCCAGGAAACTTTCCAAAACACCAATGCCTGCCCTTGCCCCTGAACCCAACCTGGAATGGCTCTGCAGTAGGATTTGTTCCTGACGTGCTGTCTCTGCTTGGGTCTTCTGTCCAGCCTGCCTTGCTTCCTACCAATGTCTAGCCTCCTGCCAACAGTTTGAGCAAAGCAGCGCAGCGCAGGTGGGCCAACGGCCTGAGCGGTTCCCTTCTTCGTCCAGAAGCGAGGGAACTGGGGTTGAAGGAGAAAGCAGGGCGTTAGGGAAGGCCCTGCAAAGCTGGGCGCCCCGGCCCAACTCCTTTGAGAGACCTCTTGGCGCGAAGGTTTCTGGGAATGGAGCGTGGGGATCCTGGCGGCCTGGATTCAGGGTTGGCCCTCACCGCCACCTCCGACCACACGGGCTTTGCAGTCACTCCCTTGGTGCCCTCGTGGTGCTGCTGATCCTGGCACCCACATGCACTGGGCAGTGGTGACAGCCAGGGCCTGAGTCCACGCGGCCCGCGCCACAACACCGCGCGCGCCGCTGCCCTCGCGCACGCTTCGTCGTGGGGCCCGACGTCCTTCCTCCTCCCAGCTCTCGGCCTACGTCTGCCTGAATACGTCATCCCCATTGGCCGAAGGCCCCCCGGAGAACCAATCAGAGAAGGAGCGGAGCTTTGGGCGGGAGGCTAAGTCTCGAGCGACTTGCGGGCTGAAGGAAGATGGCTGGGCTGCGAGAGGTAGGCGGAAGGGCCCGCCAGGGAGGGATTCTTAGGGGACCCCCCTTGTCCCTTGGCACTCGTTGAGCAGTGAGACAGAGGGCCAGGGAGGTTGGAGAACAGCTCCTCCTTCCCTTGAAGAGGCCGCAAAGGACCTGCCTAGACTCCGCCAGGCTTCAAGGAGGGAAGGGCACATGTGTATAAACAAAAGAGAAACGGAAAGAAAGAACCAACAGCCCGTGTGTCTGAAGCATATCTTCAAAGCCATCAATTTATCTCCATTTGTATGCCTTCCTCCACCTGTGGGTCTCTGGCTGGTGTCTCCACTCGCACCCCATGTCTGGAATCTAGGTATCTTCTGAGGCCAGAGGGGTTCTGGAACAAGCTCCCAGCGCTAGTTTCTGAATTCACTTTCTCCCCAGATTCCACTCCGACCCCGAATCTCAGACAACTGTTGACCCACAGAATTGTAGACGTCCACCCCCCGCCCCGCAGTGGTCTCCTGTGCCCTTCCACAGCTGATTTATTTAGCACAACTTCTCTTGGGAAACGACTTGTTTCAGGAGTGACACTAAATTAAATGATCTAGAGGTAAAACGTTTACAAAGAATGCAAACGCACGGCATAAATCTAGACAGCAGTTCTTTCCCTCCTGTGCATTAGGACCCAGGCCCTGGCTTCCATTGTTGCCCCCTGGGTAGATGTCCAGTGATGTCTTGCGTTTGCCCTGGGCGAAATGGCTGAATACATTAAAAAAAAAAAATGCTGAAGCCAGCTGGAGGTAGAAAGAAAGTTGCTTAAGAAGAGGAGAACCTGCAAAATGACAAAAAGAGGGGTGAGTCATACAGTGCTCTCAAATATGTCTTCATTGGTATCTAACACATTTTCTAAAAGGATTTGAGTGTTGGGAGTGTAGCTCAGTGTACAGGGCTTGCCCAGCCTGTGAGAGGCTCTGGGTTCCAACCTCAGCACAACAAAACAAAAACAAACAAACAAACAAACAAAAACCCATTTGAGGTATTTGGCTGAAATAGTGGTGTGAGGAGTGCATTTTCAAGTCATCCAGTATTTTTCCTGGTTTGAAGCTTCCGTTCTTAAGATGAAAAAAGGAACAAGGAACAGAAGACATTTTCAGTTGTAGTTGTCATGTTTTGAAGAGGAAGCAGTTTCTGAAAGGACATAAAACTCAGCCGAAGGAGGACGGATTTTACTTGCTTGCAAGTGAGGAAAGCAAAAGAGTGAAGGCAGAACAATACTTATTTATGGCCCTGGGTTCAATCCCCAGCACCATGTTAAAAAAAATAAAGTAATATTTATTTATGGCATCTGTTGCTGAAGAATCAAAATTTTATTGGACAGCTGTATTACCAGGATAGACAATTTTGTGGAGGTATAAGGAAAATATAAATATTATATCTCATCATTATTATTTGCATCAGGATGAAATTTATTTTAAAGAAGAGGAATCACTAGTTTGTTTTTAATCTAATACCCTATTTGTGTTAAGATTTTCTAACGGGAATGATAAGTGGCTATCCCAGGGCTTCAGAAATGACAGACTTCGAAGAGAGAGAGAAACAAAACAAAACAAAAATGTTGAATTTTGGATGTGTAGCCACCAGAGGGTAGAAAGGAGTAAAAATATTTTGTTTTTATTTGTACAAATAGCTAGTGGGTTTTTTTAGTTTTTTTTGGAGTTGATTATTTTCATTTCTTCTTGACATAATTTTAAGTCTGTTTTAGAACTAGAATCGTCATTACATAATATTGTGCTGTATATTGATAATTTAAATTTTTTTTTGGTTTTGGGGATCAAACCCAGGGCTTTGTACACACTAAGCATGCACTCTACCACAGAGCTATCTGCCCTCCCTGCCCCTGGGGCCCATTTCTTTTGTAAATACCCACCACTCCCCCTCAGTTCTTTCCTAATCTTTCACCATTTTATTGTATCTTATTTTTCTATCTTTGTATGTGATGATGGTTGTGGGTGGGGAAGTTAAACTTTTGAGATTTTTAAGACTGAGCATTGAAGCCTGGCATAGTGGCAAATGTCTGTTAATCCTAGAGACTCCAGAGACTGAGGAAGGACGACTGTAAAATCGAGGCCAGCCTCAGCAACTTAGTGAGGTCCTAAGCAACTTAGAGAGACCCTGTTTCAAAATGAAAAATAAAAAAGTTTAGGGATGTAGTGTCGTGGTAAAGCACTCCTGGTTTCAATCCCAATACCTAAAACAAAAGAAGAGCACTGAATATAATGTTCCATGTGTATAAACAAAAGAGAAACAGAAAGAAAAAAACAAACAAAAAACAGCTCGTGTCAGAAAACATATTTTCAAGCCATTAATTTCTCTCCATTTTTATGCTATTCTAATATAAATCTCTGTTACTGTAACTTGACAAATACAATTGCCTTCAAACTAATCTTGCTTTTACACTTGCTTCCTCTTTAATTAATTTGTTGTATAAATCCATTTACAAGATCTTTTCAAAATGGGATTTAGATCATGTCCTTCTATTTAACCACCCCACAGTCAAGCTTTCCTCTAAGAATAAAACCCCAAACTCCTTTCTCTGACCCATATAACCCTTTGTATTCTGATTCTCAACCTCTCCCTCCATCCTTATTTCCAGCACCTTCTGTTGGGTCCAGTATGTTTCAGCCCACACCTTAGGGCTTTGGTATTAAGAATAAAGACTGCCTGTACCTTCTCAGAGCTGGCTGCTTCTTACTATTTAGATTTCAACTTAAGTATCACCTTTCTAGAGTTTGTTTCTGACATCCAGTCTAGAGCATGCTACAAGTTACTTTTATCAATCTGTTTTACATGTACATAGTGCTGCATCTAACATTATCTTTTTAGATAAATAAATAAATAAGATAATCTTTTGGTGCTGGGGATTGATCCCAGGGCCTTAAGCATTGCTAAGCATGCACTTTACCACTGAGCTACATCCCCAGCCCTTACCTTATTAATCTTTTTTTATCTTTAGAAAGTAAGCTTTATGGGAATAGGAAACTTGTCCTTCTTATCTTACTTTTCAGAAGAGTGCCTGACTCACTGTAGGTATTCAAATTAACCCAAGTAGAACTAGTCTATTTTCAATGAACTAGTAGATAAATAACTTTATCTACTAGTATTAGTGATTGTGATGCTTTATTTGGACATAGCTGTTTCAGATAAATTTAAATTTTAACATCTTTTTCACCATTGAGTTTTTTTATTTATATAATTCTATTTTTAATGTTTTCCACAAACATTCTTTCATGTTAGTGGCTACTAAGCAGAAACCATATACTCTTTCCACTGTTGGTATGTATGAAACATAAGGCTAAGCTCTGGGAATGTACCATGAACAAGAAAAACACTGTTCATGCTTTCATGGAGCTTATCTTCTGGTGAGGAAGACAGAAACACACAAATGAAAGCAAAGCAAAATAGAAAGGAAGACAAAATAATTGTAAGTTGTGAGCAGTGATTTGGTGGAGAAAACAAGACCAATCCATCTCTAGAAAATCACAGAACATTCTAGAATAGAGCTCGGATCTGGAACCGAGGGAATCATCAAACATTTCTTTTTTTTTTTTAATATTTTTTAGTTTTTGGCGGACACAACAT
Source organism: Ictidomys tridecemlineatus (assembly GCF_052094955.1). Taxonomy (NCBI): domain Eukaryota; kingdom Metazoa; phylum Chordata; class Mammalia; order Rodentia; family Sciuridae; genus Ictidomys; species Ictidomys tridecemlineatus. Next base: position 14,544,197 of record NC_135480.1, on the reverse strand, counting down.
CTTTGTTTGTATGTGGTGCTGAGGATCGAACCCGGGCCGCACGCATGCCAGGCGAGCACACTACACTACCGCTTGAGCCACATCCCCAGCCCCCATCAAACATTTCTTGTGTAAATTATTTTCCTCTGACAATCATCTTTGGCTTTTGAACTTGCTGTGGAGAGCAGAGGTAGAAGATACAATAAAGCAATGGGAGAAGATTCTTAGATAATGAGACTTGAAGGCTGTTCATTATCTTTGTGATAATGTATTCATTTCCCATTCTAGTTTGTTTAAAACCCATCAAATAAGTGCTGAATGCTTGTTTGGTCTTGGCTAACAAGTATGAGGATCTTTAAGACTGTATACCAAATATGGTGGGGTAAATAATGACTAGATCAGCCTGATTAAATGGGCACTTCATGCTGAGGAGAAGTGAAATTCCAGGTTAGATAAGCAAGATTAGATTATGGTTGATAAGTATTACTTTAATGTGTGTGTTTGAGCTACATCCCCGGTCATTTTTTAAATTTTTTATTTTGAGACAGGTTCTTGTTAAGTTGCTGAGGCTGACCTGGAACTTGTGCTCCTTCTGCCTCAGCCTCCTGAGTCCCTGGGATTACAGGTATGTGTCTCTACTACCAGCCCAGATTACTTTAATGTATTAAATTAATAAATATGGTACTTTGAAAACAACAAAGTATTTGGCCCTTATCCTAACTGTATTGTAAGGTGATTCAAAGAGCCTCAGCTACGGAGTCAGACTGATGTAGAGGTCACCTCTTAGTCAGATGAACTCTGGCAGTTTTCTTTGCTTAACTGAGCTTTGATTTCCTCATCTGTAAAATGGTGGTAATACTCTTTCCATAGTGGTGTTTTAAAAGTTAGAGGTAAGGAGCCCCAAGTGACTCTCACATGGTAGACACTCCATTGGGTTGCTATTATTGGATAATGGTGAGCCATGGAATGTTTTTTGGGGACAGGATAGATAATGGTGAGTTTATACTATACCACTATACATGGTTTAAAACCCTGTGTATCTTAATTTTCATATTCTTGGTGATAGATATTATCCTCAGAGAGATTATATGATTGAGTCAAGTGGTACATGGACTTGAGTCAGTGCACTTAAAAAGGTGGGGTTTGAGGCCAGGGAGTCTGACTACAGAATCTATGCACTTCACCTCTATCCTGGATTATGAAAACTTTATGAAGATTCATTTAGTAAATCTAAAGGTTTTAGATTTTTCAGTAAGCAAGAGAAAGAAACCTTCAATTTAACATTATCATCCTTGTTTAGTAATTAGTGAGTGACAAAATAGTAGTCTTTGTTAGGCATAATAAAACTAGCTGGGCATATGCCTGTAATCCCAGTGTCTTGGGAGTCTGAGGCAGGAAGATCACAAATTTGAGGCCAGCCTGGGCAATTTAGCAAGATCCTAAAAATAAAAAGGGATGTAGCACAGAGGTAAAGTGCCCCTGGATTTAATCCCTAGTAACAATACATAAAAACAAAAACCCCACTCTTCTCTTCCTTCCTGGTCTAACAGTCTTAAAAATGTTTCTTAACTTAGAAGAATACTACCTGTATGATCCTTTATTTAGGTTAAATGTAAAAAAAAAAAAAAAAAGAATATATGAATCAGATAATCTTAAGCTTCAAGTTCCCAAAGGAATCAAATTTTCTTAAGACTTTACTTATGCTGTTAACCATTTTAGATATATTGCTTGTTTATTGGATGCCATTTAGTCTCCCCCACAAATTCACCTTATTTTGATTTGGGGACAAATGGGAAGACAGTGATTTTCTTAACAGCCCAGTGGATTCCTACCTTCCTTTTGGTTCAGAATATGGAGACTAAAAACTATTAACAAGTTCAGTCATTTATATTTTTTCTAATTAGCTCTAATGCAATTAAACCAAAACAAAGAAATTGAGAGTTTACCCCCATATTCCCTACCATCCCAATCAACACATAGTAGTCCTGTCTTTCTTTGGGAAAATGCTTTGGGGTAGAAGGCAACAAACCAAACAGCAGGCAAATAACATCAGCTCTTTTCTGTTTCTTCACCCGGATAGGTAGGGAGAGGGAGCAAGAATCCCCATCAAAGAGAACAAATGTTTAAGTATGCCATTCTAAAAAGCCCTTGTTTTTTCACACGCCCACCCCCTGAGCTCTGCAGTAATACCTCAGAGATTGTATAGTCTCTGCTTTAAATATAAATATATATATAAAACTTCCCCCTGTCTCCTTCCTCTCCTCCTCTCTCTCTCTCTCTCTTTTTTTTTTTAATTTCCTATAATAAAGTTTCCTATTGGATAAGGTCAGCTCTCTGATTTATGCTTGGCTCCTATTGGAAGCTCGCAGGGGCTGACATCACTTAGGAAAGCGAGGGGGTAGGGCTGCCAGATCAGTTTGTCACCACCCAGGCTCCCTTGCCTTTGGCTGGGTGCAACTTCCATTTTAGGTGTTGGATCTGAGGGGGAAAAAAAGAGAGAGAGAGAGAGAGAGAGAGAGAGAGAGAGAGAGAGAGTGTGAGAGAGAGAGAGGGAGAGAGAAGAGAAGCAGAAAAGATCCTGAAAGGAGGAAGAGGTGGTGAAAATCAGCTGCTTTGCTGGATTTGTCTTTCTCAGCACATTGGCGAAGCCTTGGGTTTCTTTCTCAAAGGACTGGTTTTTAGAAGTCCACATTTGAGGTGTGTGCTTTTTTTTTTTTTTTTTTTTTTTAAAGAAAAAAATGTGTGTACAGCCGGGCAAAGGAGGATAAGCCAAGTCGAATTTTTGACTGACGGTAACTAGAGGGAATTTAAAAACGGAGAGTCTGTTATGCTGATGGGTGACTTTTAAGCAATTGTTTTTTCCTTCTACTTTCAATACTTTGAGGGATTTTGATATTTTATTATATTAAAAAGGTAAAATATTACAAGACCTGGAAACAAACTTCTAGATTTAATACTGGGAACTGAATGGAATCAGGGGGGTAAGAGAAGTTGTGTGAATTTACATTTTGGTGTGTTCTTTGATTTTATATTTTTTCTGAATTAAGCTAACATACTTCTGTTTTCAGAGCCCAAATCAAAAGTTGGTTTTTTGGCTTGTTGTGTGTGGGTTGGGAAAGGAATTTGTCCGGTTCGGAAGCTAGTTATACAGATGGTTCTTCATATGTTTCAAACTTTTTCTTTTTTCCTTTTACCATTGGATTTGTGGAAATGGAAAATTGCAGGGAGCTTTGCAGCTTAAATGGTATTGTTTTTTCCTCCTATAGAGAGTTTGAACGGCCCAGATCGGTTTCAGCCCTGCTATTCCTGGGTGGATCCCTCTTACTTTTCCAGGTGTGGTGGGTGGGAGCCTCACTCGCCGCTAGATGTAGCTTTATAAAAGAAAACAAATGGATCTATGTTAACTGAATTGACATATCCTTCTCCTCCTAAAACCTTTAATGGCAAAGATTTGTGGAGGTTGTTTTGTTAAATCTGTAATAGGGTAACGCTTGGTATGTACTTAAAAGGGTAGAAGTTCTAATCATGCTTTTTATTTCACTTGAGTATAGTGGCAATACACCTGAAAAAAATTTCAGCTTTGTGGTCTCTGAAAGGTCCATAGGTTGAATAAGGTGAGCTAAGAGAAACCATTTACACAAACTTTGATGTTTAAAATGCATTTGAGAAAGCAAAAGGAGAGTTTTTATTTTTAAGTCAACTGGAAAGTTATTTTTTGGAGATGAGTTTGTTTGGTTAATTTACCTTTAAGTTGGAAGTCTGTTAGAACTGAAGGGCATGACTGTGCTTTCGTATCTTAAACCTTAAGATTTGTTTGGTTTTGTTTTTGCACATATATTTTTGTAAAAGTACTGATTCCAGATAATCATATAGCCAACTCATCAGTAGCTGAAAGCTAGGGTGTTCTCTTCCTCTTTTTGAAATGCGAATCAGTCCGAAAATTATAGCTGAGTAGATACTGCCCTAATTGTAACAAGATGGGCCTTAATGTATAAGCTGCTCATTAGCTTTAAACTGGTATGTATCTTTAATATTCCTCTGATTTCCTACCGCCCCCCTCCACCCATTCTTTTCAGACTAGAACACTTCCTTGAATTTCCTTTCTAGAATGAGAACATTTCTTGAAAGATGATTTCATCCTTGTGAGGTTGTGGCTTCAGGAGGAGACAGAACTTTGTTCTTCCTCTCAATATAAACTAGGTAAGGGTTACATAAAAATTCTGATGTCTGGGTCTCATAACAAGTAAATTAAAAATAAAAAGTGTGTACAGTCTGTTCGGCATAGTTCTTGTTTAATATTTTTCTGATTTTCTTTCAAATGTGCTCTCTACCTTAACTCCATACTAGGGAGGTTTCATTGGAGGGTTGGTTATGTTGCTGCCGGACTGTCGGAGTGTTGGTTTACCACTCAACCTTTAGCGGGGAGGGATGAGAGAATCTGAAGGAAGAGTACAAAGGCAGTTTGAAAATAGGTTCTGGATGACTGAGTGATAGTGATTTGGGTCCGGTTTTAAATACTGAGCTTTGTGTAGCTGCAGTGAACATTGCAGTTAACTAGGGTCTAGGACTGTTTCCATGAACTAGGGCATTGTTTTGATTTGTGTGTAGTATTAGAGCCTTTGGGGTGATAAGATGGAAGATTTGTCTTTTACCTCACTACTGGTTGTTGTTTTCCCAGGAATTATAGTAAAAGGTACAGATAAGAAAATCTTTTATTTTGCAATTTTTTAAATTTTTTTCTTTATTTTGATTTTGGGGTAAAAATGATGACCACTGTGAGTTGTACAGATTTTTCTTTCCTTGTTTGTCTCTTGTATAATACTGTTGGTTTCTTTGTTATGTGAGCAAGGTAGTGATCCGTGTTCCAGGTGGAGTCTCTTTTGGGTGTTTAGAGTTCTAGTACCTTTCTTAGGATTCCAGCATGGACAGAGGGACTAGAATATGTTCTGTCAGCTATTATAAAATTGAGGTTATTTGAGATCTTAAAAAAAGAAAAGCTCCCAATAATTACAATCCAGCCTTTGGTTTATGAAGTAGTTGCTCTCCAGGGTTGGGTGAGATAAGATTAATGCAAATAAATTAAGCATAGATCACTATCTATTGATAAAATGATTAGCTCTGTATAATTTTTGCTTTCTATTTTGGTACATGATAGTCATCTGTTAGTAACTGCCAGGTTCTCTTGCCTTTCCCCTCATTGTTTTTATGGTGTGCTAATCATTTTGCACAAACTATTACTTAATTCCAACAAAAACCTTTTTTTTTTTTAAAAAAAAAGAAGGAATCCCAAACCTAGAAGCACAGTTTTGCTGAAAATCTTTACTGCCTGTAAATGGTGGAGGCCAGGATTAACCCTGGTCTGACTTGACTACAAAGTCCAATGACTTAACCACTAATATACTGCCATTCTTCAGAGAGAATGGAAATAACAGAACTAAAATGAACTTACAAGAGGCAGGAGTGTTTCATTTTATGTAGGATCAGTAGTCACTCAGATTTCCAACCTTCTCCCATTTCCTTCAGCACCCATGTTGGGATAATGTATGTATGTAAAGATCCATTTTCCTTAGAGCCCTGGGGAGTTGAATATGCTAGAATGGATATTATTTTTAGAACAGGGATCTTTCCATATGTGTGCCATTACTGTCCCTTTTTTTCCCTCCTTTTTCTTTCTTTCTTTTTTTTTGGTACTGGGGATTAAACTCGGGTCATTCAACCACTGAGCTACAACCCCAGCCCTATTTTGTATTTTATTTAGAAACAGAGTCTCACTGAGTTACTTGGTTTCTTGCTATTGCTGAGGCTGGCTTGAACTTGTGATTCTCCTACCTCAGCCTCCCGAGCTGCTGGGATTATAGGTGGGCGGGCCTGGCTCTTTTTTTGAGACAATTTCCTTATATTTCCCAGAGTGGCCTTGAATTGGCCATCCTTTTGCCTTAGCCTAACCTAGTGGCTGGGATTACAGGTGTGTGTCACTGTGCCTGGTTCTAATTCCTTTAAATTCCTACAGTTGTCTCAAACTGTATTTGATTATCAGTGAAGTTTTCTTTTCCCAGAGAATTTTCAGGTATTTGGTTTAGAGGGAGAAACTTGTAGGAGGTAGTTCAAATACCATAGTAATCATACTATATTAAAATTCTCTCTTTTTTGTCTTTTTTTACTTTTAGACTAAGCTGCTTGGGTATAGGTACTATCTTCCTACCTCTGAATCCTTTAGTATCTTAGTATATGTACATACTAAGGTGCTTCGAAAGCCTTGGTTAAATAAGGCACTTGATTGTAATCATTGAGGGATATTTATTTAGCAATACTAGGGATTGAACTCAGGGATGCTCTACCACTGAGTACAGCCCCAACCCTTTTTTTATGTTGAGACAGGGTCTCACTAAATTGTTGAGGCTAGCCTTGAATTTGTGGTCCTCATGTTTCAGCCTTCCATGTTGGGATTACAGGCCTGATCCACCATCTAGCTAGTGAGGAACTTTTGTGGGGAAGGCTTGAAAGGAAGTTGAGATAAGAAGCAAAACAACATAAATTAATAATATTTCCATGTGGTTTTGAAACTTATACTGTAGTTTTTAAGCAAAGTTTCTGGAAATAATAGTAAAGATTTTAACTTTACTTCTGTTTCCTTTCCTGCAAGCAGCCCAAGAAAGGTGTGTGTAAAAAGCAAGAGACCTAGGATATTCATTTCAGAAGCTGTTAGTTTCACCACTGAAAATCTAAATGTAGCCATTTTTTTAGGGAAGAATACATTAGGGCAGCAGCAAGGAAGTACTGCTTTCAGCCCTGGTTGGAAAGAGTTGTTAATAAAAACACAAAGAGTGTGGAAGGATAGTTTTGACCATCAGTGCTTCAGAGAAATCATGTTTGGTGTCTTTTTTTTAGTGGGGGTAGGGGGTGGGTGGGGAGACGCCGGGTAGGCCTGGAGATTGAGCACAGGACCTTGTACATGCTGGTGAACATTCCACCATTGAGCTACATCCACAGCCCCTGATATCATTTGTGCTGTTTTTTTGGTTTTGGGTACCAGGGATTGAACTCGGGAGCACTCAACCACTGAGTCACACCCCCAGCCCTATTTTGTGTTTTATTTAGAGACGGTCTCACTGAGTTGCTTAGTGCCTTGTCATTGCTGAGGCTGGCTTTGAACTCACAATCCTCCTGTGTCAGCCTCCTGTGCACCACCATGCCCAGTTTATCATTGTGGTTTTTATCACTGCTTCAGTCATGGATCTTTAGGAGATTTTGTTCGTTAAGTGTATTGGAACGTTTATGAGTTTAAGAACCAAAATTAGTTTTCATGGGTAATTTAGAATCCTAATAGTAACCGGAAACTTGCCTAAAGGAATGAACTGTAGGTAATCAGGAAAGAAATAACTACAAATATTTTTTTCATGTTCCTTTCCCTCGGAGAAAGGGGTTAAAATCAGACATAGGGATTGCTCTGCCTAAAAAATGCAGCTACCTTCAATGCTTCCAATAGAGTACTGATATAGCGTGGCCGGATGATTGTAGGAGGCAAGAACAACTCTTCTGGATAGGAGTGAAAAGGGGGAAGTTAGGGTGTTATTGTTTTATGTTTAGTCATATATATTTTTTGAAAGTATTCTCCGTAATTTACTGGGAATTTCATGTTGATTATTAAATATTATACACTGTTCTTGATTATAAATATTATATATATGTAGGGCCTATCTGCATTTACTGATCTGGTTCAAGGACAGTTCTTACTTTTAGAGCCCCTTCCTGTCCTTTGGGTGCAGTCTGATGGAATGATTTGGGCAATTTAAATCACGCATGTAGAGAGGGGGCCTTATAAGGATCCATAGTTTTTTTTTTTAGTTAGATGAACACAATATCTTTGTCATGTTTCATTTATTTATTTATTTATTTTTAATGTGGTGCTGAGGATCGAACCCAGTGCCTCCCCCATGTGAGGCAAGCGCTCAATCACTAAGCTACAGCCCCAGCTGCAGTTTGGGTTTTTTTTTTTTTTTTGGAGAGGGGTCTCTATGTTGCCCAGGTTGGTCTTCAACTTCTTGGCTCAAGTGATCCTCCTGCTTTAGCTTCTGGAGTAGGTGGGACTACTAGAGTGTACCAACTTGCCTGGCTCCAGATTTTCTTAAGGCATTCTGTGCTCGTTCATGATAGGTAATTTGTCTTGGTTTTCACAAAATGTTTTCCATTATATGATGATAAAAGTGATTTTAACATTTTCATTTCAAACTTGCAGGAAAGTTTGCATGAATAGTACAGTAACTTCTGTATACCGGTCACTTACTCAGACACCAAGTGTTGCTTTATTTTTATTTGTTTGTGATACTGGGGGTATATCCTAGGTCCACTGACATGCTAACTAAGCGCTTTACCACTGAGCTCCATCCCCAACCCTGTTGTATGTTTTTTGACCAATATGCTGACCAAAAAGGTAATTTCCAATCTGTTTCACTAGTGTGGTGAGACAAGGCTGCATAGCAGAGTGCTTAAGGATATGGATGCTGAAGCCAGACTAAACTGCTTGGTTTCAAATCTTTGTTCCAGTACCTACTAACCTATGGCAAATTGCGTAATTGCTCTGTGTTTTAGTCTTGTCTGTAAAATGGGGATAATATTAACCGTCTTATAGGACTGTTGTGACAATTACATGATTAGATATGTAAAATTTGTGGAACAGTGCAGAGCTCATAGTAATACCTTATATTTGCTATTAGATTGGTAAATGAACTCAAATTTCATTTGTCTGTTGGACTAAATATCTTCCTTCCTCCCTCCCTCTCTTCCTTCCTTCCTTCCTTTCTCTCTCTCTCTCTCTCTCTCTCTCTCTGAGGATAGAACCCAGGGATGTTTTACCACTGAGCTACATCCCCAGTCCTTTTTATTTTTTATTTTGATGGGGGTCTTGATAAGTTGCTGAGGGTCTCACTAAATTACTGAGGCTGGCCTTCAACTTGTATTCCTTTTGCCTCAGCCTCCCAAGTCTCTGGGATTAAGGTTTTAGAACCTGAGATTTAGACCAAAAAGAAAACATAGAAAAAGAAAAAAGACCTCAGATTTGGGGCAGAATTATAGCCCAGATTAGAGTGTGGGTTCATGCAAGACCCTAGGTTCAAACCCTGACACCAGAAACAAAAACAAAAAACTTCAAACCTGAGATTCAATGTTAGATGTAGATTTTTTTTCCCCTTATACTAGGGAATTCACCCATGGCTCTTTACCACTGAGCTACATCTTCAGCCCTTTTTATTTTATTTTTATTTTTTTATTTTGAGGCAGAGTCTCTAACTTGCATAGAGCCTCACTAAATTTCTGAGACTGACCTTGAATTTACATTCTTTCTGCCTCAGCTTCCCAGAATCACTGGAATTACAGGTGTGGGCCATCATGCCAGCTAGATGTAGATTCTTATATTGTGGAATAAATGGACTTTATGGGTGGGTAAGCTAACTTTTTTTATTTAATGGGGGAAAAAGTTTTTTTAGTAGCCAACTTTGGGGAGTTGTATGGATGGGGTTATCCAAAACAATGGTGGTATGAGAATGGATTGCTTTTAATGAAGTGTGGTGTGAATGGGGTAGAGAAACAGGTAGCAAAGCTTGAGTATCTTACAATAATTTCTTCAGAGACTTCAATACTTTAGATTAAAATAACTGCAATACAAGTTACTCCTACCATTTTGTTTTTACAAGAAATAGAACTCTAGGGCTGGGAATGTGGCTCAAGCGGTAGCGCGCTCACCTAACATGCGTGCGGCCCGGGTTCGATCCTCAGCACCACATACCAACAAAGATGTTGTGTCCTCTGAGAACTAAAAATAAATATTAAAAAAAAAAAAAGAAATAGAACTCTAGCATCTAAGAGGTAACTTTAATTTTGTCAGAGAATGGATTGAAAGGTTTTGTTTGGGTTTATTATTTTTGGCTTTGAAAGAGGTTTGTTTTTTTTTTTTTTTTGGTACTGGGATGCCTAACCTCTGAACCGCATCCCCATCCCTTTTTAAAATATTGTATTTAGAGACAGGGTTTCACGGAGTTGTTTAGGGCCTCACTAAGTTGCTGAGGCTGGCTTTGAACTCTTGATCCTCCTACCTCAACCTCCTGAGTTGCGGGATTATTGGTGTGCACCATCATACTCGACTGAATGGTATTCTTTTCTTTTTTTTTTAATATTTATTTTTTTAGTTGTAGTTGGACACAATACCTGTATTTCAGTTATTTATTTTTTTTGTAGTGCTGAGGATCGAACCCAGGGTCTCGCACATGCGAGGCGAGTGCTGTACCGCTGAGCCACAACCCTAGCCCCTGAATGAGATTCTTTACCTCAAAGTCTTGCTTGTCTAACCATGACTTTAGGATAACATTCAGTTATGAATGGTTGTAGTGGAAACAATTGAAACGATTACACAGAAATGAAGGCAGGCTTTTACTATCCCTTTTCTTGAAATAAACTCCTTTTTTGTGTGTGTTCAGGAAACACTTCTTTACAGTTGTTATTTATGGATATTTGTAAAACTGACATATAGAAATTTTGAGTTCATGAATGCTTCCTGTGAAAAGTATGCTTCTAGGAAGAGTGTGCTTTTATATGGAAAAGCCCAGCTGTTGCCTGTGGGACCATATGTATGTGGTAGATACAGCCTTGCCTGGAAACGTGAAGGTTTTTTCAACCTAGGATTTTCTTTTTTCTCCCTTTTTTTTTTTCATGCTAAATAACTTGTGAAAATCGGGTTCTAAATAGGTTTAAAATAATTTCTGGCCAGCCCAGTGGTACACACCTGTAATTTCAGCTACTCAGGAGGCTGAGGCAGGAGGATCTCAAGTTCAAGGTCAGCCTCAGCAACTTAGCAAGACCCTATGTCAAAAAAAAAATAATAAAAGGGCTGGGGATGTGGCTCAGTGTATGCAATAATAAATAATAATGATAATAATTTATGTTGGTGCTCCATAGCCTTCTACCATAACTCCCTCACTCAGCATCCTACTTTTAATTTTCTCTGTGTGTATGTGTGTGTGTGTGTGTGTGTGTGTGTACGCGCATGCGTATGCTGGAGATTAAACCCAGGGTCTTGTGCATGTGAAGCACGCTTTCTACTGAGCTATACCCCTAATAGCCCCTTAACAGTTCTCCTTCAGTTTCTGTCCTATTGGTTTCCTTTCCTCTTCTGTCTCCCTTTTTCTCTCCTTCCTTTTTTCTCCTCATTTTTCACCTTAGGTTGGTGGTCTTCATGGGAGCATTGTTTTCCTAACTAACAATTGATATGGGAGAGGCGTGCTTCTTTTTCTGAAAAAAAAAATTACTTAATTACAAAAGGTAGAAGTGTTAGGCTATTGCTTCTGGTATATTTCAGTTTTACATTAGGATTATAATTATAATCTAAGACGATTGACTTGTTCTAGTAACTTAGTTTTTATCTTTGATTTTCAGATGTCATCTACATTTCCTAATTAGTTACTATTATGGCTTATTTGAGCAAAAGAAATTTACTTTTCCCAGAGTAAATTATTAGGTTTTCTTGTTGTTGTACTTGAGGTTGAACCCAGGACCTTGTACATGCTAGGCAAACACTTTACCACCAAACTACATCCCCAGCACTTTTTATTTTTTGTAACTTGCAGTATTGGAGATTGAACACAGGGGTACTCGACCATAGACTTGTATCCCCAGTTTTTTATTTTTTGTTTTGAGACAGGATCTCACTGAGGTGCCCAGGCCAGCCTCAAATATCAGATCCTCTTTCCTCAGCCTCTCAACTTGCTGGGATTCGCCATGTATCATCATGCCCGGCAAGGAGTTTATATTTTATTTTATTATTTTAATATTTATTTTTTAGTTGTGGTTGGACATAATACCTTTATTTAATTATTTATTTATATGTGGTACTGAGGATTGAACCCAGGGCCTCTCATGTGGTAGGCGAACACTCTACTGCTGATCCACAACTCCAGCCCAAGGAGTTTATATTTTAAGAAACTAAAATTTATTCTATTAGTTGACGATATAAGACATTGTTATAGGAACTAGGTCAGCTTTTCAATTACCTTTATCAAAGCACCTGCAGTTCCTATTTCATTGCAAGTGAAGTAAACTTCATTGAAATAAAGTAACTGATTTATATTCAGTACATTTTAAAATAATCTACTTTAAAACAGAAATTGGTGCCAATCTGATTTCTTTCATGATTCTTTGTTGGAATGGGGAAAGTTCTGTAAGCTCTCTGTTCTATTCTCCATTGACAACTTTGTAAATCAGGACAGAATTGGCTACTTGTGTGTCTGTCCTGCTGAAGATCATCCAAATGGGGAGGTAAGAATATAGGAGCCCCTAGTTTGTATGCCTAAGATCACAATTAGACAAAGGTTTAGAAATAAAAGTGAAACAAAGTTGATTTATTTTCTTAAATTTAACTTTTTGCATTCATTGAAGGAGTAAAACATTTTAATTCATCCAAAGAAATTTGAGAGTGTTATATACCATGGACTAGAGTACAATAAAATAAATAAACCTGGGCTGGGGTTGTGGCTCAGTGGTAGAGTACTTGCCTAGCATGTGTGAGGCACTGGGTTCTATCCTCAGCACCACATTAAAAAAAAAAAAAATTAGACCTAAATAATACTTGTTCTCACAGAGCTTAATATCTAGTTGTGAGAAACAAATAATAAATAAATTAAAAAATGTCAGAATGTGATAATGTTATTGAAAAAAAAAAAAGCAGAATAAGAATGGAGGATAAGAGGTGCCAGAGCGGGAGTGAGTTTATTCACTATTTTGGTACTGCAGATTGAACCCAGGGATACTTTACCACTGAGCCACATCTCAAGCCCATTTTATTTTATTTTTCAAAAATTTATTTATTCTAATTGGTTATACATGACAGCAGAATATATTTCAATTCATATTACACATATAGAGCACATTTTTTCATGTCTCTGGTTGTTCACAAAGTAGAGTCACACCATTAATGTCTTCATACATATCCTTAGGATAATGATGTCCATCTCATTCCACTGTCTTTCCTACCCCCCTGCCCCCTCCCTTCCCCTCCCTCCTCTTTGCCCTATCTAAAGTTCCTCCATTCCTCCCGAGTTCCCCCCATTGCGATTATGGACCAGTGTCCACATATCAGAGACAACATTTGGCATTTGTTTTTTTGGGATTGGTCTAGCCCATTTTATTTTGAGACAGGAATCTGTTAAGTTGCTGAGGCTGGCCTTAGCTTGTGATTCTCTTGCTTTAGTCTTCCGAGTCACTGGGATTACAAATGTACTGAGTGACTGGGATTACAAATGTACTACCGTGTCTGGCTAGAGTGAGTTTTATTGTATAGGTTGGACAACAAAGGCCTTATGTGTAAGGTATGTTTGAGAATACCAGAAGAAATGAGGGATGGAGTCATGTACATATGAGGAGTAGAAAGTGAAAAGACCCTTAGGCTGGTTGGTGACAGTAAGCAAAAAAGAGAAGGGGGAAAGGATAAAGTAAATTGGGTGCATGGTGTATACCTGTAATCCCAGTGACTTGGGAGGCTGAGGCAGGAGGATTGCAAGTTCCAGACCAGCCTCAGCAACTTAGTGAGCCTGTTTCAATAAAAAGGGATAGTGATGTAGCTCAGTGGTAAATAAAGTGCCCCTGAGTTAAATATCCAGTAAAAAAAAAAAAAAAAAAAGAGGGTGTTTGTGGGGAAAAGGGGAATAGTGTAGGACCTTGTTTAGTACTATATAGCGCATAGAAAAGTTGTCTCCTCACCTCAGGCACCAGAGATAATGTTATTATCAATTTTTTGTGTTGGCTGTTGTCAATTTTTTGTGTATTTCTTGTAAGTTGAGGCAGCAGTAGTCATATCCTCCATCTTTCTCCCATTGCTGAAGCCCCATGAACGTAATTGGCGGATTTTGCAGAGATTGATGACTCTTGTCTTGAGAATAATGTTAGGACAGTTACTTAGAATAAGTCTGTATGTGTTTGGGAAGTGAGATCAAAATTTTTATTCTTGTCTACAGGTGTCTTATTACCCACAGCTTTCTGTGAACCACAGTGAGAGACCTAGTAAAATTTCCTTTTAGTACAACCTTTGTTCATTTGGTTTATGTGCTTTTGGCCAGAAATTATGCTTGCCCTGCTTATTTGCTGCTTCCTCTTTTGCTTCTTCAACCAAAATTTCCTGCTTCCTTGAAACTCATCTTTGGAATTTGATGGCTTCGGGACTGATATTCTTTCTTTTGTTTCTAAAAATATTGTTTTTTAGTTGTTGCTGGATCTTTATTTATTTACTTATTTTATTTATATGCTGTGCTAGAATTGAACCCAGTGCCTCACACATGCTAGGCAAGTGCTCTACTGCTGAGCAACCACCTCAGCCCGCTCTTTCTTTTTAATTTATCAGGGAACGCTTTATAGGTCACTGTACTCATATTTCTGTCTTGTACATTGGAGCCATGATCATCCCTGGTAACTAACTCTAGATTTATATTTTCCCTTTCCATATGTATGTTTAGCTCATTAGGCATTATTAAATACATACCGAGCCACTTTGCCTGGTTGTCTTTGATAGAAACTGAGGAAGAAGCACCAACTTTTTTTTTTTTTTTTTTAAAGAGACAGGAGGAGAGAGAGAGAGAATTTTAATATTTATTTTTTAGTTCTCGGCGGACACAACATCTTTGTTTTGTATGTGGTGCTGAGGATCGAACCCCGGGCCGCACGCATGCCAGGAGAGTGCGCTACCGCTTGAGCCACATCCCCAGCCCGAAGCACCAACTTTTTAGTAATTTGGTATTCTGTGGCAACCCATGAATGAAAGTAAAAGAGTATCTGTAAAAATAAAAGGATATCAAGAGTACCTGTGTTTTGAATCACCCACTCTTTCTATCCCTTTCAAGACTTCTGGTTTAGCTAGTCTGTTCCTCAGTGAAAGATCTGTCTATCTGTTTCCTTCCCTCCCTCCTGTTCTCCCTTTCTTTCCTGAAGTTCTTAGTCCTGGTACTTGACCTGGTTACCCTCTATTCTTCCCTTTAATTATACTTATCTAGTTCATATCCTGTTACTTAATGTCATCTTTAGGAGATGACCTTAATCAGGAGATGTTTCACCCCTCCAATTCCCTTCTCTTTTGGTCAAGTAACTGTCTTGACTTGCATGGGAAATATTGCAGGCAATCAAAAGATTCCCAAGATTTTGAAGTTGGTTTAAATAACTAGTTGATATATTACTTCAGCATATGTAGATAAAAATCGAGAATTTGTGATTGTTCTGAGAGTATGTATTTTAATGCTATTATTATTATTATTATTATTATTTGTGGTGCCGGGAATTGAACCCAGAAGGCTCCACCACTGAGCATGTCCTCAGTCCGTTTTGCTTTTTATTTTGAGATGGGGTCTCCTTAAGTTGCCCAGATTGGCCTTGAATTTGTAATCCTCCTGCTTCAGCCTCCCAAGTAGATGGTATTCTAGGCATGTGTCACCACACTTGAATGCTGTTCTTCATTAAGTCTTCATGCTTCCTTGTGGAAATATTTTTCTCTATAGTTCTTTTTTTGTTTATGGTGCTGGGATTGAACCCAGGGCCTTTTGC
Organism: Ictidomys tridecemlineatus; assembly: GCF_052094955.1. NCBI lineage: Eukaryota > Metazoa > Chordata > Mammalia > Rodentia > Sciuridae > Ictidomys > Ictidomys tridecemlineatus. The sequence continues at coordinate 14,528,648 of NC_135480.1, read as the reverse complement.
ATGCAAGGCAAGTGCTCTATCACTAAGCCATAGTCCTAGTCATTTATAGTTCTTTTTTTTCTTCTTCTGAGGTTTGAACCCAGAAGCACTTAACCACTGAGTCACATCCCAGCCCTTTTTAATATTTCATTTTGAGACAGGATGTCATTGAATTGCTTAGGGCCTTGTTAGGTTGCTGAGGCTGGCTTTGAACTTGGAATCCTCTTGCCTCAGCCTCCTGAGCCACTGGGATCAGAGGTATGTGCCACTTTGTTAGGCTCCCTATAGTTATTATAAAGACATTTTGCTACTCATTGGCTCTTACTCAAACCAGAGTTAAAGTGACTTGCTTGGATAAGTGTCAGAAGTAACTCTTGAATCCAGAGTTTCTGGTTATTTCTCTTATAAGTGATCAGGTACGCTAGAAATATCCGGGAGATCTTGAATGGTAGATTTAAGACTTACAAAGGCTTTTGGGATAGAATATGGACTCAGTCTTTGAAAATTGGGCACAGATCTTATGTTCTTTAGAGGAAATTTTAACTAGGACATTTTAAAAGTAATTAGGTTGCCCAGCCTGCAGTGTAAATACACCTCCATTGTAGCAACTCAGGACTCCCAAGAGGGTGGTGTTGGCAAGTGAAATAGTTCCTTCCTTCCAGGTTCTGGGTCCTAGAAAACAGGATTTAGGACTGCCATTCCAGCCATCCTTACATTTTTTTTTAATATTTATTTTTAAGTTTTTTTTTTTTTTAGGTGGACACAGTATCTTTATTTTACATTTATGTGGTGCTGAGGATCGAACCCAGTGCCTCGTGCATGCTAGCACTCTACCACTGAGCCACAACTCCAGCCTGCCTTCCTTACATTTAATTATTCATTTATTTTTGTGGTACTGGAGTTTGAACCCAGAGCCTTACACATGCTAAGAAAGTACCACTGAGCTATACTCCTAGCTGTTTTTAAGAGTCTTGCTAAGTTGCCAAGCATTTCACTAAGTTGCCTAGGCTGGCCTTGATCTTGTGTTTCTCCCTTCTCAGTCTCCCAGGTCCCTAGCATTACAGGCATGTGTCACCATGCCTGATATTTTATTTCACTTTGTTTTTTATCATGTAAATTATTTCAGTGGTGAGGCTCGAACCCAGGGCTTTACATTTGCTAGGCAAGCACTCCACTACCACTGAGCTGCTTCCCAGACCTCATCCTTATATTTAAATTCATGCTTTTTAAGAACCTCTAATCCATACTGAGTAATGATTTGAGCTGTCTGGTGAGCAGTAAAAACAGGCCCAGATAATGTATTTTATAACCAGTGCCCTTTTTGTAAGAATGTTGTGGTTTGAGGGTTGTTGGGGATGGGCCAGTAGTACAGTGGTTCCCTGAATGCTATAGGATCACTCTTGGGACTTTTTAAAAACATGAATCCCCAGACTTTTCCTCCAGAGATTGCAGTATGAGGATTGTATTTTTTGAAAACACTTCCCAGATGATTCTGATCTCAGGTTTGTGTATCACAAAATCTGAATTAAGCTTCATATATGTATTATTTCCCAGTGAGTAGTTATTTAGGTAGAATAAGAAGTAGAGAAGACTGGTAGTTCAAGGTGGTAGCATGTGAGAAGGTGGTTAATTTGAAGTGATATACCTGTGTCCTGTTATATTTTGAAATTACAGATGTTACCCCTGATTTGGAGGTTATGCTAGTACTTTACAAGATATGGAGGACTTGCCTGTTAGGGCAAAGGGAGCCTTTTAGACCTTATCTCTTCTTCCCCTCTCCATTTTGAAATTGTGGAACAAATTCTGGAGAGGATGTTTGCATTGAAACTCAGCTGGATAATTTGTTTAAAACTGGACAGGAAGGGCCAATTTACTTCCTGTCTGAAAAGGAAGTGCTAGCTTCCTTCCCTTCCTTCTTGGCTAACTGGCCAACTTGGAATATAGGTGGGGGAGGAGCTGGTAATGTTAGTACTCTTTCTTTCTTCCTTTTTTTTTTTTTTTTTTGGTGGGGGCGGATACTGAGATTGAAAGCATGGGCGCTTTACCATGGAGCTACATCCCCGGGTCCTTTTTATTTTTTACTTTGAGACAGGGTCTCACCAAATTGCTAAGACTGGCCTCAAATTTGTGGTCTTCTTGCCTCAGTCAGCTTCCTGAGTCTCTGGGATTGTGTTCTTAACTGATTGTGCCTTAAGAAATTGAGTTACCATCTTTGTTTAAGTGTGGCTGTACAACATTTGCTCGCTCGCCTTTGTGGTATGTTCTTGTCTCTTTGGTTTTACATGGGAGCTCTGTACTAGGTTTGGCTTTTGTAGTTTCAGGCAGCCTTCTAATCTGCCACACGTTATTTTACATTCAGTTTTGTGTGCATCTCTCCTGTATTGTCTGACATTTGAAAACAGACCAAGTAGTTGCAGGGAAGAAATTGAAACCCATTTGACCCTGAGGGGTGGGTTGTAGAAAGCAGAACATATTTGGGCAGAAGAGAGTGGATGACAAAGGTTTCTTATTTTTAAATTGAGCCAAGAATGCATTCCTTCTAAGTAGGGCCAGTTGGCACCCTTCCTGCTATTTTAGTCCAGGCTTCTTCTTCCTACTGACCAATTGTATTGAGTGTTTGATGTGAGTTTAAACTCTCAGGAGGTGGGGGAAGGGTAGGGGAGGGAAGGAGTGCAAGCAGTGGAAACAGCTGGTGCCTTCATCAAACCATCTTAATTAGCCTTCTTTTTAGAGCTTTTGGAGGTGAGGGGTGGCTGAGGAACTGGAACTGGATAGCAGAATCCTACTAGCTCTCATGTAATGGAACTGGATTCTCAGGCATTCTTAACTTTATGGGATGTTTTGGCTAGTTGGAATGTAGCTAAACCAATCCCAATTACATTCTTGACTCTGCCTCCCCTCCCTCTAATTCTTTCAGCTTTTTTTTTTTTCAAGGGGTGGCTGGGAAGCTAGATAGCAAAGCAGATTCATCCTCCCATTTTAGTATTCAGCTAAGTCTTGGGCCCTTCAGGGACTTCCTTCTTACCCATTCGCTATTCCATTGGTTGGGTTTTCCAAACGTTTTCATATAGCCCCCAGTACAATTAGAACCAGCTCCTCTGGTGAAATTAGGTTGAATGTAATTGGTTAGCTATACTTAGTCTCCTAATGTTCCTTACACTCAAGGATGACTGGATTTCTGAGTTGGCACTCCTTTGCTCTCACCTGCTCAATTTGATGCTGAGAAAACTCCCCATAGGTGCTACTATTTTTTAAATCTGTTCATGTATGCCCATCTGACACTTAATTGGCTCTGATTTATGTGGTTTGGACAATGAGGGAGTATTGGGTAAGAATACTAATGTTTGTAACTAATTTTTCAGTAATTTTATTTTTGGGGATTTATTTTTCTGGAGACTAAACCCAGGGGTGGTCTACTACCCAGCTACATTCCTAACTCCTCCCCCCCTTTTTTTTTTGAGACAGGATCTTGCTAAGTTTCTGAGGCTGTCCTTGACTTGGAGATCCTGCTGCCTCAGCTTCCCGTATTGTTGGGATTATGGGTTTGCGCTATAGCACCAGCTAATTTTTCAGTATTTTTGAGAGAAAAAGGGAATCTTGATTTGGTGCTAAGTAAGAGATATTAAACATGTTTTTTTGTGTGCTTCAGTGACAGAATTTTCAGATTAGACGCTGCTGTTGAAGTCCTGTTCTTTTGTTAGTGCTGAGAATTGAACCCAAGGCCTTGTATGCGGTAGGCAAATACTCTACCACTGTGCTACATTTCCAGCTCTTTTTTTTTTTAAATTTTGAGACAGGGTCTCATCAGATTGCCCAGGCCAACCTCAAATTCGCCATCCTCCTCCTCAAGCTCCAGAGTAGTTGGGTTTACAAACTCTTAATACCACACCCAGCTGAAGTTCTTTTCTAAAACATAGTGTTACTAAATATTATTTTCCAGCCAGCCCTAGAATGCCCGCCCTAGAGTGGCTTACTATTGTGCATATTCCCACTCTTGTGCATATTCCCACTCTATCTCTCCACCTGGTTGTGTCAGATCCAGATAAGAATTAAATCCTTCTAAATTGTGTTGTTTTATGCTTAGCTCCTTTTGCATCATGTTCTGGCTAGCTCAGGATTTAACCCATGTGCTTTTAGCAAGTCCAAGAAGGAGAGGGTCTAGAAGAAGCAAAGGAGAAAAGGTAGCATATTACTGGTTAGTTGCATGGAATGCCCCTCTGGTTTGGGAACTCTGCTGAGCATTACTGTGTTTATGCACAGGGAATCGAGGTTCTTTGGATTTCAGGAATCTCTGGCAAATAGAGCTTTACTTCTATATGCATCTTTGCTTCTGGGGTTTAGGGACTAGCTTCCAATAGGCTGTACAAGATAATAGAAGAAATGTATCATTTATTCTATTTTTGGAAGGGAGGGTTTTCCTTCTTCTAGATTGCATTTCTGCAGCCCAGCAGGAAAAGCTGAGGTTGCTGTTGTGACCTCTTTGCTGCCAGAGCTACAGTGCAATTCCTAGTGGCCCTCCTCTTACTCTCTAGGGAAGTAGGGAACTTTACACCCCCACCCCCACCCCTTGCACTTGATAAACTGCCTCTTTGTAGGGTGGAGTCTGCTGCCTTTGTTTGTTCTCTGTGGGGCCTGTCTTCGGAATTGGTTCTGTGCTTGGAGGGGAAATAGTTTGACTTTGAAAGCAGAAGTGGGTGATAGAGAAGGTGACAGAAGATATACCCTAAAGTCTCCAAGTGGGAATATTTCATTGACTGAATTCAGGTTGGTGATCAAATTGCCATAATGAAGCTTTCTTGGGGAACTTGTCACATGTGGTTGCGCTGAATGTAACAGCACCAATAAGTTTAAAATTCCCAGTGCACTGTCTCAAGACACTTACCAAGCAGGAATCTTAAAAATCCCTCACCCCCTCCAGACTCTTAGATCCACACACATAGTATCTTTCTGCTGATTCTTAAATGCCTGAGCTTTGTCCTGTGTAGTGTTGGCTTGGGGCAGGGAGGGAGGGTTGTTTTCCCGAACATGATAAGGAACTGTGCAGGGCAAAGTGGGAGCTCTGGCTGGTGATTGGTAGACAGGATGCCCTGGAATGTGGTTGGCTTGCAGCCCAGAATCCAGCACTTTGTATTTGTTTGTTTCTGGGAGACTGTGGTCTGGTGCTACTGTGACAGGAAGTGAGAAAGCTGGGAGTGGGGGAACAGAGAGGGGCGATGTCTTTGTGGTTCTCCTGTGAAATCTCTTTGTCCCTGGAGAGCGGTTCTGCTATAGAGCTCTACTGAGAAGAGAGCAGCCTTTGTGTGTCTAATGGGTCTGGGAGCATCTAGCTACTCCGAGGGATTAGAGGGTGTGAATTCTGACTGTGGCCTTTTACGTCTTAGCACTTGAGTTATATAAATGGCCTTGATCTCCTAGCATTGAGAAGCTTTACTGAGTTTTGTGTGTGCTACTATTACTTATGGATCTCTAGGATTTAATTAAAAGAGGAAGTCTAGAAGGAGTTAGATGTTAAATAATGTTCATGTTATATATATATTGTAGATATCTTATTGGATCTGAAAGGGACAGAGAGAAACAGGTAATGCTGGGTCCTGTGTTTTAGATCTCATCCTTATATTCAGAGCAGGAAAAAAACAATCCATTCTTTGATTTCATTGAGGGTTACTGGCAATTCTTTAGTGTTTGTACATAACTAGTTTACTGGCATTCTGCCCCGCCCCCCCCCCCCCCCCCCGCTCCCCCTCATGTCTAGACTAAAATGGCACCTGTGGCACTGTTTGTCCTCTTCTTCTTCTCTTTTCTACCTTGTTTTGTGTTTTCCCTGCCCTCCATTCCAGCTGTGAAACAGGCATCTTTTCTCACTTTGTGGATTGGGTGGCTGAGTTCTCAACTTCTTGCCAAGCTGGAGCACACACACAGACCTGCCTTTGATTGCCAAGGAGGACAGCTGCCCTAGAGGCAGATTGCTAACATACCCCTAGAACAATCCCTCCCCTCTGTTCTGATGCTGGCTAGCACAATCTTCCCTGCCTCTAGTTCCTTTTTTTTCCCATCCCAACTCTGATATTTGCTTTTGGCTTAGTGGGATGTTACAGTAAAAATGAGAATAGGAATATTTGTGATTAGGTTTTCTTTGTTCCAGAGAGGTGAACAGAGAATGTGGCGAGATAGCCATTTTCTAGAGCAGGGTAGCCACTGTGAAGATAAATGGCGTGGGGGACTCTTTTTTCCCTATTACTTTTCCTCCTGAGTTCTTGTCCCTTAAAAGGGGAAATAAGTCTCAAGTAGATTGTAAGCTTTCTTTTCCAGAACAGTAGAGGTTTGCTCTTTGAAATGAAAGAAAGACCCAAGGTCTAGCTGGTTCCATCCCATCTTGCTCCTCTCCCTACCCAATGAAAAAGCATCTGCATTGGGTTTATAATGATTTTTAAGGTCTTACTGAGTTGCTTAGGGCCTTGCTAAATTGCTGGGGTTGGCTTTGAGCTTGCGATCTTCCTCCTCAGCTTCCCAAGCTGCTGGGATTACAGGCATGTGCCACTTTGCCTGAAATAACAACTACTTTTGATATAGTCTACACATCTGGAAAAGGGAGCCACTAGTTGGCTAGGTGGCACATACCTGTTACTTGGGAGGCTGAGATTGGAGGATTATTTGAGCCCATAGGTTCAAGACCAGCCTGGGCAATGTAAACCCCATCTCCAAAAGCCGTGGGGCAGTAGTCATTATTTTAGAGGGTATTGAGAGGATTATATATGAACTTCTGGGGGAGATCAATAATACACACTTTTCTCCCCCTTTTAGGGTTAAATTTTCACTTTCATCCAGATAGGGAAAAACATTTCCTCCTCTTACCTGTTCTGTGGTTGAAACAAGACTTCAACACTTCTTCAGATTGATTTCTTCATAGATTTACACCTTTCTCCTTGCTGCTTGGCCCTAAAGGGAGGTGTATTCTAAACTTGATAGAGGGGGATGTCTTTTCAAAGATTTGAGGAAGTGGGACTTTGTAAATATGGTTCTATTGCATGCTTTCACCTTTTCCAAGTTATCTTCAAATGATAGACAAAGAGATTGAGAGGCAGGAATGCCATGGATAAAAAGTAAGGGTATCTGTTAAAATCTGGCCTTTTTAAGAAAGGAATGTGAGGGTGACCTCTAGCAAACCCTAAGGTTAAGTTTTTCCATGAATATATTCTTTCTAGCCTAGAGTGGGAGAAGAGTAAAAGGTGTCCCAGTTAATTTTAGGATCTCTTTTATGACAAGGGAGTTAACAATACCTTCTCATTTCAATTAAATTTTTCTTACTTCCTATTATGTACCTGACCTCCCTCTCTTTTTCTCCCTCCTCTACTAGGAAGGAGAAAGGCATTTGGCCTTTCCTCTTCCTCTAGTCTGACACCTCCCTGGTTTTTTTGCCCCTCCCTCTTATCTTTGTTTCCTTACCGGCCTCTCCCAAAAGCCCTGTTTTCTCCTTATAAGGGTAAGTGAGGTGCCTTTGGCAAGGTTGCAAAGGGATCCAGGTAAGTAATTGTGTGCCCCTGACTCTGGATTGAGAGAAAAATTCAGTGTTATCGGTCCCAGTGGAGGGCCTTTGAGAGGCATGTGGGTAATGGGGGAGGAGAAGGAGGCTGCCCGGCCTGAGAGATCAGAAGGACTTGTTAGACCAGTCCTATGTGTGTGTCACGCAGCTTGAGAGAGAAGCAGGTTTTGTTTCTTTCCATACCCTTTCAGTTCTGGGCCCTCTCACTAGCTGAGAACCACACCCTTGCTTTGCTTCAAAGCCAGTCTAGCATTTAGCCATTTTAGTGTGGCTTGGTGAGGGGGTTCCCAGAATACTTTGGATGGGAGCAAGACAAATGTTTTATCAGGTTTCTGAATTTTAGGAGGTCTATCATGATGATAGAAGTGATTATTTTTTTTTTTTTCCCTTCTCCTTTTTGAGATGGTGGCTTGCTATGTTGTCCAGTCTGGTCTTGAACCCTAGGCTGAATTGATCCTTCTGTCTCAGCCTCCTGAGTATTGGGTCTACAGGCATGAACTACCATACCTGTTGGTTCTTTTATTTTTATCCCCTGGCTGTACTTGGGATCAAATGTAGGGCTTGCCTCATGCATTGCCAAGCAAGCACTCTACCACTGACCTACACTCCCTTTCCTGTTTTGTTTTGTTCTGTTTGTAAGTCATAGTAAAAACTTTAAATCCTAACAGTAACTGTGGGTCATGATTATAAGACAGATAAGTTTAAGGAGCCCCATTGGACCTAAGTTCCATTTAGCTAGGAGTTTTTTATGTGGTGCTGGGAATTAAACCCAGGGCTTCAAACATGCTAAGCAAGTGCTCTACACTGATAGACGTTATTTTATTTTGAGACAGGGTCTCAGGCTCCCAAGTACCTGAGGTCACAGGTGTATGCATCATACCCATGATCTTCATCACCATCTCCTCCTCCTCATTATTATCATTTTGAAGAAGTGAAGTCTTGCTGTGTTGCCCAGGCTGGCATTGAACTTAGCACAGAAACTGCTAAGACAAGGCCATTTCTGAAGTATAGGTTTTGTTGCTCTGAGTAGTGCTTGAATGAGATGAGGTTGTGAAGTGAGCAGGGTTCTCTCTAGACCTTTTTTGGTTATGCTGTGTTGCCCAGCCAACCTTAAGCCCCAAGTTCAAGCATTCCTCCTGCCTCAGCCTCCTGAGTAGCTGGGACTATAGGTTTGTAACACCATGCCCATCTCTCTCTCTCTTTAATATTTTTAGTTGTAGATGGACACAATATCTTTATTTTGTTTATTTAGGTTTTTTATATGGTGCTGGGGAATGAACCCAGTCCCTCATGCATGCTAGACTAGGCAATCGCTCTACCACTGAGCCACAACCCAGCACCCCTACCCCTTTTAGATCTAAATGCCGGTCAGCCCCAGAGACTTGAGGTTAGCATAGAAGTTAGTCGACAAGTGAAATACTAGAATTATTCTGACTGAGCTTCAGAAGGTGGAACATCAAGTGAGAACAGAGGGTGGGTACTTAGACTTTGGACTCAGGTACAAGAACTCTTTCTGATAAGGAGCCATAGAAAAAACTTGACAAAATATATTCCTTTGATTTAGAAACAAAGTGGCAATTTTCTGTGTGTATTTGTGATTGAACAAGAGTAATTAATTTTGAATTTTGAAGCAGATCCTTTCTTTCTTAAATGTTGTCACATACAGTTCTATAGTATTCAGTGGCCATATTTTATTGATTGGCTTTTAAAAAATATTTTTAGTTGTAGATGGTCACAATAACTTCATTATATTTATTTTTGTTTGGTGCTGAGGATTGAACCCAGTGCCTCACATATGCTAGGCAAGTGCTGTACCACTGAGCTACAACCCCAGGCCTTGTTTGGTATTCTTGTGTGTGTGTGTGTGTGTGTGTGTGTGTGTGTGTGTGTGTGTGTGTGTGTGTATGTGGAGGGGTACTGGGGATTGAACTCTGACACTCCACCACTGAGCCACATCCCTAGCCCTGTTTTGTATTTTATTAGAGACAGGGTCTCAGTTGTTTGGTGCCTCAGTAAATTGCTGAGGCTGACTTTGAACTCGATCCTCCTGCTTCCACCTCCTGAGCTATTGGGATTACAAGTATGCACCACTGCATCTGGCCTTGATTGGTAGTCTTTAGAAGGAGATTCAGTGCATTTTGTTTAAAAAACTACTTTATATGCCTAGAAGACGGTGGAAGTGAAATTTTACTTATCATTGCATTTAGAGGAAAAGCATAAATTTATGGCATTGGTTTGATTTTATAATGCATAAATAAGAAGAAAGGAGGAGAACTACCTTTGGGATTGGCTGCAGAGAATAAAATTTCTGTCCCAAGAACTCAAAAGAAGTTTAGAGTTCTTCATCTTTTTTTTTTTTTTTTTAAATTTTAACATTTATTTATTTTTAATTCTCGGCGGACACAACATCATTGTTGGTATGTGGTGCTGCTGGGGATCGAACCCGGGCCGCACGCATGCTAGGCGAGCGCGCTACCGCTTGAGCCACATCCCCAGCCCATAGAGTTCTTCATCTTGGGACAAATTCTTTTTTCTCTTCCAGTAAAGGCTTGTTTGTCTAAATCTGGTCACATCATGGGATGTACTTATGTGAACTGCATGGTGGGAAGGAAAATAAATTAGCTCAGTTACATCCCAGCCCTTTCTATTTTTTATTTTGAGACAGGGTCTCACTAAGTTCTTAGGGCCCTGATAAATTGCTGAGGCTGGCCTTGCACTTGTGTTTTCCTGCCTCAGCTTCCTGTGTAGCTGAGGTTTGATGTGTGCCACCCTGACTGACTTAAGTAATAAAAATTGAAGCTTTCAGGGGCTATACCTTCTTCAAGATTGCCTAGCATGTTTTTGGCAGAGCCAGTAGTTAGGCCCTGGGTCTTTTGACTCCTAGTCTGGAGTGTTATTTTGTTTTTTCCCATTGAGAGTGTGAAGAATTCCTATAGAATGAGAAGTGCATATTGAGATGTGTGATTTACTCAGAAACTCTGCAACACCACCAAAATTCTAGTCCTTTGTGTTTTATAGAAGTATTTGTAGTAGTAACATTAATAACTTTCTATGTGTTAAGACCTTTTCCTATGAACTTACATGAATCATCTCATTTAATCCTCACAGTTATCCTATGTGTTTTTACTTCTCCATCGACAAGAAAGCCGAGGTTAAAAATAGGTGGTACTGGTCTGATATTATATAAGTGTTAGGTCTGTGACTTGAACCCAGTCAGATTTCAAAACCTATATTCTTAACCTTTAAGAATCATAATTCCAAATTATATTTCTATAGCTGGTTTACAATAGAACAAATCATTTCAGGGACTTTGCTATTGATGACTGGTTTTTGCCCTATTATTTGTTTGGTATTGTCTAATTGTTTGGCCTTCTGGGCACCGATTCAATTTAACTTGTTTTGGTTTGGAGTTCTGACAGCAGAGAGTGAACTTTTATCATTGTCACTGCTTGAATGAGGGAATCTTGCTGCTGTAGACTCTGGGTAATAACAGGTAGGCCTTCTAGTGTGGATGGGATCCAGTAATATAGGATCTAAAACTTGTTAATCATAAAGCTGGCTGACTATTCTTAGGAAATATTAATCTTAGGAGAAAAACAAGTTTCATTTTATGTGCCACCCTTTTCACATCAGGAATCCTTGATTTTTTTTTCTTTTTTTTTTTAAAGTGAACGCTTTGGAAACATTAAGTGGCAAAACTAGAAAGGTGTTGGACCAGACTTATAAGCCATTCCTGACTCTGCCAAAGTCAGTTAATGGTTTGCAGCTCTGGTTTGTAGCATTATCTTTTTATGATGTGTATGGCTTGTAGAAGAAACGTCATCAAATTTCTGAGTTGCAAGACTGGTCTTCTGTAGCTTGCTCAATGTCATTATTCTTTGTCCCCACTCGTTTCTTTTTTCTCATTTTTTCCCCTCTCTAATGTAGAAAAGGAATAATCTTTATTCTAAAGAAAAATGGAAACATCTTCTTTCCCCCTATTTTTATGATAGTTAGGAAGAAAGCTCTCAGTAGTTGTAGGGCATAGAGGCTCGCTCATGTATCTTTTTTTTAAATATTTATTTTTTAGTTATAGTTGGACACAATATCTTTTATTTATTTATTTTTTATTCATGTGGTGCTGAAGATTGAACCCAGGGCCTTACACATGTTAGACAAGCACTCTACCACTGAGCCACAACCCCAGCCCTCGCTCATGTATCTTATACTGCATATCTTTTTGGACTTGGCAGCGTGGTGTAGAAAGAGAATGTAGGCTTGGGAATGGCAGAGACCTGGGTTTAAATTCAAAATTTGCTATTAACTATGGGGACTTGGGCAATTTCTTCACCTGAGTCTGTTTTCTAATTTGCAATCAAACTTAGTTCCTTGTGGTTACTATTAGGATTGCCAGGATAATAAGTGTGAAGCATTCAGCAATTGTTAGTTCTTTTCACATTCTCTTTTTTCCTTTGTAATAATACTGGTAAGGCCTTGAATAGAGAATAAAAAAATTGGTATTAACAGATTTGTAATGCTGTAATGAGTGCCAGGCACTAGAGAAGTGCCCTCTGTCCCAGAAACACTGGCCTAGGTGAGACCTCTAAAATTGAGTAGGGTAATCCATTGTTTGGGTACTAGAGATTGAACCAGAGGTGCTTTACTATTGAGCTACCTTCCTGGCCCTTTTCATTTTTTAATTGAGACAGTGTCTCACAAAATTGCAGAGGCTGCTCTTGAACTTGCAGCCCTCCTGCCTCAGCCTCCTGAGCCAGTGGGATTACTGATGTAGGTCACTGCACCTAGCCTCAGCTATGATCTTAATTGTTAATTTAATCTACTACTTCACAAAATAGTTTGGAGCTGAGATAGTAGCATGAAGTAATGTAATTGGAAGACAGAAACTAACTCTTGAAACAACTTAGTACCTCACATTTGTATAAGAGTTATCTCATCGAATCTGCACAGCAACTCTTGAGTTACATTGGGCTGGTGATACTGGCATTGTACAGATGAGTATGTGGCAGGGACTTAACTGCCATTGTTGGCGAGTGGCAGAGTGAGGACTGGGACTGGTCTTCTGAGTTGTATTCTGTCCAACATAGCCTTTGCTTCTGCCTTCTTCAAGCAGAAAAATTTTCTGCTTTTAGACTAGGAATCTGACCTCCTCTTCCCACCAGCTGTACTGTCCTTTTCAATTTGGTCAGCTTTAAAATTATGAAGATGGGAGAAGCTAATGTTTCTCCAGACACTGCTTTCTGACCTACCTTTTTCCTATCTTCCTAACTCCCTTTTTCTGAGTTTAAGTTGTGGGGTCAAAAAGTAGTCATTTATGGCAGGATAACAAACAATTTCTGCAGCAGGGAGTGTTGTCTCTGTATGTCCCATGTAGTGGTTGTTTGGGCTTTTATTAGCAAGGAAGATTACAGGGCGAGGTTGCCAGAGTGGTAACTGCACTGCAGGCGCTGTTCAAGCTCAGTAACTGGAAGAATCTCTCTTAAGTGGAGTCTTCTTTGTGTGGAAGTTCATAGGTCATTGTACATAGCGGATAAGGGCAAGTGTTTAAAATGAAGAAATAGAGATGGAAAGAGAACAGTTTTTAATGATAAGGATACTTATTATAAGACCTTTGAGTGGCCTGTTAAAATGTAGGGTAGGAATGTGAGAAAGTGGCAATGGGCTTTGGACTCAAAGGAAGAACAGGAGTTGATAAGTGGTTGTGGGAGTTCATATCTGGGTGGGGGGGGCGGTATACTTTCTGATTTAGGGAATGAATTAATTCAAGAGTTTTGGGCACCTGTTTATCAGTTTTCTCTGGGGACTCTTGCTTGCTGAATGCTGCATACACTCTAAGGCAAGTAGGCCCAATCCTTTGTGCTTGGTGGGGCTCTGGGGAGCGTGGGAAACAGAACCTAAGCAAAAGATTCAGTCTAGGCTAGTCTCTACTTGTCTTCCCCACTGCTACTATTGCATTGGTTTCTCAATGTCTTTGTGGGCATGCTGGAACTGGGCTTTGAGGTTTCTGCCTTAGGGGTGAAAAGAAGGGGGAAGGGCATTCCAACAGGAATTTTCTCCCCAATTTGATTGCTGGGAACAAGGGATAAATGGGTTTTTATCCATATTATAAACAGTTCTTGATTCTGTATAGAGGTGCAAATAGAGGAACTCTTGATAGGACAATAGAGTCCATATTTTAATGAAAACTACATTCAAAGCCCAGATATCTGAACATAGCAAAGTCTAAAGGGCATTGGTCACATTAAGCAATTACAGTTCATTCATTCAGTACACACACACACACACACACACACACACACACACAATGTATATATTTATTTTTTGGTATTGAGCCCAGGGGTGTTTAACCACTGAGCAATATCCCCAGCCCTTTCCTTTTTCTTTTTTGAGACAAAGTCTTGCTAAGTTGCTTAGAACCTCTCTAAGTTGTTGAGGCTGGCCTTGAACTTTGGATCTTCTTGCCTCAACCTCCCCATCCAAATCATATTTTAAATTAATGCCTTTTATTCCTCAAACTTCCCCTTGATTCTCTTGTATTTATGCATTGGGCATATTTTATTTTCCTCTCATTTCCATTTTTCTTTCAAATATTTCTGCAGCTCTCTCCATCCTGCTTCCTCCTTGCTGTGGTGGCTGGGATGCTTCTTCCATGATTTTTTTGAATCTAGACTGGGCTGTTCTCTGTGTTAAAACAATCAATTACGATCCTTCTCTTAACAGGTGTGTATTAAAATCACATTTATTAAGAATAAATAAATATTTTTAAGTGGCTTTTTTCCACGGGGGTAGGGGGTTGATGAGAGAATGGAGAGTAGGGGAGATTACCTCCCACCTGCCTTTTGGACTGGCCATAAGGTCACCCATAGTGACAATCAACTAGGTACAGCAGTATGACTACAATGCTTCTTGATTTATTGGCCAACTTGCTGTTATATAATAAGGATATATTATCATTTATTGTATAAACAACACACATAAACCATCTAGATACTTGGGTATTTGTTCTGAGTTAGAACAAGTAAAGTGGTAAAAAGATAATCTGTTTAGAGCTTTCTGTAAGATTATAGAGTCATAGGAAGTTCTAGCCTTTGACATCTAGGAGTTAGAATATGAACTACTTCAAAATGTACTTTTTAAGAGTTTGAGCCTACTGCTCCTTTTCCTATTCCCAAAGAGGTAAAAGTCCTAGGAAATAGTGTCCCCCCCACCCCCCATAGATTATGTTTTGTGCTTCTATTACTATCTCGTCTCAGTTAAGGCACATTTTGCCCTCAATATTGTAGTATAGTTTGGAAGCTAGAAAGACCCATCCATAAATGTATCAAACATGGAGGACTTAATTTTGTCCTTCCACCTTTGATGAGGGGGAGGTATTTTTTTTTTCCAATTTTTACATTTCTTAGTTGGGATTTTAATTTAGCATATTAATTTAGTACATTTTGCCCCTATTATAGCAGTATCAGTAACAGATTTGAGAGAGGTTAAGTAAAATCTGTACTGCCTTGTTTTAGAAGTGGCTTGGCCCTGAAGGACAGTGAGTGCTTGTCTGTACCATGAAGTTAAAACTTTCATTAAATTGATACTAGCAAATTTTTCCAGGGAAAAAGAATCTAATTTTAATCTCATGCCATGATTACCACATTTAGTCACATTCTCCTCCTACTGACAGATCTAGTCACCACTTTCCTTTCAGTAGGTACTTTTGGTGGGCTGTTGAGGAAGGTAGTGGGCAAAGGACTCTGCTTGAGTAGACACTGGTGATGGGCCCCGGGCTTGGTGGTGGCTTGCTTTCTGCATTGTAGTAAAACCACGAGAGGGCATCTTTGGCTCTGGGATTAATAATTCATCTGTCTTCTCTGACCTGTGATCTTTTCTCTCCTCTCTCTTATCCTTTCCCGATAGTGTGAAGTGAGGGGGGCCTTCTCCCTCCTTCCTCCTCCCTCTGTGATCCACCTTCCTTTTTACCCTGCCCTGCCACGGCTCTGCCCCTTACCTTCATGGACGACTCAGAGGTGGAGTCGACCGCCAGCATCTTGGCCTCTGTGAAGGAACAAGAGGCCCAGTTTGAGAAGCTGACCCGGGCGCTGGAGGAGGAACGGCGCCACGTCTCGGCGCAACTGGAACGCGTCCGGGTCTCACCACAGGATGCCAACCCACTCATGGCCAACGGCACCCTCACACGCCGGCATCAGGTAACCCCTCTCTCCATCAGACCAGCAGGTAGGACTTTGGCATGGTCATGGAGAGGGTAAAATCCTTATTGGGAAGCTGCTTTACCCTCGGTGATGGGCTATCCAATGCCCATGCTTCATTTTGAACTTTTCCAGAGGTGTTAAATACTGATTAAGAAATAAGAAATATTGCTGCTGTGCTGAGTTGGGTGGACTTACCTCTAGAAGCATCATCTGACTTCTTGTTTTGTTGGAGTGGGTTTTCTGGGTTGGGATGCCGTGGCAGATATAGTTTGGGGCTATAGTCAAATTACTTGTTTTCTCTGATTATTTTTTTCTTGGCATCAAAAATTCAAGAAAGTAAATGGGCACTTATTGGTTGGGGAAGTTGGGCATCTTGTACTCCCAGCTTCATTCAGTCCTTTCAGGGAACACTCTGTTCTCAGAAGGTGTGACTGTATCCATAAATTGTATATTCCTGTTCCATATTGCCTTTGTGGCCTCTTTTTTGTTGGCTGTATAAATCATGTCTTGGAGGAAGGGGTTATTGTTAATTCTGTTGGTTAGAATTGGAGAGGGAGCTTCATTCTGCTGTTTAATCCAAATAACCGCAGGAGCCAGTGGTCTCTCGTTGGCTGACTTTCTGATGTGACTTTCGAGAGTTGGTGTTAGAAGTGAGAAGTATCTTGTGTTTCCTTTGGTTTATCTAGTCTGACTTTGTTGTGAGGGTGTGTGTGTGGGGGGGGGCGCGGAGGGCATTGCTTGATAGACTGCATCTCTGGATGCATCTCTGGACCAAAATAGTGCTCATGCCTTGACAGTCCTTTTTATTGATTATTTAATTTTTAAGATAGAAAAGGTCCCACCTATTGAGGAACCTTGCAGATTGAGCTAGAGGACAGAATTCCAGTTGGGGATAATCAGGAATTTGAAGGAGGCTGTATATTTACAATGTTTCTAATTTTTTCTAGGAGCCAGAGTAGAGGGCTAGGGATGATATATATATATTGAAAAGACGACTCAGGCTTGGAGGTGGTGGGGAATTCCAGGATTTAGTATGTGGTTTCTTTCTCTTGCTCTCTTATTTTTAACTTCTGCTCAGCAATGAAACCACACCTTTCCTTCTTCCTGAAAGTAATGTTTAACTTCCTCTCCCTCAGCATTATACTCTTCATGTAAAGGGGAGTGGGGTGGGAGAAGAGTTTCCTAAGGTGGCCGGATCTCACTGTGTTCTCTATTGAAAGAGGAGCAGGGAAATATGTATTTCTATGTGGTATAATGTCATTAGATTATTTCCTGCTATTTAAGACAGAACAATTTAAGGTTAACATTTTGGAATGTGTTCTGTAGTTGTAATAATTGATGATAAAGATGTTGAGAATTTAGTATTCTTGGAGGGGAACTGGGGTACCTAAATTCTTCATACTTGGAAAGGGAGACTTACATCTTTCTTTAAAAAGCTGTATGGAATGGGAGTTTCCAATGGTAGCAGAGCATGAAGGGAACAATAACGAAGACTTTTGGAAATCCCCTAAATTAGCCTTTTCAATTTTCCTTATATTCTCAGGGATTTTCAAAAAGGTTGCATGTAGGGAAACTTTTCCAAAACATTCTTTATTTCAGCAAATAGTTTTTGAACGTTTATAATGTATCAGGCACTGCGTAAGGCACTAGGGATGCTACCTTAAATAAAACTGACCCCCAAACCCCTCTGCCCTCATGGAGCTTAGGTTTTTATGTACCAAAGACTCAGTCTGCCAGAGTTGCAGGCCTGATTTCAACTTTGAGGAAAGTTCTAAGCTAAGAAGTAATATGGTTATTTTATGAGTACTGACACAAGGATTTCAGGCCACAAACATCTTCTTGAAAGCCCTTTTCTTGTTTGGGAAAAAGACATTTATGTTTGATAGAGTAAAGGAAGGCCACAAAATGAATTGTCTTTTCATGGACTATGTTTCAGAACGGCCGGTTTGTGGGCGATGCTGACCTTGAGAGACAGAAGTTTTCAGATTTGAAACTCAACGGACCCCAGGTAATTCTTTTGGCTCAAGGCTGGGTTGTTTCATTCATATCATTTTACTTCTTCAGCTTATAAGAGCATCATGGTAATTCATAAAGTGTCTGGCACATTGTAAACACCCATCAATTAGTTTCTTTCATTTAGGAAAGTAAAAAGGTGGAGCTACAAAGTATATATGTAGCTTTGTTTTGAAATGAATATTAATGGCTATTGATCTTCATTACTACCTCCCTGTCCCTCTTATGTGATCCCAGGTACTACATTCCTATTTTAGGGAGGGCATAATTCTACTTTGCAGAAAATCCTACCTAAAATCTGGTTGGTCTTAGAAGCCTTCTAAGACTTACAGTAATATAAAGGCTTACCTTACAGTAATATAAAGTCAGTCAAATGATTGGTCTTCTAGGGATTTTCTGTTTTATCCTAAAAGTTCTTTGTTTTTGGGGGGATGAGGAGTGGGCGTGGTGGTGCACGCCTATAATCCCAGTTGACCCTGAAGGCTGAGGCAGGAGGATCAAAGCCAGCCTTAGCAATTTAGGGACTAAGCAACTGAGAGGGACCCTGTCTCTAAATAAAATTCTTAATAAAGGGCTGGGAGTGTTGCTCAGTGTTTAAGCGCCCCTGGGATCAATCCCTCCTAATAAAAAAGTTCTGTATTTATTGGATAAGCCCGTTTTGGGAGATCACTCAGTTGGATACATGGCCCCTTAACATAGTTCATATTTATTTAGATAACCATAGATGACCAGAATTGGGAAGTTAAATCTGCTACCTTTGTCACTTGGTGTCAATATGGCTATCAGTTGTTTAGCTTGGTACATATTAGTTAAATGACTAGAATGGGAAAATTATATTTACTTTTGTACAAGTTTGAAAGGTAACAGTCACTTCTCTTTAAAAATCTTGAGATCTATAAAAAATGGATGAATAGGCCTCACCCTTCTGCTTCTTACTAGGATGGGTTCTTAATAACACATGGTTTAATAGTATTTTCTTTCTTTTCCTCTTTTCCATATAGGATCACAGTCATCTTCTATATAGCACCATCCCCAGGATGCAAGAGCCAGGGCAGATTGTGGAGACTTACACAGAGGAGGACCCTGAAGGAGCCATGTCTGTTGTCTCTGTGGAGACCTCAGATGATGGGACCACCCGGCGCACAGAGACCACAGTAAGCTGAGATTTGCATAAGGTCTCATTAATAGAAAATAGAAGAAGTCTTTCTGTAGTTTGTATTAGGGGAGAGATTAAGCACTTAATTAGGGTGAAGGAAGGATCACTAATCTGTACTTATGCCAAAAAGAAAGTGATCTCTCTTTACATGGAAAAGTGATATGGGAAAATCTGATGGATTGGGAAGAGAGAGCATGTCAAGGTCTGTAGGAGCTTCTCCGAGAAGCAGTAATTGCCAGAGCAGTTTTCTTGCTCAGATGTATAGGATGGGAAGAAAGGTAGATGGTATAGGCATTTCTAGTGTAGTGGCCTAGAGATTAGGGTTTGCTTCTTTTCTTGGAGTGGTCTGGAAGTAAGCTTGTATCACTTATTTCCCTCAGTAGTTTTTTTCCCCCCATTCCTTAATTGAAGGTCAAGAAAGTAGTGAAGACAGTGACAACACGGACGGTACAGCCAGTCCCTGTGGGACCAGACGGGCTGCCTGTGGATGCCTCATCAGTTTCGAACAACTATATCCAGACTTTGGGTCGTGACTTCCGCAAGAATGGCAACGGTGGACCTGGTCCTTATGTGGGCCAAGCAGGCACTGCTACCCTTCCGAGGAACTTCCACTACCCTCCTGATGGTTATAGCCGCCACTATGAAGATGGCTATCCAGGTGGCAGTGACAACTATGGCAGTCTATCCCGGGTGACTCGCATTGAGGAACGATATAGGCCCAGCATGGAAGGCTATAGGGCACCTAGTAGACAGGATGTCTATGGGCCACAGCCCCAGGTTCGGGTAGGGGGGAGCAGTGTGGATCTGCACCGCTTTCACCCAGAGCCTTACGGGTTAGAAGATGACCAGCGTAGTATGGGCTATGATGACCTGGATTACGGTATGATGTCTGATTATGGCACTGCCCGTCGAACTGGGACACCCTCTGACCCTCGCCGCCGCCTCAGGTAGGCAAGAGTGAAAGGAAAGGGTCTTTCCAAGATGGGGGAAAGAGCTGGCTTTTCTTTCTACTTTTAAGAACCTTTAGGGATCAGACTTTTCCATGGGAATTCTGGGTGAAATGAAAGTAGACTGATTGATGTTTAGTAGACACTTTCCCTTGTTGCCTCGAGAATGCTTTAGAGTGGGATTGGCAGACCTTTACAGAGGACCTACTTTTAGGCTTTGTGGGTTCTATGTTATCTTTGTTAGATGTTTTTTGTTTTAAAAAGCAAGCCTCTAAAAATATAAAAAATATTTAGTTCTTGGGTGGTATGAAGACAGGTTTGGCCTGTGGGCTACAAATCTTGCTTCAGAATAAATTAGGAACTGTGTTTTCCAAAGAGACATGAAAAGAAGGAAAAATTTAAGGTTTTCTTGATGGTGAGGGTGCTTTGGCAGCTGTTACTGAATTTCTGTGTATGGGTCATGACCTTCTAAAGCCAAATGCCTTGGTGCTTACTTTCCTCATGTATAGGGAGCGTTGGTTAATAGTGAACTGAACTGGGTTGGGGACAGGGGTAGAGGCCCCATTATCTAAGCCTGAATCATTTACCTTTCAGGTGTCTTAGCTAATCCAACTCCCATGTGACTCACCTTTTATTCCTGAAGGGGCACCAGACTTCAGCTGGTGCAACCTGGAGCAGGGGTAGATAGCAGCAGTCTGCCCAGGGTGTTGTCTGCTTTTCTGACTTCCTCATTAGTAAAGAGTGATTGGACCCAGGTGGGTGTGGGTGGCTAGGCCATTTTGTGCTATCCCTGTAGCAGCTGACATAGAGAAGGTTTGGGGCCTGGTTCTTGGGTTTGTTCCAGGATGGCACTGGACTTAGAAACCTGCTTGACTATCAAGATCATTTGCTGCTTCCTGTTCCGGGCCTAGGAGAGTAATACAAGGTCAAACTTAAACAGTGAAGCAGTTGATTAGCGTAAAAAAGCACTGAACTTGAAAAACCTCAGTTCTAGTTGTACCTCTGCCACTAGTTGTGTAGCTTCAAGCAAGCCATTTGATCTTTCTGGACACAGCTTTGTTATTTGTAAAGTGAAAGAATCTTGATCCTTTGCCTGTAAAAGAAGGAAATATAAGATTTCTTCAGGTGACTAAAATTTGGTTATGGTAATTGTTTTTTATAATTGCTTATCTTAAAATAATAAGAAAATTAAAAGGTGCTTAACACAGAGCCTGAAAACCCCAGAAAAGCACACCATCCATTCAAAAAGAACTACAATTAACATTTTGGTGCATAGCCTTTGAGTTCTTTTTCCTATATTTGTGAACATGCTGTATTTTTACCCCTGGACTAAAAGGAAATCTTTCTTCACGTACAGGTTAGTTGCCTTCTCTTAAAATTTAGCTAATATAACCAATTTATTTTGTTTTAATGATATTTTGAAATGGCCTATTTATTTATTTATTTATTTTTAACTAAAATGCTTTGGGCCTTTGAATCACTGTTGAATGGTTGTTGTTAACACCCATGAGGCAGATCTTCAGCTTGCTAACCTTGAGTGTTTGGTGGCAGTGGGAGTGGTTTTGTGGAGCAAACAAAGGTCTTATTTGTGAGAGTTCCACACAATAGGTTCTCCTCTCTCCTGTGGGAGCCGCAGAATGAGATGAGTTCAGAGATAATGGTCTCTTCCTGGTGGTTATGAATAAATAATAGTGTGACAGACTCACCCTCTAGTGGTTGCTGGTAGTACTGAAACAGGAAGAATTATCTTCCCACTGACTTCTTTCCTGCAATTGCTGTGTGTTTCATGTGGCTGGGCATCCTAAATACAGTGTTGGTCAGTAGATTTTGACAAAATTGGAGGTATTTAGAAATTGGAGAATGGGACTCATTTCAAACATATTTCTGAGAGCTGGGTATGATAGTACATGTCTGTAATCCCAGTGACTTGGGAGGCTGAGGCAGAAAGATCAAAAGCTTGAGGCCAGCCTTAACAATTTAGAAAGATCCTGTCTCCCCAAAAAAAGGACTGGGGATGTAGTTCAGTGATAAAGTGCTCCCTAGGTTCAATCCCTGGTAATAAAACAAAACCAAACCCATATTTGTTGACTAGCAAGTCTGATGTTGCTATGAACTGAGAATTAGTGTTTCAAGACATACACCTTATCAGTACCAAAGACAGGTATTCATATGATGTAGCAAGAAGTTCTTTTCTATTTTTCTCTATCAGCCCCTCCCTCTTTAATAATTTCCAAAATAGGATAAGGAGAACCTTAAATATGAAGTATGTTTAAGGGTCTTATTCTACCAACTGTTCCCTATGTGTAAATGCCTCATTTCCTGTTTAGCTAAGGGCTTGTTAGAACTGTTCTCAGGCTTTATTTGATGATTTCTGTGACACTGAGTCATTTAGTTTGGTTAGCTATGCTGTCTGAGGATTTATTTTAATCGCTATCTGGAAATTAATAATTTTCAGGTATCATTCAAATACATGTTCAGTAACTAGATTTGGTTCTCTTTTTTTGTGTGTGATTAACTTCTCCAAATATTACTTTCTGAGCCAGCAAACTTGATGAAAAAAAGGGTAGCTTTAATTTAATTGAAGGTACCTTTGAAATTATTAAAATTGATTAGCATATTATTAATGCAGAGGAGATATATGATCTGTGTATCAGTGCTGGGGATAATCCTGCCTTAATGTTGGGGGGTTATAGGAGTGTCCCAAGCTAGGCTTAACTACTTGATGTATTTCTCTTTTCTGTTGGTTTTTCCAAAAATCTGCAGGAGTTATGAAGACATGATTGGCGAGGAGGTACCAGCAGATCAGTACTATTGGGCTCCTTTGGCCCAGCATGAACGGGGAAGTTTAGCAAGCTTGGATAGCCTTCGCAAGGGAGGCCCCCCACCTCCCAATTGGAGACAGCCTGAGCTGCCAGAGGTTATTGCCATGCTGGGATTCCGCTTGGATGCTGTCAAGTCTAATGCAGCTGCATACTTGCAACACTTATGCTACCGCAATGACAAGGTGAAGACTGATGTGCGGAAGCTCAAGGGCATCCCAGTGCTGGTGGGATTATTAGACCACCCCAAAAAGGAAGTGCACCTTGGAGCATGTGGAGCTCTCAAGAATATCTCTTTTGGACGTGACCAAGATAACAAGATTGCCATAAAAAATTGTGATGGTGTTCCTGCCCTTGTGCGATTGCTCCGAAAGGCTCGTGATATGGATCTTACTGAAGTCATTACTGGTAAGTTCTAGGCCCCAGGAAGTGCTAAGTTTGGGTGACTCTTACCCCTAGAGAAGTTGAGAGTTAGAGGAGTTTCCACTCCTTTAACTTTTGATTATAGATTATCTCTAATCAACTACGGTCACAAAGAAGATTGTCTTCCAAACATGGAAGCTCAATGTCAGTTGCCAGTTATCCCCAATTGTGTAACTTAAGTGTATGCCTGTCTTGACTCACATGCTAGGCCCATCTAGACATTTGAGCTGTGATCCTTGCTTTATTTAGAACAGTGGTTTTTCAGATTCTGAGCTGTGATCTGATAGTGTGAATTGAACACAATTTTGTGGGTCACAATCACCATTCCAAGCAAAAGAAAAGAAAAAAAAAAAACGCCTAGTGTGGTGATGCATGCCTCTATTTCCAGTGACTTAGGAGGCTGAGACAGAAGGATTGCAAGTTCAAGACCAACCTGAGCAACTTAGTGAGTCCCTAAGCAGTTTAGTGAGACCTTGTCTTATAATAAAAAGGGCTGGGGATGTTGCTTAGTAGTTGAGTGCCCCTGGGTTCAATCCCGCATATCCTAAATAAATAAAAGGAGAATGTATAGACCATTGGTTCTTAGTTGGAGGAAATTCTCCCCTCTCTTCCCTGAAGACATTTGCAATATTGGAGACATTTTTGCTTGTTTTAACTGCAGTGTGGGTAGAGAGTGCTATTGGCATCCAGTGAGTAAAGGCCAGGAGTGGTAAACATCCAGCAGTAGACAGGACAGCTTCCTACAACTAAGAATTATGTGACCCCAAATGACAGAGGAGTCAAGGTAGAAGAGGTCAGTATAGGTGGATCGGTGAGCATTAGTTATAGGCAGTACTATTTTTATGGAACTTTACTTCATGATCTGTATGTTTGTAAAATAAAAAATTTATTTCTTACCACGGGTTACACACAAAAGCTTGAATATCAATGCAAGATATTTGATCATTAAGGAAGACCAAGAAGTCGAGCAATAAGGGATTCTCTTGACATTCTTCAAACATATGATCATGGGTGTTGGAGAGCTATCTTATGAATTGTCTCTGCCAGGAACCCTGTGGAATCTCTCATCCCATGACTCAATCAAAATGGAGATTGTGGACCATGCACTGCACGCCTTGACAGATGAAGTGATCATTCCTCATTCTGGTTGGGAGAGGGAACCTAATGAAGATTGTAAGCCACGCCATATTGAGTGGGAGTCGGTGCTCACCAACACAGCTGGCTGCCTTAGGTAATAGTAGGGGCTTTGAGAATATAAAATTGAATTTTTGAGGATTGATATAATTTCTTTAAAAAGAAAAGTTAAGATTTTTTTTTTTTTTTTTGTACTAGTGTTTGAACCCTGGGGTGCTCTACCACTTAGCTACATTCCCAGCCTATTTTATTTTGAGAGAGAGTCTCACTAAGTTGCTGAGGCTGATCTCGAATTTGTGATCCTTGTGCCTCAGTCTCCTGGGTAACTGGAATTACAGATGTGTACCACCTGCTTGGCAAAAGTTAAAATTCTTTCACCTGCTATTCATCCTCTACTATCTTTTTATTGTGTACTGCAACTCCAACTGTTTTACCTTTATTGCTACTCACTTATATTCCACATATACCTGCTGTTGGTTTGTTTTCCCTTAAACATCTCTTTTATGCCTCTTTGACTCTGTTCATCTAACTTGGTAAACACTTATTCAGAACGTACAATGTGTAGGTAATCATCTAGTTCTGGGCTTTGTGTGTCTGTATCTCTTCCCTTGGTTTTCTATATTTCAAATCAGACACTCTGCTCTGTGGTATATTTGTACTTCCATTCAAGAAGTATCTATTCTATCTTGAATTATTAACCCATACCCCACATGGTGATAAAGGTTCAGAAAGCAGAAACTGTCAATGAACTTTCTCTTGACTGCTATGCCTTGCTTATAATAGATATTCACTACTTCCTATAGTGAGTAAAAAGGGTATTGAGGAAGCTTATAGATGTTGTGGGATAGTCAATGGGGGGATTTCTGAATTTGAGTCATTTAAAGTATTTTCTGGTTTCCCTTTAGGAATGTAAGCTCAGAGAGAAGTGAAGCTCGTCGGAAGCTTCGGGAATGTGATGGCTTAGTTGATGCCCTTATTTTCATTGTTCAGGCTGAGATTGGGCAGAAGGATTCAGATAGCAAGGTAAATTAATTCCATTCATTGCATCTACAAAGTACTTGTAGTGCAAACCTACCCACTCCTGCTTTCCATTACATAAAATGCCTATCCCAGCACCTTCTTCCTAAAGAAGGAGTGTTCAACTTAGGAATTTTTTTTTTTTTTTCCCTCACATGTATATGAAAGTTGCCTAGTGGTCTTCTAAGATAATTCATTTTCCAAGTAGGAAAGTCAGTGATCCAGTTTTGGGGTTGGCTAAAGCCACTAAATTCGAGGAGTTTGAGAAGACTGGAATACTGAGATGGATTGTATTATATTTTGAGGGTTGATATTTTAATACCTAAATCATGGGAACTTGCTGCAAAATCACCATAGTTATTTACTTCTCTTATTAAATCTTGTGTCCCTAAGCTTGTGGAAAACTGCGTGTGCCTCCTTCGGAACTTATCCTATCAAGTTCATCGAGAGATCCCACAGGCAGAGCGTTATCAAGAGGCACCTCCCAGTGTTGCCAACAATACTGGGCCACATGCTGCCAGTTGCTTTGGGGCCAAGAAGGGCAAAGGTGAGTCTTGGTTCCTCATTCTTTGCTCTTTAATGTGGGACAGGGAGAGGAAGGAACACTTAACTTTAGGTACAGAATATTTGCAAAGAGTCTGGGAATCTGTCTGGTCAAGACTGTCTTGTTGCTCTGCCGCTGCTTTCCCTGAGCTGTGTGCTTTTATTGTGGTGGTGGTGGAGGTAGTGATGGTGGTGGTGGTGGTGGTGGTGGTGGTATTGCTGTGAATGACTGAGGCACTGAGAACTCAACTAATCTGGGGCCTTCTTTCCCATTCCTCCTTTCTGTTTCCTGTGTTTTTCTTTACTTTTCTGTCCTTTCTTGCTTATTTGACCATGCTTTTGTTGACATCTTTCTCCTGCATTTTCTTCCTTTATCTCTCCTCTGCTTTACACCTTGGGTGACGCATTGGAAGATGAATGGTTCTCCAGAGGTGAGTTGAATCTTTTAAGGAGCTTGACAACTTCTAATTTGCATGTTTTGGTTTTAGCTTCCCTAGTATTTCCTTGCCTAACCCTTCCCTGTGGATGCATGTAGGAAAATTGAGTTGAGGAAAGCCATTGAAACAAATTCAGCTCTTCTGAGCACGTGGATCCTGGCATGCTGTTTCTGGGCAGCAGTCCTTTTTATCAAAACTCAGGTCAATAGTGACAAGAGTGGTTATCCTTGTTTTATCTATCTGCTGCCTGTTTTCTGTCTTTGTTTCTGCATAGCACCCTGCTGGGACAAGTTGGGCGGGCTTCCCTTCTTTTGCTCCTTTTGATGCATCTCTGATCCAAAGTTTCTGACTGAAGAATGAAAAATGTGTCAGGTGAAATTTTCCTTTTTAAAATTCTTTACCCCTATTCTCTCCCTGCCCCATACCCTTTTCCTATTTCTACAGGGAAAAAACCCACAGAGGATCCAGCAAATGATACAGTGGACTTCCCTAAAAGAACAAGTCCTGCTCGAGGTAAGTTATTTTTTTTCTTCTCAGTCTCTAAAGATCTCATCAACATAGCCCACAGATAGGGTATTTGGTAACCTAATAGTAGACTTTATGCAACATATGTACGGTTCTCTCTTCTCTGACTTGGGGATTTGAAGTGACAGTGAAAATCTTGGTAAAATCTATAGTATTGTAGAAGTAATTCACAAAGGCCTGTTTTGTTAAGACAGTGCTTCAGGTTATTCAAGGATAGGATAAAGTTCTGATGGTAGGCTATAGCAGAAACTTAGCTACCCTACGTGGTCACTACAGTTTTGGAGGCTTAAACTTTATTCTTAGAAGAATCCTGTTTATCATAGTTTGCATCTTTGGACTCATTGTATTGATGACTATAAGGTTTACAGCTCTCCATGGATATAAAAATAACTGGGTTAAATTAGAAATAATTTATTTGAGATGAGAAATCTTGAACCTTGATTGCTATCAATGAACTAAATGAGTTTTCTGAGAGCTCATGGTAGAACCAAGGCCAAAGTAAGCTGTGGGGGAGAAGAGTCAAGGAGTAAGGAGAGAAAGGAGTTGAACATGATGAGTTGATATATCTTTTGCTTCTTACCATGACTAATTACTCTTAAGAATCAAATCTTGGTACCCAAAGAGGGGGTAAAGAAAAGAATCAAGTCTCTGAGTTGGTTGTTGACTAGTAAGGGAATTCAGGGAGCGTAATGGTAAATACATCTACCTAGAGTACTAAGGCTGGATTCCTGCCACCAGAGCCTAGTTTGTAGGTATTGATTAGTATCCTCTGCCTTCTTGCTCTTTCTTGTACAGGCTATGAGCTCTTATTTCAGCCAGAGGTGGTTCGGATATATATCTCACTCCTTAAGGAGAGTAAAACTCCTGCTATCCTAGAAGCCTCTGCTGGAGCCATCCAGAACTTGTGTGCTGGGCGCTGGACGGTGAGTATGTTTTACAAAATGGATTTGGAAATGGGAAGATTTATATAGCTAGTTTGTTATTTATAATCTGTTGTCTTCCATGTGCTGCCTAGTATGGTCGATACATCCGCTCTGCTCTGCGTCAAGAGAAGGCTCTCTCTGCCATAGCTGACCTCCTGACCAATGAACATGAGCGGGTGGTGAAAGCTGCATCTGGAGCATTAAGAAATCTGGCTGTGGATGCACGCAATAAGGAGTTAATCGGTAAGGAGTTGAATGCCAGCTGTTGCCTCAGCATCTAGCATAGTGCCTATAGGGGCTAGTAATGTATCTATTGAAATCATCTAAGGAAAAGATTCTAGCCCTCAATAGTCTATAAATTTTAGGGTGGGTGAGGGAACATGGTCTAATGGTTCTTAGATAAGAAGTGATGACTCTTCACAAATAGAATGTTAATAGCTGTTATTTATTGAGCACCTTCATTGTTACTGGGCATTATTAAATACTTCTGTGTTTTCATTTAATCCCCATCACTTTATAGAGGTCTGTTTTTTTTTTTTTAAATAGGATAAGGAAACTAAGGGTATAGAAGTTAAGTAATTTGCTCAGAGTTAATATAGCCAGTTAGTGGCAGAGCCTAGGTTGTTGAGTTGTTGAGCTTTTAAATTCATAATGCTTTCATTTCTGTTAAGTTACTACAGTATTGACATTCTATTTTCATTAGAGTATCTGAAAGGACTGGGTAACATATTTGATGTACAATATTCACATTGTTTTAATGTGATTGAAGAATGAGAGAAGGAAAGACAATGAGTTCATGTTATTTCATGTTCTTTGCCCTTTTGATATGATAATCCTATAGGATAGTGAATCAAATTCATATGGTCAGTATCTCCACTTGATCTGATCAATATAAAAAGTAGTGTAAGGCTCCTTATGGCCTAACTCTGCCTTTTCTCCCTGCTTTTTTTCCTTTCTGCTGTTTTAGGTAAACATGCTATTCCTAACTTGGTAAAAAATCTGCCTGGAGGGCAACAGAGCTCCTCTTGGAATTTTTCTGAGGACACTGTGGTCTCTCTTTTGAACACCATCAATGAAGTTATTGCTGAAAACTTAGAGGCTGCCAAAAAGCTTCGAGAGACGCAGGGTATTGAGAAGCTAGTGTTGATCAACAAATCAGGGTAAGCTTACACTTAAAACCACAGCTAGAAGAATTTAAGTATGAAAGGGAGGTTGCTAGGAAGGAACTTTTTTTTTTTTTTTTTTTTGCAGTGCTAGGGATTGAACCCTGGGTCTTATACATGCCAGTCAGACATTCTTTTCACTGAACCACATTCCTAGTCCCCCTCTTGCTTTCTGAGATTATTCCTCTTCCTTACATGTGAAACGTGAAAAGACATTATTCTTTTTCTGTCTTAATATTGATCCATAAATTGATAATAGACACTTATGTCAGACAATATTGTATTTTACTCTTTGGGACAGAATATAGGTTTTGGAAAATTTGATTTCATCCTTTTTGGCATTTATATTCTTACGTTGTTACCAGAAAATATATGTCCTAAGCTTCTTTCCTGGTCTTACATCCAAATTTAATATGGTGTTACTTTAAGGAATCGCTCAGAAAAAGAAGTTCGAGCAGCAGCACTTGTATTACAGACAATCTGGGGATATAAGGAACTGAGGAAGCCCCTGGAAAAAGAAGGATGGAAGAAATCAGACTTTCAGGTATAGTAACTCTCAAGACCAAAACGTTTTTTTTTTTTTTCCTTCTATTTCATCATCACACTAAGTCTATTTTTGACCCAAGTCTCTAATTAGTAGACCTTATTTGCTTTACTTCTCAAGAACGGTACTTATAGCTCATTTGCTGCTGAAATAGCTCTGGTCTCCCTCAGTGTCATAACAGTAAGTAAGTAAGTAAGTGCTGGTGGTGATGAAGGGTGATGATGGCCTTGGCGACTTCTCCAAATCTCCCCTGACCCTTTGAGCAAGTTTACCATTTTCTGAGACTGTTTCCTTCTGATAGTATGAGTATTTGAAACTTTTAAAATTTCCTGTTCAGGAACACAAATAGAAGCCTATTGTTTCACTATGTTGAGTATTTATTCAATCCTTAAGCATTACTTTTTCTTAAGAGTTGGAAGTAGGAATGTAGAGGATTTAATCTTTTGTGGGATAAAATGTGCCTTAGGGGCTGGGGCCTATGGGTGTGGGGTGGGGTATGGAAAGCTGGGGAAGGAAACCATGTTTAAGGAGAGCCTCTGGAGGAGGTAGGGCGGGGCAGATTGCTTTGTGGGGTGGAGGCAGGCTGGAGAATAAAGACATTCTGTTCTATGACTTGGCATTTTGTTTGCCTCCAGGTGAATCTAAACAATGCTTCTAGAAGCCAGAGTAGTCATTCATATGATGATAGCACTCTCCCTCTCATTGACCGGAACCAAAAATCAGGTATAGTACCCTCAGAGTAAACTCATCTTCTTTTAGCCACTTCTGTTATTCTTTATGGGCTTATTAACTAAGAAATAGGATATATATTTATTTCTGAATGAGTTAGTCTTTTGTGGGAGGGGAATAATGCTTTGCTCCAGAATTGTAATGCACAAGCTGGCAGATCTGAGCTTTAGAAATCAAACGTGCAATTTGCCTGAGTGTGATTTCTTCTATTTTTGCTTGTGAACTTAACTTAAAATCACTGGAAAGTGAACCTTAGGTTTTTATTTTATTTCCCTTTAAATTTCTATATAATGTCAAGTAATGCATGTTTACTGTTGAAAAGTTATAAAATACAGATGTCCAGAAAAATAATAGAAAATCAGTTATTTC
Source organism: Ictidomys tridecemlineatus (assembly GCF_052094955.1). Classification (NCBI taxonomy): domain Eukaryota; kingdom Metazoa; phylum Chordata; class Mammalia; order Rodentia; family Sciuridae; genus Ictidomys; species Ictidomys tridecemlineatus. Next base: position 14,498,195 of record NC_135480.1, on the reverse strand, counting down.
TACTACCCAGAGATAGCAACTATTATTTTGGGTTATAACTTTTTAAAACCTTTTGCCATGTGAACAAACACGTTCTTCTTCTGAAGAGATGAATTATATATTTTGTTTTACCCTTATTATCTTAATGACTCTTGGCTTTAGCCTCCATGCGTGGTTCTTGAATTGTTCTCTGAAAGTCTGGAGGCTGTTGAACATTTGCTTTGATGGCATAGAAGCAGTGGTGCATATTGTTGGTGGCTTAGGGCAGTGATATCACACTGAATGAGTTGTAGACCCCATTACCACATTCTTATATTTTAAAAAAAGAACCATCTGAATGATATAAATAAAAATGTCAGTAATCTTTATGCTCTCAGTATACCCCTTAGGATATTTTGGTTGTGATAATGAAATACCATTTGGCTTTGTGGTAAACCATAGTACCTGGCTTTAGTCATATATTGTTGTTAATGGCTTTTCAACTAAAGAATCGAGGGAAAAGCTGGTTTAGTGGCACATGCCTGGGATCCCAGGTACTTGGGAGGCTGAGGCAGGAGCATTCCAAGTTTGAGACCAGCTTTGGCAACTTAGATCTTGCCTTAAAAAGATTAAAAAGGGCTGGAATGAAGCTCAGTGTGGAGCAACCCTGGGTTAGAAACCCAGTACTGCGGTGGTACGAGGGATCAAGAGGGGAAATACAAGATTTCCTATTTGAATATACATAATGTCTTCTATGAAAGTGATCACTGAATGAAGGTTCAAGGTAGAAGAAGAAGGAAAGGCTGAGGGGGAAAGGCCATCTTTACAAAAGAATGTACTTAGTGGAGCTATAAAAAATAATGGTATGTTTCTACCCTTGAATACACATCTTTTACAAAGCATTTCTGCTGCAAAGAATGACATTCAATCCCTGCAAACACAAAAAAAGACATTTGTCTTGAGGCAAAGCAGTTGTACTGTTGTTGGAGTTACTAGTTCGATTAGCCACTTTTTTATGGAACACCATTTTACTTGAAATAATTGGCCAACAGATTGTAATTAGACATAGGTATTTGGCATACATTTCTTTAAAATGGAATGCAGTGAGCTTGTCACTTAACTGACAGTATTTGGTGCCTGAACTTTGAAGATTATAATTCTGAAAAACATGAATTGGTCTCTGTGAGCCTGGTAATTTCCCAATACTTTTCTACTAAAATCTTTGGTGATATTAAGGAATGTGTCTTTCAGTCTGTCTATCCAGATAGATAGAGAGATATAGATGTATAAATAGTATTAATATTTGGAACATTTATGAAGGTCTGTGAACTTGTATTTTGCAAGGAACTGGCGCCATGATGCTTAAAAATCATGCATGGGTAATTGATACATTCCAAGTACATGACAGGCCAATAATTTTAGTTTAATAGAATATAAAGGGATTGTTAGTTTGATTTCATATTCCACATTACGTTAAGAAACTATTACTTACTGAATATTTATACACTATCAAGGAAAAATGTTCATAGTTATCTAAAAAGACTATTAAAGTTTTCCTTCCTTTCTTGACTTCTTATCTATGTGAGGCTGGATTTTCTTCAATAAACCTTAACCAGAGTAACTACATAACAGATTGAATGTAGAAAAAGATATGAGAATCCAGTTCCCTTTTTTAAGCCAAACTTTGAAGAGATACAAAATAAAACAATGATTTTTTTTTTTAATTAAAAATATTTGTAGGTGGGTGTAGTAGTGCATTCCTATAATCCCAGCCTCTCTGGAGACTGAAGCAGGAGGTTCCCAATTTCAAGGACAGCTTAAGTAATTTAGAGATACCCTTTTAAAATAAAAAAGGACTAGAGGCAAAGCTCAGTGGCAGAGCATTTGCCTAGCATGTCCCTGGGTATGGTCCCCAGTACTGGGGGGTGGGGTGGGGGGAAGTAACACGTAGTAACTCATATTTTAAAATGAAATAGACATTTAAAAAATTCTCAGTACCATAAATATTCATATATATAACCCACACCAATGAAAATTCTTTGGATCCTCATAATGTTTTAGGGCTCAATTTTTTTTAAGACTACAAAAGAGAGACCTTGAGACAGAGTAATTTAAAAAACTGCTAGCTTAGATTGAATTGTGTCTTATATTTAAAGTCTGTTGGAAAGGAAGAAGGATAGACCAAGAGAGTAATTTATGATATATGTAGATTTTGAAGAGTTGGTTTTTGACCTGGATAACTTTCTGACTCCATGTAGATAAGAAACCTGATCGGGAAGAAATTCAAATGAGCAATATGGGATCAAACACAAAATTACTAGGTAGGTGGTTAATTCCTGCCTAAGGTTGTGGAGTATTTCACTGGGATGAGTAGAGATGTCCAGCTTTATAGTGTTTTCTTACACACTCACCATTTATCATCCTATAAAAACATTGGCTGATTGTTTTCTGTTTCCATTTGGAAGGATATGAGGACATTTAGTAAAACTTTATCCATCTACTTTTTCCACATTCCACTTAGAAGTTTTCAGAAAATCTTCATATGTTCCCTGGTTACTACAGAATCAAGTTTGTATCCCTTGACTTAGTCAGACTCCAGTCTCTGAGGTCACTGTCTTCTCTCCATGCACTCTCTTCCAACCTTCCTGGTCTACTTTGCTGCTCTATCTTTTCATTCTTTTTTTTCCTCCATATTTTGCTGATGTCATACCTAATTCAGGATTGCCCTTCCCATTTGCTTTTCTAAATTCTCTTCATCCTCAAAGACTTCAACTTAAGCTCTGTTCTCTTGTCTGTCAGGTCTTTTCTATTACAGAATATATCACTCTTTTTCCTCTTAATCTCAGTACTCTTGTCTAGACAGATTTCTTTAGTTTAGCCTTATTATCATTTGTCATACTCTGGGTATTTCATATATATATTATCTTCCCCATTATATTCAAGTTCCTTTTAAGTCCAGGACCATCAGAGTTTAACGCGTTTCAGAATCATTTGGCACAGGACATTTCCTAATAGGGCTGTCTAATTCACACTTTCCTATTTGATATATATTGCATATCTAGTGGTGAATATCATGTTTCTGTGTACTTTTTTCACTAGATAACAACTATTCCACACTGAATGAGAGAGGGGACCACATCAGAACACTGGATCGATCTGGGGATCTGGGAGATATGGAGCCATTGAAGGGAACACCCTTGATGGTAAATCCTCTGTTTACTGTTGTCTGTCTAAGGCTAATTCTGTTTTGAAGCTTGAACATTTCATGAAATAGAAAAAAAAAAAAGCCCAAAGAAAGTTAGCATCTTTTTTGGGTAGGAGTTTCAAGGAAAAAATAGGGTTTTGACTCATCTTGGGATTCCTTGGGCCACTGTTCTGCATTGGTTGAGTTTGCGGAAGAAAGTCTGTAAAGGTGGTACTGATGACTACTAATACTAACTGATCTGTTCTCACACATCACCCTTTCTGTACCTGCCTGTTATGAATGTTTTGTCCTTCTTTTACTATTACCTTGTTTGTTTGAATTTATACATCTTGGAATATTCTTTAGATCTGGCACACTCTTCATGAGGTTTTTATCTTTACTCTCATACTAACAAATTGCATGTGTTCACAGCAGGACGAGGGGCAGGAATCTCTGGAGGAAGAGTTGGATGAGTTGGTTTTGGATGATAAGGGGGACCAAGTGTCTTACCCCACCATGGTATGTCCTCTAGTCATCCCCAAGATTGTCCTTGAGGAAGGAGGTTCCTGTGTGCCAGCAGTTTGCCAATCTTGCTGATGTGATCAGGCAGAGACTCTGGTCTCAGCTATGTGGTGCCTGGGGACTTCTGCTTTTGTGATTATTACCTCCTAAGAGCCTGGGATGTGCAGATGGTGATCTGATTCTCCATTATGTGCTGCTTTCCTTCTTCCAGACTTGCTTGATTGTCTTTTTTCAGGTTTTCTTATTTCCAACCCTATTAACATCTTTTTCTTTTTTTTTCCCCCACAGCAGAAGATTTAGCACCACTATCTCTACTCCACCTGGGCTTATAATATATGTACTTTTATTTTTTGGTGGTGAAATGGACTGATGATTTTTCCCTCTCTTCGCTGGACTATTGTGCCAACTGCCAGGCTGCCTCCTGCCCTTGTAGCCCAAAGCAGCTGCCTTCATTCCATCAACTCAACTTCTTCCAGTGAAATTTAATTGTCTCACCCCACCCCCTCAATCCCTCCTGTTCCTCCCAAGAAACCTGACTCAGTTATTTGCATATCTTGAGAATGCTGCAGATTAGCTCTTTTTGCCAGCTCTCCCTGGAACTCTTGGCCTTGTATGTAGGGAGGGAGAGAGTGGGAATCTTCACTGGAAGCCATGGGAAGAATTGGAAGTTAACATTCTGTATATGCAATGTCCAGCAACCTGCTATACTGATGATTCTTAATCAAGATTATTTTTCCTGGTGGGCAAGGGACTTTTTAACTTTCTTTTGGAGAATGGGAAGCACGAGCTCTTCTCTTATTCCAGTGGCTATTTATGAAGCAAAGAAGGCTGGCAGCAGTGGTACATTCCACTTGGCAGGGGCCCTCGATTAAGTGAAGGCCTTCTAAAACTGGGATTGAGAATCCTTCTCTCCTCACCTCTGAGGTAGGGGCCATCGAGGACCTACTGACTCCATCTCTTCTGTAAGCCTCATGCCAACCCTGGGCTGCTGCTGCCCCTTACTGAGGCTGTCTTTAACCTCCTCTCCCACCCTGTGATAAGTCTGCTGACTTGTCCTGGCCATTTGCAAGAAGCTGTATAAAGAGGAGAATGTCAAGGAAGACTTTCTGGTTGAGAAGGAGCAGAAAGATGTCTTATGAAAAGAAGAGGAACCTCTAGGAGGAGCTAGAAGGAATGTACATGAAGTGGTTAGTCTGAAACTGGCAGGAAGCTTCAAATCTGGCTTCCCCCAACCCTTACCCCATTTCTCCTATTCCTACCCTATAGGCCTGTCCTCCCCTGCCTCCTATCTGGATTGGTTGGCCAACTGTAGGACTTGATGTACATAACTCTTGTCCCCTTTACCCTTATAAGGTGGAGATTGCCCCTGGCTTTGCCTCTTCTTTGTGCCTTTGGCCTGGGGTACATCTCCTCCCTCCCTTTCATGTGCCTTTCTTTGCCTCTGCAGTCTCATTTCTCATGATTTTGCAAGTTCTATTTTGTTGCTTTCTTACCCACTATTAGCCCTCAATAACAGAAAGAAGAGGAGAAGTGACCTAGAGTCTCAAGATTCTGGGAATTGGCATAGCCTCTGATTTTAGCCACAGCAGGTTTTTGCTCAATAGCTTGTAATTGGGATTTTGTAAAAATCTCATCTTGATGGATCTCAAAGCAAGATTGGTAGGGGTGAGTGGTGCGACTCTTACTCCTTAGTTGTCCAGGATATACCATAATCTCTGAAGGAATTATAGTGAAAACAAGGTTTCTCCCTAATTCTCCCTTCCCTGCAATATGCCCCTCTCACTTTTAGTGCATATTAGCAGGTTGGGCTAAAGAAATCAGCTGCTACGTGGGTTGTTTTTTTTTTTTTTTTTTAACCCTTTTCCTTATTTGCTTTCTACTTTCCTTAATCTAAAAACTCTGTTCAATGCAACTGGAATTCTTATTCCCTCTCTTCCCCTTCCCTTATATATTGAGGCTATGGGGTAGGAGAAAAGTGCACAACCCACCAACCCCTTTCCCTATGCATTAAAACTCCTTATTTACCTTCCTCCCATTTCTTCCCACTCTCATCCACCTTTTCTGAAAAAAAGGAGCCTTTTGCTCTCTGTGACCCTCAGAGCACACTGCACAGGGGAATTTCCCCATCCAGACCTGGCTCCACTCTTGGTTTCTCTTGTCCTCCTCTGCTCTTCCTGGTGCTCTTTTTTCTCGGTGGGGTGTGGGTAATAGAATAGCCATGGGCTTTTGGGGACCTTTTAACTATATATTTTTTTCTCTTTCATTTATAAAAACACTAAACATTCAATTCCAGACAACCAAAAATCCCACCTTCCCACCGAAACTACTAAGGGGCAAATGTCTTATGCTCCATACCTTTTTCTTTTTCTTTCTTTCTTGTTAATGCTTTTAAAAACAAATGAATTTTTTATATGAATAAAGTTTTTAAAGTGTGTATGTGGGAGGTCTGTGTCATTTCTTCACTTCGAGCTGCATTTCTTCCCTCCTTTTCATCTTGGCTATTTTCTTAAGTATCAGTGTTCTTTTTCTTTACAGAGCAACCAGAAGGAGGTTATACCAAGATGAATTTATTTTGAGCTTAGTTCCAACTCTTACGAAGAACATTCTTTTTAATTATATGTGAAACAATTTTTTTTTCCCTTTAAAGATTCTTAAAAATTCAATGTGGCTGAAGTAGAGCATGGGGAGCATATTGCTAATTTAGGAAGCTGAAGTATAAAGAGTTAATAGCTTCCTTGGTCACTGGGATTCTGGCGCATTATTTAACAAAACTAACATTGAATAAAGCCACCTGCAGTACATGGCCCTCTTGAACATATCATTTTGAGTAGATTAGAAGCTAGCAACCCCAACTACCATCCTAGTAAATACAAAAATATAGATTTAAAAGGCGCACGTATGTAAGTACTGATCACTGGGCCATTATTTTGCTTCTCAGGCTGTATGTAGCAGACTGGGCTAGTTGTTTAACATAACATCTTACCCAAAGTCAGGTGTCCTACCAAATAATGTTGTTTGGGGTAGCAGATACTTGTTGGATTACCAGGGATTTTTACTTAACTGCATGCAGATGACAAGGATTAAGATCTATGGGAAGAGACTTTATTTTTCTGAAGACCTTGTGTCCTGTCATATAACTTAAAAATATCAAGAGAATTTATGCAAAATGCTTTCTGTATGCCCAAATTTTTAGATTAAAATTATATAGCTGGCTCCTGAGATGGTCCTGTCTCATTTTGTTGGGTGTAAAAACTGTTGGGCTAGTGAGACCAGGAAATCTCAGCACTGTAGTATATCTATTAAGTCTAGATGGTTGTCTGACAACTCTAATTTTGACTTGAAGGATAAAGCAAAGCACAAAGCCAAAATGCTATTAGAATTTGCTTTCCAAAGAAGTTTTTTTTTATCTATGTAGAAAAACCTGGCTACTGGTCAATAGCCGTATTTCCCTGATTCATTCTTTATTATTCACCAGCACTGAACTCAATACAAACCTTACTCTGGGATTGGTCCATTTGTTTTATTTCATTCAGTAAATACTATGCTAAACATTGTAGAGGTTAAATTCAGATTAGAGAATAAAACAGATGGGTCCTTTCTCATAGATTATAATCCATGAGAATCCTATATAGCTAAAGACTTATTATCTATCTATCTATTTTTTTAAAGCCCTTATCTAAAATGGGTTGTTAATAGAATGATCTGAAAGCCCTATAAATTCTAAGTTTCTTGATAGTAATGCTTCTGAAGCCTCTTGGTATCTCTTAAGCCAACTTTAGGAACCTTTGGATTTTGTCAAGATTTGCCAACGTATTTTCAGATCCTTTAAAGCCTAAGAATTGTTCTAGAAGTGGTTAACAATTACCGTTAACACTTTCTGGTTTTTTTTTTTTTTTTTTTTAAGATGTTTGTGAGATAGCTACCTCTAATGAGTATTACTGTGGCATACTTTCTGACAGCTCAGAGCGGTGAACTCCCTTGGTCATGTGTTCTTTCTTGCTAAATTATTTTGCTGTGAGCTATAAACATCTAACCTGGGAAGAACTTAAGACCAGTCTTTCTATCATTCTTTCTCATTTTGTAAAGGTTCTTGGTACTTTCATAGAGTTACAGATAACTGGTCCTAGCTTTTATACCTGAGCAAGTACATAAGAATCACGAGGGCTGTTTATTGAAAATGCAGATTCCAAGAGTTGGGAATAGCTCAGTGTTAAGAGTGTTTGCCTTAGTATGCACAAGGCCCTCTGTCTGATCCCCAGCAGCACATCAGATTCCCATGTTCCATTTCAGAAATTGATTCAATAGATGAGACTTGGGAATCTGAAATCTTTAAGACACCCAGGTTATTGGATGTATGTGGTCAGTTAACTGTAACTTTTTTATTATTTTTGTGATATTTTATCAGGGGTATTCTACCACTAAGCCACATCCTCAGCCCTTTATATTTTAAGATAGAGTCTTGCTAAGTTTCCCAGGCTGGCCTTGAACTTGTGATCTCCCTGCCTTAGCCTATTGTGCCTGAATTAACTATAATATATATATTTTTTTAGTTGTAGATGGACACAAAATCTTTGTTTATTTATTTTTATGTGGTGCTGAGGATTGAACCCAGTGCTGCACACGTGTAAGACAAGTCTACCACTGAGTCACAACCCCAACCCCTGAATTAACTATAATTTAAGACTCTGATCTAGTCACTGTAAAACTTCAAAGTGGAGCCCAGAATGATTGGCTTCAATACCCCTGGCAGTAACATTTCATGGTGGATATAGATACTGTAGTGTGATGATAATGACATTGAGAGAATTTATAGAGGAAATAATGTCTATTTCAAAGGAATTGCTTGCATAGTATTTGGGGGTAGTAGTGAAAGGCTACTCATGTAGCATCTGGAGAGAAGAAACTCCTTATACATGCAAATCATGTCATGTAGGTAATGTCTAGGCTGCTGAGAGGGGACCCCAGCCCAGGGTATGCTGCTCCCTAGAATACAGAATTTCCTTAAGTTACTGATGCATCACTTCTCACTATGAAGATTACTTCATCTGGGGAATAATTGGTCTCATTGTCCAAAGACAAAGAGGCCAGGTCTGGAAATTTTAATTAGTCCAGAGAGAATCTACCTTGAGAAAGCACAAAAAATTAAGAAACAAGATATTGCTAGCAGCAAATTTTTTCCATGTAACTTGGACCCCTTGACTTTCCTGTTCTGTGTCACTTAAAGCACCAGTTCTTTAGCTGTTCCAGAAATTTGGGTCAGACATGGATAGAGAAAAGGCTAGAGGAAGTATATAAAACAGCAATGAAGATAATAATTTTGAACTGCCTGCATTATTATAACCTACTTATGTTGTTCTTTCACATAGAATGAAATGATCAGGGCCGGCTGTCCATGAATGAATTGAGCCTCAAGATCATGATGCTTGTTGCTATAATTGTAAGAGTTATAAGTGATTTGCAAGCAATTAGGCCCCCCCACACTTTTTTTTTTTTGTGGTGCTAGGGATTAAACCCAGGGCCTTGTGCATATGACGCAAGCACTCTACCAACTGAGCTATATCTCTAGCCCTCCCTTTTAAAAACCTAAGTATATGTCTCCATGTTCATTGTGAAAAAGGACAAGCTCAAGGACATAAAGGGATTTCTACCTTGTTGTCTTTCCCCAATATCTCTAAATGCTAGTGGACAAATAGTCTGAATACCACAGACATTTGTGCCTGAGGAAAAGAACAAAAAATATGAAGTATCTGGTCATGTCCCAGTTGCTTCTTATTCACTCTTTGTCTTAATTCCTTTTTTAGGCATGACATTGGTCTTTTTGCAACTCTTGTCAGAATGAGGGGCGAAGAGCACAGCAAGGTGTTGCATCCTGTAATCCCAGCAATTTAGGAGCACAAGGCAGGAGAATCACAAGTTACAGGCTAGCCTCAGCAATTCAGTGAGACCCTCTCTCAAAAAAGAAAGGGCTAGGGATTTAGCTCAGTGGTGGAGCACCCCTGAGTAAAACCTTCAGTATTCCCTCCGCCAAAAACCAAAACAACAAAAACAGGGACAGGACAAATGGGGTATGTGTATTTGGAACTAATTCAGGCTTTTGTTTTTGGTGTTATGGTGATTTCAATACCCTGAAAAGCCCTTTAGCAGAAGCAACTAGAATGCTTGGTAAATAGATTTGTAAAAAATACCTTTAAACACATTGCTGAGTGGTCACAAAAGTAAGAAACCCAGTTTTCAGAACAAAGCCAAAGCTGGTATCCTAAGAAGTAACTACTAAAACCAATTTTTACTTAGAGTTGTTGCCAAACTCAACAAGCCTTCAGCTTCTACAGAATATGGGAAAGCAGGTTCCCACATAAAGCTGGACACCCTCCTCAATATAAAAGTTAGAAACAGACTCGATAGAATGAGATAGCAAAGATTATTTGTCTTAACTTTGTAGTGAGATGGAAGAAAAAAATACATGGAGTATCTTCCTTGAGAATCCCTAACTATAAATGTTCCTCTGTGGGTTTTTAGTTCAAAAAATTTAGGCTACCCTCCTGGTCCAGAAACTTCTAAGTGGAAAGTTTAAAGTGGTAACAGTTGGCCAGCCTCCAGGTGATTTCCAGAAGCCAGTGCGACTCCTTTAAGGGCTCCAAAGCAATCTCCATAGATAGACTTATAAGGAAAAACGAGCAACCTTGCTAAAAAAATTCCAAAATACACAATGGAATAAGGCAATATGAATGAAAATGAGGACATAGAAGCTAATCCTTAAATAGTTCACATATTGGCACTGTCACAGACTATAACAAAATACCTTGATTAATGAGCTAAAACAGGTTTGGAAGATTTAAAAGTTCAGCAGATGATGGGAGTGGAGAGGATGAGATAAAAATGAAAAAAATTGAAATAAAGATGGATTAAACAGATGAGTCAAATTGAAGGTGTATTAGTGAATTGGAAGTTTTCAAAAAATTGTCCAGAATGCACCCCAGATAAGGAGAAAGACAAGAAGAATAGAAAATATGAATTTGAGAAATGGATGATGGAGTGATAAGGTCTAATGTACAATATTTGGAGCTTCAGGAGGAGATAATATTCAAAGCGATAATGGCTCATAAATTTTTCAGATTTGATGAAAGTCACCAAACCTCAAATTGGGGAAGGCCAGTGAATCTCACGCAAGATAAAAAAGCAACTCATCTAGAGGCATCAAGGTAAGATGCAGAAAAGTTAAGAGTTCAGGCAGCTGGAGAGAGTAATATAGGCTATCTGTAGAAAACAGCTGAGGTGGATAACTTCAACAACATTGTAAGTCAGAAAACACTGCAGTAGTGTCTCCATGTTAAGAAAAAAAATTAGCAAAACTGCCTATTGCAGGGCTATTAAAAACATTTAAGGCAATCACTTTCCACTCACAAAAGAGGAGGAAGGAAAATGATCTCCAATGGTGAATAAGTGCAAGAAGGTACACTGAACAAAGATTGGTAAATATTAGTAAAAGTAAGTCTTAACCTTAAAAATATAAGGTTATTGCTTGCATAAAAGCAGTATGTAATTTGTTACATATTACTGGACAACAGTGATGTGCAAGTTGAAAGGGTGATGAGAACTCCCTTTTAGTTTCTTATATTTAGGAGGAAAGTAAACTGATCAAGACTTTTTTTTTTTTTTTTGGTAGGCCTAGGGATTAAACCCACTGATCAAGACTTTTGTGAAACTAATGTACATATTAGTTATAATAGCCACTAAAAAACAGACATAGAGCATGTAACTTCTAAAGAAGTAGAGAGAGAAGAAGGCATAGGGAAGGTAGGGAGAATTGGAACTGGTGATTTACCCAGTAGAACAAGCTGAGCTCCCAGGGCTGTGGTCACAGGTGGTGGTGAAGTATTTACTTCTGAATCACTGTGCTGGGGTTAGCATGTAGCAAGTGAAGGAGATGCATCCAGAAAGGAACAGTGAAGAAAGAGCAAAAATAAACATAAAGAAAACAGGCCCAAGACAGTTTCCATAAAGGAAAAGTTTATAATTTAAGTAAAAGTTTGTTGGCTATTGTGAGTTGGTCAGCCTGGCTTAAAGACAGAAGAGCAGGACAGAATACTTTTACACCTTGCTGACTCATAAATTACAATCATTGAGTGGAAAGTCTGAGTAACCTCCCTCATTCTAATAGGGCTTTATCCAAAGTAGGGCTAGCCAAAGCTGGAGATTGCCCTTTGATGTGATGGAGCTATGCCTTATTTTAAAGACTGCTGGCTTTAGAAGGGGTCAGAGGTATCATTGGATTGTTGAAGCTCATCTCTGCATGATTAGTCATTTCCTCTACTCCAAGAAGAGCTTTCTCAGGAATATTAATTGAAATTTTGGATTATTGCTGGTACATCACCATGCAACATATTTGCAGTAGACATTTCTGTATGATTCACTTAAAGCATATTTACAATGCAAAGCATAGATTTTATATGTGATCAATATATGCTACCTAATACCTTATTCAAAAGCCTAATGCTTTCATTCTTTCTTTTCTCTTTATTGGAGTTAGTGTCTCTGAAACCTAGGTCCAGATATTTTGAGATGATTCAGAATGTTAATGTATATAAAACTACTCAGTACTAAGCTCAGGGTATGGAACCAGACTGGCTGAATTCAAGTTCTTATTCTAGTACTTAAAACTTTGGCAGGTTTCTTAAGCTTTTAGTGCTTCTTATCATGGGACTAATTCCTATACATTGTAAAGATCAAATGAGATAATTAATGTAATTGAACTTAAAATATTACCTGGCACATACTAAGTATATTATTTATTATTATTGTATTTATCAGGTACTTTTGTCTTCTGTATGTACATAATTTATTTTGTCTAACTACTTCAGGGATGATTTCTGGGCTACCAAAAATAACAAGCAACTAGTGTACATGTCCAACCCCTGGATTAGGGAAAGGAGCTTTAGTTATTTGATGGGTACTTTGACCTCTTTGGTCCAGGCCCTGTTCTAGATTGCTGACCTTTCAGAGTTATCCTTGCAGAAATTAAAGTTAAGGTCTTAGAGACTGTGGCACCCCAGGGTTGAAGCGTCTGTTAAGTCTGGTGATCAAGTAGGCTTTTCTGAACAGGATGAGAAAAGACTTCCTCACAAGATAACAGGATTTTCTGAATGTCGTAATTCTTTCTTTTTTCTTTTTTTCTTTTTTGTGAATGATAAAAAACGTAATCTTCATGGCAAAGCCCATGAGAGAGAAGAAAAGATTCAGAGGAATGAAAGAAGATATATATATAAACATTTATTAAGTACTTAGCTATATGATAGGCTCTATACTAGTAAGCAATGTTGTAGTGACCACAAAACCTTATTCTCAAGAAGCTTGTAGTAAATTTCCCTGAGTGCAGAGGGTTTTTCTTTTCTTTTCTTTTTTGGTATCAGGGATTTAACCCAGGGGTGCTTTACCACTGAGACACATCCCCAGCCCTTTTCATTTTTTGTTTTTGAAATAGGGTCTTGCTAAAATGCTTAGGGTCTCACTAAGTTGCTAAGGCTGGCCTAGAACTTGCGATTCTCTTGCTTCAGCCTCCCAAGTTGCTGGGAGGACAGGTTTGCAACACCTAGTCTGGCAAAACTGACACTTTTGGGGGCGTGTATTGGAGATCAAACCCAGGGTCTTGCTCCCATGCTAGGTGAGCACTCTACCATTAAGTTCCATCCCCAGCCCCTTTGAGGGCAGTATTTTAAGAAATGAAATCACTAACTATAGAGAATAGTATGCAGGGCAAAAGATTGAATGACCAGTTAGAGAAAGCTGCATGATCTTAGATGAGACATAATGGAGGTTTTGGCTGGACCATAGTATAGAGAAAAGAGTTCATTAATTTCAAATTCTATGCAGCAATAATGTAGTAGCCAATATTTAGTGCTTACTGTTTGTAAGACATTACTTTGCATACTTTCAGTATACTGACATTTAATCTTCACATCAACTTGTATGGAGGGGAAATACATGACATATAATAGCAAATATTTTTTGGCTGATCTTTGTGCTAATGTCTTCATGGGTATGATCCCTGCTTCATTCTTGTACAATTATCATTTTATTCTCATTTTACACATGAAGAAATGAAATCTTAAAGAAGTTAAGTAACTTGCCTTAGGTTATACTCAGTGGCAAAAGTCAGACTTTGAACTGATTTAATTCTAAATTCTTTGTTTTTAAATTACTAATATAGATGGTTTCTAGATGTTGAACATAGGGTGAGGCATTGGGGAGGATTAAAGATGAAACCTGGTGTCTGGCTGGTATCTGCCACTGATGAAACAAGTGGAAGGAGGGGTTAGGATGAGTTACAAGTAAAGAGTTTGAGGTGATAGAGGGACATTGAAGAGGACAAATGCAAAGAGCACTTACCTCTGTAGAGCTGAAGCACAGGAGAAGGCTGAATTCTGGATGTAGATTTGGCAATGAACCTACAGACTATACTTCAAACAATGGGAGTATTTGAGCTGGCCTGGGACGCATTAGTGTGAGAAGAGCAGAAAGTTTAGCTTTGAACCCTGGTGGTATGTAAATATTTAAGAAGGGAAAGATGATCCTGAAAAACTAAGGAATTGACTGGTTTAAAACATTTCCTTCCTTTCTTCCTTCCTTCCTTTTTCTTTTTCTTTTTCTTTTTTTTTTTTTTTTAAGGAAACTCTGTGGCTTTCCAGTGCAAAGAGATGCACTAGCAGCAAAACAGTATGGTTTGGTTTGATAGGTTTCATCTTTAGATATGTTCATTTTTCTTGCAATCTTGCTACAGTTTTTGGCTCTTGCTCTGTCCCCTGGAACCCTAGAGGGCATGACTTAAAACTTTCATTTAGTTCTCCTTTCCTTTGGTATAAAAGTAAGGTTCAGTCTTTCCCAAGGACCACCTTGTCATTGGGCCAAATAGACAATGGCTCATTTTCTTCCTACTATTGGGCCTGTGCCTGACTGTCCTATCTAATCCTATTTTATTTCTCTCTTGCTTGTTCCTTGACCTTTGTATGTCTTTTCTAATTCTTCAACTAAGTCTCTAGTTGCTATCACTCCAGACCTGTACAACCTAGCAACCTATCTAAAATTATAAGTCTCTGTTTATTTCCCTGTTGAGAATTTTGTCCAAGAGTGGTAAGCATAGCCAGTAGGTTCACCCTGTGGCTGACAGGATGCCACTTAATGTGAAGTCTATCCTCCATCTGTCCCTGCAGAACAGATTCCTAGCACACTCAAGATAAGCATCCTAGAGGACTGGCAAGACTGGCCTGGGAACCCACATCCCTTTTAATCTTTCCTCTCCTGTTTTTTATCCTTTTGCATACCCTAATTGCAGCAGAACTATTGCCACATGAACCCAGAATTTCAGGGTTCAAAGGGAACAGTGCAGATTGGAGGCTTGTCCTTACACCGCAGCTCTCCACTGTATTGCAAGTACAACATCGAGCACAGAGAATAGTAGGTTCGCAACACAGCAGTCATGGTAGCCAACATGAATAGAAGAGATGCCCTCTGATGGCAGAGCTGGCCCCCAGCCAGGAGTCCACCTTCAACAAGAGAGCATGCACCTACGGTTTGTACCCCAACCCTAACCTAACTTGTACATTTATTATTTTTTAAATTTTTGGTTTAAATGCTGGGGATGTAGCTCAGTAATAGAGTGAATGCTTAGCATGTGTGAGGCCCAGCACTTACAAAACAAAGTTAATTGCCACCACTGAAGCCAACACAAAAACCCAAACCTGACTTAAACAAAACAAAACAAAAAATTGGTTTATTTTAAAAGAGCTTATATAACTTTTTTTCCCCCTGTACATCCATAGTAGGCAAGTGCTCTACCACTGAGTCTGATTTTAGTTTTTTTAAATCCAGTCATTTGAAGTCTACAACCTGCTTCTAGCTTGTTTTAGAGGGAAATTCCTAGGAATAAACCTGGCTCAATTTGATTCTCATCATGTCTTCTTTTTACTTTTGAGAAGCCAGGCCCCCAAAGCTCATGCTGAACCTGATTAATGTCTGACTGTAGATGCTTGGTAACTCAGATCTGACCCCACCTTTATTTCCTATAGAGCATCTTGAACTCTAACTCATTCTAGTAATGGTACCTCATTGCCAGTTACTTTTTAAGGCACATCCTTAATAGTGTCACATGAAATTGGTGTGTTTTTTTTTGTTGTTTGTTTTTTGACAGTACTGGGGATTGAACCCAGGAATGCATACCAATGAGCTAAATCTCCATCCCTTTTTATTTTGAGATAGGATCTTGCTAAATTGCTGAGGCTGGCCTCAACCTTGCAATCAGGCTTCCAAGTCACTGGGATTAAAGGTGTGTGCCCCATGCCTTGCTGAAATGACTTTTAAAATAAAATCCTTACTCCTTTAGTTATTTCATTAATTTCTGCAAATATTTGTCCAATAACTACTTTATACAGATCCTAGAGCTTAGGGTGCTTTCTGCTTTTAAGTACTAATTCCAGGGACAGAGGCTGTAAATTAATAAATTAATGAGTTAAGTATTATTATAGTGAACATTTTTCACATTTAGAAGAGAGGTGAACTCCGCTGGAGAGAGGCAAGCTTCCTTGAGGTGATATTTGATTAGTTTTAAAGGATAATCAGGATTCTGCCCATTCGAGAATATGCAAAACCATTAAAGTCAAATGGAATGATGTGCAAAAGAACAGAGGTATGAAGAGAATATGTTTAGTAGGTATCCAAATAGACAAGGGAACCTTCTCTTTGTAGACACATTTCATCTAATAAGTGAAGTGATTAAAATAGAATATCACCATTTTGCAGTCCTTAATAAACAGATCTTGGCATCAAGTACCAATAGCTACTAACATGTGTCACAAGACACAACTTGTAAAGTAGGTAAAAGAAAGTAGGCACTCAGTGGTAGAGTGCCCCAAGTTCTATCCCTAGAACCATAAGAGAGAAAAGCCTTTAGATTCAACTACTGTTTTATGGAAATTCAAAGGATAGGGGAAATATTGAACTATACCAATGAATGTTATTAGCTAAATGGTGTGGGGGCATTGCAAAATAAATAACCAAGTCCCTTAATAAATTAATTATAAGAAAAAAATGGAGGGAGACCTGTAGATTAAAAGACATTGATCTCAATGCATGGGTTTTACTTGGATCATGATATATAGATGACATTTTATAAGATAATTGGAGACAATCTTTATATTTTTTTTTAAAGAGAGAGAGAGAGAGAATTTTTTAATATTTATTTTTTTAGTTTTAGGCAGACACTACATCTCTGTTTGTATGTGGTGCTGAGGATTGAACCTGGGCCGCACTCATGCCAGGCAAGCGCGCTACTGCTTGTGCCACATTCCCAGCCCAACAATTAATCTTTAAATCCCAGATATTTGATGTTACAAAGGGATGATTCTTTTTTTTAGATGTGATGGTGATATTGTAGATTATAATGACTTCTTGCAAATTTGAGCAATATGCTAAAATTTTAATAGATGAAATGTCATGATGAGAAAATTTGCTTCTAAGAAGTGTGGGAGAGTGGACAGGGACGTAAATGAAACATGGTTGGCTTTGAGTTGGTAATTGAAGCTGGGTTATGGGTATATGGAGGTTCATTATAGTGTTCTATTTGATTTTTATGTAGACCTGAGAAGCTCTGTAATAAAAAGTTTTTTTTTTTTTAATGGTAAATTTGAGAACTAATAGTTCCACACGGCTGAGGCACAGGGGGACCTAGGGAGCAGCAGAAAGTAGGGTTGACAGGGGGCCAGTGGCAGCCTAGGTGATGCTTGGGTTATGAAGTTCTTTTACTGCCATAGGAAGGCAAATGAATTTCTGACCACCTGAGACCCAGAAATCTGTGGTGGGTCTTCTGGAGCAGCCACAAGGATGGCATGAAAGGAGCTCAACAGAGGGGACACTGGGTCATATTTTTAACAAGAACAGGTTTGCTTCTAACTTTTATAAAATGTGACTTCTGGGTAATATTTCATTTAAAAACAGGATTCTGGAGAAATTAAAATTTTTTTCTATAGCCATTGAGGGAACAGTTTAAAGGCAATAGTTTGAGTTATAGTGCAGAAGATTTTAGAATGGAAGTGCAGAACACAGGGAAATCAACCATGAGGCTATTGCAATACCTCAAATAAATGAGAAATTTAAGGGGAATTTAGCTAATGCAGATTTGGTCAGGGAGATAGATCTTTAGTGATAATTGTAGTAGTCATTTCCCAAACCACAATCCCAGAAAGGACAATAAAGAGGGTATGATAATATGCTCACTTTTCAGTAATAGCAGATGAAACCACTCTGAGCACATACCGGGGTATGGGCTGGAACAGAGCTCCCTCTTCTATCCTGCTATTGGCAGAGCACCACAACTCGCCAACCTCTTGTTGCAGTTGCAGTGTCAGGAGCAGAATCTCCTTTCTGATCTTTTGAGCACCATGGGGTAGGGAATAACACCAGTTGTCTGGCTCACAGTAACCACTTCTATCAGTTGCTCCTGTTTCAATTATAGTAGCATCCCATCCACACACCACATACCACACACCACATACATGTATTTAACAGTACTCTACCTTCTAACAGCAGCTTAAACTCCAGACTGTAAGACCCCCAGAGTTAACCATTTTCCCTTTTCTCTACAACCTTGGAGTTTTCCAACTAGAAAAATCCACTGACCTTCCTTCTATTAATTTCTCCCCGAGCTAATCTGTCTGATCCCTGTGCCTTTAAAGCACACAGACATACACTAATGCACAAAGTTGCCTCTAGCTAATGAAAATAAACTATTAACGTTTCAGACTTACTAGTGAAAATCTTCTAGGTGCATCTTAATGAGTCTCTACCCCACTGGCTTCCTCTCTGCTGGTTTTGTGTGTAGTTTTTACTTTTCCTTTTGCCCTTCCAACATGTTGGCTTGAATGAGGCCTCCTTAGTTCTGACCTTTTGATTGTTAATACAGTTCTTTTTTTTTTTTTAATTGTTGATGGACCTTTATTTTTATTTATTTGCATATGGTGCTGAGAATCGAACCCAGTGCCTCACACAGGCTAAGCAAGTGTTCTATCACTGAGCAACAACCCCAGCCCGTTAATACAGTTCTTAAGCCCTCTTGGATTATACAACTCCTTGAAATCTAATGATAGATATGGACCTTCTCCAGAAAAATTCCCACACACGGTGTTTTGCTTACAATTTGAGCGATTTTCAAGGCTGTGCCTTATGCATCAGATGGACTTGGCTATGGAGGGTTCCTTGATAAAAAGGCAGTATTCTTGGTCCTATTCCAGACCTATTAAATCAGAATTTCTGGTGTTAGAATCAGCAGTTTAAATAATCTCCCTGATAATTCTCAAGTCCACTAAAATTTGAAAGATTCTGCTCTGAAGACTTAGTTTGTCTTTATGGTCTATCTCATCTTCCCATCCAAGTTACTTAACTCTGGCAACAGGGGTTCAAATTCTGGAATCCAAGCCTCATCCCAAGAGAACAATTACTTTCCTCTAGGGCTAAAAAGTGAACCCCTTTCTTGGAGATGCTCTAAATAGGACAATGGTTCTGGGTCTCTTTCATTTCCAAGAGCAGTTCTGAATTCGCAGTTGTGAATTCGGGGAGCCGAATCTCATGTCCCAGAAAAAACACACTTCATTCCTTCCTTCTAGCCATTTTCATCAATTCTTTCTGTGCTCATCTATCTTCATCCATCCTGGAAACTCCCAAGCAAGATGCTTTGTGCTTCTGTGTGTTTGCTTCATTTTAGGTGTATTATTCTTGTGGGATAGCCAGCAGTCTACAGCTAGAGAGTCTTGTAAGCAGAGTTAGAGGGATACAGTAAAAAGCTTTGCAGAGTTAAGCCTACATCTAGCAAGTCCAGCTACTTCCTTGAGGTTCAGAACTGATAATAGCAGAGATCATATGGCTAACTTCCTTTTGAGTCTTTTTATTGGCTATGAAATGTTTAACAATGTAATTGACAATAATTTAAAAAGTATGAAAAGTTACTTTTTTAAAAGCACAGGATAAATAAATTATAATCCTGGGTCCCACCATACAGAGGCAACCATTATTAATATTTTTACATTCATTCATCTAGTTTTTTCCTGTTTTAAATAATATAATAGAGCTTATATTACATATAAAGCACAGCTATCTGCTTTTTGTGTCCTACATTGTTTTGTAACATTTCTAAATTGATTCTTTAAAACTATAATTTTTTTCATGGCTGCATAAATATACCATTATTTATTTAACCTTTGATCAGTTGTTGGATACTTAAATGTCATACCTATGTATAGTATTACAAATATTCTGTAATAAACATATTTGTGCCTAAATCTTTGTTTTCTGAATTATTTCCTTAGAAAAGGAATTGCTGGATCAAAAGTTCTGAACATTTTTAAGGCCTTTGAGATGCAGTACCAAACCATTTTCCAGAATGGGACAGATGTCTTACCACATGTAGAAGTTGCACTCACATCAAAAATGCTTCAAAGAACTTGCACACAAGCAAGATACTACAATGAAGGGAGGCAAATAGGAGAGAGAAGAGATAAAAGGAAACAACTTCTTTCCCCTGAGGAGAGAGTCTATCTTATTAAAAATAGAATCATAACTCTTTGACCTCGTCCCACATCCTCTTGGAGACCATTCAGGCTTGAAAAGTATTTATGAGAGAATTATGAGAGAATTTGGACTCTGAACCTTCACCTAGCTTGCCATTGGAGACTCTGCAGAGATTCGCTTTCTTTGTTCTTGTTCTTTCTGCTTTGGCTATTGTTACTTCCCCGATGGCCCCTTCACTGCTAAGACCATGGCATCATCTTTCTCCCATGCTGTTCCTGTCTCAAAACCAAATAGCATTTATCTGTCTTGGTAAATAAAATTCCTTGTTGGCCAACTCTGTTCTCAGCTGTTACTGTTCTTCCCCACTCCCCACCTTTCCTTCATCCTTCCCATGGGAGTCTTCATTCTTTGAATTTCTTAATAGTTCCTTCCATTCAAGGACTAGCCACATGCTCCCCAGAGACTGGGCTGGGATAATGAATAGCATCATTGAGTGCCATATCAAGTCCATTCTTTACCAGTTGCAGACTCTCAACTCGGGATCAGCTTATTTTTCAACTATTCTAACTCACATTGAGCTCCTTTCATCCCAAGGCACTCCTTAACACTACTTTATGAATAGGATTTGTTTTTATTAACTTTCCTGGTTTGTCACTATTTTACCAAGGAGACCTTGGTTCTTATGCAAATAGAACTTTGTCCTGTTACCTTAGATTTCCAAGGTGCATTTGCATGTTAGCCCCACTCCTGCAATTTGCTCCCATACCTTAGTTAATAAATAAATACCATTCCCTGAAATTTACGCTGTTTGAAAAACTGGTAGTTTAGATTTAGATTATCTTCTGATATAGGTGAAAAACACTTTGTTACTACTACTACTACTATTTCTTCTTTAACTAGGGCCATGACCTTAATTAAGGCCATGTAATCTAGCCTACAGTTTCTTTATAAAATGAGTATTGTAGTGTTTAGGTTCCTGTCAGCTCTGGAAGTCACATGATCTGAAGGGAAATAGAGTCATTTTAAGGTTCACTGCAGAAATCAAAGGAAGTTAAGGATAAAGATTATTGGGAAATAAGTAGATTGATTATAATTTAATTATAAAATACACTAATACAGAAATTGGCCCTACTGTACACCAGACTGTGATAAATCATCACAAATCAATGAGGGAAAAGTCAGTAGATGGTGTTGAGATAATAGATTTAACAAACAAAAGAATCTTTGGGTTTCTCCCCCTCATATCACATACTACTTTTATTTAGATTTTAAAAGTTATATTTTAGAAATTAGAAATCAATGATAAAAAAATAAAAGCTACTCTAACACCTGGAGACTAAGTAATACGCTACTGAATGAGCAATGCATGGGAAGCAAGTGAAAGAAAAAAGTTAGTAAAATTCATGATGAAAAAGGAAACATCACTGGAGACACTAATGAAACATGAGAATCAGAAACTATTTTGAAAATGTATACTATAATAGAATAGAAAATCTTGAAGACATGGGCAAATTTCTAGAAACATATGACCTACTCATTGAGTCAGGAGGACATAGAAAATTTAAACAGGTCAATTTCAAGCGATGAAATTAAAGACATCATCAAAAGCCTACCAACAAAGAAAGTCCAGTACCAGATGATTCTCAGCTGAGTTCTGCTAGAACTTCAAAGAAAAATTAACACCAATCATCCTCAAATTATTCCATGAAATAGAAAAGGAGGGAACCCTTCCAAATTCATTCTATGAAGCTAATATCACCCTGATACAAAAACCAGACAAGACACATCAAGGAAAGAAAATTTCAGACCAATATTCCTGATGAACATTAATAAAATGCTGGCAAATTGCATACAAAAACATTTTTAAAAGATAGTGCACCATGATCAAGTGGGGCTTATTCTAGAAATGCAAGGTTGGTTCAACATAAAGAAATCAACAAACATTTCATCACATCAAAAGATTTAAAGATAAGAATCACATGATTATTTCAATAGATGCAGAAAAAGCATTTGACAAAATACAATATCTTTTTATGTTCAAAACACTAGAAAAACTAGGGATAGTGGGAACATAGCTCAACATTGTAAAAACTATATATGTTAAACCCAAGGCCAATATCATTCTAAATGGAGAAAAATTAAAAGCATTCCCTCTAAAAACTGGAACAAGATAGGAATGCTCTCTTTCACCGCTTCTATTCAACATAGTCCTTGAAACTCTAGCCAGAGCAATTAGACAAAAGAAAGTAATTAAAGGGATACAAATAGGAAAAAAAGAACTCAAACTATCCCTATTTGCTGATGACTCTATATCTAGGAGATCCAAAAAACTCCACCAGAAAACTTCTAGAACTCATAAATAAATTCAGCAAGCTAGCAGGATATAAGATTAATACTCATAAATTAATTGTGTTCCTATACACTATTGATGAATCAACTAAAAGAGAAATTAGGAAAACTATTCCATTCAGAGTAGCCTAAAAAAAAAAATACTTGAGAATCAATCTAACAAAAGAGGTGAAAGACCTCTACAACGAAAACTAAAGAACACTAAAGAAAGAAATTGAAGAAGACCTTAGAAGATGGAAAGATCTCCCATGTTTTTTGATAGGCAGAATTAATATTGTCAAAATGGCCATACTACCAAAAGCACTATACATATTTAATGCAATTCCCATTAAAATTCCAATGACATTCTTTATAGAAATAGAAAAAGCAGTTATGAAATTTATTTGGAAAAATAAGAGGCCCAGAATAGCCAAAGCAATTCTCAGTGAGAAAAGTGAAGCGAAGGCATCACCTTTGATTATACTTCGGAGCTATTGAAAAAAAAAATGGCATGGTATTGGCACCAAAACAGACACGAAGACCAATTAATGAAACAGAATAGAAAATACAGACAAATCCACATAAATACAATTATACTAGACAAAGGCACCATGAACATACATTGGAGAAAAGATGGCCTCTTCACCAAATGGTGCTGGGAAAACTGGAAATTCATTTGTAGCAGAATGAAATTAAACCACTATCTCTCACCTGTATAAAACTCAACTTGAAGTGGATCAAGGATTGAGGCATTAGACCAGAGACTCTGTGTCTATTAATAGAAAATGTAGGTCCAACTCTCCATCATGTCAGTTAGAAACCAATTTCCTTAACAAGACTTCTAAAGTGCAAGAAGAAAATCAAGAATCAATAAATGGGATTGTATCAAACTAAAAGAAAACAATCAAGAATGTGAAGAGAGAGCCTACAGAATGGGAGAAAATCTTTGCCATCTTAGATAGAGCATTAATCTCTAAAGAATTAAACTCAACACCAAAAAACAAAACAAACAAACAAAAAAACAACCCAATCAATAAATGGGGAAAGTAATGGAAGAGGCACTTAACAGGTCCTAAGAAACTTATCCAGACCCTGTCTCAAAAAGAGAAAAGGACTGCGAATTTAGCTCAGTGGGAGATCACCCTAATTTCAATTCTCAGTACTGCAAAATGATGATGATTATGATAAATGGTAAAAAACATAAAACAACTGAATATTAAATTTTGAGGAAAGCATGCAAACCTTAATAAAATATGATAGGCCTAGGCTGGGCATGCTGACATTGGCCTGTAGTCCTGGATACTTGGGAGGCTAAAGTAGGAGAATCACAAGTGCAAGGTCAGCCTGAGAAACAGGCAACATTGCAAAACACTGTCTCAAGAAAATCAAGTGATAATTGACTTCCTTAGAGCAGTTACAGAAAAATCAAGTGGAAGTAAAGAGACTTTATCTGTATCTTCCCTCTCCCCATCCCAATCTTCCTTGTTGTGATTCTTGAGTTGTAGCACATGTTCTACAATTGAGGAATCAATGTTGATCCATCAATTCTGATTAAAGATCATAGTTTGCATTAGGGTTCATTCCATGTTGTACATTCTGGGTTTTGCTTTATTTTTGTGGTACTAGGGATTGAGCCCAGGGGTATTTAATTACTGAACCACTCCTTAGCTTTTTTTTTTTTTTTTTTTAATTTGAGACAGGGTCTTGCTAAGTCGTCCAGGCTGTCCTCAAATTTGCTATCCTCCTGCCTCAGCCTCCCTAGCTGCTGGGATTACACATGTGCACTACCATGCCTGACTATTGTGAGGCTTTTTAAATAAGAGAAAATCCACGGAAGAGTAACTGACATGGTGAGAACTCAATAAATACTAGTTTTCATTATGACTATTAGTTGTATTTATTGTGGTACGGGGTTAGGAGTTCCCAGGGCTCTTCAAATCCCAGTACACACAATCATCTGCTCAGAAGGGAAGGGAACATTTGCTAAGACTTCCTGCTTCTAGCTGTATACCAGAGACTGTGATAGGAACCTTTTCACACCTTATCTCACTGAGTGACAGTTGATACTGATCTCTTTATTATAGAGACTTGAGACTGAGAAAAAGGACAGACTTGCCCAAGGTCACACAGTAAATGGTGGAGCTGAATTACCAGCTCTGTTCTGTCTGATGTTAATGCTCTTTCATTTCTATTTAGTTAATTTTCTTAATGAGTAGGAAATTCAAACAATATAGAAGTTAGTGAGGTATCAGACCCTTCCCTGTTCCCTTTCCACCTTCACTCCCATTTTTATTTATTTACTTTTTTGGGGTGATAAGAGAGATTGAACTCAGGGGCACTCAACCATTGAGCCACATCACCAGCCCTATTTTGTATTTTATTTAGAGACAGGATATCACTGATGCTTAGTACCTCACTTTTTCTGAGGCTGGCTTTGAACTCCTGTTCCTCCTGCTTCAGCCTCCTGAGCTGCTAGGATTATAGATGTAGGCCACCACGCCCAGCCCATTTTTATCATTCACAGAGAAATATTTGCTATTAGAGTTTCATTACAACCTTATGTGTTTGTGGTCATAAAGGTAAATATCTCTACAGGCACAGCCCCTTCCTCCCACCCTTCCTTTCTCCCTCCCTCTTTCTGTTCTCCTTTTAAACAAATAGTGAAGATTCTGTATGTATTTGTTCTGTAACTTAAAAAAATACATTTTGAATATCTGCCCATATTGAACTCTTTTCTGTGTTGCGGCACCATTAGATTTATTTGTTCTTTCCCCTACTGATGAATATTTTGGTTGTTTCCAACTGTTGCTCTTTCAAACAATGTTTTATTGAGAACTATTTCATCTATGTCTTTGCATATTTGTGGGAGAAGCTCAGTAACATAGATTTCCAACATTATTCGAGGAAATTTCCTTGCATGATATCATTCTGAATTTTGGTACTGCTTATATCACATGACAGTGATGTAAAAGAAACACAGTTAGCAATTGAGATTTGTACCAGAAAGATCTAAAGGTAACCCTATCCTTATTCTCTCCAACTTTGGTCTGCATTTCACTATATTCTGGAAAACTTAGGCCTGTTCCCAACACAGAGAAAAAGGGGGAGTCCTATCATGGATTAGGGAAGAATGGGAATGGTATTACTACTTGGTCATCTCTTTTAGCCTCTTACAATGAACATCATTCAGTTGTTATTTTAAGTTTCTTGCTTATATCTTGCTAATGAAATGGGCTATTTTTAGGAGTAGTGGTGAATTCTATGGAGTCATGCACCTAGTTTTATCTCCTGTGATTACCTTGGACTATTAGCATGTATTAAGAAGGCAGAGCTAGCTCTGAGAAGTCTAGCCTGAATTTTGGAGCAGGATTATATCACATGCATTGGTAAGTCTTGGATACTTGCTATATTTTTATCCACTTGAGGCTCTTTTGCTGAGTCTGGCCTTGAACTTGGCAGTACTTCAACCTCAAACTCCCGAGTTGCTGGGATTACAGGTGTGTGCCACCACACACAGTCTGAAAGTCACTTTATACAATGATTTTAGTGGCTGTGTTTTGACCGTGACCTATCACATGGAGTCAGGCATGGCATAATATTTATGGGTGCTCAGAAAGTTTCAACTTTTGAAGCATTTTTGATTTTTGAATTTTCAGATTAGGTATGTTCAACCTGAAACACATTTGACATTTCCTTCCTTCTTTCCTTCTTCCCATGTTTTTCCTCTTTCTTTCCTTCCCTTCCTTCTTTCTTTTTGAGGCAGGATTTCTCTATGTTACCCAGGGTGATTCAGAACTCCTGAATTCAAGTAATCCTCCTGCCTCAGTCTCCTGAGTAGCTGGAACTATATGTACATACCACCTATTCCCAGAATTTTTAGTGTTTTAGTTTTTTTTTTTTTTTTTTTTTTTTTGTGTGTGTGTGTCTGTGTAGGGGATTGAATACTGGGCCTCTTGCATGGTAAGTGCATGCTTCACTACTAAGCTACACCCTCAGCCTTCAATTTCTAACATTTTTATTATATGATTTGTGGACTTAGAAAATACATATTGCTAGGTGTTGTGGTGCACACCTATAATCCTAGTGACTGAGGAGGCTGAGGCAGGAAGATCCCAAATTTAAGGTGAGATTTTTGACATTTTAGTGAAACGCTGTCTCAAAATAAAAAATAAAAAGGATTAGAGATATAGCTCTATGATAAAGTGCCCCTAGTTTCAATCCCCAGTACCTAAAAACAAATAAACAAACAACAAAAAACTGCATATATTATGGAGTGTTCAAGAAGTTATTATGTAAGAACATACTTCTGGAAAATCAGTGTGAGGAATGTCAAAGAGAAACAGAGCTAGACAATGGTTAAAGATGATAAAAAAAAGACTTTATTCAGTACTATTGCAATAGGGGACTAGTTTAGATAGAGACTTTAGTTTAGATCAACTGTGGAGTAATTCATGTCCAATGACATTGTTGCAAACAATGTGGGAACCAGCTGGAAGTTAGAGGAGCATAGGAGCTGGAACTGATTAAGGAAAGAGACAGTAGGAGAGCCCTGCTAAAACACAACCACTGGCATCCTAGGGCGATTGTGCACTGGCCCAGTGCTGCACCATAGTCCTGTCAGTCAATACATAGAGGAGCAAAAAGAAAGAGCCTGCAGGCAGAGGGAGGAGACTGGTATCCAGAGCTTCTACATTATATTTCCTAAGTGTCTAGTTTCAATAGAAATTCTGAAACATTCAAAGAAACAGGAAAGTGACTCATACACAGGATAAAAAGCAGTCAATAGAAACTGCCTGTGAGAGGCACAGCTGTCAGACTTAGACAAAGACTTCAAAGCAGGCATGACAAACAACGAAAGGGAACCATGCTTAAAGAAGTCGAAGAAGATCCGGTGACAATGTTTCATTATTTAGAGAATATTAGTAAAGAGGTAGAAACTGGAAAAAAGAATCAAGTGGAATTTGTGGAGTTAGTTCAATAATGGAAATAAAAACTAGAGAAGTTCAATAGTATATTTGATCTGGGAGAAGAAACAACTGGTGAACTTGAAGATAGATCAATAAGGATTATTAAATCCAAAGAAGAGAATGAAGAAAAATGAACAGAGCATCAGAGAAATCTCGAGTGACTATAATGATATGAGATAAAATATATTTTAAAACAAAATAAAAATGAATTTTTTTCAGTGCTGGGAATAAACCCCAGTGCCTCATGCATACTAGGCAAGTGCTCCACCACTGAGCTACATCCCTGGCCCCAAAGGGAACATTTTATAAGAATAAAAGAACCAATCTATCAGGAAAATTTAGCAATTATTCATATATATATATATATAAATATATATATATATAATATGTAATATAATGTTATATATTCATATATCTATATTTGGCAGGCTTGTTTAGTATATATATTCACATATGTATGTATTTACATATATGTCATATAGACATACATATATATGTGAAAAAAAAATATATATATATTAAACAAGCCTTTCCAAACATATGAAACAAAACTGACAGAAATGAAGGGAAAAGGACAATTTGATAAGAGGCATTGTAGACTTTAATACCGTACTTTTAACAATGGATAGAACAATTAGAAGATCAACAGGAAATCAAAGATTTGAATACTATAAATCAATGAATCCTAATAGACACTCTGCCCAAGAATAAAAGAATATTAATTTTTCTCAAGTGCATGTGGCACAGTCCAGGACAGAACATATGCTAGACCATGAAACAAACCTCAATAAGTTTAAAAAGGATTGAAATTACTGAAAGTGTGTTTTCTCATACAGTGAAATGAAATTAGGAAAACCTAAAAGAAATTTGGGAAATTCATAAATACATGAAAATTAACACACTATTGACTAATGGGTCAAAGAAGAAAATATGAAGAGAAATTGGAAAATACATTGAAGGCTGGGGATATAGCTCAGTGATAGAATGTTTGCCTACCATGAGCAAAACCCTGGATTTTATCCTCAGCACTACAAAATAAGTAAATGCATAAATAAGTTAATTCAAATATAAAATGTAAAGCTGATTATCTCATAAAGGCCCCAGCTCCAAAAATCATTACATTGGAGGTGAGGATTTCAACAAACTTTTTTTGTGTGTGTTGATAGGAGGGTTTATACAGTTTACTCCATAACAACAGATAAGCATCAAAATTTAAAGCTTTGAGGCACCAAAAGAATAAAACGATAATCTGTTGAATGGGAGAACTATTTGAAAATTGTATATTTGTTAAATGGTTTATGTCTAGAATGTATAAAGAACTTTTACAACTCAATACTAAGAAGAACCCAATTAATGATGGGCACAGGATCCCAACAGACTTTTTTTTCCAGAGACAGAGATGGCCAATAAGCACATAATAAGGTGTTGAAATCTGTAGTCATCAGGAATATGCAAGTCAAAACCATTTCATATCCATTAGAATGTTTATTATAATAAAACACAGATAACATCCAGTGTTGGTAAGTTTGTGGGGAAATTGAAACTCTCATATACCATTAGAGGGAGTATAAAATGATGCAGTTGCTTTGGAAAACAGTTGGTAGCTCCTTACAAGTTAAACACAAATTTTCCTATGGTCCAGCAATTACATTCATAACTAAATATCCAAGAGAAATGAAAATATGTGTTCATAACAGCATTATTCATAATTGCAAAAAAAGGAAAAAATTCAAACTTCTCTAGTGATTAACATGCTAAGTAAAAGAAGCCAATCACAAACACATATTTTATGATTCCATTTATATGAAGTGGTCAGAATTAGGCAAATCCATTGATACAGAAAGTATGTTAGTGAATGTCAAGGACTGAAGAGTATAGGGGGATTGGTGAGTGATGGCTAAAGGGTGTGGAGTTTCTTTTTTGGGATGGTGAGATGTTCTAAATTGGATTGTAGCAATGGTCGCACAGCTCTGGAAATACACTAAAAGTTATTGCATTGTACACTTTGGGTAAATCACAGGGTAGTGAATCATATTTCAGTAAAGATTTAACAAATAAACTTGTTATCATTGTTTATTTAAGAGGTATAGAGATAGTTGACAGTGGAGAAGGAGTGAATCAAATGTTGGTAATCATTAACTTTTGCATAATTGATATTTTCATATATTATACACCAACACTTCTGAATTTCCTTTTTTTTAAAGACAAAGTGAGAGAGAGAGAGAAATTTTTAATATTTATTTTTTAGTTCTCGGCGGACACAACATCTTTGTTGGTATGTGGTGCTGAGGATCGAACCCGGGTTGCACGCATGCCGGGCGAGTGCGCTACCGCTTGAGTCACATCCTTAGCCCCTGAATTTCCTTTCTATACCAAATTTTGATTTTCTCATTTCAGTAGACAAATAGTATATCAAGTTACCTCTTGGTACTGCTGTCTGCTAACCAATAGTTTCATTTTAGTGGTATTGCCATCTAAATATGGCAATGTTTTTGCAATTACTTGACATTTATTGCATACTTGCCCTTATTTATAAAAGTTACTGGAAAATGGAAAATAAAGTGCTGATGTTAATGATTTTACAACTGAGACAAAGGAAGATCTCATTTACTATGCCAAAAACAGTAAATTTGATGCTTATTGAATTTAAGCAAGTCTGACAACTGTGTTCAATTACAAAGGAAAACAACAAAACTTAAAGCACATGTACAAAATGTTATAAATACATTGCCAAAGTTTGTAACTAATAAGTTATGGTGAGGGAGCAACTGTGCGGATCTTTATGATTATATATATAGTAGAATATTATTTTGATATACTGACTTTTTTTTCTTGGCAATATATTTATTTTTACTCAGTGTTCTTTCCTCATTCAAACTTGACCTCTGGACAGCCATGCCCTGAGGTAGAGTTGTTGTAGCATAGTGCAGATACCAAGAAAGTCAATCCCTGGCCTTTGAGGTTTAAAATATGTTTGGAAACTCAAGGCAGAGATAAAACCTTTGTGATTAAAAAGCTTTTGAACTTCAAAGGCTAAAACCATCAATAACCCAGGGCATAAAGTCATGCCTTTGCCACAAGCATATACGAATATGTGATTAGCCAGAGCATTTCTCCATTGCTTTCCTTTGATAGCTTTTATAAGGATTTCTTAGGCTTGTAAAGTGAAGAGAAGTGTGCTTTGAGTCTGGTGCTTCCCTAGGAAAGTGTCCTGTGGTCCACCTGCTGGAGCTCAGAGTGCAGGGGAGCCATGGAGGAGAAATGGCTGTTGGGTAGAGCCAGCGGGGATGGTCTGAAACAACCTTCCCACAGACTCATAGTGGCATGGGAAGGTGGATGAACCTATCCAGTGCTCATAGAGTGAAAAAGGAGTAGCTGAGAGCTACTTTGGTTTTGGGACATGGAGTCATAACCATGATCTTCATGTTGTGGCAATTAGAGACCAAATGGGAATAAGATAGACCTTTATTGATGACCAGAAAGGATCCCTGTTTGTCCCATCTTTATTCCTTGTGCTCTACAAGCCCTGAGAAAGGGAAGTGTGTGTGTGTGTGTGTGTGTGTGTGCGCGCGCGCGCGCGCGCGCATGCATGCGGAGAGGGGAAGCAGTTGAACTGAATTGACAGAGAATATGCCTTGTCATCTGGCAGATAAGTAACTAAAAAAAAAAAAATACGGGGGGGGGAGAAAGTCATGCTCTTGTATAGATGAGTTTGGGGCTTTAGATTAATACTCATTCTAAATACGCTGAGAATTGGTTTCCCTTGATGCTTTGAAGATGGAAGTTAGTTCCCAGTCCATCAAGTTGACAATGGTTTATCTTGTGATAGACTCTTTTAATCAAGGGAGAAAAGATGATCAGTATTTAAATTTTCTCTCTGAACATTTTTCAAGAGCACTGAAAAGACATTTTCACACTTATGCCATCATTTACTCTTATCACTTGCATAGTTATCAGATCTTTCTATCCAACATTAAAAGTAAAATTTTCTCTACCACATATTTCAAGTGAACTGAATGAACAAAGAAGGATTTTGAGTTGCAAGGTTATACCAGATAATAAAATGTGACTGTCAATATTTGAAGTATATTCTGTTTTTAGCAGTTTAAATATTCATGTATACAGTACATAATATTCAGAAATAAAATTAAGCCCTTATGTTTGAAATTTTATGATTTTTAAAAAAGTTTTCTGGATTGAATCTCCTCCCTTCCTTCCTTACTTCTTCCTCTCCCACCAAATAAAACATTCAAGTGGAAAGTTCCAAGTTTTAGTTATCCTACTTTCTAAAACATTTTCTAGGAAAGCATTGTGTGTTATTAAAGGCAGGGATTGTTTGAACATAATTATTGCTATTCAGAACATCGCCTCCCCATCCCAGAATACCTACATAAAAATGACCAAGTTATGGAAATGTCTATTAGTTTACCTATTTTAATCATGACCTTTGGTCTATCCACTTGCAGCATGACCATGAGAAATGAATAAATTCACTGGAGCCAGTCCATTTATTGCCTTGGGGCAAAGGTATTTATTATATAGTGTACAGTGGAAATAGTATTGAATTATTGAATTATGAGACTCAATATCTGGATTAGGTTTTAGTGTGTGTGTGTGTGTGTGTGTGTGTGTGTGTATGGGTGGGGGAGGGGTCCTGGGGATTGAACCCAAGGGTGCTCTACCAGTGAACTACATCCCTAGTCTTTTTTATTTTTCATTTAAAATTTTTGAAACAAGGTCTTGCCACATTGCCCAAACTTGCAATTCTCTTGCCTCAGTCTCCCAAGTTGCTGGAATTACAGGTGTGTATTATCATGCCCAGCTCTTGGTTTTAGTTCTTTGTCATCTCTGTGGTCTTCACTTTTGTCTTTGTCTCTCTATCATCTTTTCTCTCTTGATTAAAAGAGTCTATCACAAGATAAACCATTGTCAACTTGATGGACTGGGAACTAACTTCTATCTTCAAAGTGTCAAGGGAAACCAATTCTCAGCTTATTTAGAATGGGTGTTAACCTAAAGCCCCAAACTCACCTGTACAAGAGCATGACTTTTTCCCCCTCATAATTTCTTTTTTTTTGAGCTCTCAAATATATATGTGTGTGTGTATATATATATATATATATATATATATATATATTCAAATATATATATATTTAAAAAAATATTTTAAAACATTAACACTGTATGTTGAAAAGTATTATTTAATTGTAAAACGTGCTACACATGCAAAAATGTATAAAACCTGTACTGTTCAAAGAATATTGCTAACTTAAACACGCATCTATATAACCATCCACCTTAGAATAGAATTTACAGTGTCTTCAGTATGCTTATGAATCACTGGGGGGATCATGTAAAAATTCAGGTACTGATTTAGTAGGTGGAAGAATCTGAGAGTCTGTATTTTAACAAGCTCTTAGGTGCCTTTGGTGCTGGTGGCCCTGGGATTGCACACTGAGTGACACATTCTAAGTTGCCTCCTGTATGACCCTCCTAATTTCATCTTTCTTTCTCTCTCAAAGAGGTAAATATTACCCCAAATTTTGTGTCAATCATTCCTTGCTTTATTTTAAATGGCTTTGCCATCTATGAATGCATTTCTAAACATTATAATTGTTTAGTTTTGCTTACTTAAGATTTTTTTTCTGAGCCAAAACAGGATTTTAATTGGGGATTTTAATTTAAATATATTTTTTGGTGTCAGTGATCCAGCCCAGGCACTCAGGAATGGTCTGCAAATTTTCTGCCACGGAGCTAAACTTCTGGCCCTAAACTGGGTGTTTCTAGTGTGCCTAGCACCTCTTCTTATCTCTAAAAAAGGGTGTGCTTCACTTAAGAACAATTTACAAAGCTTACAACTATCAAAGCCTTTTTTTTTTTCTTTTAAGAAGGAAAATTCTCAGCTCTATGCTGGCTTCAGGGAATTTCAGATCCTATGAGGTTCATTCCTCCATAATGGGAACCTGATTTAATTTGGGAGGTGAGGGGCTGCTGCATAGGGGAAATGATATTTCAGCTGAGATCTGAATACTAAGCATGATTTTTTAAGAGAGAGACTGTGTGCTAGAGAGGGCAGAATTCCAGGCAAAGAAATGGCTCATGTGGGGACCTTGAGGCCTCAGGCAAGCCTGAGTCTGGAGAATTCAGAGAACTGAAAGTCTCAAGATGAGACTGGAAATCTAGGCATGGGTTAGATCCAAACAGCTTTTAGACAGCATTGTGAATTTCAGATTCAAGCCAGGTCTACATACAGAGGATGCCAGTGGAGAGAGGCAGAGGTCAAGGCGCATGGGAAGGGGCACAGAGCTTCCATGCCCTCTCTGGGTGTGCCATCCTCCAGGAAACACCACATGTTCAGCTAACTACAAGCTCCCTATTTTTAAAATTTATGCAAATGAAATAATACTACAAGCATTCTCTGACTTCTTGTTTTACTTAGTCTTATGCTTTCGATACACATTCATGTTGATGCATAGACTTGTATGTATTTCCTCTTGTTTATTTTCTATAACATAAATGTTCCCTATTTTATCCATCTGTACCTATTGTCAATAGACATTTGTATAGCTTTCACTTGTTTGCTATGACAAACAATGCTGCTATAAGCATTTCTGGTACATATTTCATAATGCAAACATGCAAGGATTTCTTCTGACCACGTGCCTACTAATGAAACAGCTGGAGCATAGTGTATATACACATTTACCCTTTTAATCTGATGCCAAATTGTTGTCAAAACTATTCAGTTCATACACTGTCATTCCTCATACTTACCAATAATGTATTATCTAATTTTTGTTTTCCTGATTTGGTGGCTGTACACGTGTATCTTGGGCTGGGCAAAGTGGCATATGAGTGTGAATCCCAGTGGCTCAAGAGGCAGGAGGATTACAAGTTTGAGGCCATTCTGAGCAATTTAACAAAGAACTTGTTATCCTCCAGTCTCAATCTCCCAAATTGTTGGAATTACACTGGGATTCAGGTGTTCACCACTGTAACTAGCAGATCTTCTTTTGTTAATTAGTAAAAGGAAGCTAGCAATATACATCTCACAAGATATTGCTCTTTAGTGGAAGGGGCCTATCCTACTGTCAAAATGACATTTACTTAGCTTACTTTTAGATATCGCTTTGACTAGTTTTGTTCTTGGGGGTAGACCACTGGGGGCAGCATTTCCAAATGATGCATGGAAGAGCTGACACTAAGCCAGAGGCGGCGGGGGAGGAAGGAGAAGGCTTCCTCTCCTGGTGGGGGGGTGGGGTGGGGGAACCTAAAGTTCACTGTTCTAATTAAGGTAACACTGACAGCTTTAAGCAAATCCCAAATTTCGCTGGCTTAACCCAATTTCCTTAGCTGCAGTAAAGAAAAAGAACTAAGAGGTCTAACACCTACCTTCTTTCTTACAAGTCTATGTTTTGATATGAGCCCTCTCTTCTCATCCCATTCCTTCAGTGAGACCACCTCTGTATTCCAGAGGGCCTGAGGTTGTTTTAGCCAGCCTTTTCAGTGCTGTGACTGAAAGACCTGGCATGAACCATGTTAGAGGAGGAGAAGTTTATTTTGGGAGGTTCACGATTTCAGAGGTCTCAGTCTACAGGCAGCCAGCTCTATTCCTCAAGGCTCCAGGTGAGGAAGAACATCATGGTGGAAGGGTACACAGTGGGAAGAAGTGCACCTAGCGACCAGGAAACAGAGAGAGGCTAAGCTCACCTCACCAAATATATACTCCAAAGACACGCCCCCAATGACCCATCTTGTCCGGCCGTATCCTATACACTTTTGTTACCACTCAGTTAATCCCTATCAGGGGATTAATTCGCAGATTGGGTTAAGGTTCATAACCCAATGATTTCACCTCTTGAATGTTCTTGCATTGTTTCACACATGAGCTTTTTTGGGGGACACATCATGACCAAACCATAACACAGGTAGTCCTGGGTTGGGCCACCATCTGCCAGCAAAAAGTTGATTATGGAAAGGAAGCCACTGTCTTAGTGTTACCAACGCTTCCCATCATAATTAAGGCAGAGTCAGGTTCAGTGCCATACTGTCACCCCATCCCACAGCAGGTAGAGGGATGGTTCTGTTAATGCTGATTCTTTGCTTACTGCTCATTGTAATGTGGATTGCATGCAATCCACAGAGGCACAGGGAAGAGGGCATGATGTAAAGTGTACTTACTTCTTGGTCTTCATCATTCTTTTTCCTGTGCTAAAAACATTCTTCCAGGCTAAACAGTGAGCTCTGGGAGGAATTGCAAAGAATTGCATACTTTGTTCACTCTGGAATTTAAAGCTGGATTGAGACATATGGATCAGCACTTCTTGAATTTTTTTTTTTTTTTTTTTTTTTTTTTTTTTTTTTTTTTAGTACTGGGGATTGAACTCAGGGACACATCCCCAGCCCTATTTTGTATTTTACTTAGAGTCAGGGCCTCACTGAGTTATTTAGCATCTCACCATTGCTGAGGTTGGCTTTGAACTTGCCATCCTCCTCTTTCACCCAACCTCTGCAGCCACTGGAATTACAGGTGTGTGCCACCATACTTGGACACTTCTTGAACTTAAATGTATGTACAAATCATCGGGGATCTTCTAAAATGCCCAGATGCTGCATTTCTTATAAGCTATCAGGTGATGACAGTGACACGAACCCAAGGAAAGCAAGAACTTTGATGCCCATTAATTTTTGACTTGAACAGTGGTGCCTATCATGTCCCATGCATTTTTCCAGACACAAGGGATACAACAGTGAATGGGGCAGGATAGTAATTTACAATTCCTCAGGTTGAAAGTCTACAAAATATTTGTTACTATCTATATAGTTGAGATGGATAGCAACGGATTGCCTCCTTGGATCTTCTTGAGATGGAAGAAGTTCTCAACTTCTTAAAAAAATTGAGTTCTCAATTCATACAAATTCTCATAGCAAATAAAGACTTTCAGGACTGCGTTTGCTAATAAATATGACAATGTCCTTGATAATTAGGAAAATGACAATTGAAATCCCTAGATACATTTTTTTTGGTGGGGTATTGGCAGGTATTTTTTGGGTATTGGTTTGCCTTGAACTTGCATTTCTCCTGCTTCAGCCTCCTGAGTTGCTGAGATTACAGGTATGTGCCATAACACCTGACTCCTAGATATATTTTTATACTCTCCAGATCTGCAAAAATTTCAGATAATACAAGTGTCAGTAAGGATGTGTAATGGCAGTGTGTGGATTTAGCACTTTCTACAGGTAGAGTCACATATAATGTGCACATTTACCTTTTGTATTTTTTTCTGACTTTTTATGTTTTCAAAATGCTTTCTTATTTTAGGATTCTAGTTTTTTCTTCAGGAGTATATATGTTTACATGATGTCATTTCTTGAGTGATACATTACAGAGTTTAATCTTTGATAAAATCACTCTTAGTATATACAACTTTTTGTACATTGATTAATTTTAGAATTCAAGGTAACCATGACCTCCCACTTGGGTCAACAGTCAACTAGCTGGTTTCAGAGTTTCTTTGTATTAGTGTCATACAACTTGAATGTATCATAAAAAAAATACTCAACAGAGATAGGCAAGCTCAGGCAGGTAGTCTTTTAATATTTCCACTCAAGGAAATTATGTAGAAACATGAAATAACAAGCACTGTATTTCTGATTTATTTCATTGGTGAGTGTTTTTTTTTTTTGGAGGTACTGAAATGGAACTCAAGGCTTTATGCATGCTAGGCAAGTGCTCTTCCACTGAACTACATCCCAAAACCCTATACTGTTTTTTGTTTTTTTTTGTTTTTGTTTTTTGTTATCAAGGACTTAACCCAGGGATGCTTAGCCACTGAGCAATAGTCTCAGCCTGTTTTATTATTTTTTATTGAGACAGGGTCTTGTCAAGTTGCTTAGGGCCTTGCTAAGTTTCTGAAGCTGACTTTGAACTTGTGATTCTCATGCCTATGCCTTCCAAGTTGTTGGGTTTACAGGTATGCAACACAGTGCCCAGCTTCCACTAGTATTTTTAATGCCCCTTATAGATGATGTTCTTTTTTTAAATATATGCATTTATTTATTTTTATGTGGTGCTGAGGATCAAATGTAGTGCCTCACATGTGCAAAGTAAGCGCACTACCACTGAGCCATAACCCCAGCCCCACAGATGATGTTCTAAACCAACTGTTCAACTGGCCATTGATAAAGCTGTGTATTTACAAAATTTCATATCTTCCCTTTGGGCAGAAAAGAATATTACATTTTCCTATCTCCTTTGCTGTGATGTCAAGGACATAAGACTGGTTTCAGGACACACACAGAATAAAGTGATGTGAGCCAGCCTCAGCTAGGTCCTTCAAAATACTCTACATGAACTTGACCAACAGATTTAAAAGGTAGCATTCCAAGACAAAAGAGGCCCAGAGGCCACACCAATGGATGGACAGGAGTTTCCCTGGAGTCACTTGATGTCTCCAATTTAGCATAGATAAAAACCTTTGTGGTATTATGTTACTGACATTTTGGGTTTTATTTGTTATGATAGCATCAGCTGTCTGCCTAAAATATATTCTGTTAATCCATGTAAGACCTACCATGTTGTCTGGCACCTAATTGCCACACAAATATTCTTTGAGATGAATAGATTAGAGAAAGTCTTACTAAATATATTTATCATAATGTTCTAGTTCTGACTCCCAGTGCAAGCACATTCTAACAATGTAATGTATATAAGTTAATAATGTGGATCATAGAAGGAATTTAGCAAATATTTGATGAATGAAAGAAGACAAAAATGAGAAAATTTCACGGTCAACTCCTGGAAAGTTTTTTTAAAAGAGTTATTCATTTTTAGAGTAAGGTACAAAATTAAACATGCTCATTAAAATGTTTTCAAAAATGTTTGAGACAAATAGAAAATATTTTTCCTAATGTGCTACTGCTGTAATATATCTTATTTATATTTTTGTGTGTTTTTCTGCTATTCTAGTTTATTACATAAATGTAGTCACACAGTGGATATTCTGGCCTCCTGTTCCCATGTTCTTACACAGTTTGCTTAACTATAATTTTTAATGTTTGCATCAAAATCCATTTAGGGGACAACTTATTGAATCCTTTTTCTCTCATGAACATTTAGGTTATTTCCAATTTTTGTTTTCATTCATGATGCTGTGATAGACCTGTTTGTTTAAGAAGAGCTTCTGTATCTAGAATAATTTTCTTAAGGTAGAGTTGAAAAAAGGCTTGGTAATAATCCCAATATCTCAGGCTGCAGCCAACTCAGTTCAACTGTGTTCAACTTAGTTCAGATGAGATTTTGCATTAGTTCAAGAGTCTTTTTTCCAATCCAATGCTAAGCCTTGAAATGGGTCTTTGAGTTCAGCTTTTTCATTTGTGTGATTCTCTAAAACATATATACTTGCCATAAAAAATATTAAAAATTTCATATCATCTCCCCAGACACAGTATCTTATATAATGCTATAACTGGCCAAACATCATACACACATCACCTCCCTGCACACCCACACACCTTTGGGCATTATGAGACATGCAGACATGTCTTGCTAGAAAAATGATGTATGAGGGGAGATCTCTCTTGATCCTGAGACCTGAGACAGCTCAGCAAAATGTAGTTGCAATAAGATATGAGACTATCTTTATCCTGGTAATCTTTCTCTTTGGAATAGGAAGAGAGAACTGAGTCACATCTTATCCACTCCCATGTCACCAAATCAGTGACAAAATAGAAATGATTGCATTGCCTCTTTGTGATGTTTTTTTGGAATCTGATGAGCTGCTAATAAAGATTTAACCTGTGGCTGTGGTGTAACTGAAATATCCTTTGTGTTGGTGTGAAATTCCTGATGTTGAATCCACACTCTAACTTAAATAATTAACTTACTTTTCTGTATACATATCCTTCATTTGTAAAATGGGATCATTTAAACAATGGCTAGTAAGAATATGGTGGTAAGGTGATTCAGTATCATGATGAATAAGGAGATGCTCTTCAACTATAATGCTCTGTACAAAAACATTTACTTATCTCACTTTCATATCTTTCAAAATCAGGGCTGCTCTAGGTCAATTTACCAGGGGATTTGCAAGATGCTATGTCTTCCTCAGTCCAAAAAGCAAGTTTGCAGGACTCAGCAGGGAAAGTTGTTGACCTGGAGCTTCCTCTGTAGGGCATCTTTTACCTCCTTGTTGCGGAGGCTGTAGATGAAGGGATTGAGCATTGGGATTATTATGGTGTAAAAGACAGATACAATCTGGCTATTGGAATCACCTGTGGACCCATGGGGTTGAACATAGGTGAAAATCACAGTGCCATAGAAAATGGAAATGGCCAGGAAGTGGGAGGCACATGTGGAGAGGGCCTTCTTCCGCCCAGCTGCTGAGCGCATCCTCCCAATGGCCACTCAGACCAAGGTGTAGGAGGTAAGGACGACGGTGGCAGGCAGAAGAGTAATGAGTGAAGAGATGACATAGAGGACCATTTCTGGCATGGCTGTGTTGGCACAAACTAGGTGGAGAAGTGGTGGGATGTCACAGAAGTAGTGTGGTACTTGGTTGGGCCCACAGAAAGGTAAAGCAAAGACATTCCCAGTCTGGATAGTGGAATTGACTCCACCAAATGCATAGGAAGCAGCCACCAACTGGAGACACGTCCCCTTGGTCATGAGAGAACCATAATGGAGGGGTTGGCAGATGGCCATGAAGCGGTCATAGGCCATGGAGGCTAGTAGGAAGCTCTCAGTTGTTGCATGCATTACAAAGAATCCCATTTGGACCACACATCCCCCAAAAGAAATGGACTTGTCAGATGCCAGAAAGTTGACCAAGAGCTTGGGCGTGACTATAGAAGAGTAACAAATGTCAATAAAAGAAAGGACACTGAGGAAGAAATACATGGGACCAT
Source organism: Ictidomys tridecemlineatus (assembly GCF_052094955.1). Classification (NCBI taxonomy): domain Eukaryota; kingdom Metazoa; phylum Chordata; class Mammalia; order Rodentia; family Sciuridae; genus Ictidomys; species Ictidomys tridecemlineatus. Next base: position 14,457,782 of record NC_135480.1, on the reverse strand, counting down.
GGAGATGGCAATCAGTGACGATAAGTGCTATCATTCCCAGGTTTCCCACAAGTGTCATGACATAGACAAGCAGGAAGACAACCAAGAGAAGCTTGAGGTCTGGGTAATTGGAGAATCCCAGCAGGATGATCTTGGTAACAGGGGTGTAGTTGCGGTTGGCAAGGGCTAGTTCTCTAGGTGTCATCTGCAGAGGTGACAATTGATAAGTTATTTCTTGAGTATGTCCACCACTGTGCAGGAACACTCAGCAAGTATGAGGCTGCCTTCCCAGAGGCTAAGGGAAGCATCATAGTGTACTGGAAAGCACAGGCTGGGAAGCCACCTAGACATGGTTCTTGGTTAGCCTGAGGCACTGACAGGTCCTGTGTCCTTGTAGAAACTGTATGTGAGCCTCAGTTTCTTCATTTGTGAAATGAAGAAAATATGCCTACTCTCAGGATTTCTGTGTGACCTAAATGAAAAACGGAAAGAATAATATCTAAAGGTGAGGGACACAGTGTGTGGCATCCTCCCTAATCTCTTGTGAATCTGAATATACAATATGTCCATAGCTCCATATGACATTTATTTCATTCTGTTTTTATTTCAAATTGAAGATGTAGTTCACGCAGCAAATAATTCACCATCTTCAAGAACACAAGTGCAGTGGTTGTTAGTGTGTTGACTGGGTCATGCAACGACCCTTGCTTTGTCATTCCTGAACATTTCATCACCGAAAAAAGAAAATCCATGCCACTGGTAGTCTCTCCCAATTCTTCCCTTCCCTCAGCCTCTGGCAACCATAAATCTATATTCTGTCTCTATGGCTTGCCTCTTCTGGAGATTTATATAAATGGCTTCATATAACATAATGCCCCGCCCCACTTTTGGTATTAGGGATTGAACACAGAGGCACTTAACCACTGAGCCACATCCCCAGCCCTTTATATTTTTAAATTTGAGACAGGGTCTCACTAAGTTGCTGAGGGCCTTGCTAAATTGCTGTGCTGGCTTTGAACTTGCCATCCTCTTGTCTAAGTCTCCTGAGCCGCTGGGATTACAGGGGGGCACCACCATGCCTGACAGTATATGCCCTTTTGTGTTTGTTTAATTTCTTTTACCTTAATGTTTTCAAGGTTGATCCATGTTGTAGCATGTATTAATATTCATTATCTTTTACATTATACATCCCTCAGGACATTTCCTCCTCTATTCCATGACCATTCTGTCCTTAGCAAATCTGCTGAGTTGACTTTCAGTCACCTAGGAGTTTGTCAGCTTGGAAATGGTGTTTCAGTGCTTGCTTGATTGCCATCCAAAATGTTAACTCACAATAGAAGTAAGTGGAAATGACAGAGGTCTTTCCTTCCTCCCTACACTTTCTACTCTCTTCCACCTACACCTTCTTCTTGGATGGTCTGGGCTACGTCCTTAAAATTAGTCCTAGGAAAATATCACCATCCATGTTCATCCATGTCAAGCAGATTTATGTTGAGGATTAGGAGGAAGTGTGGTGTTACTGCGCAGAAGAATACGGAAACACAGCTTCACCTTTCCCCACCTGTTGTAAAAGGTACAGCTTATTGCATTGGGCTGACAGAATGGAGCTGCTTTTTAGCAGCTCCATTTCCTCTATTACCCTGGACAATTCTCATCTCTGGGCTTCTTATTTCTCATTAGCTAAATCAAGGTTTTGGAATTAAAGATCTTTTCTTTCTTTCTTTCTTTTTTTTTGGTACTGGGGATCGAACTCAGGGGTACTCAGCCACTGAGCCACATTTTAAGCCCTTTTTTGTATTTTATTTAGAGACAGGGCTTCACTGAGTTTCTTAGAGTCTTGCTAAATTGCTGAGGCTAGCTTTGAACTCTTGATCCTCCTGTCTTAGCCTCGCAAGTCCCTGGGATTATAGGCATGAACCACCATTCCCGGTTTGAGATACCTTTGAAGTCACACATGGTCCCTGCACTCTAGCAGACAGTTTATCATCCTGAAGTTTTCTGTCTGAATATGGATCTTTGTGCCAATGTGTTCCAGGAACATATAAAGAATCCATATGAACTTGTCTAGAAAAAAGGATGCTGTATTCCTGATAATCATGGAGCTTTTATGAGGTTCAGTCCAGCTCACAAGGATCTCTCTAAGTACCTTGGCCACTCATAGCAATAATCTCTGGCAAATAGTTTGAAATTAAATTGCAAGTTCTGAGGAATCTTGTTAACATAAATTAATATATAGAAATTTTAAGAGTTCTGTTATGGTAATGCAGTTTAATTAACTGAATTTCTCAGTTATGCCAAATATCACACATGATGTGTCATCAAAAATTATTTTTAATATTTTATCATCTATTATTACTTAGAAAAGATTCTCAGTTTTCTGGAAAGATTTTAGTTTTTCTTTTCCCTCTTTCTCCTCTTCATCTTCCTCTTCCTCCTCCTCCTCCTTCTTCTTTTTTTGATTTTTGGTACCAGGGATTGACCTCAGGGGCACTTAACCACTGGCCACATCCCCAGCCCTATTTTTTATTTTATTTAGATACAGGATCTCACTGAGTTTCTCAGCATCTCGCTTTTGCTGAGGCTGGCTTTAAACTTGTGATCTTCCTGTCTCAGCCTCCCAAGCCACTGGGATTACAGGTGTGCATTACTGCACCTGCCTAGATTTTAATCTTTCAACACTTAAAATCACACAAATCACAAGAATTCAAAAGTCATTTACTTTTTCAACAACTACATCTCAAATTATGCCTTTTTAAAGTGGTATTCTAGAAAATTTTTTGTATGCTAGTGAAATACCTTCTAGTAGTATTGAGGTGGGTTAGAAGCATGCATTTCCTTTCAAAAGTGAGAGGGACAATTGTGAGGGGATGTGGGGAGATGAGAACTGAGTACTGCATTTCCATCACAGATGCATTCTCAAGAAAATGGGTTTAGAAAAGGGTCAATACAAACTATAAGGTTTTTGAAAGTGATTCCCTTAAAATTGTTTTGCCTCTGAACCCTTTAAAGAGTCTTCACTTACCTTCAGGGGCACACAGCTTCAATTTGTAGACTGTGGCCTTAGAACTAGTCAGCTCCTGAAACTTCAGAACCCCCCTTTCTACCCTTGCTGCCTCTCTTTCCTCCCAGAGTTGGGTTTGTGATTCTGTGACAGTGGGAGAATCACTAAAACACTCCACACCCTTCAGGGACTGATTATCTATTTGTTATAAAGGTCAGAATATGCAACCCTGAAGGCTGGGGTTGGTTCCTATCCCATGATTCCATCTTGTGTTTTAACCTAGGACAGCCAGCTTCTGGCCCTCAACACCAGCTTCTCCACCCGGGGGCCTTACTCTTTCTTTTCTCACCTTCTTGAGGGCTTCCTTTTATCCAAGTCCAAATGTCTGTGAGTCTTCGATCTACAAATGAATATTATTTGTTTCATGTTTCTGGGCTAGGACCACCCAGTCCCATAATCACACTCATTACACACATTACAAAGTCATACGCAGCCTCATTTTTAGGTTGAGCTCCTAGATCCTCTTTACCAGAAAATGAGGGATTTTTGTCCTCTTTCTTAATCCCCCTCTCCCACTGTCTTCACATGGTCCAGGACTGTCCTGGACCTAATCCTGTATTGCTCCCATCCTATCCCCGGGATGGTCATTTGATCCTTTCAGATGTAACCTATGAATAATTCTCAGTAATGCTGCCCTTGGCTAATAATTTTAAACTGAGAGTGTCAGTTCTAATAACTACACAGAAGGTCCTCCACAATCCCACAATCCCATCCCTCAACCCTTCTAGTCAGACTGTCCTACCCGCCTGGTTTGTGTGCTGTTGTAATCCTTTTTTTTTTTTTTTTAAGAGAGAGTGTGAGAGGGGAGAGAGAGAGAGAGAGAGAGAGAGAGAAAGAAAGAATTTTTAATATTTATTTTCTAGTTCTTGGAGGACACAACATCTTTGTTTGTATGTGGTGCTGAGGATCCAACCCGGGCCGCACACATGCCAGGTGAGCGCGCTACCGCTTGAGCCACATCCCCAGCCCCGTGCTGTTGTAATCTGGCAATTAATTTCTGATCATGAAGATGTATTTAGAATTGTTCAAAAGGGTTTTGACCCTAATACTGAGCAGACAGGTTGGAGGCTTTGAGTTCAAGGAAGTGCGTGTTGTTTAGGGAAAGGGCCAGGAGCAAGTACCTTTTCTTTACTTAGTCTTTTGTTGCCATTGTCAAAGACTGTGTCCCTGCAGTGGTGAAGCACTCCAGGGGAGCTGGGGACACTCTAGGGCAAGGATTCTGAGGCTGGACCCTCCTAGGACCTCTTCTGGCTTTGGGCACTAGGGAATCATCTGAGGAGGCACTGGGGGCCTTGTTAATGTAGAGAGTAGTTGACTTATATTAGCAATTTTAAAAAATGATATTTTCAAAAATGAAGCTAACTTTAAGCACAGGAAATGCCAACGGGCATGAGGAGTGGCCAAGGGGTTTGCTACCAGGAGTGCGGACACATGCTGATCATCTCCTAGTTGTTGCTTGGGACAAGTTCCTCCTTATCCATTTGTCAGCTGACAGGGCTCCTGTGAGACTGTCATGCTGAGCTCAGCTGAGACTCCTGCAGCCAAAGTCCTGTGAATCATGGTTATCAGAGCTGAGGGGCTCTCAGAGGAGGGGAACAGTACAGCAGTCCCCTGAGTCGGGACTGCGTGGTCCAAGGGGAAGACCAAAAGCATGCTCAGAGCCCCTGAAAAGCAGAGACACCAAAATTAAAAAACAAAACTATATTTGAACCTTAAAAGAAAAAAGCACTAGGAAATTATAGGACATTGGGAATTGCTTTCAAATAATCTGTCTGGGAACAGTGATAAGATAAAGCCAGAAGGCTTGGCAATAGATCCATGTAAGTTAATTTATCAGACTGACTGCTTTTATGTATATTTTAAACTTTTTTTTTTTTTTTTTTTTTTTTTTTGTGTGTGTGTGTGTGTGTTGCTGAATTGAAACCCAGGGCTGTGTGCATGCAGCTGGATAAACATTCTACTTTTGAGCTATATCCCCAATTCTATACTTGAAACTTTTAATGTCTTTAAAAATTGTTGCAATATGCCAAGTATAGTGATGCACCCCTGCAGCCCTAGGAATTCAGAAGGCTGAGTCAGGAGAATCACAAATTTGAGGCCAGCCTTAGCAACCTAGCAAGACCCCCAATCTCAAAACAAACAAACAAACAAACAAACAAACAAATAAAGGGCTGAGGATGTATAATGTGCCAGTGTGTTAATCCCTAGTATTGGAAGAAAACAAGAAACAAATTTTTTTTTAATATTTATTTTTTAGTATTTGGCGGACACAACATTTTTGTTTGTATGTGGTGCTGAGGATCGAACCCAGGCCGAACGCATGCCAGGCGAGCACGCTACCGCTTGAGCCACATCCCCAGCCCCAAGAAACAAATTTAAAAATTACAGAAAAATTCTGCAATTCATTATTTTTATGTTTTCAGCTTGTTATTGGGTTAAAGAAAATTTATAAGCAGAGTGGTATGTGCCATAATTTCTCAAGGCTTGTCTTACAGGAAATAAAGATGATGTTCGGTGGGTGTTGTGGTACATGCCTTTAATCCCAGCAGCTCAGTAGGCTGAGGCAGGAGGATTATGATTTCAAAGCCAGACTCAACAAAAGCAAAGGGCTAAGCAACTCAGTGAGACTCTTTCTCTAAATAAAATGCAAAATAGGACTGGGGATGTGGCTCAGCCGTTGAGTCCTTCTGAGTTCAATACCTGGTACCCCCCAATAAAAAGAATTTAAAATACATATAATAATATATGATATAATATAAAAATATAATATATAAAATATACAATATGTAATATATATAACATACATATATAATATATAATATTATATTATATACACAATATATATATTGTGTGTATATATATATATATATATATATATATAGTGTACAAGTTGTGTTAGGAGTTAAATCAAGGGTCTTTGCCACTTAGCTAAACTCCCAGCCCTGTTGACATCTATATTTACACTGTATCACTGTAAAGGAAAAATAGAAACTTTATCTTATCTACTTTATACATCTTCTCTCTTTAGTATATATTCAAATCCTGCTTACATATAGGTGTTTCCTATTCGTTCATTCATGCATGCATACAGACATTCATTCAGTTATTCATTCATTCTGTAGATATTCATTGAATGCTTACTATGTACAAGAAACCAAAGGAGGCCCTTTTCTATCATATACACATATATGATATAATATATATATTTTTTGTGTGTGCTGGAAATTGAACCCAGGGCTGCATGCTTTCCATGCAGGTACTCTATTACTGTGCTACATATCCAGCTCCATATTTTAAAACATTTTTATATATTTATTTTTTTATATATGAGACAGTATAGTGTATTTTGACATATTATACATACATGGGGTATAATTTATTCTAATTAGGATCCCGTAAACGTGATATGTTTTAATTTGTGTTTCTCTAATTGCTAGAGATGTTGAACATTTTTTCATATACTTGTTGACCATTCATATTTCTTCTGTGAAGTGCCTGTTCAGTTCCTTTCCCTATTTATTGATTGGGTTATTTGTTTTTTGGTGTTAAGTTTTTTGAGTTCTTTATATATTCTGGAGATTAATGCTCTATCTGAGGTGCAGGTAGCAAAAATTTTCTCCCGTTCTGTAGGCTCTCTGTTCACTTTCTTGATTGTTTCCTTTGCGTGAAGAAGCCCTTTAGTTTGATATCATCCCATTGATTGATTTTTGATTTTATATCTTGTGCTTTAGGAGTCTTGTTGAGGATTTCAGCTCCTAAGCTGACATATCTTATGTTGTCAGAGAGGTTATTGTCTGGGGGAAAGATATGACAAGCGCACCACCAGATAAAGAGTAAGACTTGGTCGAGGGAAGATGTGCCGGCTTTGGGAAGCAACTCTGATCACACTAATGTCCCCTTTTGTTGACCCCTCTTTTATTTTTTGTTAGGGACATACATAGGTTGATCATCACATACTTTTATTGATATATGTATGCATCTTTGTCTCTCCTAACTAGATGGTAGCATCTACAGCATTCATTGTAGCTGCCCATTACAGATCTCAATAAATATCTGCCAAGGTCTGAATGTGTTCCTTAAATGTTCATGTTCTGGGACTCTATTTCCCCAAATCATGTGTTGATGCTATTTGGAGATGGGCTCTTGGAGATCAGAGGTCTTGAGATGGGACCTCTATGACATGATTAGTGACTTTAGAAGAAGAGAAGTGGGCATGGCTGTGCATAATTGTAATCCTACAGGAAGCTGAGGCAGAAGATCTTAAGTTTAAGGCCAGCTTGGGAAATTTTCTGAGACTCTGCCCTCCCGCGCCCCCCCAAAAAGGGCTGGGGATATGGCTGAGTGGCAGAGCACTTGCCTAATGTGTGTAAAGCCCTGTGTTTGATTTCCCAATATACATACAAGCAAGAGAGAGAGAGAGAGAGAGAGAGAGAGAGAGAGAGAGAGAGAGAGAGAGAGAGAATGGGTCCTGAGCTGACATAGTCCCTTTCTCTTGCCATGTGAGGCCCTCTTCCATTTTATGGTACCTCAATAAGGTCCTCACCAGATCCTGGTACCTTTGTATTGAACTTCTCAGCCTTCAGATTCTGAGGCTGAGAAATTTTTCTGTTTACAGTTTTTTTTCTTTATAAATTATCCAGCTTTTGGTTTTCTGTTATATCAGCAAAAAGAAGACAAAGCCAATATTTGTTGAGTTTATTTTTTTCTTTATTTTTTTGGTGGTTCTGAAGATTGAGCCCATGGCCTTGCACACGTTAGGCAAATGCTCTGCCAACTGAGCAACATCCCCAGCCCTGTAATTTCCTTTTCTTTTTCTTTAAAAAATATTTATTTTTTTAGTGTTTTAAGTGGACACAGTATCTTTATTTTACATTTATGTGGTGTGGAGGATCAAACTCAGTGCCTCAAGCATGCTAGGCGAGCACTCTACCACTGAGCCACAACCCCAGCCGCTGTGAGTATCTTTTTAATGTTAGTTTTAAGATGAATATGTTGCCCATTTCCAAGAAGACTTGATAAATTTTACAAATAAGCAAATGATGGATTGTGTTGGGATACCTGCCTATTCATAGTTCCTTTCTCTGGGGATTGCTCCTTTCTTTCAGTTAGGAGCTGGTGTAGCTTCCATATTTGTGCCACGTGATGACCTGAGCACAGTTTGCTGTGTCAGGAACAGGCATCTTTCAGCTTGTGTTTCCCAAGAATCTGGGGAATAAATGTGGTTGTGTGGGCTAAGCTCAGGAGCCTATTTGAGTCAGGCTGAGAGCTGGCACCATGGCAACCAGAAGCATATGTAAGCTGAATTAATAGGGGAGCAGAAGGCTTGGCTAGGCAGAGGGGGCCACTGCAGAGAGGATATAGGGAGAGACAAACCATAAAAAGCAGAGATAAGAGTAATTCATCCCTAGAGAGACATAGGGACACAGAGACTCCATTGTCACTTCCCAAATACCAACCAGATCTAGATCCACAAAGCCTGTTATACTTAGCATCTAAGATTTCTCATCTTTGCAGTACTTCCACCCCTTTACTTGAGCATAACCTGAACAGTTGTTTGTTTCTTACATGCAAAAAAAAAAAATCCTTGGTTAGAGCAAAGCACAGAAGAAAATAAACCTTGTAACAGATAAAACAAATCTGTTATCATTTACAAGAGTGATTCTCTATCTTTCACCACACAGCACTGCTCAATTTTGTGAACTCCATATATTGAAACATTGTGGCCACTCCCCAGAACACATTCATCAATTTCAATTTTTATAAATAAGAGACTATCCATCAGGCTTTGAATAAATATAAAAAATTTGAGTTATTACACACAGTTTGTTATTCTCACCAAAAGCAACCACATGATATTTTAATTAGTACACATTGCTTTACTAGACTGTAAGTTTCATCAGCATTTGGAAATACTGATAATACCTCTAAGAAATCTCTCTGACCATGTTCATAGACATTTGGGGTTTTAAGATGCCTTGTAAGGAGACGTAGATATAAAGGCAGCAGGAATAGGTGCCTGGTAGGAGCCAATTACAGAGGACTCTAGGGATTCACCAAATTAACATACAACTTCATGACCTTGAAGATTCATCAGAGAATAAACCTGTAGTTTTGCTGAGATATAAATTGGAACCACTGTGCTGCCCTACTGGTGTTTGGAGTTACTTTCCTGTTGAGTGAGTTTAGTTTGTAATCTATGTGATGCAAATAATGAGCCCCTATCATTTGCATCTCAGTGTGCCTTTGTTGACTGTAGATTTTATAGGGAAATTATAAGCTCAGTGGCATTTACAGGTTGAGGGATTGAATGGGTTCTCAGAAATATCACTCAATATGGCTGGAGTTGTGGCTCAATGGTAGAGTGCTTGCCTGGCATGTGTGAGGCATTGGGTTGGATGCTCAGCAATACATATAAATAAATAAATTAAATAAAGGTTCACTGACAACTAAATATATTAAAAAATGTCACTCAATAATATGCAAAGTATAGTGTAGTTCAGTGTTTTCCAAAAGTCAGCATGATTTTTTTCCAACTTATATGCCACTTGTAATATTTAATCAATATTTAAAAACCCAACTCACTTAAAAATGAAAGAAATCCAACCCTACCTTAGGAAACAATATCCTTAAAATGCAGGGAGTTAATATAGCAGTTGTATTTTAATGCACATTAAAATTAATGCATAACTATTCAAATAAATTTGTTAACTTGTGTTCCAACTAAAATCTTCTTGTCTGCAATAACGTGGTCTTACAAATTACTTGAATTAGGATTCACACCTGATATTTATTGGTGGTGTACCCATGGATAGATTATAAGATGCCTATGACTCTTGGATTCCTTATCTGTAATATGGTGTTGAAAATCTCTGGAATATTGAGAGGACTAACTGGGCACTTCTAGTTGTGTCAAATGTAATGCCTGGTACCTAGTGAGCTCCCAGTGAGTAATAGCTTTATATTGACTATGTATTGAATTATGCCCACTAAAATTGCAGAATGTAGCTTTGTTCCTGGAAACAAAGTCAAAAACGAGCAATCTATTACCAGAACCGATTTTCCTTGGGTTGCTAAATACAGGCATCTCCAAAGAGATCAGAGTAATTCATCTGAGCAGCTGCTGAGGCCTAGTAAATGGTTGTGGAGAGGGTGATTGGCAAGAAGAGAAAAAAAAATCTGGGGTAGAATTGGAACCTGATATCCCACACAGACTCAGAAGGGCCAAGGGGAAGAGCAAGCCAGGGGGGAGTGCTGTCCAGGCCCAGGGTGCTGAAATACCTTCTCCTACAGCAACTTGCAAGGAATTTCCTTTAAACATGTCCTCTGCTTCTTAAGGGTTGTATCTCAGGTTTGTGCCCCCTTCTCCACCCTTCTTACAGCCTGTCACCTCAACCTTCCTCTTGCATCTACCTTCCTCCAGTCTCACATATTCATGTTGATGAATAGACCTGTATGTAGTTCATTTACTTTCCTCTGTTTATTTTCTATAACATAAATGTTCCCTTGTTCCCTATTTTATTCATCTGTACCTATTGTCAAGAGACATTTGTATAGCTGCCACTTGTTTGCTATGACAACGCTGCTATAAGCATTTCTGGTACATATTTCATAATGCAAACATGCAAGAATTTCTTTTGATCACGTGCCTACTAATGGAACAGCTGGAGCATAGTGTATATACACATCCACCCTTTTAATCTGATGCCAAATTATTGTCAAAAGTGTTCAATGTATACACTACCATTTCTCATCCTTACTAACATTGGATCATCTGTTTTTTTTTCCTGATTTGGTGGACATACAAGTGTCTCCTGGGCTGGGCACAGTGGCATATGAATGTGAATCCCAGTGGCTCAAGAGGCTGAGGCAGGAGGATTACAATTTATAGGTCCTTCTTCTTCTTCTTCTTCTTTTTTTTTGGTACTGGGAATTGAACATAGAAGTGCTTTAACACTGAGCTACAACCCTGGCCCTTTTTATTTTTTATTTTGGGTCAGGGTCTCGCTAAGTGTCTTAGGGCCTCACTAAGTTTCTGAGACGGGCATTGAACTTGTTATTCTCCTGCCTCAGTCTCCTGAGTCGTTGGGATCACAGGCGTGTACCATCATGCCCAGTGTTCACTGGTGTTTTTAATGCCCTTACAGATGATATTTTTTAACTGGCCAGTGACAGACAAAGTTGTGTGTTTACAAAATTTCATATTTTCCCTCTGGGTAGAAAAGAAGATTACATTTTCCCATGTCCTTTGCTCTGGTGTCAAGGACATAAGACTGATTTCAGGACAAACACAGGATAAAGTGATGGGAGCCAGCCTCAGATAAGTACTTCAAAATACTCTACATGAACTTGACCAACAGATTTAAAGGGTAGCATTCCAAGACAAAAGAGGCCCAGAGGCCACACCAATGGATGGACAGGAGTTTTCTTGGAGTCACCTGATGTCTCCAATTTAGCATAGATAAAAGCCTTTGTGGTATTATGTTACTGACATTTTGGGTTTTATTTGTTATGATAGCATCAGGTGTCTGCCTAAAATATATTCTGACTGTTAATCCATGTAAGACCTACCATGTTGTCTGGCACCTAATTGCCACACAAATATTCTTTGAGATAAATGGATTAAAGAAAGTTTTACTAAATATATTTATCATAATGTTATAGCCTGATTCCCATTTTAGGCATGGCCTAAAAATGTAGTTTATAAGTTAAAGAAGGTAGATCATAAGAGGAATTTAGCAAATATTTGATGAATAAAAGAAGATAAAAATGAGAAAATTTCACAGTCAACTCCTAGAAAGTTTTTTTTTTTTAAAGATTTTCATTTTTAGAATAAGGTACAAAATTAAACATGCTCATTAAAATGTTTTCAAAAATGTTTGAGACAAATAGAAAATATTTTTCCTATTGTGCTACTGCTCTAATATAACTTATTATTTATATTTTTGTGTGTTTTTCTGCTATTCCATTTAATAAATGGAGTCACACAGAAGATGTTCTGGCCTCCTGTTCCCATGTTCTTACACAGTTTGCTTAACTATAATTTTTAATGTTTGCATCAAAATCCATTTAGGGGACAACTTATTGAATCCTTTTTCTCTCTTGAACATTTAGGTTATTTCCAATTTTTGTTTTCATTCATGATGCTGTGATAGACCTGTTTGTTTAAGAAGAGCTTCTGTATCTAGAATAATTTTCTAAAGGTAGAGTTGAAAAAAGGCTTGGTAATAATCCCAATATCTCAGGCTGCAGTTCAATTTTGTTCAACTCAGTTCAGGTGAGCCTTTGTATTAGTTCAGGAGCCTTTTTTTCCAATCCAATGCTAAGCCTTGAAATGGGTCTTTGAGCTTTACCATTTGTGTGATTCTCTAAAACACATATACTTGCCATAAAAATATATAAAAAGTTTTATATCATCTCTCCAGATACAGTATCATATATAATGCTGTAACTGGCCAAACATCATACACACATCACCTCCCTGCACACCCACACACCTTTGGGCATTATGAGACAGCAGACATGTCTTGCTAGAAAAATGATGTATGAGGGGAGATCTCTCTTGATCCTGAGACAGCTCAGCAAAATGTAGTTGCAATAAGATATGAGACTATCTTTATCCTGGTAATCGTTCTCTTTGGAATAGGAAGAGAGAACTGAGTCACATCTTTTTTTTTTTCATGCAACATGCATAAGGGGATTTTTATTGAAGAGGATCCTAATTCAGCCCACTGAGGCTCAAGGCTCACTCAGGAAGGGAGAGCGGCCCAGAGCCCAGAGCAGAGGTCAAGCAGAGCTTAAGTACACTTTTTGGGGAGGGCGGGGGGCTTTGCATACATCAGAACAAATCATCATGAGGCACGGGAAAATTGAACAACAACTCTGAAACATGATTAGTACATTCATTGGCGGGAACAGGCTGGGCAGGGGTGATTGGTCACTTCTAAGCCGGGTACACATTTAAACTGATTGGTTTTAGGGCCTAAAGGACTACGTGACAAACTACACAGAGTCCCAGGTTATTAGACAACCAGGGAGTCAGTGGGAATATTTACTGGGCAGTTCGGGTATTGTCCTAACAGAGGATTTTAACAATACCTGGTCCTTCACTTTTTAACTCAGGCCCTGCAGCTTGGAAACTTTACAATGCCCGGTCTTTTACACTTTAACTCAGGTTTTGCGGCTTAGAATCAGCTTAGAAATTTTACCCTTACATTCCCCACTCCTTTTTTTTCTGACTACTTTTAATCTTAAAAGTAATGAATCATAATTATTGAGGGGTCTCATTTTCCACCACTGCCAGTGGAGCATATTGCTGCCTGATTACCATGAGTTTCACTGAGTCACATCTTATCCACTCCCATGTCACCAAATCAGTGGCAAAATAGAAATGATTGCATTGCCTCTTTGTGATGTTTTTTTGGAATCTGATGAGCTGCTAATAAAGATTTAACCTGTGGCTGTGGCGTAACTGAAATATCCTTTGTGTTGGTGTGAAATTCCTGACGTTGAATCCACACTCTAACTTAAATAATTAACTTATTTTTCTGTATACCATATCCTTCATTTGTAAAATGGGATCATTTTAACAATGGCTACTAAGAATATGGTGGTAAGGATTCAGTATCATGATGAATAAGGACGACGGTGGCAGGCAGAAGAGTAACCAGTGAAGAGATGATATAGAGGACCATTTCTGGTATGGCTGTGTTGGCACAAACTAGATGCTCTTCAACTATAATGCTCTGTACAAAAACAATTACTTATCTCACTTTCATATCTTTCAAAATCAGGGCTGCTCTAGGTCAATTTACCAGGGGATTTGTAAGATGCTATGTCTTCCTCAGTCCAAAACGCAAGTTTGCAGGACTCAGCAGGGAAAGTTGTTGACCTGGAGCTTCCTCTGTAGGGCATCTTTTACCTCCTTGTTGCGGAGGCTGTAGATGAAGGGATTGAGCATTGGGATTATTATGGTGTAAAAGACAGATACAATCTGGCTATTGGAATCACTTGTGGACCCATGGGGTTGAACATAGGTGAAAATCACAGTGCCATAGAAAATGGAAATGGCCAGGAAGTGGGAGGCACATGTGGAGAGGGCCTTCTTCCGCCCAGCTGCTGAGCGCATCCTCCCAATGGCCACCCAGACCAAGGTGTAGGAGGTAAGGACGACGGTGGCAGGCAGAAGAGTAACGAGTGAAGAGATGACATAGAGGACCATTTCTGGCATGGCTGTGTTGGCACAAACTAGGTGGAGAAGTGGTGGGATGTCACAGAAGTAGTGTGGTACTTGGTTGGGCCCACAGAAAGGTAAAGCAAAGACATTCCCAGTCTGGATAGTGGAATTGACTCCACCAAATGCATAGGAAGCAGCCACCAACTGGAGACACGTCCCCTTGGTCATGAGAGAACCATAATGGAGGGGTTGGCAGATGGCCATGAAGCGGTCATAGGCCATGGAGGCTAGTAGGAAGCTCTCAGTTGTTGCATGCATTACAAAGAATCCCATTTGGACCACACATCCCCCAAAAGAAATGGACTTGTCAGATGCCAGAAAGTTGACCAAGAGCTTGGGTGTGACTATAGAAGAGTAACAAATGTCAATAAAAGAAAGGACACTGAGGAAGAAATACATGGGACTATGGAGATGGCAATCAGTGACGATAAGTGCTATCATTCCCAGGTTTCCCACAAGTGTTATGACATAGATGAGCAGGAAGACAACAAAGAGAAGCTCCTGGAGGTCTGGGTAATTGGAGAATCCCAGCAGGATGAACTTGGTAACGGGAGTGTAGTTGCGGCTGGCAAGGGCTAGTTCTCTAGGTGTCATCTGCAGAGGTGACAATTGATAAGTTATTTCTTGAGTATGCCCACCACTGTGCAAGGTGAAATGGGCAGGAACACTCAGCAAGTATGAGGCTGCCTTCCCAGAGGCTAAGGGAAGCATCATAGTGTACTGGAAAGCACAGGCTGGGAAGCCACCTAGACATGGTTCTTAGTTAGCCTGAGGCACTGACAGGTCCTGTGTCCTTGTAGAAACTGTATGTGAGTCTCAGTTTCTTCATTTGTGAAACAAGGAAAATATGCCTACTCTCATGATTTCTTTATGACCTAAATGAAAAACAGAATGAATAATATCTAAATGTGAGGGACACATGTGTGGCATCCTCCCTAATCTCTTGTGCCTCTGAATTTACAATATGTCCATAGCTCCATCTGACATTTATTTCATTCTGTTTTTATTTCAAATTGAAGATGTAATTCACGCAGCAAATAATTCACCATCTTCAAGAACACAGTTCAGTGTGTTGACTAGGTCATGCAACGATCCTTGCTTTATCATTCCTGAACATTTTCATACACAAAAAAGAAAGTGCTCAGAGGCACTTAACCACTGAGCCACATCCCCAGCCCTTTATTTTTTTAAATTTGAGACAGGGTCTCACTGAGTTTCTGAGGGGCTTGCTAAATTGCTGTGCTGGCTTTGAACTTGCAATCCTCCTGCCTAAGCCTCCTGAGCTGCTGGGATTACAGGTGTGCACAACCATGCCTGACAATATATGCCTTTTGTGTTTGTTTCCTTTTCTTTACCTTAATGTTTTCAAGGTTGATCCATGTTGTAGCATGTATCGTATTTGTTCTGACATGTTTAAATGTTTTGCATTTAAATATTCCTCAGGACATTCCCTCCTCTACACCATAGTCATCTTGTCCTTAGCAAGTCTGCTGAGTTGACACTGTCAGTCTCCTAAGAGAGTTTCAGCTTGGAAATGGTCTTTTAGTGCTTGCTTGATTGCCATCCAAGATGTTAATTCTTGAAAGGAGTGGAAATGCCCAGAGGTCTTTCCTTCCTGCATAGACTCTCCACTCTTTTCTGTTCACCTAAACCTTCCTCTTGGATGGTCTGGGATACATCCTTAAATTAGTCCTAGGAGAGTATCTCCATCCATGTTATGCAGGTTTATATTGAGGGTGAGGAGGAAGCGTGGTGTTACCGTGCACAAGAATATGGAAACACAGCCTCACCTTTCCCTACCTGTTTACCAGGTACAGGGTACGACAGAAAGAGCACTGGGCTGACAGGATAGAGCTGCTTTCTAGCTCCTGATGTTCCCCATTTCCTCTGCTACCCGGGACAATTTTCATCTCTCTGGGCTTCTTATTTCTCATTAGTTAAATCAAGGTTTGGAATGAAAAGTCTTTGAAGTCACTCCTGGTCCCTGCACTCCAGCAGCGAGTTTATCTTCCCTGAGCTTCCTGTCTGACTATGGATCTTTGTGTCGGTGTGTTCCAGGAACATACAAAGAATCCACATGAACTTGCCTAGAAAAAAAAGATGCTGTATACCTGATAATTGTGGAGAATTTATGAAGTTCTGTCCAGCTGTAACTAGGATCTAAATACCTTGACCACTCATAGCAATAATCTCTGGCAAAAATTTTGTGATGAAATTGTAAGTTCTGAGGAACCTTGTTAACTTAAATTAATACATGAGAATAGAGGTGTTCTGTTGAGGTAATGCAGTTCAATTAACTGAATTCCTTAGTTATAGCCAAGAATCACACATGATGTGTCATCAAAAATTATTTTTAGTATTTTATCATCTATTACTTAGAAAAGATTCTCCTTCCATTTTGTTGAAAGATTTTGATCTTTCCACACTTTAAATTACTCAAATCACAAGAATTTTTATAGGCAGATATTAAACTCATTTACTTTTCAACACTGACATCTCAAATTATATCTTTGTGTGGTATCCTAGAACGTGTTTTGTATGCTAGTGAAATACCTTCTAGTAGTATTGAGGATGGGTCAGAAGCATGCATTTATTTTCAGAAGTGAGAGAGGGACAATTGTGAGGGGATGTGGGGAGATGAGAACTGAGTACTGCATATCCATCACAGATGCATTCCCAAGAAAACGGGTTTTAGGAAAGGGTTAATACAGACACTGAGGTTCTGGAACATGATAAAAAGAAAGAATAAGCAGAAATATATTGGGCGCCTGGGTGGAGAAGCTGGAGTTCAAGGGCAGAAGCTGGTTTGCTAGGTTAAACTAGGAGATGGAATCATGTGATAAGAATCAACCCCAGCCTTCAGAACTGTATATTCTGACCTTTACAACAAACGGACAGTTGGCCGCGAAAGGTATGGAATATTTTAGTGAATCTCCCACTGTCACGTAATCACAGACTCAACTCTGGGAGAAAGGGAGGTAGCTAGGGTAGAAGGGGATTTCTGGATCGGGAGACTGAGGCAGGAGGATTGCAAGTTCAAAACTTATTAAGATTGTTTTGCCTCTGAACCTTTTAAAGAGTCTTCACTTACCTTCAGGGGCACACAGTTCCAATTTGTAGACTGTGGCCTTAGAACTAGTCAGCTCCTGAAACTTCCAGAACCCCCCTTTCTACCCTTGCTGCCTCTCTTTCCTCCCAGAGTTGGGTTTGTGATTCTGTGACAGTGGGAGAATCACTAAAACACTCCACACCCTTCAGGGACTGATTATCTATTTGTTATAAAGGTCAGAATATGCAACCCTGAAGGCTGGGGTTGGTTCCTATCCCATGATTCCATCTTGTGGTTTAACCCAGGACAGCCAGCTTCTGGCCCTCAACACCAGCTTCTCCACCCAGGGGCCTTACTCTTTCTTTTCTCACCTTCTTGAGGGCTTCCTTTTATCAAGTCCAAATGTCTGTGAGTCTCTGATCTACAAATGAATATTATCTCTTTCATATTGCTGTGATAGGACCACCCAGTCCCATAATCACACTCATTACACACATTACAAAGTCATACGCAGCCTCATTTTTAGATTGAGCTCCTAGATCCTCTTTAACAGAAAATGAGGGATTTTGTCCTCCTTCATAACCCCCGTCACCCACTGTTTTCACATGGTCCAGGACTGTCCTCTACTGCTCCTATCCCAACCCCCAGATGGTCATTTGATTCTTTGAGAGGTATCCTATGAATAAATTTCAGTTGTGGTGGCCTTGGCCAATAACCTTAAACTGAGGCTCTAAGTTCCAAAGTATCTCCAGGGAAGTTCTTCCACAATCCCGTAACGTCACCTTCAGCCCTTCTAGTCAGACTCTCCTACTCACCTGGTTTGGGTGCTGTTGTAATCTGGCAGTTGACTTCTGATCATGAAGATGTCCTTAGAATTGTTCAACAGGGTTTTGTTACTGTTGCTTCCCCCGACCCCCACAGTTCTGCTTTCCCATCACATTATAACTTCAGAAGGCCGAGATGGTTTTCAAATCTATATCAAGCAACCAGCAAGCATGTGAACAACTAATGTTATTCAAAAATATTTACAAGATTGCCACTTGTTTAAAAATATTTTTGTTGTTCAAAGTACTGAAACAACTACTTTCCAAACTAGCATAAGACTTGGCTGTGGGCATTTAACATCTTTAGTATTTTGTGAAGAGAAAAACTTGTCGCCACAAAACAGGGTGGAGTTGGGTGGAGCCTACTCTGCAGTTGGAATCCCTTGAGAGAAGGGTGATGGAGACATGGAGTAGTCCTGGAAGACTCCAGGCTGAGAAAGCATGGGGCTGGAGCTTGGGGAATGAGGGCGGTCTGGTGATGTGGAGAAGATGGGGAGATGCAAGGACTTGGCAGTGAGAATTAATCTCAGTCAACCTTTACTGAGAAAAAGGTTCATTGGAGAGTCAGGAACTTGGTGGGGTTACTCTCTGAGCCCTGGTTCACCTAGTTTTTGTCAGGACTGAAGGAATTAATGCTTGTCAATGTACTTAGCACAACTTCTGGAAGCAGGGTAGGCACTCGACATGCATGAATTCCCATTTACTTGATCTGCATTAACTTCCATTCCCCCCTAGTTTGAGACTATGGACACATAAAGAGTGGGCCACTGGAAGAAATTGCTCAGGAGCTCTGAATGCCCTGGGATCTCAGGAAAGGCCTAGAGACTGACAGAACAGTGGAGGGAGTCGGGGTGGATTGTAGGAGAGGGGAAGGCACCCTCAGTTTCCTGAATTAGCTCTGGTGGAACTTAGAATTTCCAAAAGGCAAATTACCAACCTTGGTCGATGGCGCTCCCCAGCCTGATAAAACCTGCAGGGGGGCTCCAGATCCTCTCAGCCTAGCCACGAGGGGCAGTTCTAAGACGCACTTTCACTCCAACCTGTGTCTTTCAGGTTCTCTTACCTGTAGAAACAGTCTCATCAGACCTGTTGATGAGACATAAGGCTCAGGGACAGTGTGGCACTCAGGACTGAAGCCCTGGATGCACCATGGTCAGCTCCATCCCCTCTGGGTCATGAGTAGCTCTGGAGGCTTAGAATTTGGGGATGTCCTTGAAATATACCCACCTCTCTATCTGCTGCTGGGGTCCTGGAGGGTTCAGCTTCAGGAAAGAAGAGATTGTCCCCTGTAGATTTTAGGCACTTGTTTTGGTCTTGAGGCAGAGAGGCAGGTGAGTACCTCCTGGGGTTCCTGGGGTTTGTGGCGTCCTGTGAAAGTGGAAGGGCTGAGCAGGAACAGGATGCAGCCTTCCTCCTCCTCCCAGATTCTGAAGTGTGAGTGAAGAAAACTTGTATTGCTCCTTAGGAGTTCATAGGAAACTGGGGAATTGTTTACTTATTCAGCCAAATGACTCAAGAACCTTTACTGCTGGACATTGGGGGCCTGCTGTGGCCCTAATACTGAGCAGACAGGTTGGAGACTCTGCGGTCAGTGTGTTGTTTGCGGCAAGGGTTTAAACCAACTGCATGTCGTTAAGGATTTTGTCATAATCTTTTGTTGCCATTGTCAAAGACTGTGTCCCTGCAGTGGTGAAGCACTCCAGGGGAGCGGGGGACATCTAGGGCAGGGATTCTGAGGCTGGACCCTCCTAGGACCTCTCCTGGCTTTGGGCACTAGGGAATCATCTGAGGAGGCACTGGGGGCCTTGTTAATGTAGAGAGTAGTTGACTTATATTAGCAATTTTAAAAAATGATATTTTCAAAATTGAAGCTAACTTTAAGCACAGGAAATGCCAATGGGCATGAGGAGTGGCCTAGGGGTTTGCTACCAGGAGTGCGGACACATGCTGATCATCTCCTAGTTGTTGCTTGGGACAAGTTCCTCCTTATCCATTTGTCAGCTGACAGGGCTCCTGTGAGACAGTCATGCTGAGCTCAGCTGAGACTCCTGCAGCCAAAGTCATGTGAATCATGGTTATCAGAGTGAGGGGCTCTCAGAGGAGGGGAACAGTACAGCAGTCCCCTGAGTCGGGACTGCATGGTCCAAGGGGAAGACCAAAAGCATGCTCAGAGTACCTGAAAAGCAGAGACATCAACATTAAAAAACAAAACAAAATAAAACTATATTTGAACCTTAAAAGAAAAAAGCACCAGGAAATTATAGGACATTGGGAATTGCTTTCAAATAATCTTTCTGGGAACAGTGATAAGATAAAGCCAGCAGTTGGTAATTCTTGAGGCTTGGCAATAGGTCCATGTAAGTTAATTTATCAGATGGACTGCTTGTATATATATTTTAACCTTTTTTTTTTTTGCTAGTGCTGGGAATTGAATCCAGGGCCTTGTGCATGGGAGGCAAGCACTCTACAAACTGAGCTGTATCCCCGGCCCCTACTTTTTTTTTTTTGTGATGGTGGTGCTAAATTGGAACCCAGAGCCCTGTGCATTTTTGGTAATCATTCTACTACTGAGCTACACCCCCAGCCCTATGCCTGAAACTTTTAATAATATTTTTTTAAAAAAACTTTTTATTTTATTTATTTATATGAGTTGCTGAGAATCAAATCAAGTGTCTCATGCATGCTAGGCAAGTGTTCTGCTACTGAGCTACAACCCAGCCCCTTTTAATAACAACTTTAAAAAACAGTGCAATATGCCAAGTATAGTGGTGCATCCCTGAAACTCCAGGGACTCAGAAGGCTGAGGCAGGAGAATCACAAGTTTGAGGCCAGCCTCAGTAACCTAGCAAGACCCCATCAAAAAAAAAAAAAAAAAAAAGTGCTGGAGATGTAGCTCAGTGGTAATGGGCTACTAGGTTCAATCCCCAGTACTGGAAGAAAACAAACAAACAAACAAATTTAAACATCACAGAGAAAGCATTGCAATTCCTTATTTTTATATTTTTTCAGCTTGGTATTGGGTTAAAGAAAATTCATAAGCAGGGTGGTATATGCCATAATTTCTCAGGGCTTCTCTTATAGGAAATAAAGATGATGTTGAAGGAGAAGTGGTTTCCCCAGGGTCAGGCAGCTAATTAGTTTTAGACCCAAGACTTTAACCCCTGTCTTTTGGAACCTAATCTACGAATCTTTTCACAAGTCCTTCATCCTCTCAAATGGTGCTGGGTGAATAATTTGGGACAAAGGAAGGTACAGAACTTTCTATCTTGCCCTAACAAGAGGCTTTAGTACTTTAAAGCTTCACTTTGTTGGAAATTAAAAAAATTTAAAAACAGAGATTAATAAAATAAACACCCACCTATCTAGCCCTGTGATTTAATAAATGTGAATAATTTTGTGATATGTATTTTAGACATACACCTTTAAATCAGAGAAATTGATGATTCTAGTTATTGAAATCCCCATGTATTCTATCCCCACCATGCTTTCCCTAGAGGCTGCTGTTGTTATACATTTTGGCTTGTATCCATCAGTCTGTGAAAGCACCATTTATAGAACAATTAAAACTGTGATTCTTATATAAATAAGGAACCCCTATCAAAGCTCTTATTTAACTTATTAATAGGTCGAACAGTGAGATGTTCAATCTGGTTTAAAAAGCATTCCAGAGCCAGGTGCAGTGGTCCATGCTTATGATCTCAGTTACTCAGGAGGCCGAGGCAGGAGGATCCCAAGTTCAAGTTCAGCTTCAGCAACTTAGTAAGACCCTGCCTCAAAATAAAAAATAAAAAATACTGTGGATGTCGCTCAGTGGTATAGTACTTTCTTAGCATGTGTAAGGCCCTGGGTCCAATCCCCAGTACTGCAAGAGGAGAAAAAAAAAGTGTTGAGATGCTGGGATACTCCTGGGAAAGTTAATAAAGAAAATTTAGAGTAAGATTGCTCGAGTGGTTGGTGGTTCTCATCCTATATGACAATAAACTATGTGTTTTGGGCTGTCTTTTCTCTAAGTCAGAAATGATTTGCATCTCTACTGGACAATTATCTACAAGTTAGTATGTAGCTTCATTAAGTCTGAGACTTAGTAACAGTGAGTGAAAAGAGACATATCCCCTAAGTAATCTTTGCGTGAGACTATTACACAATGCCACTATGTGACGTTGAGAAGACATGCCACTCACCTTTTCCCACCATTTCCAAGCTTGGCATGATTCTTCTTAGCAAGTCTATATTTCTTTAACAAATTTACAACTATAGATGGAAATTCACAACCAATAACTCCACAGAACATTTCTTTGGGCCAAACACCATGTTAAGGTTTTAACACATATGAAGTTCATTTAGGTCCTCATTTACAAATGAGAAAAACGAGAAACAGAGAAGTAAATTTCTAAAGTTATACAGCTAGGAAGAGGCACATCTATGATTCTAGCTCACACTGTACATGTTATGTTGCAATATGCTGTTTTGCCTTCAGTGTTATATTTGGGAAAACACTTCAGGATGCTAATATAGTTTGTTCATTTTAATTGCAATTTTACTGTATCGGCTTCTACTGCATATTATATGCAAAAATTAATTTGTTTCTCTCTGGGCAAACATATGTCATTTCCAGAGTGTCTTTTTTTAATTTAAAAAAAATTTGACAAGTGAAATTATATCTTTTTATCATGTACAAACTGATATTTTGAAGTATACATACACTATGGAATGATTCAATCTAGCTAATTAGCAAATGCATTACCTCGAATAGTTAACATTTTTGTGGTGAGATCATTGTGTTTTTTGAGTACATACACTCATATCCACTGTCATCATGCTGTACAGGACACCTCTTGATCTCCTTTCTCCTGTTGAACTGTAAAATTCTATATCCTTTGACAATCATGAACTCATCACTCCCTCCTCCATAGCTACCCCATACTATGGTTGACATAATTTTATTCTCTATTTCTATGAGATCATCCTTTTAAATTTGTTTATTTATTTATTTTTGGTAGTGGGGATTGGACCCCACTACCAAAAATAAATAAATAAAGAGATCATGACGTATTTGTTTTTCTGTGCCCACCCCATTTCATTTAACAGAATTCCTATAGTTTCATTTCAGTTCTTGCAAAGAACAAGATATCATTCTTTTTTTTGTGGCTGGGTAGTATTCCATGATGCACATATACCACATTTTCTTCATCCATTCATCTTTTTATGGATACTCATATCTTGGCTATTGTGAACAGTTCTGCAATAAACATGGGAGTGCAGACATTTCTTCAACGTATGGATTTCATTTCCTCTGAATATATATATACCCAGTAGGGGGATTGCTGGATCATGTAGTAGTTCTATTTTTAATATTTCAAGATATCTCCATACAGTTTTCGATAATGACTGTACTAACTCACATGTCCACCAACAGTGTGTAAGGGTTCCTTTTCTCTACATTCTTTCCAACCCTTGTTGTCTTTTATTTTTATGTTTTTACCTTCTTGATAATAGCTACTCTTTCATAGGAGTGAGGTGCTAGCTCATTATAAAAAATTTTCCCATAATTTATTTTGAAACAGAGTCTCACTAAGTTGATGAGGCTGGCTTTGAATTCATGATCCTCCTGTCTCAGCCTCCTGAGTTCCTGGGATAACAGGCAGACACCACTGTGCCGGGGTCCGTTGTGTATTCTTGACATCTTTGTCAAAAATTTATGGATTGTAAATATGTGTATTTATTTCTTGGCTCTCGATACTGTTTCATTATTCTGTGTGTCTGTTTTTATGCTGGTACCATGCTAGTTTGGTTACTCTAAGTTTGTAGTATATTTTGAAGTCTGGTAGTATGATACCTCTATCTTCCCCTCCCCACCAAGATTTTGGCTATTCAGTCTCTTGGGGTTCTATGCAAATTTTAGGGTTCCTCCCCATTTCTGTCATTTTTATTCTGATGGGGATTATATGAATCTGTAGAACACTTTAGGAAAATGTTTCATTATTACTTTATGTTAAGTGAAATAAATCATAAATAGAAGGGTAAGTATTGTATGGTCCCACTTACACGAGATAACTTAGAATAGGCAAATTCTTTTTTAAATTTTTTATTCTAATTAGTTATGCATGATAGTAGAATGTATTTTGACATATAATACATATATGGAGTATAACTTCTCATTTTTCTGGTTGTAGATGATATAGAATTACATTGATTGGATAATCATATATGCACACAGGATAGTAATATTTGATTTATTCTGCTATCTTTCTTATTCCCCTTCCCTTGACTCCCCTTTGTCTAATCAGAAGTACTTCCATTCTTGCCTAATCTCATCCCCTTATTGTGAATTAGCATCTGCATATCAGAGAAAACATTTGGACTTTGGTTTTTTGGAATTGGTTCATTTCACATAGCATGATAGAATAGGCATATTCTTAGATACAAAAACCAGAATGGCAATTACCAGGGGGAAATGGAGAATTAGGGCTTAATGGGTATAGAATTTCTGTTTAGGATGATGAAAAAACTCTGAAAAGAAGTAGTGTTGGTAGCTTTGGAAAGCAGTATGGAGTTACCTTAGAAAACTTGGAATGAAACCACCATTTGACCCAGGTATCCCACTCCTTGGTCTGTACCACAAAGACTTAAAAACAACATACCACCGTGATACAGCCACCTCAACGTTTATAGCAGCTCAATTTACAATAACTAAACTGTGGAAGCAACCTAGATGCTCTTCAATAGATGAATGGATAAAGACACTGGGGCATATATACACAATGGAATACTCTCAGCCTTAAAGAAGAATGAAATTGTGGCATTTACAAGTAAATGGATGGAACTGGAAAATATGCTAAGTGAAGTAAGCCAATCCCATAAAACCAAAGACCAAATGATTTCTCTGATAAGTAGATGCTGATCCATAATGGGTGGGGGCAAAGGGAGAAGGGAGGAACTTTGGATTGAGCAGAGGGGAGAGAGGGAAGGAAGGGAAGAGGGATGAGGGTGTGAAGGGGAAGATTGTAGAATGATATGGACATTATTATGCCTATGAATGGAAATGATTGCATGAATGGTGGAACTCCACATTATGTACAACCAGAGAAATGAAAAATTGTGCTCCATTTGGGTAAAAAAAAAAATAAAAATAAAAAAAGAGCTGGAAAAAAATAGTGCTGATAGTGGCACAATATTGTGCATATATGTATTTTATATTTATCTGTGCATTATGGTTATACATAACAGCGAGGCTCAGCTCCATATATTCATATATGCAAGTAACAGTTTGCTCCAGTGAATATATTTAATAACACTGAATTGTATGCTTAAAAGTGGTTGCGATGCTAATTTTATGTCATGTGTATTTTATCACAATAAAAGAAAAGGAAAAAGGAGGGGAGGTAATGGTTGCTGACTTCTAGGCTGTAAGAATTAAATAACATTTTCCTTGTAAAAACGCCTGGCAGAGCACGCAGCAGATGTTCAGTCAACTGTAATTGAGGTTCCTTTCCTAGTCATCTCCCTCATTTCCGTCATCATCCTCATCTGGCCTGTGTTGCTTTATAAGCTCAGGTTCCCGTGATTTCTAATTCTACCAGGGGGCTGCCTTTCCACCCCTCATCACTCAATAAATATTTAGAAAGTTCCAATTTATCTTCGTGTTAGCCCGAGGAAGGCAGGATTACAAAAAGTCTGCTATCAGAACAAACTGCCTTTGTGTTTCTGGGGCAAGGAAGAGTTTGCAATGCCTATGTGACTGCTGCCTCCCCAAGGCTGACCAAGTGCTGACTGTGAAAGACACAAAGCAGATGTAGAAATGAAGGTGCAAATGAGGATCCTGCCCATTGTTCTGACAGCATCAGCCCCAAGGAGCCAATTTACCTGGAAGTGAGAGGAAGCAAGTGGGGGGGGGGGAGGGAGGGAGAGAGAAAGAGAGAGAGAGAGAGAGAGAGAGAGAGAGAGAGAGAGAGCGCCCAGGCAAGTTGAAAGAGCAAGTATTTTGCAATAAAGCAGGTTAAGATCAACTGGCTTCGTCACTTTATAAATTGTATGTCCTTAGTTAGGTCAATTAGGCTGAATTTTCCCCTTTACAAAATGTGCATGAAGTGGGCTGGGGCTGTGGTTCAGTGGTAGAGCGCTTGCCTAGCATGCATGAGGCACTGGGTTCGAACCTCAGCACTCCATAAAAATAAACAAATAAAATAGAGGCATTCTGTCCATCTACAACCACAAAAATAAATAAAAATGTGGATGAAGTACTTGCCCCAAAGTGTGGTTCTGTAGAGTCACAGGAGGCAATGTTTCTGAAGCATGAGTACACTCCAGCTGCTTTCCTTGTTTATTTTGGAGTGGAATTAATCAAACAGGTGTTTTCTTGCGATCCCAAGGAATGCAAATCAAGTACAGGAAGGACCACTGTTTCTCAAGGAATGAGAGAAGAGTGAGGCAGAAAACAGGAGAAGATGGCAAATTCAGTGGAAGGAAAGAAGATGTTTGGTGGTAGACTTTTTTCTAGGTGGTGAGGCAATAGCCCCCCAGAAGCCGAGAAGCCAGCTGGCCAATTTCAGCTGAAGCTCACTGGCCAGATGCAGACCACATGGACATTTCTTACCAAAAAGATGAGAGGGAAAGAGAGTAGCTTGAGGCAGTCAAGGGAGGAAGGTCAGAAATCGTTGTGGGTCTGTAACAGTGGGCTTAGATTGTAGGGAAGACAGAAGTGGGTCCCTAATCCACTGATGTCAGATGAGGGTCACAAAATGTGCCCTGGATGCACTTGGCTTTGGGGTGTGTGATTGCATTGGTGGATTAATCCAGTGATGGGCTACTCAGAGGTGAGACCTCGTTGGAGGAAGCAGGTCACTGGGGTTGTGCCCTGGAAGGGTTTATCTTCTTCCCAGCTCCTTCCAGAGCTCACCTTCCTTCCTTTGCCTTGTCTTGCCCTTCCCTTCCCTTCCCTTTTCTTCCCTTCCTTCTTTTGGTACCAGGAATTGAACATAGGGGTGTTGAAACCCTGAGCCACATCCCCAGCCCTTTTTAATGTTTTATTTAGAGACAGGCTCTCTCTAAGTTGCTTTAGGGCCTCACTAAGTTGCGAGGCTGGCTTTGTATTTGCAATCCTCTTCCCTCAGCCTCCTGAGCTGTTGGGATTGCAGGCCTGCACCACGGCACCCGGATCAGTGGCTTTTTCTGCCAGCCCTTCCACCATGATGTTCTGCCTTATTCCTTCAGGCCCAGAGGAATGGAATCAGCCAACCACAGACTGAGACCTCTGAAACTGTGAGCCAAAGTACATATTTTCTCTTCTGTTATTTTTGTCAGGTATTTGGGTTAGAGTGATAAAAACTGACTAACACAGTATATATATGTATGTATGTGTATATATATACACATTTATTAATATATACATATTAATATATTAATATATACATTTATTAATGTATATGTACACATTAATTTATACATATACAATTTGTGTGTGTGTGTGTGTGTGTGTGTGTGTGTGTATGGTGCTGGGAGTTAAATCAAGTGTCTTTTCCACTTAAACTCCCAGCGATGTTGACTTCTATATTTAAATTGCCTTCACTGTAAAGGAAGTTTTCTCTTATCTACCTTGAATATCTTCTCTCTTTAGCGCATATTCAAATCCTGCTTACATATAAGTGCCTCCTATTTGTTCATTCATGCATACATACAGACATTCATTCATTTATTAATTCATTCTGTGGGTATTCACTGAATGCTTACCATGTACAAGAAGCCACAGTAGGTCCTTTTCTTTTTTTTAGTTGTAAATGGACAAAATACCTTTATTTTATTTACTTATTTTTTACATGGTGCTGAGGATTAAACCCAGTGCCTCATGTGTGTGAGGCAAGCGCTCTACCACTGAGCTACAACCCAACCCCACAATAGATCCTTTTCTATCATATATCTTTAAAAATTTTTATTTGTTCTTTTTAGATCTATGGAACAGTATAGTGTACTTTGACATATTATACATACACGCAGTATAACTTAAGAAGGATTCCATTCTTGTGATTGAACGTGATGTGTTTTAATTTGCAATTCTCTAATTGCTAGAGATGTTGAACATTTTTTCATATACTTGTTGACCATTCATATTTCTCCTTCTGTGAAGTGCCTGTTCTGTTTCTTCTCCATTTATTTACTGGGTTATTTGTTTTTTTGGTGTTAAGTTTTTTGAGTTCTTTGTATACCCTGGAGATTAATGCTCTTTAATTTGAGGTGCAGATGGAAAAGATTTTCTCCCATTCTGTAGGCTCTCTGGTCATGTTCTTGATTATTTCCTTTGCTTTGAAGATCCTCTTTAGTTTGATACCATCCCATTGATTGATCCCTTTTTAGTTATAGGTGAACAGGATGTCTTTATTTTATTTTATGTGGTGCTGAGGATCGAACCTGGTGCCTCACACATGCTAGGTGAGCTCTCTACCACTGAGCCACAACCCCAGCCCAAGATTTTTGATTTTACATCTTGCACTTTAGGAGTCTTGTCGAGGATTTTGGTTCCTAAGTTAACATGTCATATGCTTTTATTATTTCATATTTTTAGTTGTCAATGAATCTTTTTATTTTATTTATTTATTTTATGTGGAGCTGAGGATCGAACCCAAGGCCTCACACATGCCAGGCCCTGGAAGGGTGCCCTACCACTGAGCCACAGTCCTAGCCCTGTCATATGCTTGTTGCCAGAGAGGTTATTGTCTGGTAGAAGAGATATGATAAGTAAAGAGTAAGACTTGGCAGAGGGAGGAAGTGCTGGCTTTGGGAAGCAACTGTGATCACACTGATGTCATCTTTTGCTGACCCCTCTTTTGCTTTTTGTTGGGGACATACATATGTTGATCATCACATTCTTTTGATGTATGTATGTATCTTTGTCTCTCTTAATTAGACTGTAGCATCTATATTACTCACTGTAGCTGCACATTATAGATCTCAGTAAGTATCTGCCAGGGTCTGAATGTGTCCCTTAAAAGTTCATGTTTTGGGAAAATCTATTTACCCAAATCATGTGTTGATGCTATTTGGAGATGGGCTCTTTGGAAGATCAGAGGTCTTGAGGATGGGACCCCTATGATGTGAATAGTGACTTTATAAAAAAAGAGCTGTGCGTGGCTGTGCATGGCTATAATCCCACATACTCGGAAGCTGAGGCAGAGGATCTTAAGTTCAAGGTCAGCCTGGGAAATTTAGTAAGACCCTGACTCAAAATTTAAGGAAAAAAAAAGGCTAGAGATATGGCTCATTGGCAGACCACTTGCCTAATATGTGTAAGATCTTGTGTTTGATTTCCCATTACCATACATACACACCACACACACACACACACACACACACAAAAAAAAAAATAAAAATAAAAAGAAAGAAAGAAAAAAGAAAAGAAAAAGAGAGACTGAGATCTGAGCTGACTCAGTCCCTCTCTCCTGCCATGTAATGCCCTCTGCCACTTTATGATACGGCACTAAGGCCCTCATCAGATCCCAGTATCCTCATATTGGACTTCTCAGCTTCCATAACTGCAAGGCTGAGAGTTTTTTCCTTTATAAATTACCCAGTTTGTGGTTTGCTCTTGTATCTGCAAAAAGAATACTAAGTCAGTATCTCATGAGTTTATTTACTTATCTTTTGGTGATGCTGAGGATTGAACCCATGGCCTTGCACGTGTTAGGCAAGTGCTCTGCCAACTGAGCTACAGCCCCAGCCCTGGTGAGCTTATTTTTATTTTTATTTTTCAACATAAAAACTCTTTTTATTCATTATTTCTTTACATGATAACCGGAAGAAGAATTAAATAAAATTCTTTTTATTTTATTATTTAGTACAGCAGATTGAAGCCAGGGATGCCTTGTCATAGAACCATATCCCTAGTCCTTTTTAGTTTTTATTATTTTGTTTTTTTCATAGCTTTATTGAGATAAAATTGAAGTACAGTAAAATGCACATGTTTGAAGTATGATCGGTTTTGACACATATGTAACCAATACAATCAATGTAAAAGGCATTTTCAGTACTTTTTAAAAATTTGAAATCATGCAGACTAGGTTTCCTGCGTGGTTTATTATGTTAGAAATCAATCACCTTAAGACATATAGAACCACATCTCAACTGCTTCAAAATTAAATGGCCTACTCATACGTATCTCACAGGTCAAAGAAGAAAGCACAAGAAAAGTAAATAAAAAGTGTTTTAAACTAAGTGATAATTAAAGCTTAAAATATCAGAATCTCTGAGATGAAACAGTACTTAGATGAATATTTATAACTCAAAGTACTTGTATCAGAAAGAAGTTAGATTAACAACCAAATTATTTTTAAATTGGGTAGTAGGATGGAAAAAAATAAGAATGGGAGCATAAATAAATGAGATAGAGAAGAAATAATACAGCTAAAAGTCGATAAAAATCAAATAAATTTAATCAAGAAAAAAATCAAGAACACAAAAATTAAATATCAATGGAAAGGGAGCTATCAAAATAACCCTAGAGATGCCAAAAATATATTCAAGTAAGATTACAATTGCATGCCAATCTATGTGATATCTAACATAACATGGTCTATATTAGAGAAGAAAGTGTATTCAGTCATTGATGGATGAAATATTTTATATATGTCTGTTAAGTCTAAATTATCAATTGTGTTTTTAGTTCTATAGCTTCCTTTTAAAAAAATTTTTGTTTGGAGAATCTATTCAGTGATAACAGAAGTATGTTAAAGTTATGCAGTATTATTGTGTTGTGGCCTATTTGATTCTTTAAATTGAGAAGGATTTGTTTATGTATGTAGATGCTCTATTGTTTGGATCCTAAATATTTACAATGGCTATGTCTTGTTGATGTTTAGTTCCCTTAAGCAGTATTAAATGGCCTTCTTTGTCCCTTCTGATTAAGTTTGGCTAGAAGTCCACTTTATCTAATATGAGGATAGAAGCCCCCTCTCGTTTATGAGATCCTTGTGAGTGATATCCTTTTATCCCCCATCCTTTTACCTTCAATAGGATATTATTGGGTCTTATTTTTTAATTTATAAATTGATCAATTTATTTATATAACATATCAATTTATTTATATAACAATCACCTATAATCTTTGTATTTTCTTTATCCTCACTGATACAATTTCATTTTTTTATTAGTTGTTCAAGACAAAACAATGATCTTGACATATCATACATTTGATTCAAATAGGGTACGAACTGGGTCTTATTTTTTAATCCAACCTGCCAGTCTATGTCTTTTGACAGGTGGATTTAGTCCATTTACATTCAATGTTATTATTGAGAAATGGTTTTTATTCCCTGTCATTTTGGTTTATTTCTGATTTTTGCTTTGAATTAGTTTCTCCTTTGATTGACTGTTCTTCTAGTGTAGTTTCTCCTGTTGCAGGTTTTTTACTTTTATTTTTAATTTCTTCTTGATGAAATATTTTACTGAGAATGTTTTGTAGTGAAGGCTTTCTAGTTGTGAATTCTTTTAACTTTTGTCTATTGTGGAAATTTTTTTTTCACTGTCAATTCTGAAGCTTAATTTTTCTTGGTATCATATTTTTGGCTGACATGCATTTTCTTTCAGAGTTTGGTATACATTATTCTAAGACTTCCTATCTCTGAGAATCTGGGTTGAGAAATAAGCTGTTATTTGTGTGTCTGGATTGGTTTCCCTCTAAATGTTACCTGCCATTTTCTCTGGAAGCCTTTAAAAATCTATCTTTATTCTGTATGTTAGGCATTTTCATAATAATGTGCCTTGGTGTGTCTGTTTTAATTTTGTACTTTTGGGGTCCTTTAAGCCTTCTGTATTTGATTTTCCATTTCATTTGTTAGGTTTGGGAAATTTTCTGATATTATTTCATTGAAAAGATTGTGTATTCCTTTCATTTGTATCTCTGAGCCTTCATCTAACCCAATAAATCTTAATTTGAAATTGCTCTTTTCATGTTGTCCCATGTTTCTTGGAAGTTTTGTTCAAGGACTCTTAACATCTTTTCTCAATAGTCAATTTTGTTTTCCAGAGTATCTGTTTTGTCTTCATTGCCTGAAATTCTGTCTTCCAAGTGATCTAGTCTGTTGTTGGTGCTTTTCATTGAATTCTTAATTTGGTTTATTTATTGCTTCATTTTAAGGATTTCTGCTTGATTTTATTTCAGAATCTCTATCTCTTTATTGAAGTGACCTTTCACTTCCTGTATTTTCTTTTTGATTTCACTTTCTACATTGTCCTTTACTTCACAGATCAGTTTGACTACGTATATTCCAAATTCCTTCTCTGATATTTCTTCCACCACAGTGTTGTTAGATTCTGCTATGGATGTACCTTGGTTTGTTTGAGGAAAGTTGTTCACTTGCTTCTTCATGTTCTTTGTGTGTCTACCCATCTAGCAGTATGGATACGAGGAATTTCTACCTTGTGGATTTGTAGTGCTTCTGAAGGTTTCTCATACCTCTCAGTTTGCAGAGAAGCCTTCTGTCTGCTTTCTTGGTTTCATGCCACAGAACAGCATGAAAAGTTACCTTATCTATTCTGCCATCTTGAAACTCCTCTGGTGAGTTTATTTTTAATGTTAGTTTTTATTACTTAATGTTAACATGGTGCATATTTCCAAGAAGGCTTGATAAATTTTGCAAATAAAAGTATGATGGACTTTGTTGGGATACCTGCCTATTCATAGTTCCTTTCTCTGGGAATTGCTCCTTTCTTTCATTTAGGGGGCTAGTCTAGCTTCCATATTTGTGCCATGTTATGACCTGAACACAGCTTGCTGTGTCAGGAACAGGCATCTTTCAGCTTGTGTTTCCCAAGAATCTGGGGAATAAATGTGGTTGTGTGGGCTAAGCTCAGGAGCCTATTTGAGTCAGGCTGAGAGCTGGCACCATGGCAACCAGAAGCATATGTAAGCTGAATTAATAAGGGAGCAGAAGGCTTGGCTAGGCAGAGGGGGCCACTGCAGAGAGGATATAGGGAGGGCCACATCAGAAAAAGCAGAGATAAGAGTAATTCATTCTTAGAGAGACAGAGAGACACAGAGACTCCATTGTCATTTCCCAAATACCAACCAGATCTAGATACCATGAAGCCTATTATACTTAGCATCTAAGATTTCTCATCTTTGCAGTACTTCCACCCCTTTACTTGAGCATAACCTGAACAGTTGTTTGTTTCTTACATGCAAAAAAAATCCTTGGTTAGAGCAAAGCACAGAAGAAAATAAACCTTGTAACAGATAAAACAAATCTGTTATCATTTACAAGAGTGATTCTCTATCTTTCACCACACAGCACTGCTCAATTTTGTGAACTCCATATATTGAAACATTTGTGGCCACTCCCCAAAACACATTCATCAATTTCAATTTTTTTTTATAAATGAGAGACTTTCCATTAGGCTTTGAAAAACATAAATTTAAATTACTACACACAGTTTGTTATTCTCACCAAAAGCAACCACATGATGTTTTAATTAGTACACAATGCCTTAACAGACTGTAAGTTTCATCAGCACTTGGAAATACTGATAATACCTCTAAGGAATCTCTCTGACCATGTTCATAAACATTTGGTTTTAAGATGCCTTGTGGGGCTGGGGATGTGGCTCAAGCAGTAGCGTGCTCACCTGGCATACGTGCAGCCCGGGTTCGATCCTCAGCACCACATACAAACAAAGATGTTGTGTGCGCCAAATACTAAAAATAAATAAATAAATAAATATTAAAATTCTCTCTCTCTCTCTCTCCCACTCTCTCCCTCTCTCTCACTCTTTCTTTAAAAAAAAAAAAAGATGCCTTGTAAGGAGACATAGATATAAAGGCAGCAGGAATAGGTGCCTGGTAGGAGCCAATTACAGAGGACTCTAGGGATTCACCAAATTAACATACAACTTCATGACCTTAAAGATTCATCAGAGAATAAACCTGTAGTTTTGCTGACTTATAAACTGGAACCACTGTGCTGCCCTACTGGTGTTTGGAGTTACTTTCCTGTTGAGTGAGTTTAGTTGGTAATCTATGAGATGCAAATGATGAGCCCCTATCATTTGCATCTCAGTGTGCCTTTGTTGACTGTAGATTTTATAGGCAAATTATAAGCTCAGTGGCATTTACAAGATTAGGGATTGGATAGGTTCTCAAAATATCACTCAATAATATGCAAAGTATAGTGTAGTGCAGTGTTTTCCAAAAGCCAGTCATGATTTTTCCCAACATACATGCTACTTGTAATATTTAATCAATATTTAATAACTCAACTCACTTAAAAATGAAATAGATCTAATCCTACCTTTTGAAATAATATCCTTAAAATTCAGGGAGTTAATATAGCAGTTGTATTCTAATGCACATTAAAATTAATGCATAACAATTCAAATAAATTTGTTAACTTGTGTTCCAACTAAAATCTTCTTGTCTGCAATAACGTGGACTTACAAATTATTTGAACCAGGATTCACATCTGATATTTATTGGTGGTGTATCCATGGATAGATATTATGATGCCTGTGACTCTAGAATTCCTTATCTGTAAAGTGGTGTTGAAAATCTCTACTACCCAAGGAATATTAGAGGACTAACTGGGCACTTCTAGTTGTGTAAAATGTAATGCCTGGTACCTAGTGAGCTCCCAGTGAGTAATAGCTTTATATTGACTATGAATTGAATTATGCCCACTAAAATTACAGAATGTAGCTTTGTTCCTGGAAACAAAGTCAAAAACGAGCAATCTATTTGACTCCATTTTACCAGAAGCGATTTTCCTTGGGTTGCTAAATACAGGCATCTCCAAAGAGATCAGAGTAATTCATCTGAGCAGCTGCTGAGGCCTAGTAAATGGTTGTGGAGAGGGTGATTGGCAAGAAGAGAAAAAAGAGAATCTGGGGTAGAATTGGAACTTGATATCCCACACAGACTCAGCAGGGCCAAGGGGAAGAGCAAGCCAGGGGGGAGTGCTGTCCAGGCCCAGGGTGCTGAATACCTTCTCCTACAGCAACTTGCAAGGAATTTCCTTTAAACATGTCCTCTGCTTCTTAAGGGTTGTATCTTAGGTTTGTGTCCCCTTCTCCACCCTTCTTACAGCCTGTCCCCTCAACCTTCCTCCTACATCTACCTACCTCATTCAAGCCTCCATACCCTTTGCCATCTCTTCTTCTGCTGGCTGATGGCTAACCTTCCTGCTAATGGTGTTCACTGCTGACAGCACGTGGTTCAGTCCCAGGATGGTGCTGAGTGTGGGAAGTAGCTGAAACGAGCCTCTGAGGGCTGATAACTTCACAGCATTTTCTCCCTCAGTCATAAATAGCCCCCAGTGTTAACACAGTTGGATCACAGCCTCCAGGACGGGAGCTGCTGTGGAGGATGGCTTTCAGGAACTCCATGATGGCCGCCTCTCATGACGTCTGCCGCCCTCCAGCCTTGTTTCCAAGAAGCCCCTGTGCTGCATCCTTTCAGACTCATGCACGTAACGACCTGCCATAATTCCTGACTTCTTGTTCCCAGAGCTCTCCATGACCTTCTTTCTCCCAGTCAAGATTTACCTTTTCTACATTTGTCAAATTTAAATTTTCCCTCCTCTTAACCGCCCTAAGAGAAAGCAGTATGTCTTCTGAATTCCCACAGCATTTTTGTGTTGGATATGCCTCTGAGTTGTTGATTGGTGAACCTATTTTGAAAATTATTAGTAAACAGTGGTAGTTTCACCCCAATAGCCAAACTATAGGCACCCTGGAGGGAGGAACAACGTGTACGCGTGTTCTTTATTCCATATAGTGCCAAACACACAGCAGGACACTCATTGGTGTTTGATTCTTATTTATTGGTTGAATAAAAGAAGAAAATAACTTTGGGAGAAATAAAAGGAACCCCCAAAAGTTAACTGGTAATTGACTAATGGTATATCAGGGAGGGCCCAGGATAGAAGTATCTGAGGTTGTTACTTTTTCTCAGATTAGGCACAAAAGACGACTGGGGGCTGGAGAAGAGAGGAGGAATGATCGAGCATTGGTTGGAGCAGGTATAGAGCAGGATATGAGAGGTCTTCCAAATACAGACTAAGGGTGGAGAAACCTAAAACTTGAGAGTTTCAGGGAATTCAGTCTAATCTGATTAAGCTTTCACGGAAATGTGGAATCACAAGTTGCAAGGGACATTAAGGGCCTTCCAAATGGCACTGGAGGACACATGCTTCACCATTCTAATTAGTTGGCCCTTAACCGTCTGTTCAGATACTTTACCAGCAGAGAGACATAAATTTGCTCAGTTCCACAGTTTAAAATTTTGATAACCTAATAGGGACATAGCATTGCTCTGAATGTACCTGCTGGGGAAGACACAGATAATGTGGTTCTTTATCTTTATTTGCTACTCTCCCCTATCTTTTCCTCTGTGAGTTATCTACGGAGGATTCTTGTCTACAGCTTTCTTTTCCTACTATCTCCTTTTGCTCATATCTTCTCCATGTTTGGGGCTTTAGAGGAGTGTTCCAGTTCTGGGGTTGGTTTTGTGAAAATACAGAGGGCCAAGGAAACTATTGCTGACCGTAGAAAGACTGTAAGTAAAAAACGGGAGGAACCTTAAAGAGTATGTATCCATTTCTGACAGGTAAAAGGAGATCCAAAGGGCCAGGGTGGGGGAAATGTTTCACCCACAATCAAACAGGCATGACGAGTGAAAGTTAGCAGCCAATAACTGGGCATAATGGACTCCAGGAGAGTATTCCCAATGACCCCCAGCAAACACGTAAGATAAAAGGGCTGTAATAAGTTGAGCTGGCATGGGTGTCAATTTACATATCATTTGCATACACCCACACCAACACCCAGCCATCTCTTCTCAGTTATTTTTCAAGTGAGAATGTACCACTGCTTCCCTCATTTGTCATTTTTAGTTTTCCATTTCTCTCTCCCTCTTCACCCACTCACAGTCTTTGGCCCAGATCCCCTGCAGCATGAAAGGGGAAAAAGTATTCACAGAACATTAAAATTAAACTTCAGACAACTGTGTTTCTTTGACCATATGGTTCTTGCTAAAACAGTCACTCCTCAAAGGCTCTTGGCCTCTGTGTGCCATCCAGTGTCCAGAAAAGGGTGATGCTCAGTAGACAGATGCAGGTTGGAGAGGCAGATGGAGGCAGGCAGGCCACCTAGAGAATTTTTTCTTTTTGAACTCCAACATGGAACACATAGTCTAACAAGAATTTTAATGCCAAATGATACATTTCCCAAGGGGAGGAACTTTCTTATCTCTAGTAGTTAGTCCAGTCTGAGGTACATAATGGACCCTCCATATATACTTGCTGAATGCATGAGTGCATGAAGTTATCTGCAAAGTTTTATATCCTTATACAAGGATATAAAAGCCAAATATCTGTTATACATGGGATGAACCACACCTAGGAAATATAATGCTACTCACACCTTTGCAAACATTGTAGTCATTCTCTCAGCTGATCTTTAAGTAGATATTTATTAGGGAAGTGCTATGTGAAGTCTAAAAAGCTATGCACATGGAATGTGTTGCTATTTTTGGCAATCTTAATGGAATAAAGATCTTTATAAAGCAAACATTCCAGCTCTATGTTTGGTTCCTGAGAGTTAGAGTTACAAAATCTCTTCTCAAAAATCTATTAGAGAAACACAAATGCATTCTTTTTTATTTCTGGTCCCAGGGATTAACTCAGGGGCACATAACCACCAAGCCACATTCTTAGCCCCTTTTTATTTTTTATTTTGAGCCAGGGTCCTGCTAAGTTGCTTAGGGCCTCCCTAAGTTTGCTGAGGCTGGCTTTGAACTTGCAATCCTCCTGCTTCAGCTTCCTGAGCTGCTGGGATTTCAGGTGTGTGCCACCACACCTGGCCACAAATACATCCTTTTTTAAAAATATTTTTTTAGTTGTTGATGAACCTTATTTTATTCATTTATTTATATGCAGTGCTGAGGACTGAACCCAGTGCCTCACACATGTTGAGGCAAGCGCTGTACCACTGAGCAACCACTCCAGCCCATAAAATACACTCTTTATAAGAACTTTTGAATGTAAAACTAAGGAGTCCAATTGGAGTCAGCTTAAACAAAAGGGGAGAATTTGTCATAAGGTTTCAGTTCATTTCATAGAACTGGTGATGACTTAAATTATGCCCACAAACTTTCTCGTAGTCTTCCTTTCAAGTCACGGAGCTTAATTCCCCTACCCTTCAGCATGGGTTGGACTTAGTGACTCACCTGTAAGAAATAGAATAGAAATGATGATGTGTGACTTATGAGACTTGGTGATTGTATATTTTTGCTAGAGCTGCTGTAACAAAGTATTATGGATGGTTGGCTTAGTCAACAGAAATGCATTGTCTTGTAGCTTTGGAGTTCAGAAATCTGAGGCCAAGGTGTTGGCTTGGTTTCTTCTGAGGCCTGTGTGAGAGAATTTATTCTCTGTCTCTTCCTGGCATCTGGTATTTGCTGGCAATCTTTGGTATTGCTTGATTTAAAAGCATCATTTGAATATCTGCTTTCATTTTGACATGACATGCCATTCTCCCTGTGTGCATGTCTATCTTTGTGTCCTTTTATTTTTTATTTATTTAATTTATTTTTGAGTACTAGGGATTGAACTCAGGGGCACTTGAATACTGAGCCACATCCCCAGCCCTATTTTGTATTTTATTTAGAGACAGCGTCTCATTAAGTTGCTTAGCGCCTCTCTTTTGCTGAGGCTGGCTTTGAACTCGCAATCCTCCTGCCTCAGCCTCCTGAGCTGTTGGGATTACAGGTGTGTGCCACCATGCCCGGCTGTGTCCCCTGTTTATAAGGACATCAGCCATATTGGATTAGGGCCCATCTTTATGACCTCCTTTTAATTTGATTATATCTGTGAAGACATTCTCTCAAGGTCACATTCTGAGGGGGTTAGGACTTCAAGATATGATTTTTGAGAGCACACAATTCATTCATTGCAGTCATAAAAGGCCTGAGGCTTTCTTGCTCTTCTCTATTTTGGATCACTCTTTCCTGGGAATCCGGCTGCCATGTTGTGAGAACACTCAAGCAGATCTGAGGCAAAGTCCACTAGGCATAAATGGAGGTGTCCTGCCAATAACTATGTGAATGGGCCACCCTGAAAGCAGCTCCTCCGTCCTTAGTGGAGTCTGCAACCTCATGAGAAACCATGCAGAACAGAACCACCCAGCTCAGCTGCTTCCAGATTCTTGACTCACAGAAACTGTGAGATGACGGACATTGTTGTTTTAAGCTGCTGCTTGAGGACAATTTGTTATTCAGAAATAGAACAAATTGTTTGTTATTCAGCAATAGATAACTAAAATAGATAC
The DNA here is from genome assembly GCF_052094955.1 of Ictidomys tridecemlineatus. Lineage (NCBI taxonomy): Eukaryota > Metazoa > Chordata > Mammalia > Rodentia > Sciuridae > Ictidomys > Ictidomys tridecemlineatus. The sequence goes on along the minus strand of NC_135480.1, from coordinate 14,418,333 downwards.
ATGGGGAGGGAGAAAGCAGGAACCAGACTTGGGAAAGAAGACAGAACTTTCTGCCTCTGGCTACTCTGCCCACTGGTTTTCTCCAGAACTTCACCCATGCACAGAATCATGGTCACCCCAAGGTCCCAGAGTTCTTCTTCTTCTTCTTTTTTTTTTAAATTTTAATATTTATTTTTTAGTTCTTGGCGGACACAACATCTTTGTTGGTATGTGGTGCTGAGGATCGAACCCGGGCCGCACGCATGCCAGGCGAGCCCGCTACCGCTTGAGCCACATCCCCAGCGCCAGAGTTCTTATGTTACAGTTCCAGCCCCACAGAAATCCCAGTTTTTGATTAGCATCCAAACTCCTGCATGAAAGAATACGGTGTCTAGAGTGGATCAGCTGTTGTAAAATGGGTGGAGTCAGGGAAATATCCATGTATTGAGGGGCTTAAAAGTTTTACCACTTAGGGGCCCTCTTTAAGAAATAAAATGTAGCCAGACACGGTGGCGTACACCTATAATCCCAGTGGCTTGTGAGGCTGAGTCAGGAGGATGACGAGTTCGAAGCCAGTCTCAGCAACTGTGAGGTGCTTAGCAACTCAGTGAGACCCTGTCTTCAAGTAAAAGACAAAAGAGGGCTGGGGATGAGGCTTAATGGTTGAGTACCTCTGAGTTCAATACCCAGTACCCCACCTCCCCCCCACCACCAAAAAAAAAAAAAGTAAGATTACCAAAAAAAGCCAGGCACAGTAGCACATGCCTGTAATCCCAACAACTCAAGTAACAGAGGCAGGAGGATTGTAAATTTGCTGCCAGCCTCAGCAACTTAATGAGACCCTTAGCAATTTGGAAATTAAAAAATTGTCTGGAAATTAAAAAAAAAATGGGTGTGTGTGTGTGGCTAGGGATGTGTCAGTCATATAGTGCTGCTGGGTTCAAACCTCAGGATTCAAAACAAACAAACAAACAAAAATTACCTAGGAAAAAATCATTACTTGGAATGAGCAAGGAAATAAATCCCAGAAACTAAAAATGTACGAAAATTGACAAGAATCAAAGACATTAAATATGTATATATATTTATTAGTAAACTCTGATGGCTGGAGGAAGTTTCCATAGCTTCTCTTCTTTTTTCTTTTTTTCAATTTTTAAATATATATATATTTTTAGTTGGCGAGCACAATACCTTTATTTTATTTTTATGTGGTGCTGAGGATCGAACCCAGTGCCTCACAGGTGTGAGGCAAGTACTCTACCGCTGAGCCACAACCTCAGCCCAATAGCCTCTCTTCTAACTGACCGAACATTTCAGTTCTGATTTTTGTTCATGGCCCACATGTATGTGGGTGCTGTAGGCCATGGGCGTCCAATGAGCAGAACGTTGACTTTGACCTTTTGTTCATAATGCTGGGTGAGTTGGCATGATGGGTGATGCTAGTGCTCCTGAGAGGTTTACCAAGAACTAAATACAAAAGCATCTAAACCACTTCAACACATGCAAAAACCCAAATACAGTGTATTCACAATGTCCTTTTAAGCTGGATGTCACATCACCTGCAGCCACTCTAAAGCTTCAGGAGGGGAAACCAAGATTGCAAGATACAGAGGTTTGTTTTACCAACTGTTGTTAAAATATCTTCTGTTTAAAATTTTGCAAAACAAACAAAATAAGTGACTATGTAAACACATAGCTATGATCTTTGCAGGGCTTAGGAAGAATCCAGGCAAGTAAGGTACCTTGAAGTCACCTTTATGAAAAATCCAGGCAAGTAAAGTACCTTGAAGTCACCTTTATGAAAAATTTGTTCCTGGGCAGAGTCTCGTAGAACACAAGGGTTGCTGGAGACTTCACCTTGTGGATGAAGTAGACTTTCCTTGGGAAAATTAAAAACAACAATGACAACTAAAAATCTAAGATGATGCACAATTAATATACTATGAGAGCAGATTGGGTAGACTAAGAGAACACAAAAGTAGAAATGGGGTATTGACCTAGCCTTACTGGGCCAATGTCAGGGGACACTTGCAGAAATAACAACTCTACAGCTGTCTTCCCTGACACTGACCCTGCAAGCCTAGTGAATTATACAAGTTGAGTGGGAGTGAGGGGGGTGAAAAGGAAAGTTCCACACCTTCAGATAGTATATTTAGGTGTTTGGAGGTGTGAGAGACCATGGCTGATTTGGGAATGCAGGAAATATTTTTGTAACTTGTGGAGTAAGTGAGGCATGTGAGGATGGACTTACCTGAGAAGCAGCCTAGAAGAGCAACCTGGGCCAGACCACAAGGGAACTTGCATGACAGTTTGTAGCCTTTGGACTACTCTGAAGGAATGAGGAATCATTGATGGCTTTGGAGCAGGGAATTTAGACGATCAGGTTTACATTAGTGTGTCAGTCTGGTACCTGTATGGGAAACTTCACAAAAAATAGAAACACTTTTCCATTTCAAATATAGAAATGCAGCAAAAGAATAATAAGAAAATAATTCGAAAGATATGACTGAGCTCAAAATTGAAGAAAACTCCAAGATCCAGAACCAAAGAGGCTCCAAAAAGTCAAAAAAAAGTAAGTAGAACTTGAAGCAGTGGTCCCAAGGGGAAGGGGACTGGATATGGATCTTTACAGTTGGAGTTTGGGGATTTAATGAGGGAGGGGAGGGGAACTGGTTGGTGGTAGAATGCTAGAACTAACTTTTAGAGTAATAAATCTGGCTGTCTACCCAGGCCTCTGTGGATACAGTGTTAGGGCAGCAGGGTACAAGCCATATTTGCCACTAACAACAAATTCAAACATTATACAAATTCATAATATTAAACAGATTCATACATACTGAGATCCTACTAAATGTTAGCTAAGCCATTATGTACTAGTGTCAGGATTTTTTTTTTTTTTTTGTATCAGGGATTAAATCCAGGGGCACTTAATCACATAGCCACATCCCCAGCCCCCTTTTAAATTTTTTTTTTATTTTGAGATGGGGTCTTGCTAATTGCTTAGGGCCTCACTAAGTGGTTGAGGCTAGCTTTGAACTTGCTATCCTCCTGTCTCAGCCTCTCAAGTTGCTTGAATTAAAGGTGTGCTGTGTACAGGTTGATTTTTTTTTTAAAGCTGCTGAATCATTATCTGGAAAGATAACTAGTGATAAAAAGTTTTGAAAGTCTTGGAATTTCTTCCCTTAGCCTTAGCATGTTCTGTCTTTTTCCACCGAAGCCCTTGTACGGTCTTTGAGCCAGATGAGCTGATTTTAGGAAGTGCCTCCTAGCAGAACTATAAGGAGAGAGGGTGATGGTCAGAAAAGTAACTCTTGGAAAAGAAAGGATCTCACCCAGACTAGCCCTAATACCTGGTCTGATGTGTTAACTAAGGGATTTATCAACAAGGCTTGCAAATTTATCAGTTCAAGAGAGGCACTCAGCTTACTGAGTACCTTACCTGTCTACCAGGAAGTAGATATGGGCAAAAGCTTAGGGACAGATAACCGATAGACAAGGCAGAGTCCACAGGGCTGGGTGGATCTGTTGCTTTTCATGAGGCAAGCAGGGAGCAAACTCAGCTTCCGAGGAAGGAGTAGGGTGTGTATGGGTTGGGTGGAGACAGTCTGTGCAAAGGGCAGGGTTAGGCTCAGTTACAACCTGGGGATTTATAACTTTCTTCCTGGCCAACGAGAGTTATGGAGTGGAATGGTTGAGATCCAAGCCTCTGAAAAGGACCAGAGACATGTATGTATCCACGTATTCCATAGCTGCACATTCAACCAACCACAGATGGAAAATATTAGGGGAAAAATATGCCTGTACTGAACATATGTAGATGCTCCTCCCAAAACAATATATAGTATAACTCTTAAAATTTTTTTTTGTAGTTGTAGATGGACAGCATGCCTTTATTTATTTTTATGTGGTGCTAAAAATGGAACCCAGTGCCTCACACATGCTAGGCAAGCACTTTGCCACTGAGCCACGGCCCTCCCGACTCCCCCCAGTGTAACAACACTTGCCATAGCTTTCACATGGCTTTAGGTACTACAAGTAATCTAGAGATGATTTAATATGGGAAGATGCATGTAGGTCATATGCAAATATTATGCCATTTTCTTTAAGGGACTTGAGTATCTGTGGATTTTGTTATTCATGGGCCCCAGGAACCAATCCTCTGGGGATACCAAGGGACAGATTGTATGTAGTTGGAGACTAATTTGCCTTATTGTGTAGCTAAGGTTCACATCTCTCCGATATGGAAGCCACTGGCCCTGTGTAGGTATTAAGCACTAGAAATGTGCTTAGTCCAAACTGTGACAAGTTGTAAATGGAAGATACTTTTGGATGATGAAAATTTGACACACAGAGAAAAAAAGTAATCTATTTCATTACTCATTTTAAACATTAATTATATATTGACTCTATTTTGTATACACTGATTAAGTAAAATTTATCAAAATTAAGTTCAACTATTTCTTTTTTCTTTTTTTTTTACATGAAGCTACTAGAAAATTTAAAATTTTATACATGTGGCCCATATTTGTGTCTTCCATTGTGTTGGCCAGTGCTGCCCTGTCCATCTGCACTTGCAGTTACTATGAGATGGGGACACCTGGGTCCTTTCCCATCTCTTCTTTTTCTCTCTGAGCTATGGGGGCCTTTTACTTTTCCACAGTGTAACTTACTTGTCCTTATTCATGGCCCTGAAAGAAGCAGCAGCAATGACCTTGTATGGTCAGGTCCTGGTGGATCACCTTCAGGGATTTCTCAGAAGAGGCAGCAGTAGGAGAGATGAGACGGAGGCCCCACTCCACATCTGCAAAGGAGGGTAAGGAGAGCGAGCCAGCCTGTCAAGGCCAGTGGTCTCAACCAGGCAGATTCCTCCCTACCCCCAGGAACATTTGGCAATGCTTGGAGACTTCTTCGGTTGCCACAGCTGGGCGGAGGTTGCTACTAGCTTCTTGGGTACAGGCCCTGTATGCTGAAACATTCTATAATGCACAGGGCCACTCCCCATGGAGAGGAACTATCCAGTAGTGTCAAGGTTACAAGACCTTGGCCCTAAGCCTAGGCAGGGTTTTGGGCCTTTGTGTATCCTTGAGTAGGGGTCAGAAGGGAGGCACACAGAGCAGACCTGCTCTCCTTCTCCCACTCCCTGGTTCTTCATCAGTGATTCACGCCCTCCTCCGGCACTCTTGAGCCTGCCTGAACTCATCTTGGAAAAAGAAAAGTTCTTCCCAGGTGAGTCACATGCTGATGCCTCAGGTGGAGACCTTCCCTGCTGAAGATAGGCCTCTTGGGAGAGAGTCCAGAAAGGAGTCTGGCTAGAGGGGCGTGGTTATTTCCCCACTTTGACCTTGCCCCTCCTCCTCCTCCTCTCTCTCTTTTTCCTCTTCTTCTTCTTCCTCCTCCTCCTTCTCCTCCCCCCCCCCCACCTCCCTCTGCAGCTGTCCTGTGCTCATCTGGAGCTCCTAGTCAGCCTCACTGACTTGTTGATCAGATGTGGAGGCCCTGAGGGAGGAGGCTGGTGTGGAAGCTGATAGGGTTTTCTCAGAGGGAATGCAAAAGGGACCTTGCCTCTGGAATTCCTTGCAGAAATCCAGGTCTCTGCAGAGCAGCACTGTTGGTATTTGGGCAGATGCATCCTATGATTTCCCCACTCGATTTCACTGAGTTTGCATTCCAAACCCCAGCTCTGGAAGGCATACTTCTGTGCCCTTGGGGAATTTATAACCCTGCTGGGTCGCAAAACCCTCACACTTAAATGTATTCTGTACATGCTTTAAAGAGAGGTTGGTGGTCACAGAGGTTTTAAAGGAGCCGATGGCCAAGGCTCGAGGGATGACCAGGGTTGCTCAGAGCTGTGGAAAGGGTCTGTGCTCTGGATCCCACAGACTTTGGCTGCATCCTGATGCTATGATTTCTCAAAGGTGCAACCACCTTCATTATTAAATAAAGGCAGCAATAAAGTCTAGAATTAAATGGGTCTGAACGGCAGTCTGCTCCCACTGCCCCTACACAGTTGGATAGAGCCCATCCCAAGGAGGACTGCTGGATGTGACAGTGTGGGTGTTTCCAGATGGCTGTCCCTGTGAAAAGGCAGCTTGCTGATGAGGAGGTGGACTGTCAGCTCCTCATGGGGAAGATGCAACCCTGGGACTTTGCAGCAGTTACACTGGGCTTCCTCTAGAGGCATCCCTGTCTGCCCTGAGGTGAAACAATCCTGCCCAGTCTTAGGCCCCACAGGTCTCTATGACAAGAGCTATAGTTTGCTGAGCATCGATTCTGTATCTCATTTAAGTCAAATACCAAGCACTGGTTGATTATTTTTTCTATTTCAATACTGGGCCAGAGGCTGGGTGACTAAGACATAAGGTAAACAAACAAACGAGTAAGCACTCCAGGTATCCACAGCTAGTGTGTGGAGGGATGGGGAGAAAAACAGAACTGACACTACGGTGCAGCGTGGCGAGTGTTGGTGTGCACATAAATAAGCAGACCTGCCTGGCCTCCTGGCCTGGTACACAGCACAGTGCCAATTGGGTGACTGATTGGGACACTTTGCCTATTCAGCAGAGGTAGCTGAATGCCACTACCCTGAGCTGGGCAGTACATGTGTGCACAGATCCTCCCCTTACCAACCAGGCCAGAGCTTATCTAATCAAACTCAGGTTTCAGCAGTCAGTAGTCACACCCAGAGACTTTGCTTTCCTACCAAAGGAAAGAGATGATTCACCATCTTCTGGCCTATGTAAACCACCTGTGTCAGCTAGCTTTTCGTCACTGTGACAAAAATACCTGACAGGAACAACTTAGAGTAGGGAACATTTATTTCAGCTAACAGTTTCAGAGATTTAATCTATGGTCAGTGTTAGTGCAAAAGCACCAGGCTGGAAGCAGACGTCACGGACCAGCTCAGCATAGCCTTTATTCAGGAACGAGGGACGCCTCTGATGGATCTACTTTCCTGGTGGAAAATGAGCCACTGGCCAAAGGGGAAGTTTAGGCTTATTTAGGTCATACGGAGAGGTGTCTCCATTAATGAGCATGTCAGTTGGGGCTATCTTTACTGGGCAGATGGAGGGTGTGGGGTCAGTGGATGTGGGATCAGCGTCTGGAAACTGTCATTTCAGACTTGATGGATATATCCTACCCGCCACACAGCCTGTAACCGGGAAAGATGGTGACTCCTTCATTCCTTTTCCCTGGGGCCATATTATTTTGGAGTTTGTCATTTTCCATATCCAACAGTAAGCTGACACCATTGTTCTGAGCCTGAGGTGAGGCAAGAACATCATGGCGGAAGGGCATGGTGGGCGAAAGCTGCTTAAGACATAGAGGCCTGCCATGAGGGGGGTGGCAGGAGTGTGTGGGGAGAGAGGTAGGAAGAGAGGGAGGAGAAGGGGCCACAGGGCAGATGAATACCCTTCCAGGGCGCATTTCCAGTGACCCACCTCCTCCAGCTATGCCCCACTTACCTATAGTTACGCCTAGTCAGTCCATTCAAACTGGGAAGAACTGATTGGGTCACAGTTCTCATAATCTGATCATCAGCCCTGTGAAGATCCCTGCCTTTAACACAGGAGTTTTTTTGGATCACGTCATATCTAAACCGAACAGAAATTTCCTAGGCTCTGTATTGGGTAGATCTCCTGCTTGAAAGTAAAAAAAAAAATAAAATAAAAATAAAATAAAAAGTCCTACCCAGTGCTTAAACTTTGGTTTCTAATAGTTTAAAAACTTTTTTTTCCCCCTTTATCAAAGGAAAACCAGAGCACAGAGGAAAGAAAGATGGATTCTATCTACAGGAGTCAGACGTTTCCCAGAAGGCATTGCATGCAGGCTGGGACTAAAATGATAATAGAACTTTGTCAAGCTGACAGTGGAGGGGGAAGTACATTCCCAGCACTGGGACAGACTTGAGCAAGGCAGAGGTGGGTGAGAACGCACGGTCTGTTTGAGTCAGGCCAGGTCACTGGTTGTGGCTGCAGGGCATGGTGGAAAATGTGGGGTGCTTTCTTGGAAGGTCAGTTTGGGATAATCTCTCCCCACCCCACTCCACGGTACTGGGGATTTAACCTAGGGCACTTTACCGTGAGCTACATCCCCAGCCTGTTTAATTTTGAGACAAGGTCTTGCTAAATTGCTTGAGTTGCTTAGGCTGACCTTGAACTTTCGATCTCCTACCTCAGCCATCTGAGTTGCTTGGATTACTGGTGTGTGCCATCATGACTGGTGGGATGGTCTCTCTTAAGATAATAGTAGAGTCTAGAGTTTTACCCATTGGTCAAAATTTGCAAACTCGAAGGTCAAAATGCGTCATTTAGAATCCTTAAATGGATTAAAAAATGTAGCCTTTATTTTTTCTTTGTGGACAAATTTTTTTGGGGTAGAGGGGCTTATATTAAATCTATAGAGACTTTTTTTAACATTAAAAAGAGGAATAATCTCTTGATTCATTCAGAGTATTTATTGAGCATCTTTGTGTGTTTAGCATTGGTCTAGGTGCTGGCTTTTTATTTGAAAGCATGTGGGTCTCTAGGTCCATGTTTTCTTTTTTTACTTTTGCTAGACATGTGAATATAACAAAGTTTCTCTACTACAGTAAAAACTCCAGGCATGTTAAAAAGGCAACAGCCAGTAATCAAGAGTGTTGGGTAAACTGGGTTGAGGGGGACCAGGAGAGGCTGAAATAGCAGCTGTGGCTCAGCATCAGACGATTACGACTCTGCTGAGAATAAGACTAGCAGAGTGATCTTTTTTTTATTGTTGCATTCTAGAGAAACTGGGAGTATGAATTTTTACAATTCGATCTGCTGAAGTCTGAATGTTTATATCTTCCTCAAATTCATATGTTGAAATCCTAACCCCCTAGGGGATAATATTGAGAGGCAGGGTCTTTGGGAGAGGATAAGGCCAAGGGCAAAGACTTTATGAATGGGATTAGTACATTTTAAAAAAATTGGTTCTTTTTAGATATACATGACAGTAGAGTGTATTTTGACATATTATACATACATGGAGTATGACTTATTCTAATTATGATCCCATTCTTGCAGTGGTACATAATGTGACGTTACCCTGGTCATGTATTCACATACGAACATAGCAAAGTGATGTCTGATTCATTCTACTGTCTTTCCCATTCCCATCCCCCTCCCTTCCCTTCATTCCCCTTTGTCTAATTCAATGAATTTCTATTCACCCCCTTCCCTTATTGCATGTTAGCATCCACATATCAGAGAGATACTGCCCTTGTTAAGCAGACCCAAGAGCTGGTTTCCCCTTCCACCATGCGAGGACATAAGGCGCGGCTTATGAACTTGAATCCTCCCTGGACTCTTGAGTCGGCTACCGTCTGGGTTCCGCAACTACCGGAAATACATTTCTGCTGTGTAGGAGCCACCCAGTTTATGGCATTTTGTTGTAGCAGCTCAAATGACTAAGACATGATCTCATCGAATTTGCTGGGTTAAACTTGGTTTGCTGTCCACACACAATCTGTTGGCAGGATGCGTCAGTGATGTGGGTGAGCCGTCAATTTTCCTCCACCCCCTAGGCAGTAGGCAGCAAGAGAGGGGTGGCCACCGTGGCTAGACACCCACCCAGGACTCATTCTGCCCTTCCTTGATAGCCCGATCCCGAGATAGTCCAGACGGCCTGTGCCCAGCTAAGACTTTTATTTCCCAGCTTCCCTCGCCAATTGTGACTTCCAGTGCTGAAGTTCTGGCTCGGGAGAGGCACACAGCTGTTACTGGGAAGGCTATCTAAAGGGAACAGACAGCTGGCAACCCCCCCCCCCCACCCCCATTCTTCAGCTTTCTTCTTTGAGCACTGAATTGTTGGTTAGGGCTTCAGTAGCCGGACAGGACCCAGAGGTGGCCTCGAGTATGGAAGCCGCATTCCTTTGCTGGCCATTCTTTGTTATGGCCTCCTGGAGGCTGGAAGTCCAAGATCATGGACTGGTAGGAGCCCCTCTCCTTGGTTTACCAGTGGCCACCTGTGCACTGTGTCCTCACGTGGCCTTTCCTTTGTGTGCACAATCCTGGCTTTTTTGGTGTCCAAATTTCCTCTTTGTGGAAGCACAACAGTCAGACTGGCTTAGGACCACCCTGGGGTGGGCTCATTTTAACCTCATCACCCCTTTGAAGAACCTGTCTGCACATCCCACCATGTTCTGAGGTGCTGGGCATGAGGACTTCAACATATGCATTTTTGAGGGAACAATCAAGCCCATAAAAGAAAATACGCACTAAAGATGCTCGGACAGAAATACAGAAGGTTCCTGGATCTCTGTTGCTTTCACAGAGCCTTTACACCAGTCAGGACTATTTCCAGACTTTAAAAAAAATTCCATCACAATTCAGGACACCTGGGATGACTTCTCCCCAGTCCCTTTATCAGCCTAAAAAAAAAAAAAAGAATCTCTTTGTGATCACTGTCTTAGTTCTGTCTTAAATGTAAGCCCTTCTGGGAAACTTCTCTGACTCCTCCAGGCAGAACTCGTCCTGGTAAACCTTAGGAGGTTGAAATTCTTATAGTCAGTTCTCTGAATCTCTTGACATATTGGAGGCTTCCGGGAGAGACCTCTGTTTTCCAGAGGTTGGAGTCAGGGGAGCGACACTTGGACATTTGGAGGTTAGGGAGACTGTATCAGAAGAAAGTAAATGGGAAAGTTTGTTATTAACTAATACATCTGTGTATCCCATCATCTCAGGCTTAAACATGTAGCTCTCAAAATTCCACATGGCTGCCTTCTTGTTGTGACCTCACTTGGAGGGGGCGGGGGAGAGAAAGAGAGAAAGAAAGAAAGATCATTCTCTGGCTTCTCTTTTTATAAGGACATTAATCCTACTGGAGCAGGGGCCTACCCTTATGATCTTATTTAACCTACTTATTTTAGGCCTTACCTCCAAATACAGTCACTTAGGAGGTTAGGTCTTTAACATATGAATTCTGGGGTGGTGGTGGTGGGTGGGCGGGGTTAACTATTTAGTCTATAACACAAGATCAAGAATGTCCATGTTGAGAGGTGTGTGTTAGATGTTCCCTAACAATTCAGGACTCCTGGGTTCTCTGCTTTCTATGTTATGGACTTCTAGCAAGGCTTAGAAGTAGTTAAACTTTTTTTTTTCCTGTTTATTTGTTAAATGAGGTAGTTTAACACCTGGTTTACCTGTTGTACAGCATTTGATGAAGAGCAAATAAAATAATAAATGTGAAGATGTTTTGAAGAACTAGAATTATCAACATCAGTATTTCCAAAGTCATTTGCTTAACTCCTTTGAGATGCTTTGTCTTGTGTGCCACCTGCATTGTGAATTTTCTAAAAACTGGGCTGTCCTGGACAACAGTTTATTTAAAAATCCTTCTTCTTAGAATCAGATAAAAAGTAGGATACAAAAAAATAATAGTGAGGCTGGGTGCAATGGTGCTCACCTGTAATCCCAGCAACTCAAGAGGCCAAAACTCAAGTTTGAGGCCAGCCTCAGCAACTTAGTGAGGGCCTCTTCAACTTAGTGAGACCCTGTCTCAAAATAAAAAAAGAAAAGGGTATAGAGAAAGGGCCGGGCATGTGGCTCAATAGTTGAGTACCCCTGGGGTCAATCCCCAGTACAAGAAAAGAAAGAAAGAAATAAAAAAGAAAGAAAGAAAGAGTCATTCGAAGATGATCGGAACTCAAGTTCACTGGCTTCAAACCCCAGGGTTCCTCCCATATCACTTTATGATTCCCTGATCCAGTCCTTTGTGATTGAGCTGGAATTTAAAGAAAATAGTACCATTGTCCATTTGTGAGATGCAGATATCAGAAAGAGGCAGCGTAGTGTATTGGTTGAGACTATGGTATCTGGAACTAGACTGCCTAAATTCAAATCTTGGCTCTGCCTTTTATCAGCTGTGTGACATTTTAGACAACTTACTGAGTTTTTCTGTGTCTCAGATTCCCAAGGAATAATAACAGGACCCATTTTGTACAGTTGAAGATTAAATGAGTTGATACATGTACAGTATATAAAATAATGCTGGCACGTATTTTACCCTATCTAAATTCCTAATCTTATCTGTGTTTTATGGTGTGGCTACAGTGTTATGGCTTGGGAGAGAATGTTCCACCCTTGGTTACAAAGGCAGTTTGCCAGAACATCTCCTCTTTAAAGCCGCTTTCACGTCCTTGTTCCTCAGGCTGTAGATCAGAGGGTTCAGCATGGGGATGGCCACAGTGTAGAAGACAGACACCACCTTGTTTTGGTCCATGGAATTGGGAGAGTTCGGCTGAGCATACATGAAGGTGGTGGTGCCATAGAACAGGCAGATGACGGTGAGGTGGGAGGCACAGGTGGAGAATGCTTTGCTCTGTGCCTCCAGGGAATTCATCCTGCAGATGGTCACCAGGATGTAGGCATAGGAGACCAGGATAATGGTGAGGGTAAAAAGGATAATCAAGGCAGACGATGAGAAGACAATGGCTTCGACTTCCCTAGTATCTGCACTGGCCAGATGGAGCACAGGGGGGATGTCACAGAAATAATGGTTAATGACATTGGGGCCACAGTAGGGCAGCTTAAAGATGTGCCTCGTTAGCAAAGCTGAATTGGCAACAGAAGCAGTATAGGTGGACACCACCAGTAGGACACATAGACGCTGGGACATAATGGTGTGGTAGAGGAGAGGGTGGCAGATGGCAGTGAATCGGTCATAGGCCATGATGGCCAGGAGCAGACACTCAGCGGTGCCATGGAGAGTCATGAGAGCCATTTGGACCACACAGCCTGCAAAGGAGATGGACTGGCTTGAGATGAGGAAGCTCTCTAGCAGCCTGGGGGTGTCCACGGTGGAAAAGGAGGAGTCTATGAAGGAGAGGACGCTCAGGAAGAAGTACATGGGCGTGTGGAGCTGTGGGTTGGTGTGGATCAGGATGATCATGCCCAGGTTTCCGATGAGGGTAACTGAGTAGATGAGCAGGAAGAGCACAAAGAGGATGCCCCGGAGCCCTTCCTGCTCTGTGAGCCCCAGCAGCAGGAATCGGGTGACTTGGGTGCAGTTCTCCATCATGGTGGGCATGTCGCTGCAGAGAGAAAATAAGACCAGCTTGCACCCTAGAGCCAGATCCAGGGCCAGTGCCCAAGCCCTTTTATTTTCCCCAGAATGGAGGTTGGGGGAACTGGGGAAGGGGAACTAGTGTGGACTGAATACCTACTGCCAGCCATCTGTTACCTCATTTTCTTCTTGGCTATTTAAGCATCACACTTACCTTTGATCTAAATATTATGTCCACTTATATTTAGTGAGATTATCAACTTGCCCAAGGTCAGAGAGCTAGCACATAAGAAAAGTGGGATCGGAACTTAGTCCATTCGCATACCTGGATGCTTATCATAGAGTTAGAATCATTTTCTGTCCTCAAAATCTCTTGTTTTAGGGCTGAAGCTGTAACTCAGCGGTAGAGCACTTGCCTAGCACATGTAAGGCACTGGGTTTGATCCTTAGCACCACATATAAATAAATAAATAAAGGCATACTCCCCATCTACAACTACAAACAAACAAACAAACAAACAAACAACTTGTTCTATGAGGAACCAGAATCAATTAGTGAGCAGTGGTTGGCCCAGAGAGGAAATCAATGAAAGAATGAATTTGGGCCATATGTGGGAACAAAGGCTTCCAAGAGTGTCCATCCCCCCAAGGCCAGGGACACAGGAAATCCTATGCCTCCTGTCATCAGAATGTGAAGTGACTCAGCAGAGCAGTCATTTCCAACTAGTGTTGTGGGTTGAATTGCATCCCCTCCCCCTCAAAGACGTGTCCCAGTCCTAGCTCTACGATAATCTGATTGTGGCCTTATTTGGAAATGGGCTTCACAGATGTAATCAAGCTCAGATGAGGTCATCCTGGATGAGGCTGGGATCCTGATAAGAAAGCAGAGATGCAGGAAGGACAATGCCATGTGAAAACAGAACCAGAAGCCAGGCTCTGGAGGAAGCCAGCCCCGTGGAGAGGGAGGCAGAGGTTGTGGCTGCCACAAGCCAAGGGATGCCTGGGGCTTCCGGAAGCAGAAGAGCCAAGGAAGAATCCTCCCCTAGAGGCTGAGGAGAGAGCACGGCTCTGCCTACCTACTTGATATCAGACTTCTAGCCATGGGAACTGTAAGAGAATACATTTCTCTGTTTTAAACACCTATGGGTGTGTACCAAAGTACCACACCCATAGGAAACCAACACACCCAGTTAGGGATGCAGGCTTCTGTGCTCCCTGCAGGACGGCTAAATGGCTGTCAGAGATGGGACTTAAGCGGGACTTAAGGAGGGAGGCTGTGCTGGCACATGGCTTATGCTCAGGACTTGAAGCCAGCATGGGTGACGTCGCAAAGAGAAAAAAGAAAAAATTAGAGAAGGAAAGTGGGTTTTAAAGATCTTTATTGATAGAGCTAATAATTTGTGGAGAGAAAAATGGAACGTTAAAACAAAGTCTGCGTAATCGGGAGAACAGGCAACTACAGTAAACACGTCAGATGAAACCAGGACACAGAACTAAGGGCAGGTGTTTTAACTAGAAACAAGGCAGGACAGCAGCACAGGCCAGCCTTGTGGCTTTGGGGTCCAGGGGAGGACACAGTTCTCAACACAGAACTGGAGATAACCTCTAACCAGAGAACAAAGGTCAAAGAGCCCCCCTGTTTACCCTCATAGGCTCCCCAGAGGGCTCGTATCCCTGCAAGTGTTATCAAGCTCCCAGGCTTTGGCCTCCGGTAACCTCATCTTCTTGGTTTTCAGATAACCAAGGCAGCGCTCCAGGGAAGCTACTTGAGTCTGATTGTGGAGCTCTGTTCTGACTGTTTGGGCCTCTGCTCTGACTGGCTGGTGCCCGAGGCCTATCGGTTATCAGATGTTTGGAATTCTCTATGGGTTGAGTAAGACTGAGAACCCAGGAGGACTAAGGCAGAACCTCTTTTAGAGTGTCCTGGGGTACTAGAATAAAACGTTTTGTTTTTGTTTTTGTTTGTACAGGGGATTGAACCCTGGATTCTTAACCACTGAGCCGCACCCCCAGCCCTTTTTGTTTACAGTCAGGATGTTAGTAAGTTGCTGAGGGCCTTGCTAAATTGCTGAAGTTGGCCTTGAACTTGCAATCCTCCTGTCTCAGCCTCCCAAGCTGCTGGGATTACAGGTGTGCACCACCATGCTTGGCACTAACATGGTTTTTTGTTACTCCCATCTTAATGACAACTCATGACTTGTTGAAATATAATCGATGCCTGCAGATTTTAGCTGCGGAGAGCACCAAAAGGAATATTTCTTCACTCACGATGTTTCCCTTGGAGGAATATCTGTTGTGTAACACTCCTACCCTCCTCTGGTGGAGGAGGTGTGCCTTATGTGCCTCTAGTTCTGCTCTGCCCTCTTGTTTGCTGGCCAGAAGCACAGATTCCTGTTCTGCTCCTCTGGAATGTAGATCTTAAAACCAGGCCGTCAAGTCTGTCCAATTCTGGGGTTGAGTTTTAAGAAGACCACTTACCCACAGGTGTGAGTCACATCCTGCATTCCCAGGTTTTGTCAGTGATGCAGGTAATATTTTGATCCTCCAAATATCTTGTGGCTACACCTTCTCACTTTAGGGGTCCAGAAATTTGGGTGGGGAAGAAGGATGCTATTTATGGTGGTCCTTAAAGCCCTCAACGGAGAGCAAGCAAGAAGGAAGCTGGCAGAGGTTGCTTGCCTGTCCTGTTTCCTCCCAGATCTCCAGCAGACTGATGTGGCTGAGTTAAGGGATGAGGTGGCTGTAACACTGGGGTGTGGTGGAGCCTTGGAAGACTCTGGGCTCACGGTAATAACCCCTGGCTGAAAGAGCAGGAGGACAGCTCCCCTGGTTCCCTTGCTGAGGCTCCAGAGGCAGGCTGTCACAGCAATGGCCATGCATTTGGACTGAATGTTAAAGTGTTCCAACGGAGGCCAGGAGAGGAGAGATTTAGGAAAAGTGGAGACCTCTCAAGATGCGACAGTCCTGAGACTATCTGAAGATGTCCTGTTCCTGTGGCTGTACTCCAGAGCCACCGATGGGTTCCAGTTCTCTGATACTTTTGTTCTTTTTTTTGGGGGCACCAAAAGGGAATGCCCGGTATTCCTTGTTATTTGTGTTTTAAATACAGTGATTAGGGATATGTCCTCTCAGCCACTTTCATGAATAATTTCCCTCTGGATAGAAAGAACTTTAGTGAATGGGAAAAGAAGGCTGGAGGTTTCAGACCACCAGGGTAGTCTACGCACTATTTCTTCCTTTCAAAATCAATCAGTTAATCAATCAATCAATCAATCAATAAACAAACACTTATTAAGTGGTCCTGGTCATTGTTAACCATTGGGAAATACTGTCTGGTGGCTGGAGAATCAGCCTGGGACAGCAGAATGCAGAATGGTTCCAAGGTTTTGAGGGGGATGGTGATATTGTCACACTAAGTTGTGAGCCAGGAAGGTGGGGAGGGAGATAGATTAGGCAACCAATCACAGTGACCTTGTTTTTAATTTATTCATGAACAGTTAAATCCTATTACTGGTACTGGAACAACAAAGCACACAAAACATTTGCACTCAGAGAGTAGAAGAATCAAAAGATAAAGGAAATATGTAGGAGATGATGTATCAGTACTTGTTCCTTCGTTGGATATGTGGGCTGAGGGAGGGTCAGGGACGATTGCCAAGGTTCCTGGTAGCAAGGTAATAGTGGTGACGTTCACTCTAACAGTTAACAAGTTCAAAGAGTGATGCGGTGAATTTCAATTCTGATAGAGTGAATTTGGGAGAGCTAAATACTTGGGTCCAAGAGACAGGTGGGTATACTGTTTTGAAGCTTAGGATGGAGTTTACTATAGGAGTTGGAGGTTGAGGTGATTGGTATGATACAAAGATAAAGGGAAAACAAACCTGGTGTCACTTTTGTGGAGTTGGGAGAGAGATAGATATTAACCAAATAATCCTACTAATTATTGTAAAATCGTCACTGTGGCAATAGCTTTCAAGGTGAGGTACCCAATGCTGTGAACCTAAAACTGGGGAGTTTAACCCAGGGAGGAGGTTTTTCATACCTGAGAAGGTATTGCCATAGAAGGGAAGAGTGAGAATAGCCCTTATAAAGGTCCTGAGATCTGGGGGATGTTGGTGAGGAAGCGGAGCAGATTAAAGGCCGTGTGGGTAGAGGGAAGCATTGTCAGCTGAGCCTAGCAGTATTTTGTAAATTTATTGAGTGGTTATTTTGTTCTGGGAATTATTCCAGATATTTGGTTTTATTTAATCCCCTCAACAACTTTATGGGAGGTACTATCAATATCTCCATTTTACATATACGGAAACTGAGGCACAAAAATTAAGTAACTTGTCAAAAGACACAGCCAGTGTAATGGCAGAACTGGAATTTGAATCTAGGTGGTCAGGTTATAGAGCCTGTGTATCCTAAACCATGCTAAGAAATTTGTTTTCTTGTGGGATAGCATTGGCGATAATTATACTTATTTTTTGACCAGATCACAAGTTCAGTTGTGAAGAAATAATTGAAGGAGAGCCAATGGATGAAGGAGACTGGCAGAGAGGCTATTGGAATCATTCACGTGGGGTTCATGGCTTCAGTTAGAGCTGGGGTGGTGGAGACAGAGGTAAATGGATCTGAGAACTGTCAGGATTCTGTAATAGGTCAAAGATACCAGCGTGAGGAGAGCGGTATCAGGGTGGATTCCAAGGTCTCTGGTGTCAAGATAGAGCTGGTACTTGAAACGAAGAGAAGTTAGAGTGTGCCAGGGAGAAAGTGAGTTGTTCAATACAAGAGTCCCTGGGCAAAATCCTAAGGCAATTCATTTCAAATTTATTGCATTTTGCTTCTGAGTTCTGTTTTTTTCCATCCACCTGGGTCCTGGGCCTGGTGATCAGTTCTGAAAAACTGTGAGCATGACTTAAGAGGCAGGGAGGATCAGGAAGTCTGAACTGTGCTGGTGATAGGATCCCAACCTTTAGCTCACTTACCTGGGGTTGATCAGAGACCATTCATCCTTGAGCTTCCTGGGAGGGGGGCGGTGTTTCTCTTCCTCTTTCATTGATGGCCTCTGACCAGCTTTCTCAAGAACATGTCTCAGTCGGAACAAAGCTTTGAGAGTGTTTATTCCTGGGAAGACGCTTATCTTAAGATGCACCTGGCATTTTTCATCCTGATTCCAAGAGTTTTGAAATGTGCCTGTGGGAATTTGTGACTAGTTCTCCCAGGAGCCTCCCCAGAGCTGCAAGGGGCCAGAGGGATTTTGGTAAGGATGTCTGGGAACTCCCAAAGAGCAGAGATCCTCTTCATTTCTTATGTTTATTCCCTGAAGGCTTCTTTGTTGTTGTTGTGTTGTTTTGGTACTGGGGGCTAAACCCAGGCATGCTTTACCACTGAGCTACATCTCCAGTCCTTTTTATTTTTTATTCTGAGACAGGGTCTTGCTAAGTTGCTGAGGGTCTCACTAAATTACTGAACTTGTGGTCTTCTGGCCTCAGCCTCTTGAGTTGCTGGGATTATGGCATGACCCACCACACCAGGCTTCCCTGTAGGTTTCCATTTTTTAAGTTAACGAGGCTTAAAAGGCTCTTCAGACCAAGAGGTAAAAGGGGACCCATGTCAACACAATCCTGTTTCTCACAGGAAGTGATTGGAAACGCTGATGATACCAATAATCAGCACTTGTGTGGTCTTTGAGTATCTTGAATATTCAAATATTTTGAATGACTTTCCCAAATGTTATTCCTTTGGTCCTCAGAGTATTCCTGGGAAAGATGTTTGGTGATCTGTATCTCAAAATACACACACACACACACACACACACACACACACACACACACACACACATTTTTCCATATCTTTGGGGGATTTTTTTCCAGGACTCCTGTGAATACTAAAATCTGTAGATGCACCAATACCTTATATAAAATGGCATAATATTTGGATATGACTTATGCATATTTTTCAGTATACATTAAATAATCTCTAGATTACTTATAATATCTAATACAATGTAAATGTTACATATAGTTGTTATACTATATTGGTAAAGAAATAATGACAAGAAAAAAAACCCCAAGTCTGTACATGTGTAGTACAAACACAATTTTTCCCCCAATATTTTTGATTTTTGGTTGAATCCCTGAATGTAGAGCCCATGAGTATGCAGGGTTGACTGTATATCTATTCATTTAATAGTAGTGAAAATGCATCTTTTCCTTTCAAGAGAACATTATTCCCCTCTTGTCCAAATAATTTATTGTCTTTGCAAAACCAACACATGTTGGTGGTAAACAGAAAAATTTAAGTAATATGGAAAAGAACCAAAAAAGAAAGTAAAATGTCATTTGAAATCCCACCGTAGGAAATGGGAGTTGGTGTCTTCTTTCTATAAACCTCTCAGTGTGCTCATGACTGTGATTTTCCATAAACAGAATCATACTCTACAAGTGATTCTGTCATTTACCTTCCCACTCGGCAATATGTCATGAACATTTCCCATGTCAAAAAATAATAGTCGACATCATCATATTGAATGGCTGCATATTATTTCATCGTGTATATTTACCATCATTTCTTTAACTCTTTTCCATGGGTTGATCAAAGTATTCCCACCTTTCTGATTCTATATATAACTCCCTGGCAGATGCCCTCTTGCCATGAGGCGTAGGCTTGGAGAGCCAAGGGAGAAGGTGGTGGAAGTGGGGACTACTTTTCCTGGTCAGGAAGGAAGAGGTTGCTCTCTCGCTGGGGGGTGTAGGGGGGTGGGGCTTGCTCTTTGGGTTTTCGCAGCTTTGGGGAAAATCATGATGCAAAGCAAAGGGCCTTGTTAGGCAAATGACTTGTTTGTGTGAAAGAAATATAGTCCCTAGATACTGATGTGGAAGAGAGTTTCACCACTGGAGGGAATGGATTGCTTAGGTTTCCTGCAGATAGGAGAGATCTGCTGAATCTCTCTGCAGAGGGCAAGCAGTGCTGGGTCTTCTGACCTTCGCCACTGCATTCCAACCTGGGAATGTTGCCTGCAGCATCTGCCTCAGAAACAAAACCAAAAAGCCTCCATCTTGCCTTTTTTTTTAAAAAAAAAAAATATGAGATGGATCTAGCCATTAGTGGCAGGTTTGAAATAATCCTGTTTTTTGTAAACCTGATTGACAGATGCTATGCTGCAATGAAAGCAACTCTTGGATCAAAATCTTCCTACCTTAAAAATTCTGCCAAGCTAACCTGTTAGTTAGTAAACAAGCAGAAGCAGTCCACACTCCTGTCTGTCCTTGGGGACCAGCTCCTTTCTTGGCTCCCAGTTACACTGACCAGCAAACTTTTCATGAGAAGCTCACATCAGCGGGCAGGATCTTCCAGGGTGTAGAGAGATGAAGAATTAAATGGCTGTGCACTGATTCCGTGGTGGTGGAGGGGGAAGGCACCTATGAACTTTTACTGTTTGCTTGTATGGTATTGTGGTGTGTTCTATTCTGAGTATCGCGTGTCCTTGGTCTCAGAAAATATGCTCCTGAAGGAAAACCATGTAAAGGATATACTAAATAGATGTCCTTTATCATCTTTGCATCTTTTTTTGGCACTGGAATTGAATTTAGGAGCAATTGACACTGAGCCACATTCGCAGCCCTTTTTTGTATTTTATTGAGAGTCAGGATCTCACTGACTTGCTTAGCACCTCACTTTTGCTGAGGCTGGCTTTGAACTCGAGATCCTCCTGTCTCAGCCTCCTGAGCTGTTAGGGTTACAGGTGTGAACCACTACCCACAGCTTGCATCTTTTTTATTAAGGGGTAGAAATATATTAGTGGAGCCAGTCCAAAGAATTCCAGAAAGCTTGAGTTGAAAGGATTCTAGGGGAATATGTGGTTTAAAATGTGTGAGAGTGGGTAGAGAAGCCCAGACAGGGGCTGCCAAAAATTATATATAGCCAGGGAAATCTGGGGCCGGAGACTTGGTCTTTCAGCATAGGAAAGCACATCCTACAACTACCCAGGACGGCCACAGTACGGTCCTGCTGTTTCCAGCTCCACTGGATATCCTGGACCCTTTGGGGAAGCTGATGATTCATTAACCCTCTGTGGCACAGGTATGGCAATGAGCTCTTCTCCAGCTGAAACTGTTTCCCCGTTAACTGTTTCTGTGGAGTTGGGTGGGAGAGACGCAGCTTTCTAGCCCCAGCATAGAGTCATTGGTGGGAGCAAGTGAAGTTCTGTTTCCGTGGAAACATTAGAAAGTCTCATAGTGGAGTTAAAAAATAATAAGTTGAATGTGAGAACTTAGACCATCTGTGTCCACATGGCTTAACTGTTGGGGCTGAGTATTGAGACGTACCTGACTTAACTAATTGTTCCAGGAAATTCAGGCCAAGGCTATAAACCAATAAATAACTTCACTGTTTGCTTCATGGAATTCATGCAAGATATTTTATCTGAATTAACAGTTGTGTCCCCTGGGCAGACAGATGTCCTTTCAGGATAATAGATGGCTTACCTAGACAAACAATTTGCCCAATGAACAACAGTTTACTCACCAAGATTTGCTTCCTGGCCCTTCCATCCCTGTGCCTGTTGATGCTAAACTGTAATGTCATGAACTTTGTCCAATCCTGATCTGTTCCACACTTTGAAAAACCCACCATAAGCCTTATGAATATTGTTAGTGACTTCCTCCAATTGAGATACTGCTGAGCATCTATCAAGAGGTATTCTTTCTTACCACAGTAGGCCTAATAAACCTTGACTTTGGCTGATCAATACGGACTTTTGAAGAGCTATATAATCTCCTGTTTTCCCAGGGTTATTTGAGGATATTTTGCTTCCTGTTTTTCCCCCCCTTTCTTCTTGTTTGGGTCATCTGTACTTCTTTAACTATAATTGGGAAGAAAAGCAGATTTGCAATTCGCCTCTGTGGGTAGAGTTTTCCTCATCGGTAGACATTGGTACTGCTGAGAGGGTTCAGGTTAAATGTGAACATCAGGACTGGAAGCCATCTTACTCGTATGGTCTTTTCTAACTAACTTCTTCTTTTTTTTTTTTTTTTTTTGCATAAGGGGATATGGTAGACCCTTCTTTGATTTTAGAGAGATCCACTGAAGTTGGCACTATCATTTCATTTAATCCTATATTTTTATGCAAGGAATGTGCTTGTCTACTCTTGAGATCTTCTGGATGTAAGTTGGAAGAAGTGGTCTCAGTGGTCGTTGTGACTCTCAAAAATCCCAATACTAGCATCAGAAAAGGATTCAGGAGGAGATCAAGGAAAGGATTCAGGAGGAGGTCAAGGGAGAAGTAACTAGGGAATTGGAACTTTCTTTAGTGGCAAGAGGTTGGGCCCAAGCAGTGGCACCAGGAGCCCTTCCATTTTCTAACATTTTTTTTTTTTTGCCCCTTTGATCCCATTTCTTCATTCCTTTTCTTTATTGCTCATCAGGCGCTTTGTAAAAACTGAAAACTCTTGCAGGAGTTAAAGCTCTATGGGGTTAACAGAAAGTTAAACTGATGGAAAATGTGGGAGTAGCTCTTGGATTTTTTGGAGGCAGTATATATATGTGTTACATAATTCTCTGTTGGGGAGCAGGTGTTGGACAATCCTACACCTTATCTATTGCTTTGGTCTCAAAAGTGCTAACTTTGGCCACTGTCTCTTATTTGGAGCAATAGAAATGTGGCAGAGTGGTCAATGTCAGGCCTGGAAATATGAGAGGGATCTTCAAAAGAAGCTTAACTTGAAACAAGAAAATTTTTTTTCTTTTTTCTTTTTGGTACTGAGGATTGAATCCAGGGGTCCTACCATTGAGCTACATCCCCAGCCCTTTTATTTATTTATTTTTTAAAATTTTGAGACAGGGTCTTGCTAAACTGCCCAGGTTGGCCTCAAATTAGTGATCCTCCTGCCTTGGCCTCCTGAACTGCTGAGATTACAGGCGTGTGCCACGATGCCTGGCAACTTCAAACAAAATTTGTGCATAAGCAAGAGTCTGGAGAAATCTGGAAATGACCCCTTGCCCTCAGTCATGACAAGGAATGCAACATTTGTGCAGCTCCAAGCTTACCACCTGCGGTTCTAGCTTCTGGCCTGACTTCACTTTGTGATGCTGCTTTTCTTGTTGCCTTTGGTTTTGGAATTGTATCCTTCCTTTCCTGGTCTTTGGCCCTTGGCTCATCCTTAGTTTAGAATCATCCTTCTGCTCTCCAGAGTGTGATAACTTGTCCTGTCTCTGTTCTGCTAAAGGACTCCTGGGTTAGCTGGTCTCCTTGAGATGGTGAGAGCTTGGCTGAGCTTATGTGACCATGCCAGTGTCATAGAGGAGGGAGGCCATGCTGAGATGGAAGCTTTGCTGAGGACATTCAGGGAATGCATCCTTCAGAAGGTGTTCAAGACAATGGGGGTGGTGAAGAGGGTAAGCAGAACACAGAGGGCGTCCCCAGCCTCCGTTATATCAACACAGGAAAATTGGGTGTGGAGAGAGGGGAGGAGAGAGATCACAGGAGTGTGGATTAATGATGTTGGAGCACAGAAAGGGAAAATGAAGGTGTCATTCTGCAGGACCACATCACTGATACCAGTAGCCAATGCCCTTTTTATTTTTCATTTTATTTAAATTTTTTTCCCCATATCTTTACTGAAGTAAAATTGAAATACAATAAAATGCACAGGGGCTGGGATTGTGGCTCAGTGGTCGAGCGCTCACCTAACATGAGCAAGGCCCTGGGTTTGATCCTCAGCAACACATAAAAATAAAGATATTTAAAAAATGCACATATTTGAAGTATGCAATTTGATCAATTTTGACATGTATGTAATCAATACAATCAATATAAAAGGCACTTCCGTTACTTTTTTAAAAATTTGAAATCAGGCAGACTGTGTTTCCTGCATGATTTATTACATTAGAAATCAATCACCTTAAGACATATAGAACCCCCTCCCCATGGGTCAACTATTTCAAAATTAAATGGCACACTTATAAATATCTCACAGGTCAAGGAAGAAAGCACAAGAAAAGTAAATAAAAAGTGCTTTGAACTAAGCAAAAATAAAAGCTTAACATATCAGGATCTCTGGGATGAAACAGTACTCAGATGAACATTTATAACTCAAAGTACTTGTATCAGAAAGAAGCTAGAATAACAAATTATTTTCAAATTATGTAGTAGGAAGGAAACAATAAGAGTAGGAGCAGAAATATATGAAATAGAGAAGAAATAATGCAGCTAAAATTTGATAAAAATCAAACAATAAAGAAAAAAAGCAAGAACACAAAAATTAGTATCAATGGAAAGGGAGCTATCAAAATAACCCTACAGATGCTAAAAATATATTAAGGTAATATTATAATTGTATGCCAACATATGTGATAGCTTACATAACATGGTCTATATTAGAGATGGATCCGTGGGCTGCTGAGAAGAAACTGTATTCAGTCATTGATGGATGAAATATTCTAAATATGTCTGTTAAATCTAAATTATCAATTATATTTTTTATTTCTATAGCTTCTTCATTTAGTTTTTGTTTGGAGGATCTATCCAGTGGTGACAGAGGCATGTTAAGTCACCCAGTATTACTATGTTGTTGTCTGTTTGATTCTTGAAATTGAGAAGGGTTTGTTTGATGTACGTAGATGAGGATCCAATGCCCTTCTACTAATTCAGATGGGTCATGTTGGGCAAGTGGGGAAACTGGTATCAAATGAGCATTAGCTCTGAACCATGCTCTATGCTGGCCTTTTAACCATGTGTTTATACCAGTTTCTCATTTAAAAATTATGCCAGGTATCAGACTAAAACCAGATTTCACCGTCAGAACCATCTGATTCCATAACCCGTATGATTTTTGTTTGATGTCATGTATTATGTAACTGCATTTTGTTTCAGCATTTCTGGTTCATGGTGAAAGATAAATAAAGAATTTGGGGAGTATGGTTGGGTGGTCCACAGGGGTAGTTTGATTACCCAAGAGGCCTGACCTATATTTAGGGGCATGTGATTTCTCAGTGACTTCTAGGCCTGGGGAATAGGAAATGAGGGACGAGCATGGCAGAATGGAGAACTAAGAAAAGTCTGACACCTCCAGAGTCTCTCCCCATGGAGATCTTTGGTTCTTTGGTGGTAGATTCTGTCAACTTATTTGTGGCTTCACTGAACTTTCCTATGGATGGAAATAATAAGGGAGACAAAATAATATGCTAACACAGGCTGGAGAAAATCTTCAGTGTAAGGATGCCTGTTAACCACAGCTAAAATGTCCTGAGCTCTAACTGAAGTCCTGATTATTGTTCAAGGCCCTTGTAGACATTAAATCTCCTTTAATCCACACAAACACCTTTTTGAAGGAATTAATGTTGACATACTTATTTTTTTTTCTGATAAAGAGTCCAAGGTTGCACATACAGCTTTGTATGACAGAGCAGGAATTCAGTCTTCAGCCTGGCTGTGCCCAAATTCCATGATCGAAACCTCAAGGGTATACTGCATTCTTAAGGGAAAAACAAACAGTCAAACCCAGTGAGATGGGGCAAGACTGCATGGACACAAAGACCAGACTCCATGGTGATACCACTGAGCACTACCCAAGGTTTTGGATCTAATTCAAGATGGTTCGCTATTGGTTATTCTGGTTGCTTCTTGCTATATAAGAAACCATCCCAAAACATATCTTAAAACTACAAATTCATCAATTTGTTATTTCTCACAATTCTGTGGTTTAGGGATTTGGTCAGGGCTTGGGTGGTCTGCCTTCTGTATGTGGTGTAGACTGGGGTCCCTCGCTCGGCTGTGTATAGCTGGTGGCTGGGCTCTACTGAAAGGTCAGTGAGGTTTTATTCCATTCTGGTGCTTGGTGCTTCTCCAAAGTGGGCTGCCCACATGGCTCATTGGGCTTTCTCAGAGTATGGTGGTCTCAGGGTATGCTTCCAAGGTGGAGGGAGTAGAAGCTGATATCTTTTTTAGGGCTAGGCCTGGGACTGGCACAGGGTCTTTTCTTCAAGTCACAAGTGGAATTGCCAGATGAAATACAGGATGGATGCATAGTTAATATTTGGATAAACACGGAATAATTTATGCACTGTTGGATACATATTTATATTAAAGCTACCTGGTCAGAAAACAAATGGCAAAGAGCTCTCTATTTCTATGCCTGGGTGTCCCTCTGAGGATCACATCTAAGGTGAGCTCCATTTTGAATACTGTCCTGTATTGGCAGAGTGGCCAGTTGTTCTGTTGGCACTTTCCTCAGCCTTACCCTGGAAACAAGCCAAAACACACAGGTTTGACATGCATGCATTTGGAAATCCCTCCAAATAATACAATGTTAGCTCAGCTTTATTACTTCCCCAAGGTTTTAATCATCCAGGGACCTGTAATCTGAGACTGATGTAGCACAGAGGAAACGGCCCCAGGAGGAAGAAACATAAAGGAAACACGCAGAGGTCACCATGAAGTGAATATTGGGTTGAAGAAGCCGAGGCTGAGCAATTTGGGTTTTTAGGAAAAGCGTTAGCAAGATCCTCCTTGTTGCTGTAAAGATCATCAGCTTCCATGAAATGTGGGAACAGCTGGAGCAGCGATTTCTGCTCAGGAGGGAGAGTGAGGAAGCAACTCTACTTCATCTCTGCAATGGAGTCTTTTGTATTTTCTACACATGTGAGCGGAGAGGAGATTGGTGAGCTGGAGGCTCGGTCTCTGGCAGCCTGTCTAGCCAACGTGTGAGATGGATTTAGCCATGAGGTGTGACAGTCGCGCTGAGTGAAAACTCTGATTGACAGAAAGGGATGCGAGGAGCTGGAGGATGATGGCTTGCCCTAGGAGCTCTGCCATGGAACTTTGGTGCTGAGCTGCCAGGGCAAGGACTCACATCTGTGCAGAACGTCGGGCACACCTCATGACTGGGGTACTCAGAAGAGGGAGAGTCACAAAGGCACAGGCGCCAAAATAGGAACTCCTGAGAAAAATGTGAAGAATCCCAACCAGCCCATAGTTCCTGGTCTTTCCCTGGTCTTCCTTCCTGTCTCGTCTTCCTAGGGTATACTGCAGGGGCCCTCCAGACTTGCTCTCAGCTTTCATCTGCGGATGCTATCTGTGTACACAGAGTGATTTGAGTCATTTTTATGAAGCATTGTAGTTTTGAACTTAAAAAGCACAAGTCAGCAGAAAAGCAAACTTGCAGTCGGATGCAAAAATAACACTGGACAGAAGCCACCCTGTTCAGACCCTGAGGCCATGGCTCATCTGGCAGCACTTCACAGATCTGTGGCCATAGAGCTTTCTCGGGAATAACAGCTCTGGAGGGCTGGCCTGGAGACCTCAGCCTCTTAGAATGACGGCAAACATCAAACTTTTCAAGCATCTTAGAGAAGAATGGGGCTCTGAGAATGCCTGGTCCCCGCCGTGGAGCAAATCCATCTTTACAGAGCTTAGCCAGGCACTGTCTGTGAGCTCATGGAAGTCAGCTGGTGGCCAGATCCTCAGGGGTCCTGCAGAAAGTCAGGATGAAACTGGATCTCTGACCCACCCCCCCAAGAATGGGATCCGTGTTCGGAGGTGCCCTGATCTGGGGAGGAGGCAGGAGGACCACTCCCTAGCAGAGCCAGGAATCTTTGCAGGGTGTCAGCCTTTCCCTGTGGACGCTAGTTACCTCTGACCAGTTCCATCTGGGGCTGTCCTCAGGTTGTCTTGGGATTCTCTCCCCAGGGCGGGTCCCTTTCTCACCTACATTTGTCTCTTTCCATCCTGTGTCTCTTAAGTCCCATAGGGTCAGCAGGGAATGGCACATATGGAGTTTCCTCCAGGGAAAGAGTTGGGAGCTGAGAAGTGGTGGCCCCACATTGTCCTTGGAGGTGGTGCCTGGAGAGACAGTCCCCTTGGTGAATGCTCTGGTTTGGCAATAGTGTGAGTGTCTTCCCCAGAGTCTCACGCGTTGAAATTCATTTCCTGTTGGGAGATATTAAAAAAGGCGAAAACTGAATCCAGTCATCATGTCTGGAGATGGGGCTTTTGGGAGGTGGGTGATTGGGATTGGATAAGGTCATCAGGATGGAACCCTGGTGATTGAACCCTGGTGGTTTTAGAAGAAGCAGGAAAGAGACCCAAACAGAAACACGTGTCTGCTCTCTGTCTCTTGCTATGCGAGGTCCTGTGCTGCCTTGGAACTGCTAGCAAGAATGCTCCCACCACTCTCTGACTCCTGGCTGCCACGCACGAGGTGAGAAGCTTTTCTCTGCCATTCCCTTCCACCATGACATTTCTGTCTCGCGGACCACAGACTGAAACATCTGAAACCCTGAACACTCTCCTCCTCACCCCACAAAAGGAGGTCATCTACCAGATTCAGGCTCTTGAACCTCTAGGACTATCAGCTAAGTAAACTTCTTTTCTTTATAAAGTTACCCAGGCTTTGTTATTATAATGCCAAATGGAGTAATACGGTGAACGATAGCTGTCAGCCACTGGAGAGCTTGAGTTTTCCACTCCAGATCCTAATGCCAGGGCTCACTCCTTGCTTTTTACAATTCCCCTGCTCCCCCACCCCGCAAGAGCCTCTAGAGTTAATTTAAATAAATATGAGACTCTTAAGAACAAGATTAATACCCAGGGATTCAAAACAATGGACTCCCCCTTCCATTTGTAGCATGGGATTTTGGGATCACATCTCTGTTCCACACAAATAGACCTGAGGCCCAGCAAGGTTAACTAAGGTTAATCTTTTTTTTGCACGATGGACCCAGTAATTGATAATCCTAATTATTCATTTAGGATCCATTGCTCGCCAGGACTGTGGTCCAGCTGTAGCCCAGTGACTTGGAGCCTGGCCAGGACCGCAAGCTGGCTTTTCAGTAGCTGCAACTGATATGTCCCTGTACCTTCCCTATGGCTCCCAATAGAAAAATTCTGGATTTTTAGGTACTGCTAGGGTGTTAAGATATAGAATAAATAAAAATATTCCTCAAATGCCCTTAAGAGAGTTTCCAATTTGACTTAATTTCTAACCAACATTCCAATGACTTCTATCGTGTTCTGTGGCAGATGGTTTTAGGTGAAAGAGAGACGAGGACACTGGCTGCATTTGGACAGAAGGGTGTGTGGGAACAAGGGGTTGGATGCCTTTGCCATGCCGTTGGCTTTTTCTATACTCGCTTCTCTGCCTTCCTTCCTCTGTTTCATTTAGGACACTCACGTATCCATTTCTCGGGATTCTGCTTACTTCTTCTTGGTCTGTGCCTAAAGCCGTGGGGTAGCATGCAGGTATAGGAGTTGGTGAGGTTAGAAAGCAGAGTCTGAGTCTACCAAGGTGATAAAGAAGGGTTTGTACCCTCTTCTTTATTCTCTGGTTGTCTGTGTCTCTTTGGACGTAAGGGGATTGATTATTCAAAGGAAAAGTCCCTGTTAAGACAATGGCTTCTTTTATTGGAAAGATTTCAGGCTCTAAATTCCTGAGTCTGGGTTGGAGTGTTGGGGTGGTGATGGTGTGTGTTAGTCAGGTTTTTGTTTCTCTGAGCAATATCTCTGACAGGAATAAGTTAGAGGAAGAAAAGTTTATTTTGGCTCACAGTTTCAGACATCTCAGTCCATGACTGGCCAACTCCATTGCTCTGGGTTAAAGTGAGACAGAGCAGCATGGCAGAAGGGCATGGCAGAGGAAAGAGGGAGGGAGGAAGGAGGGGTGAAAGGGAGCAGGGAGAGAGAGAAGAGCCAGGGACCAGATATAGTCCTCAAGGCCATGCCCCTAGTGATCTACTTCCTGCCGTCATATCCCACCTGACTATAGTTACTACCCAGTAGTCATTCAGCTGTCAGTGGATTAATCCATTTACTGGATTAATGAGGTCAAAGCCCTAATCATTGCTTAAAAATCCCACCTCTGAATGTGACTGCATTAGGGATGATGATGTTAACATGTGAGATTTTTGAAGGACATTCCAGATCCAAACCATGACATAGTGGTAAGCGATTGCCTGGAACTTGCTGTATTTTTCTGTGATAAGAAGAATTAACCCAAGTTTGTAAATGAGTCTAGGAGATAATGCCTGTATCATCCCAAAGCATTGATTAACATGTTTGCACATGTTTTATCTTAAATCATTTAAAAATTTTAAAAATTTGGATGAACAACATGATATTGGCTGCCGTGGTGTCTGAGCAGGCAGTTGGAGCATGATGGAGTGTCACGGAGGTGGCGATTGATGACACTGGGACCTTGTTAGAGCAAGATGAATGCATTCTCTGTCTGTAGAGCTGAAATGAACACCCCCATTGTGTAGGTGACCACCACCTGCTGGACATACAGGGCTTGGCTCAGATGATATGGTAGAAGAGAGGGTGACCCAGAGCAGACACTCTCCTGTGCCATGGAGGATCATGAAGGCCATCTGGGCCATACAGCCTGCAAGAGAGATGGACAGTTCAGTGGTGAGGAGGTTGGTCAGCTGTCTGAGAGTAAATATGATGGAGTCGCAGTTATCACTGAAGGAAAGCCTGGCTCAGGAGGAAGTACATGGGTGTGGAGGGCAGAGCTTGTGCACATGAGATCTGTCATGCTCAGGTTCCTCCCTAGAATATGGAGCCAGTCCACAGGAAGATGGTCTGTCTGGTCTGTGAGGACCTGCAGGATGATGGTATTGTGCCCCAAATGCTACCCATTTGGTGTGTTTTCCATAAGATTATAAGAAACAAGAGTATGGACTTTTTTTTTTTTTTTTGATACTAGGGGTTGAACTCAGGGGCACTTGACCACTGAGCTACATCCCCAGCCCTATTTTGTATTTTATTTAGAGACAGGGTCTCACTGAGTTGCTTAGTGCCTCACTTTGCTGAGACTGGCTTTGAACTCGTGATCCTCCTGAGCTGCTGGGACTATAGGCATGAGCCACTGCACCTGGCAAGAGTATGGATGTTTTCACTAATGTATCTTTACACAGAAAGACAACTACTCCATGATTTCACTCATATAATTTCAAAAACTGAGCTCATAGAAGTGGAGAGTAGGATAGTGGTTCCTAGAGGGGGAGGATGGGGAGAGACTGGTTAACTGGTTACCTGTTAACAAGTAGGTTAACAAGTAGGAGGACTAAGTTCTGTAGTATTATTACATAGAATGGTGATTATAGTGAATGATAATATAACATACAAATTAAAAATTAAAAAAAATAGCTAGAAAGAGAGGATTTTGCATGTTATCATAAAGAAATGATAAATGTTTGAGATGATATATAAGTTAAATGAGTATCTTGAGTTGATCATTATACCATGTAAATATGTATCAAAATGTCACACTGAATCCTATAAATATGTAGCATTATTATCTGTCATTTAAAAATAGAAACTTAAGAAAAGAGATGGCCTTTAATGTCTTCAACAATGGAGAGGCTCTGCCTATCTCTGTGTCAGGCTACCCCCCACAATGATCCCTCATGTCACACTCATTCTGTTAAGAGTTCCCTGAGTCTCTTAGGATTAGGTTGAAATCATTATTTTTTTTCCCTAATTTTGAAAAGTATGGCAAATACGTAGAGCATAAAATGTACCATCAGAACCATTTTTAAATTTACGGCTCAGCAATTTTAAATCCATTCATCATGTGCAAACATCACCACTTTCCATCTCCAGAACACTTTTAATCTTGTAAAACTGTAACTCTATACCCATGAAACTCTCCATTTCCCCTTCCCCCTAGTCCCCGGCAACCACCACTTTACTTTCTGTCTCTGTTTTGATCACTCTAGGGACCTTGTATAAGTGGAATAATACAGTGTTTGCTTGCTTATGGTTTGTTTCACTTGGCACAGTGTCTTCCAGTTTCCTCCATGTTGTAGCATATATCAGAATTTCTTTCTTTTTTTTTTCTTTTCTTTTTATTTATTTATTTATTTTTAGTTTTAGTTGGACACAACACCTTTATTTTGTTTACTTATTTTTATGTGGTGCTGAGAATTGAACCCAGGGCCTCGCACGTGCTAGGTGAGCGCTCTACAGCTGAGCCACAATCCCAGCCCCAGAATTTCCTTCATTTTAAGGATGGAATAATATTTCACTGTATGTCTTTTCCACACTTTGCTCATTCAGTCATCCATCAGTGGACATTGGGTTGCTTCCACGTTTTAACTATCAGGAAGGTCTAAACTCTTTAGCTCAGCAGATGTCCTCCATGCACATCTCCATGTCCCCTAGTTCTCAGCCCTCCCTCCAGCAACTCTGAAAAGCTTTCTCCTATAAACACATCATAATCTTACGCCTTGTCTACATTCCATGACTTATTCTTGGAAAGTATTTTGGTCTCTCCAAACCCAACCTAGAGTTCTCCTTTTCTCTCCTTTGATTTCAAAGATCCTCCTTTGGTTGAATTAATGACACTAAATTTTCATATTACAAAAATGCACAGCCATCTTTCCTATTATATTTTCTTACTTGTAGAATGGGAGTTACTTAACATCTCAATTTTTTTTTGCCTTATTGGCTATCACAGTTCTTGGTTTCAATGTATAAATATAAATGAGTTATCAATTCAGCAGGAAAATCTTCTCCGCTCACATTCGGACAATTCAGCCTTGGTTAAAATATTCTAGCCATTTTTGACCCATGGAAATGGTTAGCAAATCATATTGACTCTACCCTCAAAATAGGTACTGACTTGTTTGCACAATACCATCGTACCTTGCTTGGATTGTTATTGTTGGCGTGTCCAGCTGGGAGTCCAGGTCTTTGGTGTCCCAAACAAAAAATGGAGCAGGACACACAGAAGTGATAGTCAAATACAGATTTATTGAGGGTGTAGGTAAAAGTGGCATCCTGTAAGATAGAGTGGAATGGCCTGAGAAAGAGAGAGAGACCAAGGCTCTGATGACTGGAAATTAGTGTCTTATAGGCCCAGGTGTGAGGCATTCGCTTCCCTATGTGGGCCTGATTGAAGACCTTACCCATCTGCTCCCACAGGTCACCTTATGACACCTGATTACAATAGTGTCCAACTTTCCCTGATGGGTTAATTCAGAAAATCTAATTAGACTACTGTCTACTTTGCCCCATTGGTCATTTTAGAGTACTGTGGTAGGAATTGTTACGTTAATGGGACTTATTGTAAACAGGGACATGATGACTCATCTTATACCCTGCCTCTGCCATCTTGGATTCCCTGAACTTCTACCTAACAGGATTATAGCAATTACTCTCTTTTTCTTTGGGTACTGGGGATTGAACTCAGGGACACTTGACCTCTGAGCTATATCCTCAGCCTTATTCTGTATTTTCTTTAGAGACAGGGTCTCATTGAGTTGCTTTGCATCTTGCTTTTTGCTGAGGCTGGCTTTGAACTTGTGATCCTCCTGTCTTAGCTTCCTGAGCACCTGGGATTACAGGTGTGCATCACCGCGTCTGGCTGCAATTACTCTTAGCTGTGTCCCACTTTCCTGGTGTGAGCAGAGCAGTCTGAGAGGTTCTGTTGACACACAGGCCCTCATAGTGGTCCTCCAGCCCTGCTCCACTTGGTTGTCCTCTACCCTGTTACTCTTCTGCTTCTCTGTCCTCCTTTGCCACTCTTCTCACCCTTGCATTCTCTACTCTAGCTACATGTGTTTCCTTGCTTCCCTTGGGACTCACCAGGTGTGACTCAGGGCTTCTGAACTGTTTCTCAGAACACCCTTACTGCAGTTAGCGGCAGGGTCCTTCCTTATTTAATTTAAGCTTTGGCTCCATGCCACCTCTTTGTGAAGCCCTCCCTAACCATTCATTTAAGACTGAAACCTCTCCTACTCAGAGCTCATTATCCCTCTTCTGTTTTGTCTCTGGTATCTCTTACTCTCTTCTAACATCGTATATACACACAATCTGTTAGTTTTGCTTCTGATCTTTGTCCTGACATTAAGATGCAAGGTCCAGGAAGGCAGGGTCTTTTGTCTAATTTGTCCCTTGCTATATCTCCAGTGACTGACACACAGTAGGCCCCCCAAGAAGCAGATGTTGAATGGGAGAGTGAAACAAAAACGACACAGAGTGTCTTCAAAGCACATCAGGCTGCAAAAAGGATAAGTACAGATGAGAGAGTTCAGAATTCCATCTGACCAAACCAAACAATAAAAATTGGAGAAGGGTTATAAGAGAAGAACATGAAATACGGAGACATGCGTTGAGTTGTGAAACTCAGTATGGACTGAAAGTGGAGTTTGTAGTGCCTTGTTGTTGCAGCAGCAGAACCTGGCTGTAGCTTCCTAACATAAAAGGTAGGAGTCCTCCAGGGAGGTGCATAATCCTTTCCACAGTCTTGAATTTAGTGCTCAAATTCCTGCATCCCTGTTCTTGACCCTCTGACAATTATCAGTTTGTATTTTAGATGCTATAGAAGCCTCGGGTTGATTCTTTTCAGATAAATGTATGCTTTCCATTCTTTATTGG
Organism: Ictidomys tridecemlineatus; assembly: GCF_052094955.1. NCBI lineage: Eukaryota > Metazoa > Chordata > Mammalia > Rodentia > Sciuridae > Ictidomys > Ictidomys tridecemlineatus. The sequence goes on along the minus strand of NC_135480.1, from coordinate 14,383,971 downwards.
TAATTTTGTGTAAGATCTATTTATACAGATACACATGATTTTTTGTCATAATTATTCTACTTAATACAAATTTGAACACATATTTGAATATATACATATTGAGTATGCATACTACTTAAGATGTTTGAAACATTTAAGAGTGCTTAATTTGCCTTGAAATATTGAGGATGATTAGTTAAACCAAATTAACAAAATTTATGTTTGATTTGACTCTGTTAAAATGCAGATGAGCATTTGGTTTATTAAATGTATACAATTTAATTTAGTAGATTTTCAAGAGTTGTTTAAGTATTTATGAAGGCATTTGAAGGGCTTGAGAAATCAAGTACATTTAAATTTGTAATTGTAGTTTAAAAAGCTTAAGGGAATTTAATTAATTAAGTTTATAAATAGTTTTTAAATACTTAGGAGAATTTGTTTCTTTTGATTTTTTTTTTTTGTGATTTTACTTTGAATTAACCTAATTTGATTGTAAACAATGCTCAAATTACATGGGGGGAACTTGTTAAATTTTTGGGCTAATGGAATAGTAATCAAAAATCAATTATGATTGTTTTAACTTTGAATACAAACATTAGTAGATATATAATTAAATCTGTGATATTTGAAAATGGCATTGAATGGTCTAAGAAAAGAGTTCCACAACTTAAAAATTTTATCGCCCATTAACAGAGGGCTTTAGATATTCTCTTTTATTCACAAATGACCTGAACATTAAAAAAGAATCACTTGTATCATGGTGCATTGTGGGGGCTCACACACTTGCAAATTCAAACTCATTATTAAGGGGAACAACATGAAGTACCCAGGAAATCGAGAACCTGAATTCTCTAAGTATGGCTTGGGTTCTTTCATGCTTTATAACATGATGGCGGGCAAATCATTTCAGAACATGGAGTCTTTCTTGCTACCCATCTGTGAAGTGGACAGATCTTGGCTGGGTTTTTTTGGGATTCAGGGGACTGAGATGACAAAGAGAGAGGTGCTTTGTAAAGAATGATGTCCTTATCATAATCCTGGGTGGATATGGAGTGAGAAAGAAATATTAGGATGGAGGAAACAAATATGTGCTGAGCCCTTGCTCTGTGCTGTTCTCTGGGCCAAGCGACCCCTGACCCAGCCTTACCAGCAGGAGGTCACTTGGAACCTTCCTGGGAAATCATGACCCCCAGAGTCCTCAGGCTCTGAACACACACCCTTTGGGATTCCCCCAGCAATGACTGAAGGCTGTGCTACTCTGATCTCTGTTCCAATAATTAATTCTGCTTGGGGACTCACCAAGAAGGGATTCAAAAAGTCTTTGTTGCATTAATCAATTTCACTGAATTTTTGGGTAGCTAGACCCTAGAAAGAAGAATAAGGGAATCAGCTTTCAATTTTAGTGTCTGCTTTCTTGAATGTGAAATGTTTTTGTGGGTATAGAATTCAGGAGGGACGAGAGTGAAAATAAATCCTTCCACTATTTTTACCCCTTTGATTCCCCAGCCGCTCAGTCTTTCTTCCTCAGAAACTGCCCCCCTTTTTGTGTGTTTCTTTCCACGATTCGTCATGGCTTATATAAGCAGTGTGTGTACCTATATATTCTCCTCTCTCTTTAAAAAGATTCCATAGCATCAAGCCACACATGGAAGCAAACTAAATACATTGTTCTGCTTTTTAATTTAACAATTTACCTTGGAGAGTTTTCCATGTCAGGAATATAATGCTGCCCACCCCCGCCACCCCCACCAAGACTGCACAATGTCATATTTTATCAATGTTGCTTTTAAGTAGTTCCTTAATGAGGGGCATTCAGATAGCTGACACTCTTTGGCAAATACCAGCAAAACAGCACCTGTCATAAAGCAATGTTGGGTGAAAGCAATTTGGAATCTAGAGCCATAGAGACCCCTCCATAAAAATATTTCCATGTAATCTCTGACTTATCTTTCTTGCAAAGGGCTTTCCAGGCTTGCTGGACTTTTCAATGTTTTCTTTTCGGGGAGCAGATAAGAGGCAATTGGCAGAGGGGCTTTGCCTGGCTTTCTCTTTTTCCCTCCCAGGCAGATGGGACAGATGTTCACAAGCTGGGGACATTGATCTTTGATCGTGTTGTTACAAGAAGTGTGCCCAGTGCCCGAAGCGGCACACCCAACATCATTGGGTATGCCTTAGACATACAGAATCGGGTTCTACCCAGACCTCCTGAACTAGGTCTGCATTTTTAACAAGATCTGCCACTAATTCCTATTCCCCTTGGAGTTTGAGGCTGGCTAGCTGGCAGCCCGGCTGGGCTTATTGCAGGATCTGCATATCTTTGGAGAGGGTCAGAGACTGGAGGTGCCTGCTCTCTACGTGGAAACTCCCTAATCACCAAAGAAGCTGCTCTAAGCACCACCCCTGTGTCAGGGCTGATCCTGAAGTGCCTCCACATTTGGTGAGAAGGTCTGAGAGTGAGCTGGGAGGTCTGCCAGGGGGAGTGTCAGAAGGCAGTGGATTCCAAGGGGACAAGGAGGCCTGGAGAAGTAGACACTCTTTTCATAGCCCGGAGAGAAGGATGCTGGAGAGACCCTGGCAGGAGAGTTTCCTCCTTTGCACAGGATGACAATTCCCTGTCTTTATAGGATTTTTTAGTTGATATTGTGCTTAAAGAATAGCCATGAGTGGTTAATCTAAGTATCTCTTTTTGGGGGAGCAGGGGTTAAAAAGAGATATTTTAATCTAATAAATAGAAGAATTAGTACAAAACTTAATAATGAAGTATAGAGCAGCCTGAATGGTGGGATGTCAGGGGCCCAGAGTCCAGGAGGACTTGCAGACTGAGTGCCTGGCTCTGAGGACCCCCTCTAAGGAGCAAGGTGAACGTCTGAAAGTTCTGGAACAGCTTGGAGAACAGAGGGCTTCCACGCCCCTCTTCCTGCTCCTCCTCTGACCATTGCTAATACACCACCAAACTGTTCTTGAGAAGGGTTTCTTCCACCAGCTGCTGGCTTCTAGGACGGGAGATTTCTTTCTGGGAAGGATCATTGCTAAGTATTTGAGGCATGAGTCTTGGAATCAGCCAGCACTGTATTTTACTCCAAGTGACAGACCTTACTAGTTTCGTGACCCCAGGATGAGTTGTTTAGCCTCACTCATTTCTGCAAAATGGGAATAATGTCCCCATCCTTAGGATTGCTAGGAGGATTAGATGACATGATACATTTGAGGCACTTGGTCAGTGTGTCTGGCCCAGAGTAAATATTCCGTGCTTGCTATTATTTCTAAACAGGGGCCTTGTGGGTACAGAGAAGAAGGGGAGTCACTTTGGAGCACAGCTTTTAGGAATTGGGGGTCATCCGTGAGCTCACTGACCTGTGGAGCAGGAACCACCTCCCTCCAGTCCAGCCTTCCGATGCCCTATGGGATTGGCATTGCCTTCTGGGATGTTGAGTGTCTTGGACTAGCTCCAGGGGCCGGTATGCTCTCAGACAGTCCCAGATCTCTCCTGCCTGGGAAGGCTTCTGGCTGAGCTGTTATCCAGCCTTTCCACCCAGTCCTATGAGAATTGGTTCATTCTGGCTTGTCCCAGGGGCTGAGCCAGAAGCCACCGACTGGTGATGTGGGATAAACAGGGGGTGAGGCTGGGGGTGGAGCTCCTTTTGAGCTTGGGAACTTCTGGGGTTCCTTGCATGGGACTGACGCTGCTTCCCCTGGAGCCCTCTAACTTTTGTTTAATAAATGTGAGGAGAGAGAGAGAGAGAGAGAGAGAGAGAGAGAGAGAGAGAGAGAGAGAGAGAGAGAGAATATGCATGAAAACCCCTCATAGGGGGTCCACACAATATCACCTTCTTGGGGAGCCCGAGACAGTTGCTTTTCCTCATTAGCAGCCAAGAGGTTGTTAGGGATCTTCTTCCTCTTTCCTCACGAGAGAAAACTGAGACCCAGTAGAACTCAGGAACTTTCCTTGGATCACTCAGGGCTCCCGTTTGGATGTGGTTTGTGGCTCATGCTGAACCTTAATCTTTCAACCGCCAGCATCAGGAGGTAGGTAGGCCATTATGAGGTGATTAGGCCACTGGGGTTCTGTCCCTACAAATGGATGATTGTCTGTGCTTGTCAGTTTTGTGTCTCTGTGACCAAAATACCTGACAACCGTTTAGGGAGGAAAGATTTATCTTGGCTCCTGGCTTCAGTCCCTGGTGAGGGGGTCTAAGGCTGAAACCTGCTCAGCCCATGGCAGTCGGAAAGGGGAGAGGGGACGACAGGGACAAGATAAACTCCTCTTGGGCCACCCTCTGGGACCTATTGCCTTCAACCATTCCTCACCAGCTTGTAGTTCCCACCATCTCCTGGGAGGGTATTCAGCCCTCAGTAGACGGATCCACTGCTGAGGCCAGAACCCCTCATGGTCCAGTCACTTCTCCAAAGCCCCAGGTCTGGACTTTGTTGCTCTGGAGACCACACCTTCAACACATGAGATTTTGGGGAACATTCCAGATCCAAGCTATAACAATGTCTTTATGGAGACATGGTTGGGTTGGGTCTCTCAAGAATGAGTTAGGTCTTGGGGACTGGACTTGTTATAGTGAGGGCTGGTCATTTTAAGCAAGATTACCTGGTGCACATACCCATTTGCCCCTCTTGCACATACTCCCACCTGTGATGTCATTGGTGGTGTTATGTTATGATGCACCTGCTTGATCTTGGATTACCCTGCCTCCAGAACCGTGAGATAAATAAATAAAAAATAAATAATAATTTCTCTTTTTAAGTCATCCAACCTCAGGTATTTTGTTGTAGCAATACAGACACAGAAAATCACTGGTAAGTGTGATAGAACTTGTGTGCTTGCATATGTGGCAATAGCTTGCATGTATATTACCTTATTTTATCTTCACGCAACCTGAGATCTGCTCGGTAAACATTGTGTTCTCCTGTAGGAAAACCTCAGGAAAGGGGTGTGACTCTGTCAGAGACAGTGGGGAAAAAGCCAGGTACTTCTGGTGTTTGATCTTTGCTTCTTCTTACAGCTCCCGGCCTCTGAGGGTTCAGCCATATTGGAGAGAGAGAAAATAATCTAGTCTAGAGAAATAATCCCCAAATTTTCAAGTAAGTAAGGCATAAAGCAGATTCAAAATCACTGCACCACAGTTTCTCTGTCCTTGATGAGATGTCATTGGTGGTGTTATGATGCACCCTGCATGTTAGCAGCAGATTCTGATAACAGGGCACCTTCCACTTCCTCTTCAGACCTGAGTCCTGTGTAGTACTGACAACCTGTTTGTCACAGGACCTTGGGTCTGTTGCTGAATCTCAAATGGGTTCCGGTGCTGTTCTTTCTTCCTAGTGCTTTTCTTTCTCTGATTGCATTTCTCTCTTTCCCTCCATTCACCTCTAGCCCAGCATATTTCACAACTGCAGAGACCCCATTCCCTCTGCGTGCTTGGCAGATGTCCCCTCCTGGAGCATACCAGTGACTTAGACTTGTCAACATCACAGGCTCTGGGTGGCCAGCCTTTTGTTTTGCAGCCGCTGCTCCTAACCCTGTTCCCTGTCATCTGAGACGTCCCCTCTCTTGCTACGGCTTCAGTTCCGTCTCTTTCAATTTGGTCACAGGTGTCTGAGTTATGCCTAAGTGGCCCTGAGGTATGACAGCTTTCCGCTTTTCCTATCTCGAGGATCAGGTTGAAAATCCTTCTGACAAAGGGAAACTGTAATGGTTGTTCATATTATTTAAGAATCATCCTCATAAAAAATGAGAGCAGCTAAGTCTAGAGCCAAGGGACTTGGATAAAGGAGGCAGAGAATATGTGTGAGGAATATTTACAGGAAAGTATGAAAGGACCAGAAAGCATCACATATTTATGAGGCACACAAACTGCTGGGTCTTCGTGGAGCACTCAGTATTCATGAAATCGTACCTGGGCACCCTTGGGCGATGCCCTTTTCTGGTCCCACTTGTTCTCTGCCTAAGACGTGAGGATAAAAGGCACGGCTGCTCAGCAAGTCACCAGTGATCAAGAGCTCTTGGCCAGCGGACTTGCTCCTCCGTCTCTTGCGATGGAACATTTGTTGGCCCCAGGCAACTTCTGTTGACACCCTTTGTTATGCTCAGCTCCATGTTCTCAATGTCAGTAGGAAAACTGATGGAGATAGAGGGAATGAGACAAAGACACACACACACACACACACACACACACACATTTTGGGTAGCACAGGATTGAGAAAGGGTGGTTTTTCCATCCTGCCTGCATAATTTCCTAGATCTCTCTCTTTCCCCCTGCATCCCCTGTTTCTGAGGTTACTAACTTAATAAAAATTTTGATTTGAACCTTTTAATTTGATCCACACGTTTTCTGCTCAGTAACCTCCTAGATGGTGCCCTGGGAATCTACCTTCTCACCCAGGCAAGATGGTGAGATGGGGGGCTGGGGATGTGGCTCAAGCGGTAGCGCGCTCACCTGACATGCGTGCGGCCCGGGTTCGATCCTCAGCACCACATACCAACAAAGATGTTGTGTCCGCCGAGAACTAAACAATAAAACATTAAAAATTCTCTCTCTCTCTCTCTCCTCTCACTCTCTCTTTAAAAAAAAAAAAAAAAAAAAGAAAGAAAAAAGAAAAGAAACTATACCAAAAAAAAAAAAAAAAGATGGTGAGATGTCAAGTTGGAGTAAGTGGACTTACAGGTCCCGTCAGTGGTTTTAGGTGGGGGCATGGAGTTGAAGCAGCTTGGCCCCTGAATCATACAAAGGAAACTGTGGGGACAGGGAGAGAGGTCAGAAGGGGGTCTTGGTCTCTGGAACACGTTTGTACGTGTGATGGTTTTGTCGTGGCCACCCAGGTGGATCTTGGCATTCTCTCTGCCTGGATCCCACCTCAATTTTTCATCCACTCTAGCCCTGTGTTTGGAATGTCTGCCTCTTCTCATGCTCTGCTGGATTCTCTGCTTTGAGCCAGAGAATCTGGCTTCTTTCTTGTATTTGGGTTCTGACTGGAAGAGCCAGTAAGAATGGCCCACAGTGACGAAGGTACTTCCAGATGAAGCTGTAAGGAATTGGCCTCACTCTTGTGCGGTTAGGGTGTTGGTTTGGTTATTAAGCAACACAGAGTTGTTGGGCAGGTGTTTGTTTGTGTGAAGAAAGTCCCATCTTTTTTTGTTTTTTTGTTCTATTAGTTATACAGGATGGTAGAATGCAATTTGACACATTGTACACAAATGGAGTCCAACTTCTCATTCCTCTGGCTGTAGTCATACATGTATATAGGGTAACAGTGTCCATCTCATTCTGTGGTCCTTCTCATCCCCATAACTCTCCTACCCTCACTCCCCTCTATACACAAACCAAAGTTCCTTCATTCTTCCCTATCCCTCCCAGTGCCCCTCCCCCATCCCACTATGGCTTAGTGTCTGCTTTTCAGAGAAAGCACTTGCCTTTTGTTTTTGAATTGGCATATTTCACTTAGCATGATATTCTCTAGTTCCATCTATTTACCTGCAAATGCCATAATTTCATTCTTCTTTAAGGCTGAGTAATATTCCATTGTGTATATGTACCACATTTTCTTTATCCATTCATCTGTTGAAGGGCACTTAGGTTGGTTCCATAGTTTAGCTATTGTGAATTGAGCTGCTATAAACGTGGGTGTGGCCGCATCACTGTAGTATGCTGGTTTTAAGTTCTTTGGGTATAAACGGAGGAGTGGGACAGCTGGGTCAAATGGTGGCTCCATTCCAAGTTTGCTGTGGTACCTCCATACTGCTTTTCACAGTGGTTGTACTAATTTGCAGTCCCACCAGCAATGTATGAGTGTACGTTTTCCCCACATCCTTGCCAACAATTGTTTTTGCTTGTATTCTTGATAATTGCCATTCTGACTGGAGTGAGATGAAATCTTAGAATAGTTTTTGGAAAAATCTCATCTTTAGACTCCTCATTTTGGGATACAAACTGGGCTTAACGAGATTTATAGAGAAGGCAATGCATGCACTCTGGAGAGATCTGGAAGTCCCCTCTGAGTCTGGAGTGTTCTGTGGGTGCTGAGCATCCTCCCTATATTTAGCTGTCACGTTCGTCTCCCTCAAGCACCCGGTGCGTCTCTGCACTCCTCACCCAACAGCATGCAATAGCTCCCTGAAAAAAATCTTTATTGGTGCATTATAATTATACGTAACAGTGGGGTTGACGATGCCATATGTCCCTGAAATTTTATGAAATAAAAGGCTGACAAACACAAATGGCTTCATGTGTCTTTTAATTGCTTCCTCAACCTACACTGACCATTTTCTTCCCTTTCCTTGGTGATATTTTGTGTATATATAATCACCTTTCAAGTACAAAGACAAGAACTCAAAGTAGATAAATTATTGCCTGTAATCCATCACTTTTTCCTGTGTTCATGCCTGTATCTTTTCTTTTTTTTTAAAAAAAAACGTTTTTAGTTGAAGATGGACATAATAACTTTATTTCATTTATTTTTTATGTGATGCTGAGGATGAAACCCAGTGCCTCACCTGTGCTAAGCAGGTGCTCTACCACTGAGCCACAAACCCAGCCCATTCATGCCCATTTCTATGAAGACGTTAGGCCAACTATGAGAACTTAATCAACTAGTTTGCTCAAATTTTTTCCATCCACTTTCATGAATGAGATTGACCTATCATTTTCTTACATGTTCCTGTGCCATTATAAACTCAGGTTATAATCACCTTTCCAAAGAATTTGGAAATGATCCGTTTTATTGTGTCTTCAATGCGTAAAAATTCTTACTTTTAAAATAATATTTTCTAGTTGTCAATGGATCTTTTATTTAATTAATTTATTTATTTAATTACGATGCTGAGGTTTGAACCCAGGGCCTCACACATGCCTGGCAAGTGCTCTACCACTGAACCCCAACCCCAGGCCTCCAAAATTCCTACTTTTGAGACCTTCTGGGCCAGTAGTTTTCTTGGTGGCCAATGTTTTTCAGGTGAATCTAAGTTATTGATGAGTTATGGGACTGTGTAAGTTCTTACTCTTTTTGTGTCTGCTGTAGTCAATTTGTTAGGTATTAGAGATGCTGGAGTAAGGTTTGCATGGGCTTTGTTTTTTATACCTACAGGAGGGAGAAGCTCTAGATGGGTGTGAGGAAGACCAGGTCAGTGTTCTGATGTTGCTCGGCAGGACGTCATCATGAATGAGAGGGAGACGAGGGGGTATAACTATGTATTAGGGGATGAAACTAAGATTTGCTTCTACAGGCATCTGACGTTGCTCCACTAGCTCTGTCTTTGACAAGACTTATTCTGCACTTGGGGCCATGATGGAACTGGGAGGTGTCCGTGAACAATCTGGGGTTTTTAGCAGTGTTTTTAAAGATTCCCCTACTTTTCAGTGGAGACATAAGCTTGCATCAGTTTGGCCATTCGGAGAAACAGATATTCCTTTCATGTCATGTCCTTAACAATCTTGAGTCAACAGTTCCCACTGGAGATTTAGTGAGAGTCTTCATGGCATTGAGTAGAGGAAGTAGAAATCTGAGTCAAAATATTTTGAAGCCACCAGGTGGACTTGGTGGCCCATGCTTGTAATCCCACTAACTCAGGAGGCCGCGTCAGGAGGATGGCAAGTTTGAGGCCAGCCTCAGCAACTTAGAGAGGTTCTAAGTACCTTCGTGAGACCCTGTCTCAAGAAAGAAGAAAAAAAAGGGCTAGGGATGCAGCTCAGTGGTAAAGCACCCTGGGTTCAATCCCTTCACAGAGGAACTCATTTAACCATTTTACCATTCTTTACATTTTATAATTCTATACAGTAGCCACGGAGGGACGAATGAGGAATCCAACCCTTTGGGAACGGGTGGATACTTGGAGGAGACTGGGCTAATTACACGGTTTTGGCAATTTCCAGGGAGGACAAAAAGAAGTGATATTGGGATGAGGGAACGTAGAATCCAGGCTGGGTAAGGAGGGACGTGAAGCCGTGGCGGGTCAGGGGTTTGAGAGACCTTGTCAGTGTGCTTGATCAGGAGACTCTGGGTCCAGGGGTCACTAGATTGGGGGTACTAGAGAGAGTCAGCTGGAAAAATGGAGAACACTGACTGGGGAGCGGGTGACTTGAACTTGACATGACAGAGAGGCTGTTATTGACAGGTCAAGGTCTAACACAAGGTCATAATCACAGCCGTGAATGGCTGAAGAAAAGATGAGCTATAAAAAGGAGTCGGGGACTGGGGATGTGGCTCCAGGGCTGGGATGTGACTTAGAGGTAGAGAGCTGGCCTGGCATGCCTGAGGCCCTGGGTTCAATCCCCAGCCACTTAGAAAAACAAAACAAAAGAAAAGAAAAAACACCAAACCCCAAACCAGCACAAACAAAAACTCACCAAAAAAAAAAAAAAAAAAAGACAACAGGCAGGGTATGAGAAGGATCAGTCCCACACGGAGAACAATGTCATAACTCATATCTTATCTGCCTATTACAATGCAGAAAACTTTATTTATTTATTTTAATGTCTTATTTGCTTATTATCATCACCTAGAGTTTTGCAAAAGTCTTAGTGCCTTTGTCCTCCTTAGACCAAAGAAAGCAGGACCTCTGTGGCTACATCCTGACATAGACAGACTTCACAAGAGCTCCCCAGGCGGTTCTGACGTGCAGCCAGGGCTGAGAGCCTGTGAGTTACAGGGACATCAGAATCACCGAGAGTGATCTTCGCCAGGAGCTTCATAATCAGGCAGAGGCCCAGGGCTGCAGACGGCAGTCATAGGAGGGATGGTAGGTGGCATAGTCTGATGATACAAGAGTAACTTAAAAATTTTTAAGGTATTCCAGCTTCTTGGTGTGACTTAAACCCCAGTTTTCTGCTCAAAAATCATCTTGTTAGAACTTTTCTGATCTTATACAAATAGCAATACCCCAGTCCCTGTCTTTCCTCCCCTATTATTATTATTATTATTATTATTATTTGTTACTGGGGATTAAACTCAGGATTGCTTCCCTGCTGAGCTATGTCCCAAGCCCTTTGTATTTTTTTTAAATTTTTTTTTTTTTTTTTTTTTGAGACAGGGTCTCACTAAATTTCTGAGGCCAGCCTTGAATTTGTGATCCTCCTGTCTCAGCCTCCTGAGACACTGGGATTACAGGTATGCACCGCCATGCTGAAGTCCTTCCTTCCTTTCAAATGGCATTTTTTGCCATCTGAGCCACTATATTCCTTCTCATTTGTTCTTGTCTGCCTTCTCCACAAGAATACAAGCTCCACAAAGACAGGAATTCCTGTCTGTTTTGTTCACCCACGTAGTCCCAGGGCCTGAAAACACTGGATAGAGTAAATGTTCATTAAATGGAGGTGGTGATGGTGGTGGTTAAGAGGGGAGTAGAGTGGGAGTGAATATATAGAGCAAGTGTAAAATAAAGCAAGTTCTGAAACAAAACATCTAATATGAACCCGTGTGTGTGTGTGTGTGTGTGTGTGTGTGTGTGTGTGAATCTCACATATAAAGGCCTGTAAGGCGTATGCTAAGATGTTGACAATAGTTATCCTGGGTGAGGGGACTAGAGGTGAGATTTTGCTTTACTCCCTTGGTGTGTCTGAGTTCTTTCCAACTGTCATGTATGCACTGTGCCCATCTCCCACTCTACTCCCCTCTTAACCACCACCATCACCACCCCCACAACAACAAAAAAGAACCACTGAATGAGCGGAGAGAGGAGGAGGTCTTGGAGTAAATACTGGCAAAGGCAAAGACTTGCCTAAATCCAGATGAATCCCTGAAACAGAAGCTGCTAAATCCGAATAGCAACAAAGATGAGGGAATGCTTGTCTCCCAGGGAAAAGGTAAATCTGCATACTCATTGTTTGTGGCAGGCTCCAGGGGAGAAGGCACATTTGTATGTTTTATTTTCCTGGAGGTTCTCATCAGTAATCGAGATGGTACAAATACCACCTTACCCTTGGGGAACGCTACAGCTGAGAGGTGCTGAGGCTTCTGGAAAAGCAGAGACCTAGAGACGGTGCACGTGGGACTCTCTCCATCGGATCCCTTTAAGGTCGGAAATGTGGGTGTCTGCATTTTCTGTTTTTCTCATTCAAGGTGAAATCAGTCAGGTGCCATGTAGCCAAGGAGCTGCCGTGGAAGGGTTAATTAAAAACAAAATGGAACCACCATTTCACCCAGTTATCCTACTCCATAGGATTCTGGGATGACGGATACCAGGTTGTTTTAGACAAACAATTTGATTGTTCGGCAGGGAGAATGGGGCATATTGTGCAGAGTTTGGGGAAATTTTAAAGGGGTGTGTGAGTTCCCACTCGTTTTGGTATTCAAGTTTGTTTATTTGTATGAAAGGATGAATTTACCTTTGAAAGGGTTGCTGGCTTCCTTTGGTATCTGTTAGCCAACTGGGAGTTAATTTGTTTCTAAAACAGTACAAAGTTTTTTTTTTTTTTTTTTTTTTTTTTTTTTTGGTTTCACCTACAAAAGTGAATGGGTCTCTGTATTTCAAGGTTGCCCATTTTTTTTCTGCATTTCGTTGAGGCCGGAGATAAGAACTGCAGGCTGCAGAATACAATGGGCTATTCTTGTAGCTCCATGTGACTGAGCACCATGAGTAATCTCTGTTCTTGACCCTACACCCACCTCCAGGCTGCAACTTTGTTATCACTTCCCAATGCAACAAAGGATTAATGAATAATGACAATTTTACTGAACATTTCTTGGGGAGATGGCAAAACTCTATGTTATCCCGTGGAGATAGTTTTGATCTATGGCAAAACCGAATCAAAATTCCCATGAGACATACGTGCTATCTTTCCAAGGGGGAAAGGTTTCACATTTCCTTTATCTCTTTTCCCTATGTTGTTAAGCAAAATGGTCTGATTTCTTTCAATGTCTTCAGTCTCTCATTCTCCCATCTGTCCCTCTGCCTGGCCAAGACCCTCCTTAGGATCTACTCCTTTCAGAAGGGAGAGGGGACGTAGGGAGTGGGGAAGGATTGTAAGCATCTGACAATCCACTTTGCCCTTGGAGGGATGAATGCAGACAAGGAAAAGAGAAGCCCTTATCATCTTGCTGGGACTGGGGTTCTCGTGAGCACGGGATCCTCCTGGACAGTGTTTCCTAGTTATCCCTTCTTTGTTTACATTGATGGGAGGAGGCTGGGCTTGGGGATTCGTAGGGTTGGTAGCTTTATCTTTCAAAAGTCCAAAAGCAGGGAGGATTTCCAGCTTGGATTTTTTTGCTACTTCCTTCCCCTTCCAAGTCTCTGCTTCTAAATCCCGAAAAGATGAATTCCTGTCACTTCCCACTGAGAAACTAATGTGACTCCATTTTTTGAGAAACCAGCCTCTACCTCAGAGCAAAGCCTGTCCAAGGAAGGGGGTGTGACCCTTGTCCTTGGAAAAACCCACAGAGCACTCCTAAGCACATACCCACCCTGCTGAGTTGTTTGTCTGTGAATAACAGGAGAGATCTGTGGTGCCAGGTGTCCCTGACTCACTTAGGCTAGGGGGGGACCCATAGCAACCCCCTAGCAACCTCCAATCAGCATGAGACAGGGAAAATACCTGGAATGCCAGATGACCCCCAAGTAGTTTATGGTGGTTGATAACGTGTTGGGAAACCATGTAGTTTAGCACGTACACCCCTCGTGGCCTAAACCAGTCAATTCAAATGAATCCCCCTCTGTACTAACCCATCACCCCTACCCAACTTGTTCCCGCCAGTGAATGTGCTAATCCATGTTAAGAGTTGTTGTTTGACTTTCCCGAGGTATGGAATGATTTGCTGTGTGATGTTGTAATGCATAGAGTATCCCCCAAAACCTATAAAATCTTACTGGACAAAGGACCGGGACTCACTCCCTGGGACTGCTGCGTTGGGAACGGTTGTGAGTCCAGGCTCAAGCTTGCAATAAAGACTCTTGTGTGATGGCATCGGATTCGGCTCCTGGAGGTCTATTGGGGTCCCACGAATCGGGCATAACACCACCTTCTTTTAGGCGAAGACACCGGGGATCTGGCTGATAAAAGTACACCATAATAAAGCACCCCGAGTCCTAGAGCTGTTGCCTTTCATTGTGATCTGTCTCCTAAGGTAGACGTTCTTCTCCATATTAGTTCTAAATTCAACAGAAAAGTCACATATGCGCAATCACTATAAATTTTACTCCATGTCTTTAAAATATGTTCTTAGGCTGATAATTTTGTAAATTTACCCCATGGGGTCTGCTTCCTATTGCTATCGACTGTATCTTTCTCACTCCTCATTCTGATATGAACAGTTTGTCCAGCATTGCAGATTCATCCATCCATCCATCCATCCATCCATCCATCCATCCATCCATCCAAACATACACCTATCCATCCATCCATTTAAACATCCATTCAATGTGGTGAAAAAGGTTCACTCATACATTGCTGGTGGGACTGAAAATTGGTGCAACCACTATGGAAAGCAGTATGGGGACTCCTTAGAAAACTTAGAATGGAACTACCCTTTGACCCAGTTATCCTACTCCTCAGTTTATATCCAAAGGACTTAAAATCAGTATGCATTGATGTGATGTAGCCACATCAGTGTTTAGCAGCTCAATTCACAATAGCTAATCTATGGAACCAACCTAGATCCTCTTCGACAGATGAATGGATAAAGAAGATTCATATATACACAAGGGAGTATTACTCAGTCATAAAGAAGAATGAAATTATGGCATTTGCCAGTAAAGAGATGGAACTGGAGGGTATAATGCTAAGTGAAATAAGCCAGTCCCCAAAAACCAAAGGCCAAATATTCTCTCTGATATTGGATGCTAACCCACAACAAAGGAGAAGTCCATTGGATTGGCAAAGGGGAATATAGGGAAGGGAGTGGGGAGGAGAATAAAAAAGACAGAATTAATTAGACATAACTTTTCTGAATACATGAGCAGTGCAATTCTACATCATGTACAACCACAAGAATGGGATCCTAAACAGAATAAGTTATACTCCATATAATATGTCAAAACACACTCTATTGTCATGTATATCTAAAAAAGAACAAATTAAAAAAATTCAACCAAACATCTATTCATCCATCCATCCATCTATTCATCCATCCATCCATCTATTCATCCATCCATCCATCTATCCATCCATCCATCCATCTATCCATCCATCCATCCTAACATCCAACCATCCATTCAAACATCCATCCATCCATCCAAACATCTATCCATCCATCCATCCATCCACCCATCCATCCATCCAATGTTATTGAGCACTTACTATGTGTCAGGCAATGTTCTAGGCCCTGGGGAATGTAGTGAAAACATAGTGAGAAGATTCCTGCACTCATGTCTTTTACACCAGAAAGTATCTGAAGGTGACAAATTCTTTGGAGAAAATCAGCAAAGAACGACAGGTCTGTGTTAGGGACTACTATCATTGGGCTAATAAGGAAGGTCTTTATGAGGAGGTAACATCTGCTGATTTAAAGTTTCAGGGCTCATACAATAAAATTATTAATTTACCTTTTCCTCCTGCCTCTCAGTTTGAATTTTGGAGTCAATGTTTTAATGTAGACTGTACAACTCTCATTTCAGAGATAAATATGAATCTAGGACAGGGATTGGCCAATTTCTTCTGGAAAGGGCCAGATAATAAACAGGTTTGGCTTTGCAGGGCGTAGTGCTCTGTCACAACTCAGAACTCTGCTGTTCACAGCACAGGGGAGGCAGCCGTGTTCCAATACAACTTTATTTACAAAATCAGGGGCCCCTGAAAGGCCCAATCACTGCAGCTTGCTGATCTCTGACCTAACGAGCACTTTGCCCAAACTGCTTCCAAGTGACGCATTAGCCCTTTTCCTTCAAGAAGAAGAGCCTCCTCCCTTACAGTGCCTTTTGCTTTATTTTTTCTTCATAAAAAGGTTCAGATTATGATACACTAATTTGGAGAATTTGTAAAAACTTCCAAGAGAACAGTAGGAAAAAAAAAAAAGTGAAAATCCTACCCTTCCCTTCAACTACACTCTGAAAATCATGACTGCTAACAGTGTGATGTACCTGTTTTAGGCTTTTTGTGTGTGAATATTTGCAGAATAGATATATACATGCACATATCCAAAAAGGGGGGCTTCCTCTTCCTTTCGATCCTTTCTCTTCCTTACTCCTCCACTCCTCTCTGTTCCCCTGCCTTTCTCCCTCCCTCCATCCCCTTCTTTCCTGTTTTCCCCTCTCACACACGATGTCATTCATTCTGAAATACTGGCCCTCTGCTTGCTCCTTTTGGAATGCCTCTTGGGATTTGAGAGGCACGCATTCCATGGTGGCATCCTGGAGTTGCCAGTGGACATGACGTGAGTGTCAGAGTATCCGTGGTGAGTGGTGTTGGGAGCAGGTGCTGGCGGGGTGTTGGGTGTCTCCACCCACACACCCTCACCGTGATGGGGTGTAGGCCAAATGCCAGCAGCTCCAGCTCTTTCTGGGTTTGCTTGCAAATACAAACAGCTGGTCTGGAGTTTGGAAGGAGACCCTGTCTCCATCATCAGGCATACAGACCAGCACTGGAATGAAAGTCCTGCTCCTGAGCAGGTAGGTGCCATAGTAGGACTGCCAGACACATTGGGGAGAAATGGGCCCAGGTGGCCCCAGCCCAAGCGCCCTCTCCTTATGCAGATGATGCCTCAATTTAAAAATAAACCTTAATCATACAGTGGCCACAGGCCCTGCTGTACGATTCCAAGTTAATCATACACCTCCATGCCCCATTTTTTTTTTAGAAAAATTGAAAAAAAAGGATAATACAAAACACCCATATATCCCCAATTCACAATTATTAACATTTTTCCATATTTGCTTTGCCTGTTTTTCTTTCTCAATAATTAGTATATTCACATATTTATTTACAGAACAATATATATATGCTAAAATATGTATGGATATACTTTTAAGTTATATTTACAAACTATGGTTATAAACATGGAACACTGAATTTGCCATCTTAACCGTATCAAACCATACAGTTCAATCGCCTTAAGTATATTCACATTATTGTGCTCCAGATCTCTAGAACATCTTCATCTTGCAAAACTGAACCTCAATCCCCATTACACATTAATTTTCCCTCTCCCTTCTCCAGTCTCCCGCCGTCCTACTTTCTGTTTGTATGATTTAGTACTTTAGACAGCCTGTGTGAGCGGAATCATGCGGTGTGGGTCCTTTTTTGTGAATGGCTTATTTTACTTAGCATAATGTCCTCAAGCTTCATCCGTGGTGTAGCCTGTGACAGGATTCCCTTCCCTTTTTAAGGCTGCAAATACCTATCTCTCCATCTCACATTTTCTTTATCCAATGTTGGTTGATGAACATGGTTTTATGCACTTATATCTTTTCCCAGACTACTTGAATCACCACGTTGATGGTTCTCAAGTAAATCACATGTCTTAAACTCTGCTTTCTCCAGTCGTAGCTATTTGTAATATTCCTTAGGCCAATTAGCTAGCCCCAAGGGCCTGGACAAGTTAACTTATTCTCATACACCATGCCACTCATCCTGATATAGTTCCCAGTAAATCACTGCTAATAAAACTCAGCACCTATTTGACCTATTTACTGGGTGAGCTGAAAAGCCATCAGACTCCAGTCGGCCCAGGAGAAAGGCTCCGGGGGTGGGTGGGGGTGGGTGGGGGTTGGGGGGGTGGGGAGGGTGGGGGGGATGGGAGGGATGGGGAGGGGGGGAAGGCTCTGAGTGGACTGGCTCTGCCTCAAGGCTCTTGAAAACATTTCGTATGAAACATGGACCACTTTAGTTGGCTAGGATTTTGGAGGACAGTCATATTTCTTTTTTCAGCAAATACCTTTTGTGTTTTGAAAAGAAATAACCTCAGGCTTGCAGCTGGGCTCTGCTGCGGTCCACATGCTATGTCCCTGCCTCCTTCAAATCCATAAACTGAAATCCCAATCCCCAAGGCCATGGTGTCCGGACACGGGGCCTTCTCCAGGTTCTTAGGTCACGAGGGCAGAGTCCTCATGAATGAGATTTGTGCCTTATAAAAGAGATTCCGCCCCCCCCCTCGCCCCCTGGACCTAATGAGAAGGACATAATGAGAAGTTTGCACTCTGTGGCCCGGCGGAGAACCCAACCATGTTGACACCGTGATCTTGGACTTCCCAGCCTGAAGAACTGTGAGGAATGAACTTCTGCTGTTTATAAGTCACTCAGCCTAAAGTACTTTGTCACAGGAGCCCTGGCAGCATAGCCCGGGGACCCTGCTTGGAATCCTGGCTGGCCAGATTAGTTTACCTACCCAAATAAGAAACAGGCAAGTGATGGTAAAGGAAAAGTGGATTTTACAGTTTGGGGACGAACAGCAAGATTGCTCCCCACCCCACCCCATCCTGCCTCCACAGAATCCGTTACAATTTACAGAAATCAAGTCCAGGTGATGTCCAGATGTAGATGGAGTTCTCCTGTGCCCACCAGGCGATGTCCAGATGTAGATGGAGTCCTCCTGTGCCCACCAGGCGATGTCCAGATGTAGATGGAGTTCTCCTGTGCCCACCAGGCTGGGTGGGAGACGACTCTCCATTCTCTGCTTCCTTGGTGTCCCCAGCCTGGGAGGCAGCTCGTTGGCCTGGGCTCTAGAACGAGAGTCCCACAGGCTGCAGAAAGTTCTCAGGAAGTCCTTCTTCCTTTCAGCCTGCTTTACCAACAGACTAGGGCAGGCTCTGAGGGTCAAGGATTGGGAAGATGGATGAGCCGAAAATGGGTGAAGGGGTCCGTGGGAGGTGCGGACCCACCTGAGATGGGCGTGGATGGAGAGGACGTTGGAACCCCCTTGAACACTCACCCGAAGGCTCTGATGCAGAGGAGGCTCTCCGTGATGGGGGAAGTGGTTGCATTCCTTTCTCTGACACCCCAATACTCAAGGTTGCTCCACGCAGAGTGACTATGGTGGCAGGGACGGAGGCTGTGTGTGCTCACAGCTCTCACTTCTCCTCACCAAGGCTGGCTTCCTATTGCCTTCTGAGTGTCTGCATACTCATCAGTAGCAGCAGCCCTGGAGCTCGGGAAAAGCTGTGAGAACTGGAGGGCGGGGCGGTTACGAAGAGGCAGGTTGGCTGTATTGGATTTCTTCCAGGATGGAGAGTTGTTTCCAGAGACTCTAGATTGAAGTTGGGTTTCATTGCTTGCCTCAGTTCTGCCAGCACCACCATCCATATGCCTCAGTCTGAGAATCTGCACCAGTGGCCTCTAGGGAATACTTGGCAATGTCTAGAGATGTTTAAAAATGATCGTGACCCAGAAAATGTTCTAGAAGCCCTTCCAAGGCACATGTAATTGAGTCATCAGTGTTAATTTGTTGCCTTATCAATGTTAGTTTCCTTAGATATAGAATGGGCATAATAATATCCATGTCATCGTGTCACTGGGACCATCAAATTAGGTTACATATGTAAAATATCTGATGAGTGCCTCACTTATAGTGTGCAAGTAATAAATATTGGTTTCACTCTCATTCCTTTAACAAACGATTAGGTGAAATAAAAAAAAAAAATCTCTACCTTTAGGGAGCTCCTAGGATGTGTATCAGTTAGCTAGAGCTGCTGTAACAACATACCACAGTCTAGATGGCTTAAATAACAGAAATTTCGGGGCTGAGGATGTGGCTCAAGCGGTATCGTGCTCACCTGGTATGTGTGTGGCCCGGGTTCGATCCTCAGCACCACATATAAACAAAGATGTTGTGTCCGCTGAAAAACTAAAAAATAAATATTAAAAAAAGAAAATTATTTAAAAAAAATAACAGAAATTTCCACACAAGTCTACAGTCTGTAAGTCCAAGATTAGTGTGTCAGGAGGGCTGGTTTCATTCTGAGTTCTCCTTCCTTGCCTCGTAGATGGCCATCTTCCCCCTCTGTATCCTCATGGGTTTACTGTGTGTGACAGTTTTAATTGACATCTCTTGCTGTGTAGGGCAGGGAATGCAGGTACCTGCATCTAGTGGGTAGATGTCAGCTATGCAGCTAAACATAGCAGAGTGCACAGGACAAGCTCTCATCTACAACAAAGGATTATCTGCCCCCAGTGTCAAGAGTGCTAAGGTTGAGAAGCTTTCATACCACCAAGATGTCCTTCAGATGTCAAAACTGGAGGGAACTTAGTCCTAGTTAAAGAACTAAGATCAGAAGTGTGTTTTGGAATGCATTCAGTTGTAAGTAACAGAAAACCTGACTACAGGATTTTATTTTCTCAAGTAAGTTTCTGGTTTTGGTTCAGCGGCTCAAAAATGTCTGAACTGAGGTGGCTTTTCTGAGGTTGCTCCTTGCTTTTCTTCACGTTGTCAGCTAGCCCACTAGAACGCATGCATCACAAGGGTAAGGACTCGGGTTTTCTTACCGCTATATCCCCCTGGCTTGGGAAAATGCCTGGAACACAGCAAGTATGCATTTACTGTTTGCTGAGTGGTTTGTTGTAGCTCCAGCTATCACTCAAGAGTTCCAGGCCACTGAAAAGTCGACAAGCTTTAAAAGAAGGGCTAACCCCTGTGTCAAGTAAGTAAAACATTCCTGGGGAGTCCATAGCCAACTCCTGCTAGAGCTGAATTGACCAGAGCTCAGGGTGACCTTAAAGAGAAGCTGGGATATATACTTTTCAGCCTGGCACACCCACTTGGATATTTCTTTCCTGTAACTAAGGAAGAAGGAATGGATACTGAGCCGAAAAAAAAAAAAAAAAAAACTCAAAAAAACCCCCATAAAACCTTGAAGTCGTTCCTGTAGACTTGCCCAAGCAGGAGCCCAGAGGGTGAGAGAGATTGCAAGATAGCAAGGTCAGGGCCACAGAAAAAGAAACCAGAGCAACTGCTTCATAGAAACTGATGGGAATCGGCAGAGAAACAGCCTGGTGGTGAACTTGTGACTGCTTGCTGCCTGTGACTCAGATGTCTCATTTGCATACAATGTAACGAATCCAGTGCTGACCCTATAGTTCCAGCAAACCAAAAATGGACTTGGAGGTTCAACAGTTGGCAGGAGCTGAGCTCCGAGACTGGTTAATCCTGTAATGAACAAAACCAACGAATGGTTTGAATCAGGCAATCTCTTTTCCTTATGAACTTTATAGCTTTTGCTTCTACAAATGTCCTGCTCTTGGGTCGGCGAGATTGTGTTCCCAGGTTTTCTGTAAAACTCGTGTAATACGCAAAGAGCTTCGGCAGTTTTGTGGAGCTTTTAGTCAAACTTTATTAAAAAGTCATTAAGATGGCGACAGTGGAACTTCTGAGCGCTTCCACAGGTCACACACCTGTGAAGCAGGCTTTGCGGCTACTTATATAGGATGAAACCCTCAAGGCTTTTAGACTAATTCTCTTTTGAGTTATTTTTGACAGCGAATCTGAAGACCCCGTCCCACAGGGTTATGTCCTTTTGTGTTGAATCAGATTTTCTCCTGCTTTGCCCAGCAATAAACTGAGAGTGACACTCACAGTGATTCAGAATTGTTATTTTTATTTTATCAGCACTCATTTGGGGTAGCTGCCACAAGGGAGGTTCTGGTTAAATGTAAGGGAATGAACCTGTGATGTCACAGGCAATGCCATCTGTGGATCTACCAAAATTTTAGCAAGAGGGGGAAAAAACCAGATATGAATCCAGAAGGTGAAGGGAGTATAAGAAGAGGGCAGAGCAGCTGAGAAAGAGAGGAAGTTTATTTTTAAGCCCCTCCGGAAGGCAGAAAGAGTTAACAAGACATTGGCCTAGCTGGAGTCCCAGGGTAGCTCTAAAAGAGGGGCAGGCTGGGCAAAAAACAAGAAGACTATTGAAAGTCCAAATGAAGAGTGATTGTACCCCTAATCCGGTACTTCACCCCAACAAATGATTAGAGGCAAGTTTTATGTCTGGAGAAGCTGAAGAAAGAACTTTTTGCACTTGTGGATACCAGGTCCAGTTGAGGGCAGGAGTCAAATGCCAGATTGCAAATGTGGGTTACTGAAAACCCAAAAGAGGTTCCCTAGGCTTCTCACTCATAAGCCTGGGGAACCTCCCAGAATGCTTGCAGCCAGACTCCTAGCTGGCCCTTCACTGATGCCTCCAAGGCAAGAATCCAGGCCCAGGCTTGGTGGGCTGGGTGTCATTCTTAAATACGAGTGGACAGTCTAGTCTTTTGGGGGACATGTGACCAGAATGAAAAACAAATAAAAGTCAACAAATAGGAAAGTAATTTGGAGAAAAGAGTACAGAGAAAAAAACGTCAACTTCAAAATACTATAATATTTCATGAGAGATGAGAGAGGAAGACAAGGAGAGCTGCTCCCCACCGTTTTCTACATCTGTTCTTTGTTCAAAAATGTTCAATTTTTTTTTTTGTAGCGCCATCACATCTTGAAAACTATGTAGTATATCTATTAGTTATTTCTCAATTCGGTCACCTCTGAAGGTAAGCTAGATGAGGGCGGGGACTTGGTCTTGTTCATTCTCTGTCACTATTGCTCACGACTGATAACGAGGTTCTCAATCACTATTGTTGATTGAGTGGATAAAACCTGTATCCATCATCAAAAACGAGGTGCGATAAAAATGCTAAAATGCTGAAAAACACTGGAATATTAACAGTGTAATGTAAAAATAAAATAATTTGATAGGAAATTTGAAAAAAGAAAACTGAAGAAATGTCCTCAAAATACAGAATCAAGTGATGAAAAATAATAAAGAAAACACAAGAGAATTGGAAGATCAGGCAAAGAGTTTTGACATCAGACAATAAGAACTTCAGGTGAAAAAAAACCATGAAATTGAAGGCAAAAGATTATCACAGATAAGGAAAAAAATTACAGATCAAAAACATACAAGTTTCCAGATTTCAGGAGCTCACTGATTGGAAAGATAAATGACAAGGCACATAACTCTAAAATTTCAGATTGCAATAAGAACCTATAGAGGGCTGGGACTGTGGCTGAGTGGTAGAGTGCTTGCCAAGCATGTGTGAAGCACCGGGTTCGATCCTCAGCACCACATAAAAACAAATAAATAAAATAAAGGTATTGAATTCATCTACAACTAAAAAATATTAAAAAAAGAACCTATAGAGTTAAAAGAGACCATGAACAAGAGATCATTACCTAAATGTCCCTGGACTTCTCACTATCAGCACCAAGATCAGAAGACAGTGGGATGATGACTTCAAGAGGGTGATGCCCACTTCTGAGGCCTAAGCTTAATCAAACTCTTAAGCTCCTGTGGTTTACAATAAAGAAAGGTTCAGATCTGCCAGGTCATAAAAATGTAACTCTCAGGCATCCTGTCTCAGGAAGCTGCAAAAAAAAAAAAAAAAAAAAAGAAGAAGGGGCAGGAATCCCCTTCCTGAGGATGGCTGCATCATGCCAAGAGGGCAGCCGATCCAGAGAGGAAGAGGAGTTTGTAGGGCCCGGGAGACCTGTCTCTGAGAAATATTGAATGAATGAATACGAATTACTTGTTATGAAAGTGAGTTTTTCGTTGTTTTGGAATAGTTTGGGGGTTGCTTAAGGATGCATTATTTATAGGCACATAGAAAACTTAGCAAATGAAAAGCTAAGGCAATTGTCAATTCAGGAAAAATAAAAAGTCATTCAAAAGATATGTGACTGTAATATACCTAATATACCTAATGAGTCAACTGTGAGTTACACTTTTATTAGCTCACAATGCAAGCCTTAAATATTAATTTAGCAAACAATCCTGATACAACTTTCTTTGGAGAGGATGATAGAGAAGAAACATAAAGACGTGGATGTGATGTGTGGGCTAAAAGAGCTAAATCTTTGTTTTCTTGCAGCCCAAAATGAAAGTCTTGGAAAAAACCCTATAAAAATGGTAAAAGCATGTGATCTAGAAACAGCAAACAAGAAACAAATGGTGGATTTGAAAATGCCTGGGGCGGGGGTGTTGGGTCTGGGCTAGGGAGGTGTGGATCAGTCAGCCTCATGGCCCTGAGCAGCTCTTTAAACTGCATAATGAAGTCTTTTGAGAATACAAAATAATTAAATAAACCTCAGTATGGTAATGAAGTGGTGGTTTTCCATAGCACTTCATCTGTAATCGATTGGCCTCACGGTGTGGGATTAACGGGAGTGGGGCGTTGGGCTGTCATGTGGAATGTGTGATCTGCTTTGAAGCCAGTCACGAGCTCCTCTCTGCAGTAGAAGATCTGGGAACCAAGAGTCTCCCCGTGCATTTAAGGATAAACAAACATACAAGTAGCTCCCAAACACTAGGCAATTTCTCCTAGCTGCAAGACACAAATACGCTAATTTCTACCCTTCTACCCTGTCCAGGGATTGACTTAGTTTTCTGTCCCACTTTGCAGCTACATGTGTCTACATAATTGTTCTTACTCCTTGTCTCTAGTTCTGTTCTTTCTACTCCTTTTCTTTTTTGGTGGTGCTGGGGCTTTGGGCGTGCAAGGAAAGCGCTCTACCAACTGGGTTACATCCCCAGCCTTCTTTTTGAACTCGTTCCAAGAAGTGTTCACTCCCAATACTCCTCTAAAACCAGCTCCTTCAAAATCTTTACTGACTTTGATGTGACTAAACCTGTTGGTGAACTCAGTTTGTATCTTACTTGGTGAATCGAAGTAAGTGAATACTAAGGGAATGGGTGACGTTTGACACAGTGGAAGATGTCAGATTCTCCGGCACCCTTTCTTCTCTTGATACTCACTAAGCACATTCCAGCTGCTTCTTCTCTGTCTCCTTTGTGGGGTCCTCCTATCTTTCTAGCCGCAATGGAGAGGTCCTGAGGGCACAGTTTCTGGGCAGCTTCTCCTCCCTCCCTCTACTCCCCACCCTGGGTGCTCTCAGGTCGTCTCATGGCCTTACGTGTGATCCATAAATGGAAGACTCTCCAGTTTATATCTCTAGTACAGATCTCTCCAGACTCAAGGATCTAGTTCTCCCCTTGATTTTCCTACTTGGATGTGTCTAAAAGGATTTGTTGTTTGTACTGGGGATTGAACTCAAGGTACTTTACAAAAGAGCTACAGCTCTTATTCAGAGACAGGGTCTTGCTAAGTGGTTGAGGCTGACCTCCAGCTGTCAATCTTCTTCCCCCAGCCTCCAGAATTGCTGGGATTACAGGCATGAACTACTATGCCTGGTCCCTAAAAGAATTTTTTAAAAAATTATATCCAAATCCAAACTACTGGTCTTTTGCCAGCGAACTTGCCCTTCCCATGCCCTATCCCACACGAGTTACTGGTTTTTCTGTCCTTCTAGTGGCTTAGGCCAAAACAGGATATTGCCTGGTGTCTCCTCTTTCCCTTGAACCCCACACCCCATCATTGGTCAGATAACTCTGCTGTCTGCACTTTCCAAACATGTGTGAGACCTGATGGCTTCTCATCACCTCTAGTCCCATCCACTGTGGCTTCCCACCGGGATCACTGGAATAGCCACCTAACTAGTCTTGCACCTGCCTTTGCCTCTTTGCGGTTCTTAAAAAAATTCAGTAGTCAGAAGTGACCCATGGTTTCAGCCAGACCGTGCCACTCCTCAAACTTCTTTATCGACTTTCCAAATAATTCTTCACATGGATGTGATTTTTTTTCTTAGATTTTCATTACAAAATTTTGAAGTCATGTGGTTAAATTCATGAAGTGTCATGACATAGCTTCTTCTTTTTTTTTTCGCTGTCGATGGACATGATACCTTTATCTTATTTATTTTTATGTGGTGCCGAGGATCGAACCCAGTGCCTGACTCGTGCTAGGCAAGTGTTCCACCACTGAGCCCCAGCCCCAGCCCCCTGACATAGCTTCTTGATGGAGTGTACCTTTAATCAGGTTCAGAGTGGTATTGGGAAATTTAATACCTTTTCTGACTGCAAGTTCTCTCTTGTTAATATAATATCACCATCCATGCTTCCCCCCAGAATCCCCCCACCCCTTCTCTCACTGTACTAGGATAACTTCAGCTGTGCTGTAAGAACATGGACTCCAGATCTCTCTAACATCACTACGTTTTTCCTCTCACTCCTGTTGATTGCAACCAAAGCATGGGAAAGAGGGACCTGGCTGACGGCTGCTTCTGTTCCCTGCAGAAGTGGAAAGTAGCTCCAGGGTCACATGAGGGTTTCCCTCTACTCCAGACATCTCTCACGTTGTATTGGCTATAGACAGTCTCCCAGTGCCCAGAAAGGAGGAAAAGTGGGATTCAGTGAACAAGAGGCATTTTTTAAAAGAACATTTTTATTCTTATTATTTTTTATATATGACAGCAGAATGCATTATAATTCTTATTACACATATAGAGCACAATTTTTCATATCTCTGGTTGTATACAAAGTATGTTCACACCAATTCATGTCTTCATACGTGTACTTTGGATAATAATGATCCCCACATTCCACCATCATTTCTAACCCCATGCCCCCTCCTTTCCCCTCCCACCCCTCTGCCCTATCTAGAGTTCGTCTATTCCTCTCATGCTCCCCCTCCCTACCCCACTATGAATCAGCCTCCTTATATCAGAGAAAACATCCAGCATTTGTTTTTTTGGGATTGGCTAACTTCACTTAGCAGAATCTTCTCCAACTGCATCCATTTTCCATGCCATGATTTTATTCTCTTTTATTGCTGAGTAATATTCCATTGTGTATATACGCCACATTTTTTAAATCCATTCATCTACCGAAGGGCATTTAGCTATGGTGAATTGTGCTGCTATAAACATGATGTGGCTGTGTCCCTGTGGTACGCTGTTTTTAAGTCCTTGGGGTATCGACCAAGGAGAGGGATAGCTGGGTCAAATGGTGGTTCCATTCCCAGTTTTCCAAGAAATCTCCATACTCTTTTCCAGATTGGCTGCGCCAATTTGTAGTCCCACCAGCAATGATATGAGTGTACCTTTTCCCCCACACCCTCGATAACACTTATTGTTGTTTGTATTCATAATAGCTGAAGAGGTCTGGTTTTGACACAGTTGCTTCTCAGGTTGCATTGTCTGGGGGTCAGAGGGAATTTGTGCACCATCATGAAAAGTGCCACCTACATTTTGATGATGATATAAGCTTTATTACGAAAACAATCTTACTTATATAATCCCAAAGCCAGCTCTTTGGTCTCCTATTTCTTGTAAAGTCCTCAATTTTTGCCCTGAGGAGATCTTGCTGCGGAACTCAGCAACTCTTCCAGTATAAAAATGTCATTACAACAGTCTTGGGACCTACTTTAAGGGTCCTCATTTCAGAGATTAGAGAGCATAGACCAGAGAGTTTATATGCCTTAGGTAAGGTCACACAGCAAGTGAGTGGCAGAACCAGGATGCTTTATTGAGGGTCCTGACTCCTGGCTTGGTTTTAGGATCCATTTGCGTTTCTGATGAAGCCTCTTCCCATGATTTCTAGCTTCCTTCTAACCCCGTAGCTCTCTGCTGCCCTCTATTGGCCTCCTCAAGTTATGATCAAGTGAAAATTTGCTCCGTAGTCTCACCCCACACACTCTAATTCCCAGGTGCTGAGAAAACAGCAGGACCAGTGGGTAGTCTTACTAATTAACGTTTAAGAAAAGCAACTCTAATTGGGGTGTTGAGCCCTCTAATGAGTTTCTGCTCTCAGCCCATCACTGTGTGGAAGTGATCCCTTGGACGACTCATAACAAACCCATAAGGAAATGCTAGTAAGTCTCTTTTACAGCCAATAAAGCTGAAGACCAGAGGCGATATGACAATATGCTCAGGATGTGGAGAGGACAGAGTGAATTATTAACGTTTGTTCTACAGACTGTTGTGGAACACATATTATCTGCTGGACTCTGCTAGATGTTGGGATACAATTAAAGTCTCTGCATTTCACAGCGCCTAAGATTCAAGCCCAAATGATTCTTTCTCTTTTTCATAGAACTAAACCACAATGTTTACCTTCTTTCAAGACATTCTAATTGCTACTTTCTTTAGGAAGTTCTTCCTGATCCCGCCTTTCTCCATTTCAGACATGAAAGCACAATTTGTCTTGGCTCTATCCAGGTCATAGCTAACGTTACCAAAGCCCAGTTGGAGTGCTATAGTTTGAATGTGATTTGAGTGGTTTGCCTGAGAATTTTATATCAAAATTTAACTCCCATTGTGAGATAGTAAGAATGAAAACTTAACCCAGCTCCTGTGTTTAGAGGTGGGGGTTTGGGGAGGTGATAAGGATCAGGTTAGGTCACCAAGGTGGAGCTACCATAATCGAATACTTATTGGAAGAGAGAGAGAGAGACCAAAAGAGACACATGTGCATTCCTTATCTCTTGCTCTGTGCCACCTACAGTCTCTGCCAGAAAGAAGGCTATCACTAGATGCAGCTCCTTGCCTTTGGACCAGAACAAAGAACCTAAATAAGCCTCTTTTCTTTACAAAGATTCTAGCCTCAGGTATTTCATTGTAGCAATGCAAAAGGGATTGATGCCTGGTATTCCCTTTGTCTTTTGGTTCTAGGAATGGAAGGTCTGAATAGCCTCTTTTGGGGATGACAAATATGTTGCGTGTGAGCTCTTACCTCAATTAAACTTTTTAGCAGACATTGATACTAAATTACAATGTCTTTTCCATTCTTAGCCTAACTATCCTTCTCTCTGCTTCTCTTCTGGTCCATTATGAGCTTGTGTCAAAAGCTTTTAGCCCAAATGCTTTTCTCTAACATATATGAAATGCAGAATTATGAATGGAATGGTCTGGTTGCATCTTGGAAGGAAAAGTGTCTCAGCACATCCTGAGAACCAGGGCCTCACTCACTTGGAATTTCAACCAGTTATTCACTGCACTGCAGAATGAGTAAGCCTTCAGACAGATATGTGAAATTATTATCTATTTTATTTATTAGATGTGGGACCTTGAATACAGAAGTTGTATAACCTCCCCAAGATCTAAAGAATCACATGTTATTTTAGTGGGTTATTGTAAGATTAAATGAGGCAGTGTGTATAAGACGTACAAAGTCAGTGCTCAATAAATGAAGATTATTTTCTTTATTGGCTATGATGCCCTCTTGACCTTTGGGAACCTGTGTATTACTTTGCATTTTCCAGAGAAACAGAAGAAGATGTAGATGTATGCAGAAAAAGACTCATAGACGAGTGGAGTGTGGTGGTGCATGCCTACAGCCTCCAGTGGCTCAGGAGGCTGAGGCAGGAGGGTCGCAAGTTCAAAGCCAGACTCAGCAATGGTGAGGTGCTAAGCAATCCAGAGAGATCCTGTCTCTAAATAAAATACAAAGTAGGGTTAGGGATGTGGCTCAGTGGTCGAGTGCCCCTGAGTTCAATCCCCAGTACCAAAAAAAAAAAGAAAGAAAAGGGCTTATAAGGAATTGGCTCCTAGAGTGATGGGGTTGACAAGTTCCAAGTCTGTTACATTAACATTGCCAAAAGGTCTTTGCAGATGTGATTTCTATGTGGACTAGAGACAGGAAGATCATTCTGGATTATCTTGGTAGACTTAATCTAAATTCTTGAATTCTCTTCTTTCTCTGGTGCTGGGGATGGACCCAGGGCTTATGCATGCTGGGCAAGGTCTCTACCCAGGCTCCAACTTGAGTTCTTAAGAGCAGAGGAGTTTCTCAGATGGAGATGGTAAGGAGGAAGCAGGAGACATGAAGCAGAAGGAGAGCTTCTATGGGGAATGGGAGGTAAACTGCCTGATCCTCACGCCCCAACCGAATGCATCCATTCAAGACTGTGGGCATCATCTAAGCAGGAGGGAAAAACAGGCCAAGACAACCAGAAGGGACTGAGCCACGCATTCCCAGGGCACCTGCCAGTGTCACCCACCAGCGTGGAGGTGGAGTCAACGCAGGAGTGAGGCAGAGACAGAGATCCTGGTAGGACGGAGCTTCAACACCATCTTTCCAATGAAAATGTGAGAATCTGAGGGTGGCGGGAGGGGAGTGCATGAAGGGGTGGAGAAATAGGGACAAGATTTAGAGGGATCTAAATTTCTGTCTTAACTCAAATAACTGGATGCTTTGGGCACCTGTGCAGAGCAGGAGGAAGGAAAAGAGGAGGGTGATATTCAAGTGCAGCAAAGCTTGGAATCCTTGAGTATGCGGTCTGACCCAGAGTGCCTTGGGGACCCTCCCTCACTCCCGGGGTACGTGTGCATGTCAGATGGGAACTAAGGGCATCACACCCTGCGGGCCACGTGGTGACATAGGATAGGTTACTGGACCCCTTTGGGGGCCAGTGAAATGCTGTCTCCGACTAAGACTGTGGGATAACTGTGCTCTTTTCCACTGGGCTAATGCTACGGTTGTAGGTCCAGAGCCGTTGGCAGCCACCCTGCCATCAAGTGGAAAGGGTTTGTTAAAAGTGAAGCCAACCTGAGAGCCTGGTTTATACCCAGGGGGCTCCCATCATACTAGTCCACTAATGTCCTTTTTTTTTTTTTTGGTGCTGGGGATTGAATGCAGGGCCTTTAGTATACTTGGCTAATGTCCCCCCCCCCCCCCCCCCCCCCCCGCAAATGAGAACTTTTGACTGCACCAGCTTGAGTGGAATTTTCTGTTATTTGCAACCAAAATGTTCCTGATGCACAGGTCTCGTTTTGTAGGAATAAGGAACAGGAGGATCAGAGTGTGGGACGGGATGTCCCCAGGGGTACATGCATAGTAAGTGGCATTCGTCATAGTCATCGCAAGCACGCACATCTCTAAAGCTGCTCAGGAAACCAGCCACGTCCGGAACACCCGGGGATTACACAGATCGCCCTGGAGTTATGCAATTTGTTTCTGAATCCCCTCAAAATTGATTTTAAGGGCTGTTCCTTGTCATGTTTTTCTTTCCTAGTTCCTCTGGGAGTATCTGAATCTCAGGTCAAGCACATTTACGATACAATTTGAATCAACATTGCCAAGCTGATTAAGATATTATCCCTCTGCGCGCACGCACACACACACACACACACACACACACACACACACACACACTGAACAATGTTTTGCTCATCTCTGAACCTGTGTGGGGTGGACTCCTTTACAATTCAGACCTCATCATTTCCTAGCTGTAAGGAGATGTCCCTGGATGTGTCTAATGGAACTCTCCCGATGGCCAGTGTTGGACATACACTCATTCATTTTGATTTTCCCCCTTTGCCCTAAAGTTACATTGAATCCTCAATGCTGAGAGACATCCCCTTTGCTGATTTGTGAGCTCTCTGTATCCACAATGTATATGTATTCTCACAGGTATTTGCATTGGGATCTGCTATAACAACTCCTTCTGTGCCCCTATATCCCTGCATCGGACCCTTATTAAATGCTCACTCTGTGCTAGGCACCATGCTCTGAACAACTCAGATGAGACTCAGACCTTGCAGAGTGTACTTGTACATTGTAGAGGGGCTTTGCTCTCTGCCTCATAGCCTCTCTAGGCTTATATGGTTTGTGGGTTTACACTTGTTAATTCCTCGTTTCCTGAGTTCAGGGTGAAGGTGGATGGAAGGGAGGAAACTTGGCTTCATTGGTGATAAAATCATCTTTTTCTGTTTTTAAGTCCTTTCCCCCTGCTGGCTGGAGAGTCATTTCCTGTTCCCTTTTGTTTCTCCCTTCCTGTTGATCCCTTAAAGACCTCTGTACCTACTGAATCCTCTGGCCCCTTTGTAGTACGTCTGGTACCAGGTGCATCCTAGCAGACTTAGTACATGCCAGAGAGTGTGCTAAGTGCCCTCTTACTGCAACCCTGTGTGTTGGGCATCTTGGGAATAGGTCTTTCTTCCTTTCTCTTTTTTGTTTGTTGCTTTTAGATATACATGACACTAGGGTATATTTTGACATATTATACATACATGGAGTGCAAACCCTGGAATCAGTTTTTTCTACCATAAGTTAACTTCAAGAATTTTTTTTTTCATTTTCAGTCAATTCTCTTTGCATTACTCTTTGAATTGGGAATGTTCAGAATCAGATTCAGCTGCTATTTAATCTGGACTGTCTCTCATAGGCCCGATGCTTCCATAAAATGCAACAGATGGAGACGACAAGAGCAAGCCTGAATGAAGTGGCTTTTATATCACTACTGACCTGGTCTGGTCACTTTGGGCATCAGAATTTTACTATAGTTGAGTTCTACAGAATTCAACTATCTCACTTTAAAGAATATGTACCAAGAGCCTGGATATGAAGGAGTGGTAAGTTCATGCTTCAAGAATGCCGTTTACTTATGGCAGAGTAAAACTTCATTGTCAAGGGCTGTGGAATGGTATTGGCCAATTATATCGCTATGCTGTGTGCATGTATGAATATGTAAAAACAAATCCCATCAAGATGTACAACTATATAATGCACCAATAAAATATGTGGGAAAACAAAACAAAACAAAAAAACAAGAACAACAACACCACCACCAACAAAAAAAATCTCCATTGTCATTTGCAGGAAAAGGGATGGATCTGGAGAACATCGCGTTAAGTGAAATAAACCAAACTCAGAATGTTAAGGTCATATGTGGAAGCTAGGGAGAAAAAAGGAAAAAAAAAGGGGATCTCATGAAAATAGAAGGGAGGCAGTAGAGTTGAGGAAGTGGATGAGTGGGAGGGAGGAGGGGTGGTAAAGGGGACTTACATGGGAATGAAATTGATCAACTAATATGTGCATGCACAAATGTGCCACAAAGGAAACTACTATTCTATATAATTATTATATAGCAATTTTTAAAAATGCCCTTTCCTGAAAAAACAGAGCAACACTGGCTAAAATAAGAGAAAACAAAAGAAGGCAGTTAGGGTCAAATACAGACTAGTGTTTTTGAAGATCCAGGCTGGCACAGAAATACAGTGGTCAGGGTGGAAGGGGTGGGATAGACTTGCTGGGTCAAGAGTATTTCCTGTGAGATGGGGAAGCACCACAGGTTCACCCACTGAAGCCCAAGGGTAGGGTGACGTTCACATCTCATTCTTGGCCCTTTTGGAAAGAGACTGGAAACAAACTTGCTGCCAAGTGAAGAAACAATGGATTCACTTCAGATGAAAGTAATCGAACAGAATAATCAGACAACCCTTTAATGTAAGTGTATTGATTATTCCAAATAAATAAATGAAGGAAACACTAACTTCCTGAATAAAAGATATCTTATACATACATGTGCCTACATATGCAAGTGATGACTCTGGAAGGATAAATAATAATCTGTTGGTTGCAATTTTGCCTCTTTTGAATTTTACATTAAGTGTATGTATTCCCAATTCAAAATTAAATAAAAAGTTTTTTCCTAAAAATTTAATTCAAATGCAAATAATTGTGAACAAACATGTCTAGGCATGTGTGCATTTTCCTTATAGGAGTACAATCCTACAGTAATTTTACTTGAAGAAATATATCCCAGAGATAAGACCACCTTACATGTTCAAAATAATGTCATTTAATACAGAATTATTTTAATGGCAAAGACTAGAAGTGGTTCTTGCAGGAGATTTGTGAATTAGTCATGTTCATCAATGGAGCACCTTTAGTAGATGATGAAGCTCATTTCATACAAATATGAAATTATCCTTGTAATATTTTGTTCAATGAGCAAGGCGAGAAGAAGTATGTAGAGTGTCAACATTTGTGCATAAAAGGGAGAAAAAGAACTCTTGTGTGTGTCTGCATGAATACCTGCATGCATTTCCACCTATGTGCATAAAACGTCTCAGAAAGAATACAAGTAATTGATGCATTGGTTGCCACAGAGAAAAGTGAAACTGAGCAGCTGGAAGGAGAAGCAGGAGGGTAACTTTTCATTGTTTACTGGTGTAAGCTTTGGGCTTGGACCACATAAATATATCACATATTTTTAAGAAAATATGATGTGAAATGAATGGGCTGAAATCTAGTTCAGATGTAGGAAAAGAAAGAATTAGAGAATTGGAAGACAGAATATAGGAACTCACTTAGGATTCATTAAAGAGAGTAAAGAGAAGAAACATGTAAAGGAGGAGTTATATACTGACAACAAACTTCTTATTACAGTAACAGACCTGGGAAGATGTTATGGCTTGGATGTGAGGTGTTCCCCCAAAATTCACATGTGAGATAATGTGAGAAGGTTCAGAGGGGAAATGACTATGAGAGCCTTAACTCAATCAGTGAATCAATCACTTGATGGGATTAATTGAGTGGTAAATAAAGGCAGGTGGGTGTAGCTGGAGGAGGTGGGGCATTGAGGGCTTGGCTTTGGGCTATATATTTATATCTGGAGAGTAGAAATCTCTTTCTCTCTGCTTTCTGATGCTCACGTGAGCTACTTTCCTCTGCCGAACTCTTTTGCGACGATGTTCAGCCTCACCTTGAGCCTGGAGGAATGGAGCTGGCTGTCTACAAACTGAGGCCTCTGAAACTGTGAGACTCCAAATAAACTTCTCTTCCCCTATAGTTGTTCTGGTCAGGTCCTTTAGTCACAGCAGTGAAAAGCTGACTAAAACAGAAGATAATAGAATAAATTTGAGGTGCTGGAGAAAATCTGTCAACCTTTAATTTTACCATCAGCTATACTATTATTCAAGGAGAGTGAAATAAAAACATCTTCAGACATATAAATACTGAAAGACTTTACTACACATAGATTGTAACCAGGAGACTTAAAATTTACTTTAAAAATGGAGGGAAGATGTGGAATCCAAAAAAGCAAGCATTTTCTAAATACTTTTCTGACCCAATTCTAAAACATTCTAGTGAGCCTGGAGATTAATAAAATGTGTTGAAAATTTTAATTAATGGTTAGAGTCTAAAAATTACAACTTTTAACAGCAATAATAGCAATTTGGAGAGATTATTCAAGATGTGGGGCTTAAAACACTCTAAGGATCCAATTGTAGCTGGAAGGAATCAAAAAATGTAAAGTTTGACACAAAATTTAAGCATTTGGGTTGAAAAATTCAAGTCAGCTATTAAAATAATAGAAATAAGAGCTACAGTTCTCAAATGAGAAGCAAATACACATTATTAAAGAAAATGAAGTAGAAAAGAAGAAAGAGAGAATGGTAAACAGAAAACACAAAATGTGATAATATAATAGTCTAAATCAATTTATGAATTATGACTTACAAAAATGTAAGTGAAATAAAATAATCTTTTTAAAAATAGAAGCAATCGAAGGATTAAAAAAAACCCACAAAAATGAAACTCTTTGCTTCCTACCTACAAGATAGAATGATTAAATGTGTACACACACACACACACACACACACACTTGAACACACACACTGACATATACAGGTTGAAACTGAAAGAATGGAAGATGATGTATAATGCAAATAATAAGAAGTTACTGTGACAAGATTATCAGAAGACCAAAAATATCTTAAAGCAATAAACATTTTAAGGATAAACAAAAAAACTAAAAAAATATAATAAGTGAGAGCACACATCAAGAAAACATAATAATAACAAAATTCCATGTTCCTAATACAACGATCATGTATTATAACATTGCAATAAATAGGGCAACCTTTGACAGAATAGTAAGGGGAAATTCATAAAACCATTGTAGGAGAGTAATACAACTCATAAACTGAAACCAATTAGAAACAAATTAGCTTTGAATAATAAAATTAGCAAATGTGACCTAATCTCTAAATATACATATTTAAAACCTTTGCACACAACATGTGCATGTACATATCCCTCCCAAGTACAAATAGAAGCTTTGTGAGATTTGAACATGAGTTCAAAAAGGAACTCAACTTTCAAAGGATTGATATAAAAATGACCACCATGTCTCAGGACAGAATCAAGTTAGAAATAACCTAAATGGCAAAAATCAGTCTAATGCCCCTACTTTCTCCTTTTTCCTACTTATTAGAACTTTTCTAATGCATACCTGAGGAACTCATGAGTTAAAGAAAAGGTAAAAAATATAACCATTAAGTATTTAAACTGAACAGTTTAGAGTGTATTATAAATAAAAATGCACCTGAGCTGGTCAGAGAGGTGACTAGAGTAAAATATATAACTTCATCGTATTCATTAAAAGTTAAGAATAATGGAAATAAATGCATTGTATTCAATCAAAATAGCTTAAAAAGAAAAATAAAGTAATCCGCGAAGGCAAAAGGAGGAAAATAATAAATGTAAGAGCAAAACTTAATGAAATAGAAAATTAAGACAATCGAAACCTCATTCTTTGAAAAATGAAAAAAAAGGAAATAATGAAATGAGCAAATCTTTCATAAGATTTATCATGAAATAAAGAAGTAATATGTATATAAGCAATCTATGAGGTCAAATATTTGGAATAGCACCCCTGGATATATGACACGTGTAAGTAGATAAATATTCAAGGGAGAGTGAGGGCAATCTCAAGAGAGAAGACACCTAGGGTGTAAAGAATTGCATTTGGAGGACGATGCAGGCCATCTTGAGAGTGAGAGATGCTTTTGGGGTTCCTGGCTCTTCTTTTTAAAAAAATTGTGGTGAGGGGTGGCTATGGGAAAGACTGTAGGAATGATATCAGTCTGGTGACCTTAACGTAGTTTCTGATTGTCTGGTCAATCTCTGGATCCTCAGGCTGATATGGTCTTCCTTATCTGATCAACAGAGAGCACAGGAAAGTACCCTGAATTATGGGCTGCTCAAGATATTGTCTCACTCTTTTATTTAATCGATTTATGGAGGGGGGGGTTAATTAACAGTACTCAAGGTGATTATCGTTAAGTCAACAGATTTATGGTTAACTAAGTTTTACAGATTTTCTAGGAGTTAGGAGTAAATGTCCTGGGAGAGAGACTTGGAAATGTATTTGAAACTTCTGAATTAAAATTTTATTTCATTGTCCTTTCCTTATGACTCCTTTTTACCCATCTTAACAATATTTCTTCTATCCTACCTCAGGGCTGCTCAGGAATGCCTCTTGTTATTGTAGGGGTGGACAGGTACATGCAGGTGTGCAGGTGCATGCCCCCACTCTAGAAGACAATGGCCTTCTTGGATCCATGATAACATCTGGGACGTGGGATCACATCCCTCTCTCCTGTAGTAGCTCAGAGCCAGGGACTGGCAGAGTCTAGCTGGCATGGGACTTTCCCTGATGACCCCTCCTCCTCTGCTCTGAAGTGTTTGTCTTGAGAGTCTACAAAAGTGGGGCTCCCGTACAGCTTCTGCCTACCCTCTGGGGTAGAGTTCCTCCTGATTCATTATCTTCTTTCCTTTGTTTTCTGGAGGCTTCACACCTCCGCAGAGACCTGATCCCAGGGGCCGTCCCTGGGGGGTTTAGGTTTAAACATGGAGCCGGTGTCATTTTCTTGCCAGTGATAACTACCCTATTCCTTCCCGTTCCAGCTCCGTGGAGGGCAGACCTCTGCCCTCTCTCTTGGGTTCAGAGAAGCTGGGATCTTTGAATTTGGGGTCCCCGTTCCACAATGGGACCCGAGAACCTGCCCTTCCCACCAGCTCCAGAGTTCTGAGCATGTTTGGTTTTCGTGTTCCATCCAGAGAAGAAAGCGACAGGAAGAGGTTGCGGGGACAGGTGAGTGGTTCCTCCAGAGACCTTTGCACACCTGGACGTAGGCTGTTGGCTTCTGGAGTACCTTACGCTCACATAGAGTAAGGGTGCTGAGGGACATTGGGGGGTTTTAGGTCTTTTTTATCTGTGGCCGCCTCCCTCAAGCCACCTCAAATAAACCTTCAGTTTAAATAGAATCCATTTGCTTGTTAGTCCAGAGCAGCTTCAGGACCACTCGGGAGCCCCGGATTCCATCCAGTCCTCGGCTTTCCATCCAGTGAAATGCTGCAGTGATCAAATGGTTTATAAGCAAGAGAAGCAGGACAGTAAGGTCTCCCCAGAGGTAACGTTGAAGTTTTCCAAGAACGGACACATCCCTCTCAATGAGTTTCAGAATGGCTGGGGCGTGGCAGGTGGGGAGTGGGGCAGGCAGAACAGGGATTGTTATTCCTTTCTTGAGACTAGGAACTGGAAGCTAGAAACTTTGATTCCCACCGTGGTTCTTTCCTGATCTAGTGGACTCTCCAGTTCAACAGGACTCTGGGGTCTCCGTTGCCCCCATGACTGGAGAGGGGTCAGATTGGGCTGTTTTCTGATCTGGACTCATCACTTACTAGCTGATAAGAGCAAAGCTTATGTTCTTTTTGTTCTTCTTCCCAGCTATCTGGCGATGGAGGAAATATAGGGCATGCTAGACCAGAGTTTTAAAACAGCTAATGTAGTACAGCTTTCCAGGGAATTTAAAATCCAATTCAGCAGCTAAGAAAAAAGAAATTATATAGAAAAAAATCAATTCAATTTGCCTCCTATACAAGGGAAGTGACAGTAGGCTGGCTCTAGGCACACAGGGTGTCATCCCTGCAGGCATCCCGTGATCTCAGAGCTGGGTGACAGCACGGTTTCATGGACCTCACCCAGATTGGACGGTTCTTCTGTAAGTATAGGTGGGCTTCTGTTTCTTCCCATTTCCTCAAAAAGAGGTGGCTGGAAGGTGAAAGAGAACTAAGTACTCTGGGTCCACATAATGGTAGGAACATGCATTTATTCTTTTATTCATCAACATATTTATTGCATGTGGATTACCTGCCAGGGACTCTTTTTGGTACTGGCAACACTATGATGAGCAAATTGTCAAAGGCACTATTTTCAAGGAACTTTTGTGTGTGTGTGTGTGTGTGTGTGTGTGTGTGTGTGTGTGTGTGAGAGAGAGAGAGAGAGAGAGAGAGAGAGAGAGAGAGAGAGAGAGAGAGAGAGATTATAGTCGAGCAAATAAGTACCTATCAGTTGAAAAGGAAGTTGTGACCAGGAAATTCCAGCTGAGAGGGGCTCAGAGAGTGATGGGAAGTTGCCTTTTCAGACAGGTGGTCAGAAGTGACTTCTCCATTAAGGTGGCCTTGTGCACAGAATTGAAGGAAGCGCCAGAGGAAGCCACATAGAGATGAAAGAGGGAACAAGAATGGCACAGGTCCTGAGATTTCACTTGATGCTGCTTCCTCCATCTTGAGACCATGCCTGCAATGTGCGTGTTGCTCTCCTGATTTGAAGATGGAGACACAGAGGTTCAGCAGGTTTAAATGACTTTCTCAAAATCATCGCTAGTACTAGATGGAGCCAGGGTCAAACTCTGCTCTTGTGGTTCTTGAGACAGTGCTGTTGACACAGGGGACCATGTGCGTGAGACGGGCTGCCTCTTTGCAGTGGGAGCTGGGAATCAGCCATGCAGGGAAGAGCAGCCGAGGACAAGCAGACAGCAGGGGCGGGCATCCTGGGGCCCCTTCTGTCTGCCTCATGGCACCCACCTGCCCTTGCTCGCTCACCATGGTTGGTGGTTATTTTCTGAAATCATGACCTGGATCTCAGTAAGCTCATTTTCCATTCCTTTCACCTTTGGGAACAAGTCTCCCAGGGGCCAGGTAGAGAGAACGGAAATGGAGAAATTCAGTCTCTTTTACCAGCCTTGTCACAGAGCCACACAAGCTAATGGCTTCAGGAACTAAGTTTTTAATTTCCCTGCATGAATCCCAAACTGTTTTTCCATATTTGTAAGAAAAAAAAAATCTCAGCCAAGGAAACACCATCTTTTGAGGACACCAAATTGGGTCAAGTTCCTGGGTGGCCTCTCTCCTTATTTAGTAGTTGTCCTGTGTGACCGACTCCTCTCCCCTTGGCCACTTGCTCCCCACGTGGCACTTGGTTGATGAAGTTCTCTTGACCTCAGAGAGGAAGCTGATGTCTGGGTGCCTCACTGGGCTCCTGCAGGTTGCTGCAGCCTGTAGGGGTTTCCTCCAGCCAGCAGGGCTGTGAGCTGCAAAGAAATTAACCTCACCGTCAGGGCCGGGAGTCAGGGCTTGTAGGCATGTCATTTGGTGAAATGGAACAGCAGAGAGGTGGCATGGTGTGCCACATTTGGCTCCTATCTCTGCTACATAGAGTTCTTTAATCATGTGCAAGTTATTGACTGTTCCTGAACCTCAGTTTTTTCAGTGGTAGGAAAAAAGGACAAATAACACTCCTATCAAGGATAGACCATTGAATCATGATATTGTTATGAAGAAAAAAATAAGATAATAGGAGTCTGGCAGAATTTGGCCCATGGCAGGGATACAGTTTATGATCCCTTCTCTGTTTTGGTGAGAGGCTCACCTTCCTACCAACCCCTGGCCTGTGAAGGTGGAGGGGATGGAGATGCAAAGCAGGATCTGGATGCTGCGGGGTGAGGCAGGGCCCATTCTGAACTCTTGTTCCGACGGCATTTCTCATTACGCTGTCTGAAGTGATCCCATCAGATATACTTACTCCATTGTGGTAAGCATCACCCTCCATCTGGGGTTTCTTTTATTTCATTTCGGTTAGGAGGAGGGCCTGGGATCTGGAGGCACCAGGTAGTCTCCTGCCTTCCTGTGCACATCTCCTTGTGATTCGCTTGGTCTTATTCATGAGGTTTAGGCCTCTCCCTCTGGGATGCCTTCTTCTCCCAGTTCTGCTCTTGGTTTTGCTTCTGTCTGGCCTCCACCACCCTCACTGTGATCTGGTTGGGATATTTGCTTCTTAATCTCCCCTGTTCTTTCTTCTAGGCCAAATTAATTGTCCCTGATTTTGTTTTCCTGGATGCATAACAGATTCATCACATCTTGGGTTCTTAAAAGGCAGGGCTTGGCCCCTATTAACTGTTACAGGCCTGATGCCCTGTCCTACGCCTGGCACGGAGGGTCTCCCTGACGGATGCTGAGTGGGGAAGTGGTCAGCATGCAAGTGGGCATACACCACATCAGTGAGTTAATGGGTTTGAATGCTGTGGGTTTCAAAATTTGCCATGAGTTAGGTAATCCCGAGATTCTCTTATTTAATGAATGGAAGTGAGTTAACATGCAGTCATGCGTTGCATAAGTTGGCTTGGGCAGGAACAGGCCACACTTAGTGATGGCATAGCTGTTGTAGTTTGGGTAAGTACCTCTACAATGTTCACGCAATGACAAAACTGCTTAATGATGCTGTCTGCAGAACATATTCCTGTTGTTAAGTGGTACATACCTGAATGCTAGTAAGTGCAGTGATGGGACATTCATTCAGTTATTTTATTCATTTAAACTTTTTGAATGGTTTTCTCAATATATTCATCCAATTCATTTGACAGCTAGAGTTCATCCCTTGAGTCTTTCAGAGGATGCAACGAGGTATCAGACAGTAGAGGAAGAGCTGGTAGAATTCAAGCTCATTCTTAGGATTTTTTTTTGTTTGTTTTGTTTAGATTTTGGCCTTCAATTTGGAATTCAAGAAAAGGTCTCTTTGCACTTTGTTAAGTAGATAATAGGATAGGAGAAACAATAAAGAAACATTTTTTTTTTAAATCAGGCTGAAATTGCCCACCTGTGTCCAACCTATACCTTCTTGGGTGTCAATTATCCCCCACCCCATCTCTCTGCAGAACAAGAGAAAATAGATGATTTGGTAACAGCTTGGCTGCATGATGGTGGCAGAGGTGGTGTGTCCATCAAGTAGGGTAACTGAAGCTTACCACAGTCTGATGATATTCATTTTTTTGTTCATCTAACAGTCCGGTGTGGGACGGGGATTAGCATATTATAGCCCACGGTCCATACCCAGCTTGTAGCCCAGTTTTATAAGGCTCATGAGCTGAAAATGATCTTTACATTTTTAAAGCTTTGCAACCCCCCCCCCCATATGTGGCAGAGACTATCTGTGGCTTCCAAAACTTAAATTATTTACAGTCTGGCCTGTACAGAAAAAGCTTGATGTTCTCTGTTTCAGGAAGACATGAGTTGTATTCTGCAGGGAATTCGGGTTCTTTCCATCTTTTGACTTCACAATGGGGAAAGAACAGGGAAGCCACACACACTTCTCAAAAAAATCCCAGCCACAGATGACATGCATCCCTGAGTGGATACAAGAAGGTGAAAATGTAGTCCCTTTCCAACTACGCCATACTGGGAGAGCATGAATCTTTGCACTTTCTCTGTCTGAAACATCCTACTTCTCTATCCTCCTTTGCATTGGAGTAATAAAGCAGGTTCTTTCAGTGGATCTAATCTGGACCTGATATGAACCCCACAGGTTTTGGCATACTCTAAGCCATGGATCAGAGAATTACAAGGCTCCGTGCTTGACCTCAGGTTGGCTGTTGGCGGGCACCTGCTCTGTACCAGGAT
This sequence comes from Ictidomys tridecemlineatus, assembly GCF_052094955.1. Classification (NCBI taxonomy): domain Eukaryota; kingdom Metazoa; phylum Chordata; class Mammalia; order Rodentia; family Sciuridae; genus Ictidomys; species Ictidomys tridecemlineatus. Next base: position 14,341,961 of record NC_135480.1, on the reverse strand, counting down.
GCTCTTCAGTATCTGCCAAGGTTCCTGGTACAGAGCAGGTGTGTTTTTGTACTTGTTGGCCTGATGTGCATACAAATTGGGGGGAATGAGGAAAGTAAAATGCACTTAAATGAAGACAGATAGGACTAACAAACTTGTGTCACAGCTGGAGGGACAGGGAACATTTAGAATAATAGTAACAATTCATATATGAGACAGCCAAGCTAGTGTATTGCAGATCCAAGGCTGATTCCAGATCTGTGTGACTCTACATCTCATGTTCCTCCTGAATACAGAGAAGAGAGAACATTTCAGAGAACTTTACTCCAAAATCTGTTTATAACAGCTGTCAAGTCAGGCTTCCACAGCGTCTGTGTACAGTGAACATCTCCTCTAGGGAGGGCAGGTAAGGATGTTGCAGCTTGGACTTAGAAATGGTGAGGATATGCACAGGAATCTGAAGTCACTGACCTGTTCATTTCTGATTTTGTATCTCTGCGTGCTTTCCTCATCTGGAAATCACAGGATGTTGAAACCAGAAGGAACTTGCTTAATTATAAGCAGGAGGGGAAAGGGCTTTAAAGAACTTGGCAAACCTGGATTCAAACTCTCTTTCAGGCTTAAAGTGGCAACCACCAATTATTTAGCTCACAAATTAACAATTGGGGAGGATTCATCAGGGAAGGCTGGTGTCAGTCTGGCAGTCGTAACCGGGGATTAAAGGATATATTTGTTAGACTTCTTATTCACCTACATTAGCATGTTACTGCTGGCTGTCAGTGGGAGATTGGCCAGGGTAGGGGCCCTAGTTCTTCTCTATCTGGGCTTTCTGCAAGCTGCTTGGGCTTCCTTACAATATGGTGGTTGGATTCCAAAAAGCAGGAAGTGAAAACTGACAGTTTCTTCTGATCCTGAAAACAGGCACAGCAACACTTCCATTTATTTTGCCCAGATTCAAGGGAATAGCTATTGATCCCATATTTCAGTGGGAAGAGTGTCAAAGAATTTTGGGTTGCTTTTTTTTTTCTTTTCTTGGTACCAGGGATTGAACCCAGGGGCACTTAACCACTGAGCCACATTCCTAGCCCTCTTTATATTGACATAGGGTCTTGCCAAGTTGCTTATGGCCTTGCTAAATTGCCGAGGCTGGTTTTGATCTTATGATCCTCCTACCTCAGCCTCCTAAGTCACTGAGATTACAGGCATGTACCACCATCCCTGGCTTTGGGTTACATTTGAAAACTTCTGTAGGAATGGAGATACTACATTTCCCCTTTACTCTTAAAATTAGATAGGAGTTTAATCTCTTTGTACTTCATTTTTATTAGGTTTTCACAATGGATGATCCAGCTTGTATTTGAGCTCAATCTTGTGGATTCTATGTTAGATCTCCTGACATGTCCATAGTTAAGGCCAATATCACTCCATGTTATACTCACAACAATTTCCCAATCTGGCCTCCCTGCTTCTTTTCTTATCCGCCAAACTTGCTCCTTCTGAAGGGCAAAAAGGAAGGATTGCTGTCCTTAGAACTCTTCGAGCCCTCTGTGGCCCTTGGATTGAAGCAAGCTTTTCCTTTCCCTTGACAAATCCATCCACAATGTCCTCTGTGGTGCTTGCGATTTTATGCTTGCAACATTCTCTCTACTTCTCTACTGTTTATCTCGTGAACTTACATTCTCTCTACTTCTCTACTGTTTATCTCTTTTTCAGGTTCAAGTTTACTGCCTCTTCCAGGAAGACCCCTCAAGACTGGTTGAGCTTCCCTGCTATTTCCTTCCATAATATCCTGTCTCAATCCTATTCAACCCTTTTCATTTTGTTCTGAAATTGTCCATTTTCCCGTGCCCCTCAGACTTTGCGTTCTTTGTGGGTGGGGGCAGCGTCTGACTTCACCTTCCTTTTCTGCCCTGGAAGGTATTACAGTCGACATCCTCTTAGGCTCTCTTGGAGTTTTCACCATCGGGAAGGCTATGAGTCTACCAAGTTCTCCCTCCCACCTATGCAGCCATATACTCAAAATTGGACCCAAGTAACACAGTTTGTCATGGTGGGCTTTGCTGGGGTGCAAGAGGCACGCCTCCTTTTCTTTGCGCTTTTCCTCACCATGTACCTGTTCACCTTGGCAGAGAACTTGGCCATCATATTAGTGGTGGGCCTTGACCACCGGCTCCGGAGACCCATGTATTTCTTCCTGACACACTTGTCCTGCCTTGAAATCTTGTACACTTCAGTCACGGTGCCCAAGATGCTGGCTGGTTTTATTGGGGTCGAGGGGGGCAAGTATATCTCCTATGCTGGATGCCTGTCCCAGCTCTTCATCTTCACCTTCCTTGGGGCAACTGAGTGTTTCCTGCTGGCCGCCATGGCCTACGACCGCTATGTGGCCATCTGTATGCCTCTCCGCTACGGGTCCTTGGTGTCCTGGGGCACCTGCATCCGTCTGGCCGCTGCTTGTTGGCTGGCAGGCTTCCTCACGCCCATTTTGCCCATCTACCTCATGTCTCGGCTGGCATTTTGCGGCCCCAATGTTGTGGACCACTTCTTCTGCGATGCCTCGCCCCTGCTGGCCTTGTCCTGCTCGGATGTCACCCTGAAGGAGACGGTGGATTTCCTGGTGTCTCTGGCTGTGCTCCTGGCCTCCTCTGCCGTCATCGCCGTGTCCTACGGCCACATCGTCTGGACGCTGCTGCACATCCGCTCGGCTGCTGAGCGCCGCAAGGCCTTCTCCACCTGTGCGGCTCACCTCACAGTGGTGGGCCTCTTCTATGGCACTCTTTTCTTTATGTATGTCCGGACCAAAGTGGCCTCCTCCATCAACTTCAACAAGGTGGTGTCCGTCTTCTACTCCATCGTCACACCAATGCTCAACCCCCTCATCTACAGTCTTCGGAACAAGGAGGTGAAGGGAGCCCTGGGCCGAGCCTTTTCCCTCAAGTCCTGGAAGAGACAGTGAGGAGGCAGATGGAGGATACCCAGCCTCCTTTTCTGGGGTCTCCAAAAGGAGCATGGTAAGGACTATGGGAGGAAGGTGTGGCTGGGTACCCAGGAGTTATAGACTGTGCAATAGTTAAAGGAACATGCTGTGCTGCTATAACAAGAGAGGCTTAACTACAACGTAGCATTAAGAATGTAGGATATTTTGTCTTCCTGGCAGAAGTCCATGGTGAGGGTTCCAGGTTGATGGGTAGCTCTGAGCAGCAGGTATTCCAAGGTTCAAGTTCTTTCTATCTCATAGGGTCAACCTTCCTTAAGATGTTGGCAAAGTAAAGCCAGCAGGCCAAATCTGGCTCAGCACATGCTTTTTAATGGCCTGTGAGATAAGAATGGTTTTTACCTTCCTAAGTGCCTGAATAAAAATTAAAAGAATAATGTTCCCTGACACAAAAGTTCATAAAATTCAAATTTCAGTGTCCATAAATTAAGTTTTATTAGAACATAACCACATCCATGTATCTTGCTCTAATGACAATTAAGGCCATTTTTCTGCTAAAATAGCTAATCTGAGTAGTTGTGACAGAGATGACTTGCAGCCCTTGATCTAGAAACTTCTTGCTATTTACACGGTCAACACTGGGCAAGAGAGGCCAGAGTAAAACCTGGGGGAGACACACTCTGGGCCTTAACGTATCTTGAGCAGATGTGGTAATGACCACTTCCACTCACCTTTTTCAGTGAGAAGCGAGTCATAAGTTACATCTAATCACAAAGGAAGTAAAATTAGTCTCTAGGTGGGCAACCAGATGCCCAGTTTACTTATTGTAAAAAAATGGAAGAAAACACAATTTGATAGACAACCAGCACTTTCCACCACAGATGAAATTCCCAGAATCAGAGCTGATTTTTCCATATGATTTATGTTCATTTGTAATATCTGCATTCTGTGATTTGAAATATAGACTGATCCTCTCCCAAATCAGATGGTGTTTGCAAATTGAGTTCAAGAGATCTCTATGGCAATGCCAGTTCTAAGTTATGCTTAAAAAGACAATTACAATTCAAGTAGTTCCCTACATGTACCAGTTGCGTTCCTAAAGGCATGTAGAATCACCATTTGAATGTGGATTCCAGAAACTACAGTAAATGGAAGAAGGAAATATTGAACTTGGGACCGATTGGGGGGAAGGACAGATTTTCTTTGACAATGTTCCTCAACTGGCCAGATGACATGGCAGCGTCTTTCAACACCACAGATTTGCTTAATAGCATTTGAGCTGTTGTCTTTCCCTCTGTTAATAGGGAGTACACAAGTCAAGCAGTTTGAAAACCTTACATTTACTTTTTTTTTTTTTTTGGCACTCTGAATTTAACATGGGGCACTCTACCACTGAAGTACATCCCCAGCCCCTGTTATTTTTTACTTTGAGACAGGGCCTCGATAAGTTGCCAGGGTTGGCCTTGAACTTGCAATCCTCCTGTCTCAGCCTCCAGAGTTACTACAACTACAGGCGTGTGCCACTGTGCCTGGCTCATTTACTGAATATTATATCACTAATGTGCTTTAGATTCTTTTCAACGACTGTGGGATGCAAAAATAGTGCTAAAGTGAGAACTTCTCAGGATCAAATGGAAGAATTCACCTGAATGAAATAGAAGGACTCTACATTTCCAGGCACTTGACTCAAGGAGACATTAACACAATACCTATTGGGTTTTGACTGAGGAAAAGAAAATGCACTGGGTTACGTAGTACTCATTTATGCTAGCAAGAAGAATTCAACTTTAAACACAAGTACTGTTTTCTGAATAAGAATAACTCCATGGGAAGTATTAATAATGTCTACTATTTTGGGATTCTTGAGGAATAAGTCTATATTTTTGAGACAAATTGCATCAGGAAGGCTCTTGCACGTATAAAGTGAATCTTGTTTTAATAAAACCTTATACAAGAAACAAACCTGGGGGAAAGCCCCACTCTTGTGAGTGTGATTATTTAGATTACAAAATTAAAACTATCGCTCTCTTAAAAAAAACAGCTACCATCAGAATCTGGGGCATACGAAAAGTGGAGGTATCAACAGACCATGTTTTCAAAGTGGCTACTAATGGTAGATCCACGTGCAGTGAAGATAAACTACGAAATTGTGTCAGGGAAAATGCACATTTCAGAAAATAGAAAATTTCTGAAAACACAATTGCTTCTCCGAGGGTTTCTGTTCCTAGAGTGAAGCATGGGCTCAGTGTGAAGTGCTGCCCGGGGGGTCTGTGACAGTCACCTGTCCTCATTTATGAAAAGGCAAGTAGCTAACCACAGCAGGGACAGGTTGTTTACTTAGAAGAAAATTTCATAGTAGACATGTCTAGTGTAGTTCAAACAGGTCAAATTGGAAATGTTAGACCCCAAGCTCTTTGCTTATAAGAATAAGTTTTAGACTCTCCAAAGAGCCTCCCCTCCCTATGACCTAGCTTAGAATAAGGGTCACAAAAAAAGTTTTAGTTATTTGGCAATAAAACAAGATATCCAGATTTTGCCACTATTCATCATTTTATTGAACTATTTAACAAATAATTGTTTGTGCTTACCATGTGCCTTGTACTCTTTTAAATGTTTTATAAATATTAATTCATTAACTCCTCAGTGATAATTCCATGAGGTCAGTGCTATTGTTATCCTCCTGGGGTACAGAGAAGCTAAGTAACTTGTCCAAAGTCACGCAGCTAAGTGGCAGAGCTAAGGCTTGAGTCCTGTGCATCTGCCTCTTAATCTGTGTATAGTGGTGATGCTCTGGGTAAATTGGTCCTCTCTGAGCATTTATTCCCTTATCTGTAAGAGATCAGAGCAGACAAGGTGTCTTTAACTCTCTACTTTTCATGTGTTTCACGTGTGCCGAGCACTTTCACTATTTTCCCATTTCATCATCCCCACAACCTGGAGGGGAGAGCTCAGCCTCATCCTCTGCAGGAGGAGACGGAGCCTCAGGGAGGTTAAGTTACATGCTCAAGTTCATACAGCTACAAAGGGAGGAGCCAGAGAATTTGAACCACACTTATTGGACTCCACTCAACCCCTCTGTCTCCATGCCTCCTCTCCCGGGTCTCCTCGAGTGCTAACTTTGCATAAGTGGATCCATTCGTTCATCAGACGTAATCAGTCTCTTCTGTGTCCCTGGCCTTGACTCTGTGCTTAGGGGCCAAGGATGAAAGAGACCACCTGCTTCCATCAAGGACAGTATTTTTTTGCAAATGTGTCTTATCTCCCCTGATGGGATGAAATACAAAACAGAGGCAGCTGGGGAAAAGCAGGGGTTCTGGACCAGTGTGAGGGGGCTCAGAGGAAGGAGTGTTCCCCCTGGTAGGGAGTGAAGAGGGCATTCCCCAGAAAGCAGGACTTCCTGTGATCCCCTTCTGCTTTCCTCACTTGGGATGAGGCCTGCCAAGCATTTGTCCTTTGGTGTTCTTGGCAGGGTGGAGAAGGATGATGTAGCACTTGGGAACGAAGAGACAGAACAGGAGGCCTGCTCCTGATGCCAAGATGGCAGAGACCGCCACGGCCGCGGTGTCTTTGCTTTGTGGGCAGAGATGAAGGACACCCGGACACGGAGCAGACCAGTGTGCTGACAGTGATGTGCTTTGCTTCATTGAAGGTGTCAGGCAGCCTGTGGGCAGGGAAGGCTACCAGCAAGCTGAGCAGACCTCGCAAGCCCAAGTAGCCCAGCATGGCAAAGACCAGTTCCAAGGAACCCCCATTACACTTCAAAGTCACCGAGGATCCTGGCTCTGTGGAGTTTATGGGCTGTGGGGGCCATCTGGTCACCCAGAGTATGCACAAGGCCGTCTGGGGCAGGAAACAGACATTGGGGAGGTGCCAGGGAGCATCGGCCCTGCCCACACCCTGATCTCCGTGTCTGGCCTTGTGGCATGGAAGGCTGCCATTACCACTATAGTCTTGGCCAGCACAGTGGACACACAGACTGTGAAGGTGACCCCAAAGGCTGCCTAGTGCACAGCACAGGTGAGGGGACCTGGGTAGCCAATGAACATGAAGGGACAGAGGAAACACAGTGCCAAAGAGGACAGTGGGAGGTAGCTGAGCTGGCTGTGATTGGCTGGGACGTTGGGGGTGTTCTGGTGCCTGATGACTGTGCCTAGGATGGCCAGGGCGATGGGGAGAGCAGGGCTGCACAGACGGCCAGCGCTGTGCTGAGGGGCTCCTGCTAGGACATGACGTCCAGGGTATCTGCGGTGCACTGCGTCTTCTTCCCGTTGGGCCCCTGGTCCACGGGGACACTTCTGGCGTGTGGCACTCTCTGAGGGAGAAAGAAACTGGGTCAGAGAGCAGAGCAGGGAGGCTCCTGGAGACAGCTGAGCGGTTCCACGACGTGTGGTGGCTTTTGCAGGAGGCTCCGAGTATTTCCGTCTCCTTGCAGTGGGCCTTCCAGATTGTGCGATGTCCCCGGAACCTGAGCCAAAGGCACAGATGGCAGAAATCCCCATGGTGGCTGCTTATCATGCGTCAGACTATCATGAAATAACATTGAGCAACCTACACAACCTCCTTTCCGGGCTGCGTCCTTTTGAATTGAACGACCATCGCTGCACTGTCATAATTAATAGTTGTAACTACTTAATCTGTGCATTTGTTTACCCAACAACCTATTTTATAAATGTTTATGAAGTCCTTAGCATTTACAAGGAATCCATCTCTTTTTAACAAAATTTTGGTTATTTTTTGAGATGGGGGTCTCACTATATGTTTCCCAGGTTGGTTTTGAACTCCAGGATTCAGGGGATTCCCCCTGCTTCAGCCTCCAAACTGCTGGGACCGCAGCTAGACACCACCATGCCCAGCTAGAAGAAAGCCTCTCTTTTTAGAATGCAGCCACCAGTCTCTTAAATCATTCCAGTGATAGAACTTGACAGAGCTTTGTATTTTGTAGTTATAGGATAGATTTTGCAGCTGGGCCCTGAAATGGTCACATAGTCCCTCCCATTTAACCTCTTATCCTGGCTTGGGTTATTTTTGCTTCTAGAGACTTTTATTCCATGTACCCTTAATCTCCAAGTCTAAGGATTCCTTCTTATTTATCTTTCTCCCATCCTTTTCAGCACCCAGTGGCTTCTCCTTGGCTTCATTGAGTGGCACCTTTTCCTTTAGAAGGGAAAAGAGTTTTCCCAATGATTCCACCCTCTCAGAAAGAGTTTTCAGTGTAAGAAAAGACTTTGTCCGACTCTGTGGCTTCTTTAGTTCCCGGGGCCCTGGACTGGTGTCCCCTTCCGATCATCCTCCTTTCTAGTACGTCCACCATGTGTTCGTCTCCCCTGATCCCACGGCAACATATGCTGGGCTTCTCTGTGAGCACATCAGCAGCTGCTCATTTCCTACAGAAGAGTCTGTGTGCCTGGGTCCAAAGAGAGGCCCTCTGTGATCTGGTCACCTGCTTCCTACATCACAGTCTCAACTCAGTCTGCCCATGGCTCCTCCTTGCTTTCAAACCTTGAATCTTTGCTGACTTACCCCTTGGCCTGGGCTGTCCTTGTTATGGCTTGTTGCCTTTAGGATGTCACTCATAGATTAAGGCCTGCATCACACACCGCTCCCTTCAGTGAAAAGTCTCCCTGCACACGCCTCTTCAGGATTACTTATTCCACTGTTCTCAAGGCTCAAACTTTTACGACGGCTGATAACTTGGCTTCATGGTCTAGTTTCTTTCTCAAGAGAGCTGAGCTAGGAGGGCAGGGTGGGGGCAGAACGTCATTGTACTTGAACACATCAGGAACTCTAGGAATCCAGGGACTGTGTCTCCTTGGCTGTTGCTACACTTGTACACGGCAGTATATAGTAGGTGCCACTTAGTACCTGATGAATGAAAGACATCTTAGGAAAATATGTTTAAGTCAACAGGGGGAATTTTCTTCAATGTTTTTGGACTACCAAGTGCCAGGTCTTAAACTAGTTATAGGATTTGGATAAATTCATGGTTGATTTAAAAAAAGGATATACGAGGCTTAAGTGACGTGAGTGTAACCTGCGGGAAGGACACATTGACCCCATCTTTTTGGTCTCGTTGTTCTGGTGCTTTTTCTCACTGAAGGATCTTCCCTGGATGTGAACATGAGGTTTGATCTGAAGCTTACTCTGCTGCTGCTGCTGCTGGCCACACTCTGGTGAGGGCCAGCCTCCCTCCTTACCTGGTGACATGGCCAAATGTAGCAGCATTTTATCTTGTCAAATTAGGTCAACTTCCTTGTTCCCACAGGACATTTTTCATTGCAGATTGAAGAGGGTACCTGCGCAGGAGAGGAGGGAGAGAGGGCTGGGACTTTGCAGGGGAGACTCAGTAGTCTTCGACCAGGCTTTAGGGATCAGCAGTATCCCCCTCACCTAGCAGGTGTCTCCCTCTCTCTTTCTTTTTCCCACTCCTTCCCTTTAAAATCAAACCCTTCTTTAACTCCTTTTTCTTTCCCTCTCTTTTTGTTCCCCTTCCCTCCCTCTCTTTCTCAGATAATTATCAATGTGTTTCACATACTACGTTCTGTCAAAGGCATGAAGGAAGCTGAAACAGGTAAGGATGCGCTCTCGACAATTTCACTGTCTAGTGGGGAAATGGAGGCTTCTTGAGCCAGAGACAGGGTTCGGTTAGAACTGCTCTGCCATGTATGGACTGGGTGACCTTGAGTTTCACCTCTCTGGGCTTCAGTTCTCCCTTCAGTAAACTGGAGACCGTAGTGATATCTGTTTTGAAAACTGTGTGAAGTTTGAGTGAGACAATCCAAGTGAAGCTACGTCATAAGTGGCCGGAACTTTGTAAGTGCACAGCAAATACTCAAGAAGGATAATATTGTGAAGTATTAGCTGGGGGAGTGTGCCTTTCACTCTGGGCTCAACAAATCCTTCCATCTGTATTTCAAAAAACTCATTTCCCCAGCCCAGACAGAATCAAGCTCCACAGTGAATGAGAAACAAAGATTTCAAAAACTATCCAAGCCTCAGCACCATTCACGAGTTTGTTAAGCCTGGGGTTCCTCAACCTCTGCATTACTGACATTGGGGCAGGAAAATTCTTTGTTATGGAGCCTGTCCTGTGCATCTCAGGAGGTTTAGCAGCAACTGTCCTCCACCAACCGGATGCCAGGAGCACTCCCCTGAGTCGTGGCAACCCCAAATGGTCTTCAGACATGCGATGGTTCTCCAAGAGGCAAAATCACTGCAAATGGAGAACAATTGAGATTCAGATGATGCTTGCAGAATAAATTTTCTTGGGAAGGCATGATGAAAGGATATTGTAGCCTGGGAAAGGAGAAATGAGCCAAGAGGGAAGTACCGAGCTGCAAGCTACCTCAGACGGTGGCACTGAGCAAGCACCTCCACCTCCAGGGGCGGCAGCTCTTGTCTGTGGAGCCAGGGTGCAGGTTCTGCCTGTGCTCCGTTCCCTGCTCTCCAGCCACCTAGTTTCCTCCTCCCAGGGTGGAGGAATTTGGAAATGGAGTAGGATAGATGAACGCATGGAAAGAGACATTTCAGACTAAAAGCAGGACCAGAGGGAAATAGTTAGAAATCTCTACAATGGGCGAAGAACGTGCATACCCGATGGAGAAATCTTCTACTTTTATTCTTACTACACACTGGTCTGCGGAAGATGCTTTGGCTGCCCAGTGAAGGGAGAGTTCAAGCTGCTGTAATAGAGAAAACTGCAGGAGGCCTGCCCTGAGAGTTGAGGTGTAACTGCACTTACATGAGAATTCCCCCCTCTGCCCCGCTGAGCTGCTGTGGGGTCTGGCCAAGGACTAAAGGGTTTCCCTGGGTCATTTCCCATTGTTTTAAAAGAGCTCAGCATCGATTGACTATTTCTTGACTATTCCTAGCAACTCCAGGAGGACACATTAGCTACCTCAGGGTGAGCTTGGATCTGCAGTGGAATACAATTTATCTTCTCATTTTCTTTGTCTTTTGTAAGCTTCTTCATTTGGGAGTGGCTTAGGGAGGTTCCACTCAGAGATGTGTAGGTTAATAACTCACCCCTTTTGACCAAGTAGGCTCAATATAACAAATACTCCTGCGTGTACAGAACTTACCTATAAGTGCTCTTCTGCTCAGGTAACAGCTCTCTCATTTATCGGTAGCTGTTTTCCATGGGGCCCCCTAAAATCAGAAAGTCCAACGACTTTCTATCCTCTCTGATCTGGGAGGACCGCCGATGTTTCTAATGTCAAATGCTGTCAGCATCTCACCATCCTTGGTGAAGAAATCTCTTCCTGGGTTCTGGTGGTGAGGTGGACATTCCTGGTGTCATGGCGCACCTGAGAGAGGATAAGGAGACAGAAAGTGGACAGGAGCAGCGCCAGTCCTGGGGTGCTTCCTCCCTGCTACTGCACAGTTCCCCCATATCTGAGCTTGCTGGTGCTTGTGTGGGGGGGACCTGATATCCACACATTTGATTAATTCTGATTAAAAAAAGAACCCTCTCTTTTCACATGCTGTGAGTTGTGTTCATCTATGGGTGCTGGAGAGCCAAGTGAAAATCAAGGCAATGGGAATCTAGAAGCATTGGGTTTTGTCTAAAATAGATTCAGAGTTATGCTGCTCTATGAATATGAACCTATCCAATTCTCTACCACCCACCCACCCACCCATCTATTCATCTATCCATTCAAGTCCGTCTTCTGTCTGCCCCACGCTTTGGGCCACTCCTGCTAATGGCATTTTCTCCAAAACTCTGCCTGATGTTTATGATAATTTGTGGCTCTTTCCAATCAGAGGGTCAACACCTGGGGGGCAAGCACATATTTTTGCCCATTTCCTATCCCCTCTTACTCCAAGGTTCCTGGACATTGCTTAATACATGCTTGTGGCATAAAAACTTTTTTGTTGAGTTAGCCTGAGAGATTCCAGCCAAGAGGGATCATTCCTGTCTAGAAATTTCTTGATTGGGGGTAGGGCTGTAAAAGAAATAATTAATAATTAAGAGTGTGAAGGGAAAGCCTATGGAATGGGAAAAAACGTTTGCCAGCTACTCTTCCAACAGAGAATAAATATCCAGAATATATAGAAAACCCCAAAAACTTAAAACAAAAAAATCTAAATAGCAAAATTCAATAAATGGGCAAACGATCTATGTAGACATTTCTCAAAAGAAGAAGTATAAATGGGCAACAAATATATGAAAAAATGTTCAACATCTTTAATAATCAGGGAAATGCAAATCAAAAAATACACTGAGATTTCATTTCGCTCCAGTCAGAATGGCAGTCATCAAGAATACAAATAATACAAATAATGATTTCTGGGGAAAATGGTATGCTTACACAGTGCTGATGGGATGGAAAATTAGTGTAACCATGTTGAAAAGCAGATTCCTCAAAAGGCTAGGAATGGGACACCACTCTTTGGTGTTTATCCCAAATAATTAACATTAGCACACCACAGTGATACATGCATACCAATGTTTATAGCAGCCCAATTCACAATAATCAAGTTCTGGAACCAGCCTAAATATCCACCAACAGACGGAAGGATAAAGAAAACGTGGTAGATATACACAATGAAGTTTCACTCAGCTATGAAGAAGAATGAAATTATGGCATATACTGGTAAATGGATAGAACTGGAGAATATCACACTAAGTGAAATAAGCCAGACTCAGAAAGTCAAGGGCAGGGGTGCAGGGGCAGAAAATAAAAGTTTGTTGGATTAGACAAAGGGAGATGAAGGGAAGGGGAGGGGATGGGAACAGGAAAGATGGCAGAGTGAATCCGACAAAACATTCCTATGTTCATTTATGGATACACGAGCAGTGAAACATCTTATACAACCACAAAAATGGGATCCAAATTAGAATAATATACTCCAGGCATAAAACAAGGAAAAAAATAAGAAGGAGATCACATGAAAATAAAAATGGGAAGGTGGAGTAGAGGAAAGGCATTGAGGGGAAGGGACGAGGAATGGGTAAAGGGAGCAACTGTGGAATGAAACCGACCAACTTATGCTATGTGTGAGTACATTGTATTGAATTCTACTTTTAGGTGTAACCATAATGCATCAATTAAAACCAGACAAAGATGTATAAGGAGGACCAGTAGAGTAGAGGAGGGGGATTGCAGGAGGAAGAAGAGGAGGAGAAGGGGAAGTGCTGGGGATTAAGAATGAGCAAACTATATTGTATGCATTTATGATGATGTTAAAATGAACTCCACTGTTATATATAACTCTACTGCTCTAATAAAAAGACAACAAAATAAGTCGTTCCTGATTTGAAGATTTCTTTGGTTTAAACACATGTTTTTCACCAAATTCACCTTGAAACTCATCTGTCTTGTGGTGATATTGACAGGTGAGGCCTTTGGGGAGATGATTAGGTCACAGGGTTCTGTCCCTATGAATGGGTTAGTGCCTTACAGAATCGATGGAGGGAACTAGCTAGGCCTGAATTTACCCTTCTGCCTTCAACTGCATCAAACACAAGGAGGTCCCCACCAGACACAGAATGCCAGAGTCTTGATTTTGGATCTTCCAGTTTGTTGAACTGGGGGATCAGATTTATTTTACTCACAAAGTACCCAGTCTTTATTAAATTGTTATACCGGCACAGAGGCACTAAGAAAAACTTCAATTAATGTTAGAGGAAATGTGCTGGGCACCATAGCGTTTGCCTGTAATCTCAGCAGCACTGCAGGCTGAGATAGGAGGATCATAAGTTTGAGGCCAGTCTTGGCAACCTCGGGATGCTCTAAACAACTTAGTGGGACACTGTCTCAAAATGAAAAATAAAAAAGAGCTGGGGATGTAGCTCAGCGGCAAAGCATCCCTGGGTTCAATCCCCAGTACAAAAAATAAAATATGATAAAGAATTTTCCTCTACTTCAACTTTTCAACATTGTTTGGACGTTAGCAGTGGTGTACTGCTTGTTCAACAACTGTCTCTCTGGGAGAACATAAAAGTCAGCTTTTTTAGTGTTCTCTAATTTTCTAGGTGAGAATATTCATAACATGGCCAGCCTCAAGCTCCCAGTGGGGTAATCAACAATTTGCACAATTCCTGAAAAATAGACAATGGACCCTTGTTGGTGGGAGCCAGTTCTGTCTTGTTACTCGAGACCCCTAGTATCTTTGGTGAGGCATCTTACGAATGTCCTGAAGAGGCAGCTGTCCACCTCTCCCTCTCTCTGCTGGAGATCCTCATGTTCTCAGGCTGCCAAACTATGCCTGCAGCCAAACATGGTCTGCACCTGTTTTTGTGTGGCTTGTGAGTTAATGATAGCTTCTAAATTTTTAAATCGTTTAAAAAATTAAAAGAATACTGTTATATCACACATGGAAGACATGTGGAAGAAATTCAAATTGCAGTGTCCGTAAATAAGGTTTCATTGGAACACAGTCATGTCTATTAGCTTATGGATTACCTGTGGCTTCATGCATGCTACTCAGTGGTGTTGAGTACTCGTGATAGAGATTATGTGGACTGAAAATCCTAAATACTACTATGTAGCTCTTCACCAAGAAGGCTTATGCATCATTCTTAGTAATGTAGTCCATTAGTGGATACTTTGGAAAAAATTTTTTTTCCAAGTAAAATGTTATTCTGAATACCAATATATCATGTGGAAAAAAAATAGCATCTCTGATTGGAGCAGGCAGAATGGGGGTCCAGATTCCCACCTCTTAGCCTCTCACTGCCCGGAGACCAATCCATAAGCCTGGAACTCTTAAATCCTTCTCTAGGACCCTGAAGCTCTAAGGAGCACACTATAACAGTTACCCGTCTGTTCCAACCTTTCTATGGTTATACAAATCTTCCTTGTCTAGTTTGTTTGACCAAGGTACCTAATTTCCAGAGAGGCAAAGAGACTTTTCTTAAATCACACAGCAAACTGGGGATAGAACAACAACACAGACCCAGCTCTTCGGGCTGAAAAAGCAGTGCTGTCTCTTGAAGCTCTTGGCTGAAGCTTTTGTCCTCCCAAACATGCACCATCCATCTCTCTCTCTTTCTCATTTTTGGTACCAGGGTCTGAACTCAGGGGCACTTAATCACTGAATAATGTCCTTTTTTTAAAATTTTTTTTTTTTTTTTTTTTTTTTAGAGACAGAGTCTTACAGAGTTGCTCAGGGCCTTGCTAAGTTGCCAAGTCTGGCTTTGAACTTGTGATCCTCCTGCCTCAGCCTCCCAGGCCTCTGGGATTACAGGTGTGCAGCACAGTGCCTGGCTGCCCCATCTCTCTTTGAGGCTATTCTAGCTTTGCCTGTCTGATGACAGTAGGAGGACTATCTCACGCCCCACTGCTGAGCCACAGATGAAGCATGGGTGGTCGTTACCTATCTCATGTGTGATTTTGCAGATGTATTATTTTCTTAACTGTTTGGTGAATTCTTTCCTACTCTGGACCTCATGTTGTCTTTGCTGCATGTCAGCATTGGCAGGTAGTGCCCTGAACGGCCACTGGCCTCCCTCCTGGCTCTGCCTTCCATTTCCACGACCTCCTCTATGGGTCAGAGCAGCTGATTTCTAAGACCTCTCTCGGTTCTCACATCATCACCATTGTTGTTAGCAACACCAGATCACCCGGAGCGGGCTGTACCTGATGACGGGCACTCATCACCTCGCACTGTTCATATGCATGACCTCTTATTTTTTTTTTAAATAACCCTGAAGTGTAAATATTATTATAGTCTAGAGAGGAGAAAGCTGAAGCTCAGACAAAGGTGAGTGACAAGACCCCACAGAAATGTCATTTTGGGATTGGTCTCAAATCCTTTGGGCTCTCAGTTCAGCTTTCCTTTCATTGGGCCGCTCTGCCTCTCTGCATGTCTGGGCTTCATCCTACCTGGGGTGGACAGGGCTGGGTGAGGGATTTGCTTGCTCACCTGCCAAGGCCTGGCATTCTATGCATTGGCACATGTGCCGCCCAGGTGTGGTCCCTCTCCTGGAGAGCAGGATATCAGGTTCCCCTAGGTGACCAGCAGGGCTTTGGCTGCTAGGTAGGCTTGGGGAGTGGCAGTGAGATCAGCAAGGCTGAAGGTGGACAGGTGGGCAGTCTGCATGTTCTCCCGCCCTGTGTGAGTCTGAGCCCCTTCTTTAGCACTTTGGGTAGAGGCCATCTGGATCCGGGCAGCCCTCCCACAGTTTCCTCACCAGAGGGTTGCCTGGGAATGTGGCTGGGTGCAGTGTCAGCTGGAAATCCTCAAAGCCAGGCAACCTTCCTGAGGGGGTGGCCAGGCTGAAGCTACCATTCAGGAGCTTCTGTGCTCCAGGACCCAACACTGAAGGACTGTAGAAGAAGGAGGTGGAGAAGACCCATGTCCTACCAGTCACATTGTCCTGAAGGGCCTCAGCCAGGAGTCTGAAGTAAAAGTGGTGGCAGTCACAGAGCATGACCTTGGTGGTAGGGGTGGAGGTGATGACTTTGGCTGTGTTGTCAATACTGCTGTCTAGATTGCCGATCCTGTTGGAGAAGGCCACGCTGCCACCCTAGTCCCCATCTGCCATTTACTTTCCAAGACTACATCACTGACGTTTGGTAGATGCTATGTCCAGGCCCTTCTCAAACCTGCGGGCTCAGGTCTGAGAAGCGAGTTCACCTTACGAAGGAATGCAGTGGAAAAATCAGGTCTTTTGGCACAGGTGGGAGAAACAGAGAAGTACGGATTTCTAAGGGTTTTTCTTTCTGCATTATGCCATTCTTGACATTGAGGGGTACAGACTCAAGGGAATTAAAAACTACCGTCATTGTTAGGAGACTAGAAACAACATACATACCTTCCAAAGCAGCAGAAGGAAAAAAACGAATTGGAAAAAAGTCAGCAAACTTAGGATAA
Organism: Ictidomys tridecemlineatus; assembly: GCF_052094955.1. Classification (NCBI taxonomy): domain Eukaryota; kingdom Metazoa; phylum Chordata; class Mammalia; order Rodentia; family Sciuridae; genus Ictidomys; species Ictidomys tridecemlineatus. The sequence continues at coordinate 14,325,229 of NC_135480.1, read as the reverse complement.
TAGAAAAAGGTACATAAAAGCATAAAAATATCTTTTAACAAAATCAAATGAAAATATTCTGTTTATTATTTCTATTACTATGTTTTTAATTGATTGATCAAAAGCAATAACACAACACAGTAAATAGATGAGTATATGGAAGCAGATGAGATTATGGAAACATATCTGCAAAAAAAGTGAATGTGGAGAGTCGTGCTCCTGGGGTGGGAAGAGCGTGCTCTCTCCCCTACTTGCCTGTCTAGGTGAATGCTCCAGCCTCCTCTCTGCTCTGGGCCTCAGAAGACTGATTGCTATGAATGCTCTGCCCTCTGTCTTCTGGCAGGAGGCCTGATAGGAGAACAGTGTGGGCAGAGTGAGGCAGGGGCTGCCAGTGCTCTCTGCTCATCCATGCTTGGCAGTGGCTGTCTTCTCTATGAAGGCCATAGCTCTGGTAAGGGGGAGGGGCTCTCCTCCTTCCTCCCCATGGATAGAAGCAGCTTCATACCTTGGCATCCTTCACCCTGAACTTGGCTTTGGAAACAGCCCCTCCCTCGAGCTCTCATCTCAGGGTGCCATCTGGGCTTTTCCTTTTTCAGGGGCAAAGAGGAGAGGACCCTGCAGATCCTGACCATGACAGGCACTTAAGAGTTGGATAAAGGAACAAAAGTCAGACTTTTTTTTTTTTTTGCCATTTCAAAGAGACACACAGAAAGCAAAATCAGAAGAAAATTCAGTATCAAGGGATGTGTCTCATTGAAGTTTCAGATGAGGGCCCTGGATCTAGAGGCTTTGCAGCCCTTCTGACCCATGGAAGGAGGCCAGGCCTTTAGAGCAGCGCGGTAGGGATCAGCCCGTCAGGGAGTGACTGCTGGTGGGCAGGTGAAGTGGGCGCCACGTGGTGGACTCAGTTTTCTCAAATCTGCTTGTTAGCAGAAATCTTTTAGGATCAATGACAGGGCGGTGCTACAGCTAGTGGAATATTGGTGTTAAGAGACAGTCAAGGGATTAAGAGATATTATGTTTGGTAGAAAATATAAGGACTAAGCAATTATGGTTTGTTTTCTTTCCTTTTCTTCCTACTCTTCCTCTCCCTCTCAAGTCTCCAGATTACTCAGTATGGGGCTTGTTTTGGACGGTCCCCAGCACTCTGTCGGGAAGCTGTCCCACCCGTGACACATAAAAGTCCTTTTATTCCAAGTGCTTGGTGACTCTCTGGGTCTATACTGTACAAAATATACAGAGGATCAGGGAACTGTCTCTTCTCAAAAGTTAACTGCTCCTTCCAGGATTGTATTGTTATAATTATTGTCAACAACAATAACAATTAACGTCATTTAGTTTGTATTGTTATGCTATGTTATAGTCTGTTAATACCTGCAAAGACTAAAAGCTAGACACATTGTCATTAGCCTTTGTTATCTTTATTGTAGAAGAGGATGACATGATCAGAAGGATGACTTAACTTGTCAATATCACATAAGTGTAAGTAATCTTCTCAAGATCCTGGCTTACTGACTGTCAAGCCAGTGCCCTTTGGAATTTCTAGTCCTTCTTCTTCCTGACCCATTTCTGTGTCTGCTGGGGGTCATTCTAGGAGTCATATGCATAAGGAGGGTCTAAACTGGGTCCTTTGTTTTTTAAGGACTCTGGGGTTTTGCAAACCAGAGTTAGGGATGTCAAGGGCCATTGCAAAATGCTTAGTAATTTCCTGAGGTAGACTTAGGACTTCCTTTGAATATTAGCAAAATGAAGGTAATACCCAACAGGTGAATACCCCAGTGCTAGAGAAAAGATGCATAACATTCTAGTATTTTTTTTTTTTTTTTTTGTGGTGCTGGGGATTGAACCCAGGGCCTTGTGCATGTGAAGTAAGCACTTACCAACTTAGCTATATCCCCAGTCCAAGATGCATGCATTCTAAATGAGTTCATTTTGGGGGGGCTCAAGACCCAGGTATGTGTAGCCTCCACGGCTGATCCTGTGGAAAGCTAAGTTCAATCTCCTGAAGTTAATATCCCCACTAAACACACTTTGGGCTTGATGCTGGAGTGACCTGGGAAGTGAGATGGCATATGCTCAGGACTGGAATGTTCCTGAGGGACTCTCTCTGTCTCCTACATGAGCGAGAGAGTCAAATCAACTAAAAAAGTGACTCAGCCTGCCTGGGTGTCTCTCTCTTTTATAAAAGAGACAGTCTGTGCTGAGCCAAATGTTGGCTGCCTCGGCAGGTCTGACTTCATAGCGGCAATGGTCCAGGTATTTCCTTGTGCCCTGATGCTAGATTCATGGTTCATCATTCTAAGAATAATCTGGTTTCAGTCAGGGGCTTTTCTGTAAGGAGCGAGTACAGTGAGCAGCCACAGGGTTGGTAGCACTGGAAGTTATATTTCTTATTCAGAGTTAACATGATGTTTGGACTTGACAATGATTTGGGGCAGCACGAGGCAATTCTATTGAGAGTTGTCGCTTCTGGGTGAGGGTGCACTTCTTGAGACAATGATGTCTCCAGGCTGCCTGTGTCCCACTCAGCTCTGAGCTCTGTGGGGTTGACAGCCAGGCCTCACTCATATTAGGTGGTGAAGTGGCTTGTAGCTATTGATCAGAACACACCTGGCGCATGGGCGTGAACTGGGGTATGTCTGGAGCTACAAAGCAGAGTCTTCAATAAACAGCACCTTGGTGTGAATCTGTTAGAAGGCCTGAGTCCCTTGTCAGTGGGGCCCTTCACCTAAAAGCAGTGGCTGCTGCCCTGATTTCATGAGGGTGACGGGCCTGGAGAAGGGAGCCCTGGTGAAGGGAGTAGCCACGTGGGGTGGATGGTCTTGGGTCTGACACCACCATGGCACTGCAGTGGGACCTCAAAGCAACCTGATACCATGGGGATGTGACAGATCTCATGCACTTGATCAGTGAAGGCACTTAAGAGCCAAGAAAAGTGATTTGTTTTCATACCTTGGAAGACTGTTCATGTAAATGAAAACTGGAGGAAACAGTCCACCGTCAGCCACGTGGCTAGTGTCTGACTTAGAACATGTGGTCTCTGTAACCCACGGTTCCAGTGTGGAGCACTGAGGCAGGGTGCTTCCACCCTGAGCTCTCCCAGGGCAGATCTTTGGGGGGCTCTGTGGGTTTACGCTCACCTTCTCCTCAACTGCAGGACAGAGTGTAGCCCCCATGTGCCTCAAAGGACATGAGACTGTAGCATCACGCTCTATACCATAAGGAGAGGGGTGCTCAGGAAAAACTTGGAAACAACTACCACAGAGATAGGCAGCCTCTTAAAAAAATTTTTTTTTGTAGTTGTAGATGGACAGAATGCCTTTATTTAATTTATTTATTTGTTTATGTGGTGCTGAGGATCGAACCCAGTGTCTCATGTATTCTAGGCAAGCACTGTGCCTCTGAGCTACAGCCCCAGCCCCAGCCCCAGCCCGTAGGCAGCACCTCTGTCTAAGTGGGGTTTCCCTTCCTGTCTTTTGTAACTTCTTCTCTCCCTGGAATCAGTGGTCTGGGTTTCAATCCCAAACCATTACTCATTAGCTATGTGACTTTAGGCAGGTGAAATTTTCCTCCTCCAGCCTCAATTTCACCATCTATAAAATGTGAATTATAATAGTGGCTTTCTCACAGAGTTTTTGTATTAAATGAGATAATAAAACGAGGATAATAAAATAATAGGAAATATGAACACAATATTGGCTATAAATTGGGCATTTAAATAAAATTTTTAGATATATTAACTCATCGGATCTTAAGAATCGTAATATATGCAAAATATAGGAAAAGCAGTTTCTGGAGTAGCAGAGACACGATAAACGGTAGATGTAGCTATTATTAACTTACACTAAGTCAATATTGCAGAAGGAGGAAGGAATGTGTGAATGACTGACAATATGCACACAACACTGCTCCTAGAGGGTAAAGTATTCTCATCGGGTTGGATGATTTTTCATTTGAAACCACAATGGAGTCTGGAAAGGAAGGTCTTTAGGGGTTAAAAAAAATCACAATTAGGCAGTCACGTACCTTTCTCTAGGCATGCTGGGGAAGATAAAGTTTCTCCACCTTGGAAGGATTTGATAAACACTGCTTCGCTGCCTAACAGGTTTGGTGGATATGGAAAGTCAAATAAAAAATAGTCAGACAAATATTTCATAGAAGTCTCAAGAAATCTCCCAGAATGTCTTGCTATGTTTGCTACTTTCCCAACCTCTGATAAGGGGAGAGGGGAGAAATGTGACCATCCCAGCCTGGAAGTCCTGAATGTGGGGCAGGTGGAGAGGGAAGGGCTGCCAGGGGTCATTAATCCCTTGGCTCCCTGGCTCTTTAACAAATTAATAGAATAGTTATGGGACTTTGGCCTAAGTTAGACAGATTTTAGTTTTGGCCCAAAATTTCATTGGAAAAATACTTCCAACTTTCAAAGAGGGCTGGTGACCTCACCTTGACTCATGTGTCACCTTATCATTTTCTTGTCATATTGTTGCAGACCAGAGATTGTCATGGAGCAGCACGGGTCTTTAGACCAGAATGAGGGAAGCACTGAGCTAGTCCAAGACCTTCATCCCAGTTTGTGGAAGGAAAACTCCCAGGCTCTGGGTCGTCACCTTGCTGGTAGGACATAGCCTGCTGTCTTTCTCCCTGCTTGTATCTGTCATTGTGCCCTGTGCCAGAGTACAGATGGTTTCTGACTTAGGGTGTTTCACTTAAGACTTTTGAGTCTACAATGGTGTGAAATGTTAGGCATTCAGTAGAAGTCATACTTCAACTTTTACATTTTGTTTTTTTCCTGGGCTAGTGACATAAGGTACAATGTTCTCTGGTGGTGCCGGGCAGTGACAGCTCCCTTGCCAGCTGTGCCAGCATGTGGGTACACAAGGAAACTCTCGAGCGGGCCACGTTGCCAAGCAAGGAGGTTTGGTGGATTATTAATGCATTTTCAACTGAGTGATATTTTCAGCTTATGCTGGATTTACTAGGATGTAGCCCCACTGTTAAGTCTAGGAGCACCTGTATGAAGTGGTTTCCTCTTTCCAGGTACGACTCTCACCTGAGGGACTCTGTTCGCAGAGAGCAGCTCAGCCATGGGCTCTGACTCCAGCAAAGTCATCCCTTCAACCACCCAGAGGGGTTTCTGGGGGCTGCAGCCAAAGTTGGTCATGGGCTGGAGCTTGTTGGATAGCAGGGCCAGGGTGCTCTGAGAGGTCTGGACCCCTGAGATGCAGGAATCGTAGATTTGCTGTCCTGCCATGATGTTGGAAGGAAGGCTGGGTCCTCTTTTGCCTCAGCCCCAGCAAAGAGAAGCCTCAGAGCATTTCAGAAAAATTGATCCTGGAATCTTGAGAAGGGAAAGGACGGGGAAAGCTGGGATTGGTCAGTAGCCCTACAGAGCCCCACAAAACATCCCTTGACATGGAGAAAGAAGGCAGTTTCCCAGAGATGGATAAGGAGACGCACAAAGTGACAGTATGCAGACATACACACATACTGGCAGTTGTGCAGACAGGCTGACAGCGATGCAGGCACACATGCACCAGTCCATAGTCTCCCTACCCATATGCATCTGTCTATAAAGTCAGTGGGTACAGAATGGATGTGACACAGAAAGACACAAACACTGGGAGAGATGACTCAGATGCAGAAACAGAGACACATCCAGAGACCAGCACTCGGATGTGGATGAGTCAGTGAGACCCGGTGAATGGGACAGACACATTTGGAGAGTGGTAGCCTTACACACTGGCAGACAGATGGGCACAGGCACCTGCATAGACAAACTGCCACAGATACAAGCCCAGAGCTCCGAGTAGACGCAACAGACACACAGACTGGCTTTGACAGTGGCTCAGGCGGGAAGAACTAAGACAGACATAGGGGCAGGGGGACATAGGGGCCTGGCTGAACACTTCCCAGAAATCTTTTTGGGTAGGGCCTGTAGGCTCAAAGACTGAACTCTAGTTTGAAACTTGGTAGGCCTTGGAGATGCTTCAGATAGTCCTGAGAGCTGGGTTCTTGGGTGAGAGATGCTGCCAACATGGGCCTGGGGCTGTCCGGCTGCACCCCATGACTCTGCCTTCATATGCACTTCTCCACAGCTGTAGACACCACGATGTTGAAAGTGTTCCCTGGCCTCAGATTGCACATTGCACATTGCACAGAGGGGGGCATTCATGCCTAGAGTGAAAAAGGGACTTGGCATTAGTTAATCAGCAATGTGGAGAGGGTGGGGACTAGAACCAGGCCTCTCAAACCTCTGAAAGATTCCAAGGGAACTCAGGAGGAATGCGCTGTCCTGCTCAAATGTCTCCCTGACAGAGATCCTTGGAGGGTGGGTGACAGCTGCAGGGGCACCCTGCTGGGTAGGGGGATGAGGACAGCTGTTCCTGTCACCCCCTGCCTAGGGATCAAGCGCATGACCTCCGCTCTGCACAGCGGCTGCTCCAGAGGCTGCTGTCTGTTGACTTCTGGTTGATCCACCAGGGCATGTAAGGGAGCCACAGCTCCAACGAGCACATCTCCCTCAGTAGACAGGATGCTCCGGAGCCTGAGCCTTGGCAGCTAGCCAAGGGCATGGATAGTGTTTACCATGGCAGCTGCTGAGAGCAGAACAAAAGGACAACTGCCCAGGGCATGGGGACTGTCCTTCCCTGTCGGTGGGTGGCCGGGGTCCTCTGTTGTCAGAGCATCTGGACTTGCTTCCTCTAGGAGGCTCCAGACACACCTGCTGGGTTTCCAGGAGACCTCTCTCCTTCCAAAGGGAGTGAATTTGCTAATCTCCAAGCCTTTTCCCTGCATGACTGTGACTTCAGAGTTCTCTGGGTCTCTGAGACCCCCCTGTGGCGCTGGCCTCCGGCCGCCCCTCACCTTCTGCGTTCAGTCAGTTGCTAACTTTCCTTACTTTCTGGCTGAGATGCCTGGCAGAGACGGGCCCTGCCTCTCAATACTTCTTTACTTCCGGGGACCCTGCTCCTGGGCCTGTGTGTATGAAGGAGGCCGACTTCTCTGATCTTGGATCTCCTGGGCCTGCTTGCACCCTATAATCTTCAAAGCCAGAATGAATCCAACGGTGCTCAGCAGAGGCCTGAGGTCTCCAGGGAGAAGCTGAAAAACAACCAGCGAAGCAGCTTTTCTGAGTGCAAGGCCGCAGGGCTCTCTCTCAGGTCCGGGAGGGTGGTATGCTTGGTATCCTACAGGCTGTGAGGCACCTGCAGGGGGACAGCGAGCCCTAGGGTTGATCTTCAATCTCTTTTGACCTGGATTTTATTCCTGGTTTTGCCATGCATGTGTTTCAGGGTCAATGGGCAGGTCCCCTCCTCTTTCTTGGGGCTCAGTTTCTCTTGGGTAATAGGGAAATACCTAACCCTAACCCTGTTTCAACAGCAAAACCCTCTGTGACACCTTACCTAGTGTGGAGAGTACAAAGGGTTCCTGAGACAGGGATTCTTCCAGAGAGGTGCAGTTGAGTACCTGAGGGCAAGCCAGAGGAGGCTGGAGCCAGGGCTCCGAAGGGCCAGACCAGGTGCAACTCGACAGCATGAAGACATCCTCGGACAGCGTTTCCCATTTAGTCCTCACGGTAGCCCATGCCCACAGAGGAGCCATCCCTCTGATTTTACAGATGCGATGCTGAAGTCCAGAGAGGGTGATTTGCCCCCAGCCCACAGAAGAAGTCAATGCCATCCAAGTCTCCTGGATCCAGTTCCAGACTTGTCCTGAGTGACAAGGTCGTCTTTCAGAAGCAGGGCAGAGCATCATCTGCAAGAACTGCCTGCTGACTTTCTGGATGAGGCTACTTATGCACCTGGGCTGCTGAGTGTTTGGAATATTTCTGAATGCAGGTAGAGAGCAGGGCCTTGAGCCACGGACTTTCTCATCTGAGCTACCTTGCAGAGCAGATGGACAGACAGCTGGCCACAAGCTCCAAGAACGCCTGAGGTACACAACGGCTAAAGCCTAAAATTCCTCTGTTATCTGAGATGCTTCCTCCAGCCCATGCCAATGAGCTCATGCTGTGTGAGAAGATCCCCCAAGTGTGAGCCCTCAGATGCTTCTCAAGCTACATCGTAGACCATCCCCAGTGTTTGAATCCTGACTACTGCTGTGTGACCTAAGGGGCAAGTCATCCGGTGTCTGTGGGTCTCACCTTCCTCTCAGGCAGAACGGGAACAATGGTGCCTTCCTTGCCCATGGGCCACTGGTGAAGCCTAAATGTGGTAAGTAGCTAATTGGAAGAGATTTGCCCATTTTAGGAAAAATAGGGTTGGTTCTTCCAGGGAAATTCAGTTAACAACAGTATATTTGTGTATCCGCTCTCTGGAGCTTCAGATCAGGGACAGGTACTGTGCTGCTGGTGGACCTGAAGGAATCCCAGGTCCAGGGAGTAGGAGATGTGCCCAGCCAGAGACAGGGTCGGTGAAGATAAATTGTCCACTGCATCATTCTGCCTAGATGACAAATGAGCGCCCAGGCCCAGATGTCTGGCTCCATAATTTTACAAGAAAGGAATTTCAGGGTCAAGAAGAGGGAGCAACTGGCCCAGAGAGAAACTGCTTGTCTGCCCATGCATCGGGGGTGACAGTACAGCTGTCCTGTGGTTGTGGGGTGTGATTTTTGCTCTTGACTGCTCCTAGATGTGTCCATGCCTTGCACATTGGAGCATCCCCACCTCATCTGGAGTCAATACCCTATTTGCATGTGTCCCCATTGCACTTGCTGGCTTCAGAGCAGATGTTGTGTGGCCTGGTCTTAGCCTTCCCTACCGATGTCTTAGGGGGCCCTGGCGGGTGTTTGATATATGAATGGAAACAAGACCCCTTGACCCATGCTGTCTTTCCTGTTGATATCTGCAGTGGGCAAAATCTGGAGGAGGCACTTTACTCCCATTAACGGTACCCCTGTTGGTGTGGGGAGTTTGCAATGTGGCTCTTCTGCTCTGAGACACAAAGTGGCCAAAGTCAAGGTGTGAGGAGGCCCTTTTCCTGGTGTCAGTCCTTGCTGCACTTGACCTCTGCTTCACACCTCCCTGAGAGAGGACGACTATCCATCTCCCTATCTGTGGGTCTTGTTTATTCAGTCGGGCCCTGAGCAGAGTTGGCTGTGCCCTAAGCATCTCACTTCAACCCTTGGAGTCAATTTCTGCAGCTGGTACATCATACGCTCCTACCATAGGAGCTCAAAAGCGGTCCATGGACAGATACTGGGTCACCCTTCCCCTGGCTTCTAGGTTTCTGAGCAAAAATGTCCCCCTCTCTACTCTGAGCTCCCAAAGCCCATGCAAGTTGGGACCCTCATGGTCACAGGGTCCACCTACTATCAGCTTAGGACCACTCTGCTATTTAACAAAGGAAGGAAGGCGGCACCAGTGTTGGAACTTCAGGCTTCAGTGGTAGATAAATTGAGAGCGTGACTCTTGAATCACCACAAAAAGCACAGAACACAAACCATCGCCACCAACATAGCCAGGTACTGGGCCATGTGTCCTTACTATCATGCTCAGGTGGTTGGGTTCTGGGCTGGTTGAGGGGCTCAGAGACAGGATGGGGCTGCCTAAATTCTCTCCAGGGTGCACAGAGACTTCTTTGTCCTTTGGGCCTCTTTCTGGGAGATGGAATCTTAGAGAAAGCCAAACAGTGTCCTCGCCTGACACAGCTGAGCAAGGACCAGTCCAGACCCCTCCTTTCTGCAGGCCACTGATGTCCCTGGTCTCATGGCTGATGCTGACTTAGAAGCTGTGGTTTGATCTTGTCAGGCAGAGGTCACCAGTTCCACCGAGTTTATGAAACACACAAGGAGGGGCGAACCTTATTTCAATTCCAGAGGTCTCACACGCTTGAGACCCAGGGGAACCATGAGAGGAGAAATGGTCCCCTTTAAGGCCTGCCCTTGCCTTGCCCCCAGATGAGCTGCATATTTATCTCATAAGATTAATTCCCCACAAAGTCAGACAGACAGCTCTTTCCCAGGGACCTCCTAGAGTCTGGGTGAGTAAATTTGCTCTCCTATGATTGAATCTGCCAATGGTGTAAAAGAGCTATGAGAAGAAGGCAGTGACCAAGGGTTATGGGTGAGACTTAGAGCTACGTGCCATGAGCAGACAATTTTCCAGGTATGAGCCACCGTATAGTTTGGATGCTCTGTGCTGCAGAATTTATTGGTTGAAATCTAATCACCAGCGTGATGGTGTTAGGAGGTGAGAACTTTGGGATGTGAGTTGGGTCTTATAAATGAAGTGCTAGGGAGCTACCTGGCTCTTTTCACGATATGGAGACACAGCTATATGGCACTAGTTATGAATAAGAAAGTGAGGCCTCACCAGACATGGCATCAACTGATGCCTTGACATTGGACTTTCCAGCCTCTGGAATTATAAGAAATAAGTTTTTGTTGTTGAACAGCGCACAATTTATGCTAGTTTGCTTTAGCAGCCTGAACCAATGACGATAAGTGTTGATGAGGTGTGCAGGTAATTGTGTCCAACCATCATGAACCAACATCTGTGTGATCCATTCTTTTATTTTTAAAATTATAATTATTGCCATTATCAAGTCAAACAACAACAAGTGCTGGCGAGGATGTGGGGAAAAGGGTACTCTTGTACATTGCTGGTGGGACTGCAAACTGGTGCGGCCAATTTGGAAAGCAGTATGGAGATTCCTGGGAAAGCTGGGAATGGAACCATCATTTGACCCAGATATTGCCCTTCTCGGACTATTCCCTGAAGACCTTAAAAGAGCGTACTACAGGGATACTGCCACATCGATGTTCATAGCAGCACAATTCACAATTGCTAGACTGTGGAACCAACCCAGATGCCCTTCAATAGATGAATGGATAAAAAAATGTGGCATTTATACACCATGGAGTATTACGCAGCACTAAAAAATGACAAAATCATGGAATTTGCAGGGAAATGGATGGCACTAGAGCAGATTATGCTTAGTGAAGCTAGCCAATCCCTAAAAAACAAGTGCCAAATGTCTTCTTTGATATAATGAGAGCAACTAAGAACAGAGCAGGGAGGAAGAGCAGGAAGAAAAGATTAATATTAAACAGAGACATGAGGTGGGAGGGAAAGGGAGAGAAAAGGGAAATTGCATGGAAATGGAGGGAGACCCTCATTATTATACAAAATTACATATAAGAGGTTGTGAGGGGAATGGGGAAAAAAACAAGGAGAGAAATGAATTACAGTAGATGGGGTAGAGAGAGAAGATGGGAGGGGAGGGGAGGGAGGATAGTAGAGGATAGGAAAGGTAGCAGAATACAACAGTTACTAATAGGGCATTATGTAAAAATGTGGATGTGTAACCGAAGTGATTCTGCAATCTGTATTTGGGGTAAAAATGGGAGTTCATAATCCACTTGAATCTAATATATGAAATATGATATGTCAAGAGCTTTGTAATGTTTTGAACAACCAATAAAAAAATAATAATTATTAAAAGAATGATCACTTACTATATGCCTGTTTGTGTTCCACATATTGTATATATATTAGTTTTGAAGTCAGCAAACCATGGCTCACAGTCTAAATGTGGCTTGCAGCCTATTTTTGTAAAAAATGTTTTATGGCTACCCAGAGACGCTTGCCTATGGCTGCCTGCTCACACAAATGGCAGACCTGAGTGATTGTAATGGAGATTGTCTGGCCTGCAAAGCCTAAAATATTTACCATCTGACCCAGTTCAGAAAAAGCTTATTGGCCTCTGCTTTAAACTTAACTTTTATTTTACAAGAAATACAGGGAGAGTGTCATGCATTAGTTTTCTATTGCTGAATAACAGCTTACAGTTAGCAGCTGGTAATGACCACAGGTCAGAAGTCACAGTTTTCGGTGATGATTCTTCCTCTTCCTCCCACCATCCCTTGGCTTCCTTACCAGTCCCTAATAGCCCTGTTATACTTTCAGTTTCAGGCCATTTTTTTTTTTTGAAAAAAACTTTCACATATGAGATAAAAATATAATATTCATCTTTCATGTCTGGCTTATTTAGTGCAACAAAATGGTTCCTAGTTCCATCCATTTTCCTGCAAACGACAGGATTTCATTGGTATTTATGGCTGAATAATATTCCATTGTGTTTATATACCATATTTTCTGCATTCATCCCTCTGTTGATGGGTGCCTAAACTGATTTCACAGCTTGACTATAGTGAATAGTCAATAAACATGGACATGCTATTGTTTCTCTTGTATGCTGACTTAATTTCCCTTGGACGCATACCCAGGAGTGGGAAGGCTGGTTTGCCCAGAAGATCCGTCTTAGTTTTTTGAGGAACCTCCACACTGTTTTCCAAAGGGGATGTGCTAGTTTACAGTCCCACCAACAGTTTATAGTGGTTCCCTTTTCTCCACATCCTCATCAGCATTTGTCAATTTTTTTTTTTTTTGGTAATAGCCATTCCGATTGGGGTGAGATAGAACCTCATTATAGTTTAAATTTACATTTCCCTAATGGTTAAACATATTGAGGGTTTTGTTACATATTTACTGACCTTTTTATAAAAACCTTTTTATTGGTGCATAGTAACTATACATAATAGCGGGATTCACCATGACATATCTGTACATGAACATAATAACATCATTTGACCAATTTCATTTTCCAGTATCTTCCCTTTTCCTTCCCTCCTCTCTCCTATTCTCTTCCTCTGCCCTCATGGTCTCCCTTCTATTTTCATGATATCCCTTTCCTTTTTTTTCTCTCCAGCTTCCACATGGGAGAGAAAACATATGACCCTCTATTTTCTGAGTCTGGTTTATTTCACTTAACAGAATGCTCTCCAGTCCCATTTGTTTTCCTGTAAATGACATAATTTCAATCTCCTTTATGGCCAAATAAAGTTCCATTGAGTGCGTGTGTGTGCGCGTGCATGCACGCGGGTGCACATGTGTGTATGAGCCTGCACACATGTGTATCTGTCATTTATCCATCTATCATATCTATCATTTATCCTATCTATCTATCTATCTATCTATCTATCTATCTATCTATCTATCTATCTATCTATCTATCTATCATATTTTCTTTACTGGACACCCAAGTGAGTTCCATAACTTGGCTATTGTGAATTATGCTGCTATAAACACGTGTATACATGTATCTCTATAGTGTCCTAATTCTTTTGAATAAACTCTGGACTGTATGGTAGCTCCATTCCTAGTCTTTTAAGGAACTTCCATGCTGATTTTCATAGTGCTTATACTAATTGACGTTCCCACCAATATTGATAAGAGTTCCTTTCCCTCCACATCCATGCCAGCATTTGTTGTTACTTATATTCTTGAGGATTGCCATTCTAGTTGGAATGAGATGAAATTCTCATCGTAGTTTTGATTTGCATTTCCCTGATTCACAAATATATTGAACATTTTTAAATTTTTTATTTGTTGGCCATCTGTACTTCTTTTGAGAAATGTCTGTTGTGTTCATTCAATTTCTTTAGATCATTTGTCCTCTTTTTGATCGGATTATTTGTTTTATTTTAATGTTGTTTTCTTGAGTTATATATATATATTTTATTTTTTGTCCGGGTTCAATTTATGTGATATATTGATTGATTTGTATATATTAAATCTTCCTTTTTCAGATAAGCAGTTGGCAAAGACTCTCTTCCATTTTGTAGACTGTCTTTTTATTTTGTCGATTGTGTTCTTGGATAAGTGGAAGCTTTTTAATTGAATGCATTCCCATTTTTCACTTTTGTTTCCTGTACTTCCTACTGAGGAAGTTGTTTCTTGTGCCACTACCTTGAGGGGCTTACCCTGTTTTTCTCTAGTAGTTTTTGGTCTTACATTAAGGTCTCTGATCCATTTTGAGTCAAATTTTGTACAGGGTGAGAGTTAGTGGTCTAGCTTCAAATTACTATAAGTGAATATCTAGATTTCCCAGTCCAATTTACTGAGAGGCTGTTGTCCTTTTTCTAAAGTATATTTTTGGCAATTTTGTTGAGAATCAGTTGGCTGAAAATGCATGGGTCTATTTCTAGATTTTCTATTCTGTTCCATTGGTCTGTGAGTCTGTTTTTAATGCCAATACCATGCTGTTTTTATTACTCTTGTTCTATAGCATGCTTTGAAATTAGATATTGATATACCTCCAGCATTGCTCTTTTTGCTCAGGATTGTTTGGTTATGTAGGGTCTTTTGTGCTTTTGCATGAATTTTAAGATTTTCTCTCCTAGCTTTGGGAAGAATGTCATTGATATTTTGATGTGGATTGCATTGAATATGTAGATCGCTTTGGGTGGTTTGGTTGTTTTAACATTATTAATTATCCCAACCATGATTATGAAGAGGTTTTTCCACCTTCTGTTTTATTCAATTTCTTTATTTAATTTTTGTAATTTTTGTTGTAAATCTCCTTAGTTAGGTTTATTCCTAAGTTTTTAATTTTATTTTTTGGGGCTATTGTGAATGAATTTATTTTTCAGACTTCTTTATTGGTAAATTCATTGTTGGTGTATAGAAAAACTTCTGATTTTTTATTGTTGATTTTGTATTCTACTATTTTAATAAATTTATTATTCTAAGAGTCTTTTAGTGGAGTCCTTGGGATTTTATAAGTATAGAAATAATGTATAGAACTATATTATCTGCAAACAGTAAAAATTTGACTTCTTTTCATATTTTTATGACTCATTTCTTTCTCTTGCCTAATTGCTCTGGCTAAAATTTCTAGTGCTATGTTAAATAAGAGCCATGGGCATGTACATATTTATCTTGATTCTTGTCTTGAAGGAAATAATTTTAGCTTCCCTGCTTTCAGTATAATGTTGGCTACAGACTTGTCCTATACAGATTTTATTATGTTGAGGTATGATATTTCTGCATCTGGTATTTTTCTTCTGGACTTTTATCATGAAGAGATGTCAAATTTATCAACAGCTTTTTCTGCATATATGGAGATAATCCTGTGAATTTTTTCCGTGGTTCAATTTATGTGATATATTGATTGATTTGTATATATTAAATCTTCTTTGTATCCTTGGAATAAAGGCAATTTGATTGTGACATATGATCTTTTAAATGTACAGTTGAATTCAATTTGTGAGTATTTTTTTTTGTTCATCAGGAATATTGATAAATATATTTTTCTTTTTGTTGTGTCCTTGTCAGGTTTTGGTAGTAGGTTAATGTTGGCTTTGTAGAATGAGCTAAGGTGACCTTTCCTTTCTATTTTATGGAATAGTTTGAGGAACATTGATGTCTGTTCTTTAGTTTTATAAAATTCAGTAGTGAAGTCCTTTGGTTCTGGGTTTTTCTTTGTTGGGAGACTTTTATTAATGATTCAATTTCAATGCTTGTTAAGGATTTATTTAGGTTTTCATATCATAGTTATTGATATATATATATATATATATATATATATATATATATATATATATATATATATATATATATATATATATATCATACTGATTGAACCCAGGGATGCTTAATAGCTAAGCCACATCCCCAGTCCCCTTTTTAATTTTTTTTTTTTTTTGAGACAGGGTCTTGTTTAAGTTACTTAGGGCCTCATTAAGTTCCTGAAATGGGCTTTGAACTTGTGATCTCCTGCTTCAGTGTACCAAGTTGCTGGGATTACAAGTGTGCACCACTGTGCTTAGCTAGGCATATATTTTTCAAAATATTCCCTAATGATCCTTTGAAGTTCAGTGGTATCTGTCGTAATGTCTCCTTTTTCAACTATAATTTTGTTTATTTATTTATTTGGCTCTTCCTTCTCTTCCTAAAGATGGGTTTACCCAAAATTTTGTTTATTTTTTCATTTCAAAGAATCAACCCTTTGTTTCATGGATCCTTTATACTGTCCTATATTTATTACATTTATTATTTAATATAGAAAAATAAAAAGAAATAAAGAAAAAAAAGAAAAAAAAAACAGTCTTACTTGCCAAGGTGCTTGGATAAGGGCAAGGGCAATTATGACCTATGTGGACCAAAGCTTCTCTCTGGGTCTTGAGCTGTGTGCTCCTGTGGGAAAAACTATGCATATGGGCTTTCCACCACCCTCCTTTATTCAGCCGTGATGCCCTCCAGGGATTAGCCAGAGTGATTTGTGGCTGAAGGCAGTTTAAATTTTTCTCAACTGCTTTGCCTCCTGGAATAACCTAGTTGAAATGTGGAACTCCTCATGCAAAGATTCCTTTGGAGCTCTTTAGGCTGCAATGCTGGGGGTGGGATAGGACAGACACCAGCGTTATGGTGTGTACCCAGATGGTTCTGAGGGTGGGAAAGGCCACAGAGCCATAAAGATCTGTGCCGTGATGGGGGTGGTGGGATCTGTGAGATCTGCCATCCTTGTTCATGGTGCCATCAGACTTGGTGCCCACGCAGAACGCCATGTGGCTGTGCACGCCACTGAACTCAGAAGGCAGGTTCTCCAAAGTGCCTTTGGTTCCTCTCTCCATCCCACTTCACATTTCCCACAGCATAGAACTCTTAGCAGATGGACTCCATACCCTGAGCCAAGACTGTCTCACGGAAGTCCATTAACTGTGACCCTGCAGTTGAATGGCTGCAGGGTCACAGAGATAGGGAAATTCAGATGTTTTTGACTTCCAAAGTGATTCAAGCTAAAAAACAGGCCCCTTTTCAAGATGACTCTGGATTTAAGCACTCGGAGAATTCCAATGCTCTCCCATGGCTACCCATCTCAACATTCAGCTGACTACATATCGGTGGTTTTGGTTTTATCTTGGGAACAATCAGGCAAGAAGTGGGTTCCTCTATACTGCTCTCTTGCCCTTTTGGACTAGCACATCAAATCTCTTGATTAGTGGTAGCTTGGCATGGACAGCCTTGATTTCTCCCATTGCTTCCATTTTCTTTGACTTGATGCCACTGACCGGAGCCTCATAAATACCAAGGTCAGAAGCAAGTCCTGGATCGATTAATTTAAGAAGATTCTTGAGTCCTCAACTTTGCTTGCTCCTAACTTTGACTTAAAACATGGCGGTGGATCATGATCTCATTGAAGTTTATCATCTTTCATTTCGTTGAAACAGAAAAATGATTTCAGGGTTTCTTAGTTCAAATGCTTTAAAAAGAGATTAGGTTCATCCAGCTGTCTTTTGTTTGAGGGAAGTACATACATGAAAAAAATTGAAAGAATGTAACCAGCTTAATATTAACTGCCTGCTGTGTCAACAAGACAAGTTATGTGACACAAAGCAGCTTTCACACATTCTGTCTGGGCCATGGATAGGTCTAGTGCCACATCTTGTCTAGAGTTGTCCATAACTCATTTTGGAAATTTCCAGTGAAGACTTGTTGAATTGTCACACAAATATCATTATATTCTAGTACTTAGTAGCTCCTTCTCTTGAGGTGAGATTATCCATCCTTATTTAGCTACAAAGTCTTTGTTTTTTTTGGAATGGAAATTTACAGACATGAAATCTATGCTTTGGGATAGCCTAACTAGGGGGTCTCCAAGGACTCTTTTTTTTTTGCTATTCTTATTTCTGAAGCACAAGATTATAAATACAATTTTCTTTGAGGCTCTGAATCTCTGAATTTTTCAAAATGTGAACCAAGTAATGAGCAAATTCAGATTTCTAAATAGCAATAGTCTTTATAAATTTATAGCAAGGTCTTTGCTAGGGAAGGTGATGTGCGGCTCGGCTGTCTTTTATATCTCTCTGAGCTCTTTGCTTGCAAGAACTGTTCACGGGGTAGGCAGTGGGTGAGGAGAGGAGGCAGCATGGTGTGCTTCAGCAGCCAGAGCTGAGGGAGACCCTCACAAAGGTAAGGGGCTTAGTTCTTCCTGAGATATCAGCGTAGCAAAGAGGCCGGAACCACAGAGCCAGTGAGTCTCCAGCTTGCAAGGCCGTTCGCAAATTCCACCATGGCCTGAGCAGGAAGGAAGCCACACTAAGGGGCAAGACACCCTAATGGTGAAGAGGGAGGCCTGTATCTCAAAGACCTCCTTCCCTGGGCCAGTGAGAGTCTCAGTTCTGTTTTATATAGTCCTCCTGCTAATTGAAGTGATCATTCATGTATATATTAAAAGGAAAAAGGAAGGCCAATTATTAGCCCAATTCACAGGGGTCCCCATATGTCATCTTTGACAAGAACAGGGTAATGTTGATGGGAGCCCAGAACAGAGGGAAAGAGTGGCAAGCGTTGGGGTGGTGAACTTCAGGATTTCTAAGTTATGACATCAAAGAGTGGCAGGACTGTTGAGTGACAAGGAATGGGCTGGAAGGGGTATTGCTGGCTACAAACTTCACAGCTTTTGCAGTGTTTCTCATGTGCCTGGTGGCCCTGGTCTGCCTTGTCTCCCTTCGTGCCTATAGGATGCATACAGTGCTGGAACCTGTTGGATATGTAGCCATGGGAACAAAACTACCTAGGATGAGAAGTCCTCTCATGTCCACCTACCCCCTCTGGGACACCTGGACTCTACCAGTGACCTTTTTGAAGGCAGCCTTCACGTCCTTGTTCCTCAGGCTGTAGATCAGGGGGTTCAGCATGGGGATGACCACAGTGTAGAAGACAGACACCACCTTGTCCTCCTCCAGGGACTTTCCTGAGCCGCTTCGTATATACATGAAGATGAGGGTCCCAAAGAAAAGGGCCACAGCGGTGAGGTGGGAGGCGCATGTGGAGAAAGTCTTGGCCCTGCCCCCTGAAGACTTCACCCTCAAAACAGCCTTGATGATGAGCAGGTAGGAAATGAGGATGACCAAGGCATTGGCCAAAATCACAAAGTTGCCAAAGAAGACAATGAGGACCTCAGTGCTCGTCGTGTCACCGCAGGCAAGCTTCAGCAGGGGCGGGAGGTCACAGAAGAAGAAGTTGATCCGGTTGTCCTCACAGAAGGAGAGGGAGAAGGTGCACGTGGTTCTCAGGATGGCCCCAGACATCCCACAGACATAGGCTCCCAGCACCAATCTCCAGCAGACTCTGGGATTCATGGCCACAGTATAGAGCAGAGGGTTGCTAATAGCAACATAGCGGTCATAGGCCATCACTGCCAGCAGGAAACACTCTGTACCTGCACAGATGGTGAAGAAGAAGAACTGGGCAGCACAGCGGCCATAGGAGATGACCATTTTACCTGTGGTCAGCGTGGCCAGGATCTGAGGGGTGATGACGGAGCTGTAGCAGGCATCTAGCAGGGAGAGGTGGCTCAGGAAGAAGTACATTGGGGTGTGGAGCTGGCCATCCACTCGGATGAGTACCACCATCCCCAGATTCCCCAGAAGGGTGACAAGATAGAAACTAAGAAAGATCAGAAAGAGGGGCATCTCCAAGTTGGGGTGGTCAGTAAAGCCTGTGAGGATGAACTCGGCCGCTGTAGTGAGATTATTTTTGGCCATGGATTCAGCGTGGACTGTTGGTCTGAGGATGAGAACAAAGTAAAATAACAAAACAAACAAAACAAAATTTTTAGAATCAGGAACAGAATCTTTTTCTCTATGGTAGAAGATGAGTTTATAATTCTGAATTTAGGTATAGAGTTTTTTTTTATTTTAAATTTTTCTTTAGAAATCCTGAACCCGGATGATTCTCCTTGAGCTTCTTCTGCATTGTATGGAGCTGAGAACCCTGAGTTGGTGCTTCTGATTCAAATTAATTCTGCTTCATCTTGGGGATTCCTCTGGAGATACAAGACACGTGATTCTCAAGTTTGGAAGGGAGCAAAGTGACATGTATTCTAACCCCATCTGGGGCTGGAGTCCCTCTCCTGCATACCCCGTGTGGTCATTTAGTTGCTACATGAGCCTCCATCTGCAGACAGCTCCACCGGTAATTCTCTGTTTTGGATCTGGATTCTTCCTCTCTGTACCTTCCACCCACTGGCCTTAGTTTTATCCCTTCCAGACATGCAACAATTTTAATCTCTTCTTACCATCTGTTCAGAAGGTGGAAGATGATGATCTACTCATCATGTTGAATAATTCCTTACTGTATACAATGACATATTTTTCTTCTTATTATATGATTATTCAACCAGGCAGTTGAAATTTCCTGGTCAGTCAGTGATAATGAATAGATACAAGTTTTTTTTTTCCCTCCATGTTAATCTTTACCACTCCAGCTCAGAGGTCATCATCTTCACAATATTATTTATTTATTTTTTATCATTTAGAAGATCATGATTATAAATAATATGTCCAAACGTATAGTCTTGCTACCTTTTAGTTATCTGACTTTAGGAAAGTTATCTAACACGTTTGTGACTCAATTTCTCATCCATGTTGCAGAAAATGTGTGCCTATATCATAGGGTTATTTTGGACTTTAAATAAATTAATACCTGTAACAGGAATGCTACAGAGTCCAGCTGTTGAAAGAGCTGAATAATGCTAGTTAATCTTATTTTTGCTATTATCATCAGTCTTAAAAAATATCTATTGACTTCTTGCTCTGAAAGATAATGCATTCCCTCAAGAAAATTTTGTTATATTGCAATTTGTCTCTCTTTAAATAATATATTTGTTTGTCTACATATATATATATATATATATATCTATGTGTGTATATTTTTTTTCTTTCAGTAATTGAGTAAATTTAAACTCTCACTAAGGTGAAAAAGTCATTTCCCTATCGTTTCTTTTCTCTTCCTTTCTACCCCATTAAAACAAATATTTTATTCCATTTCATGTGACAATGTTTTCTATTCTAATTAGCTCTTCTATACTTTTCTATGGGTTGATTATGACAATAATAAGAGGCATTTCTCTATTATTATTACATGCTTATCATACACTAAAAGACTAAATAGCATGATAGAATTTGTAGAGGAAGCAATGTCACTAAACCTTAGCTTGAGGACAAGCTTTCAAATATCAAGTGAAATGATGTTCTTTTCTTATACTTTACCAGATGCTCAAAATAATTATATTTGATTTGTTTTATATTTGAGTCATGGAAATTTTTGCATTCCCTGTAATTTTCTGTTATCACTGGGCACAGATTGGGGTCACATCAGAGTGAGTGTGCTTGCTGCTGGCCCCTTTCCAAGTCCAGCCAGAATCCCCATTAAAGTGCCTAAAGTCCAAGTGATGCTTGAGATCTTTGCCTGGAAATCAGGATTCATACCTTTTTTTCTTCAATGTCATCTCTACTGTTCTAGAACTTTCCATATGCAATATTTTATACATCCTGGCAACAATCCTACTGGACAAGTGACATTTGTCTCATTTGTGGATGAGAAACAGATGAGACATGTAAAACTAGCTGTTGACCTCACATGTGGAGGAGCAGGGTCCTCATCCAAGACTCCTGATTCCATTTTCTCTCTTTGCTCCCCTGAACCATTTCCCTGCCCTCCTAGTACCACATCCCCAACTCTCTCATGTTGGCATTTGCTAATTCAGAATTATTGAATCTATAACCAGATCTATAAATATCAAAATTAGTTTTTAATAAATTCTTTTTCGCCAGTACAACTATTAACTGCTCTACTACAGGGGATTGCCATTTTGATAAGACTCATGGTAGTCAAAACTACTTACTCATCAGAATACCTCTTTTTCACTTTCTTTCATACATTCTTATATTCATAATCATCTGTCATTGCCTTCACATCCCTGTGAAATGGACATGATTGGTGCTGTTATTATTTTGGTGATGAGAAAACTGATGCCCAGAGAGATTAATGACTTCTTCAAAAGTCAAGGAGTGAGTTGTCTGCAGACCTGGGGAGAGCAGGCAGTTCTCCTGGTGACCATGGGAGCACTGTTCTATTTCTAGTTCTGCCGAGATCTTCCTGCCACAGGTTCTGAACTGGTGATGAGGCCCTGAACCAGCTTGGGCATCTATAAAATCATGATGGCTTTATGGATTCCACAGGTAGAGATTCCAGCTGCACACACTTTCATGAAGGGGCCAGTGGAAAGTGCCCTTGAGTCCACAGCATCCTCAGGGTCTGACCGAGGATCCCTAGTGAGAGGAAGACATTGTCAATCACACACAATGCTCCATGCCACCCCAGCACCAGGGTCCAGGGATCAGTCAAGCCTTGCTAGAAGCCCATCTTGGGATTGTTCCAGCTGGGCGGTTGCCGTCTCTATGACAGGCACTGAACCGCTAAAGAAACTTCAAAGGGTTTCTTCCTGTCCTTGGGCTTCACTCTATTCTGAAGACAGTGGATCTAGATTATATGGTCATCTTCTGCCTTTACAACCCAGGATCTTATGACGAAGTGTACAGGCTAAAGGAGGCTCTTGGATGGGTTCCTAATATCCATACTATTAGAAATAGGTGCACTCCTTACTGATTAGATATGTACTAATTATTGATTAAATATGTACTAAGTACTGATTAGATAAACTGTGCAGGCACTATTCCAAGTGAATTGTAGTTACTTAAACATAATATTGTGGGACCTTAGATCTGAGCTGAATGACTCATACTCTCCGGTTCCCGATGGCAGTCCTCGTTGCTCAAGGCAAGGCACTTCTTCATTATATTTTATTGTTTCTGGGCTTCTCACCCCATCCTCATGCCTTTCCCTGTCCTCATGGATATTCACTCTACTATATTTGAAATTCAGGGCTGGAGTTATAACTCAGATGTGGGGTGCTTGCCCAACATGTGTGAGGCACTGGGTTCGATCCTCAGCACCACACAAAAACAAATAAAATAAATATATTGTGTCCAGCTACAACTAAAAATATTTTAAAAACTTAGAACATAACAAAATATATATCCTTCCACGTTTATTCTTTTTATATTTGTTTACAGATATGTATATATTTAAAAATACAGTGGTTTAGTTATGTTTTCAAATTTACACGTGTGATGTTGTGATACAAATCACACTTTATTTCTTTTTTCACATCCACCATATTTTTTGTGATCTTTTATGTAACATAAGCAACTCTAATTTGTTATTGGTGACTTCATTATCATCTTCCTTGATATGCTTATAGCATATTTAACTGATCCATTCTGCTAAAGATTTTGGATACTTTGCATGTATTATCTAATTTAGTCCTTGAAATAGACCTTTAAGCAGCCTTTATTATCTATTTTTACCAAAGAAGAATTTAAACCTCTAGTAGATTAATTGGTCTAAACTCAACTTCCATGGGAGGATAGAATCAAGAATGATTTTGGAGTCTTTTTTTGTGATCTAAGTTTTTTCTTCTTTTCCTTTTTTATGGGTTAGGACAGACTTAGTTGTACCATAATCTCTTTTTGGAAAAACTTCTTAACTGATTAGAACCTCAATTTCCCCAAGAATAAAATGAGGACAGAATAATGATTTTTGAAAACTTAGAATGGATTTTTACCTAATGGTAAATTTTGCTTATTTTCAAACAGAGAAATTTGCAAGATATTTTCCAGAAGGAAAAATGGCAGGATCTGGCTGGCAATGCCCAGTTTTGTATGATGTTATTTAAGAAGGGTTTGTGGTAACATCAACTTGGATTGAGGCAAGAGCAGAGGGAGTAGAGGTCTTTGATTCAGGTAGATGCTTAAAGACTTTATTTCCTTTTTAACTTGACAATAACATTATGACTTGGGGATGTTTGCCCTTATTTTATAGATGAGGAAACTGAGGCTTAGAATCATCAAGTATTTTGCTTGAGATTTCACAGCTAGAAAGAAAAAAATATTTAGATTCTACACTGGTTCTCTGACCCCAGTTGAATGACGAGGCTGTATTACTTTTCTAAATGCTGGTAGCCATTGAACATCTGCTCTCTGTCAATCATGATGTTACACATTCTACACACATTATCTTATACAAATCTCACAATGCTATGAAATTTGTACTGGAGCATACTAAGATTCTGAGTAGTTAAGTCATTACCCAAGGTCACATAACAAGTCAGTAAAGAAACCTGGACTCTCACCTAGGTTTATATTATTCCAAAGCCAGAGTTTTAATATGTATAGTTAGTTCTCTTACCAGCATAGATATAGAAAGCATAGTAATTTACAGTGACATGTTTTTTATAAACTTGGCACTTTCTAATATCAACTTCCCATGAAGTTATATTTTCTAAAATTGACCTAGTGATACATCAAGCCAGAGAGATTAAAATGTTCCAGTCTTACTTGCGTGTTTCATACAAGAGCCGACATCCTAGGCTGGATGTGGTCCCAGGAGATGGTAAATTCTGATAGCAAAGGCCAGATTTTCTGCCTAGTTCCATCTTACTAGTGTGCGTGGACCTTCCCTCAGAGCCAGTATCTGCCCAGGATTTTAGGGTGATAATTAATGTGTTTATTACCTGGTGCAATAATCCAGTTGATTCATCTTGGAAAAACCAACCTAAGGTTTTTTCAGGCAATTCATAAAAGGCAGTTAAAGTCGCTCAGATAAGTGAATGTAGCTGACCAATTTTAGGTTTCCTTCTTATTCATCAAGCCAGTGAGTATTTAAGATGCTTTGGAGGTGGTTTTGTGGGAGAGATGCTGTGAGCCCAGAGGGTTTTGCTGGATCATGAATCAGCACCTGAGACCCTCCGGGGCTCCTGGGAAAAGGCAGCCCTGTCAGGGAGAATGCACTTCCGCAGAGCTCATTATCGCATCCTCTCCACACATCTTAGAGGATAAAAGCAAATCTTTTGGGATTCTGTGGCAGCTCCTAGGCCTTGTGAGTCTCTTGTTAGTCTCAAAGCTTCTGCAGGGAAGGGCTTGGTTCTTTTCATCATTGGCCCTTGTGTTCTGCTGTCCTGCAATGAGTGCTCTTGGGACTGGAGCTTGGATGCGGACTTTTGGTGAAATTCTCTTTACGTTGCACCCATCCTTGGTCCTGATGTCAAGTCCCATCTCAGGGGTGGAAGCCTCATTGCACTGTCTGCTTAGTGTTTTACAAAGAAGACCAATTATTGGAAGGGATGTGTCCAGGGTGGCCTATACACATTTCAATTACATCTACCCTGGATAGCTTGTTAGCTCACCTTCTTTGAAGATTTATTTGGAGGATCTGTATCCTCCAAATCTGAATCTGTATGGTCAACTTTCTCTGGCTACTCCAACTCTCATTTCTTCCCTGGCCTCTGAAACTCATGATTTCTTTGTTAGAACCACACATGGTGGCCCTGCATTCCACTTGTCTTCCATTGTTCATAGCTCTTCCTTAGCGGTTAGTCTCATCTCCTTAGCTGAACTGTGAGTTCCTGGAGAACACTTCTGACTTCCTGCTAATTCCACCATGAACTTAGTTCTGCCTCCGGCAAGAGATTTGACATTTTGCAGTTTATAATAGCCACTCGCTGACTGAGCTGTCCTCAATATCCCTCTATAGGGGTGTGACTTCCTAGAAATTTCTAGGAACAGTGATCCCTTACTCCAGCGAAGGATATAGCTGTGAGCCCATAGTCATCAGTGCTCACAGTAGCTGCAGGTGATATGCGACTAGTAGCTGGGATACTGAGAAATGGTCTTTCTTCCTGATGGACTTTTGAGTATTTATATCTGGGGCTTCTGATACCACCATGTTAGTGGAAGTGGATCAGAGGGAAAGTTAGGAGATGTGACCTGATGAGAAAATTTGAATTTCTGAAGAAATCATGCCTGAAGGCATTGGAATCAAATGGCCTTGGTACATGAGTTGGTAAATTTATTTTTTTTTGTATTGTAAGTATATTTTATTGGGTTTTCTAACCATTTCAACTGAAAAAAGTTTCAATACCAACTCTGAGGTATTTATTATTTTATATATTTATACAGGCATAGGACTATTTAGAAGAATATATACCAAATTGAGGTATTTATTGTTCTGAATATTTATATAAGCATTGGAATAGCTAGAAGAGTATAGATCTGTCAAAATGAGTATCAGCAGGCCTTATAAAAAGGATATCACTTTCGTAATCTTTGGAGATTTGTTGGAAAAATGACATATTATCAGAAAGAAAATATTTCAGTATTTATAGTACAATAGGAAGGGAAAATGGGGTGAAAATAACAGAGAAAAACTGGAAATACAAAAATAGCAAATAACCTGCTTGATATAAACTTACTATGAAGCTTTATTAATGAAAGAGCATTCTTCAGACATAAGAATTTGTAAATATATCACTATAACAAATTACAAATCCTGGAAGAATATCCAAGTGTAGATGAGAATCTAGAATATGATGAAGCTGCCATGTTACATCAGTGTAGAAAGAAACATTGTGGGAGACCCACCTTGCACGTGACTGGGTCACACTCCCCGGCTGGGTGCTGAGGCACTCAGGTACAGAAATGTGGCAGAGCTTTCCCCACCCTTCTTGGGTTCCAGGGTCAGTGTCTTGCACATGGGTGTGTCTTGCTACAGCCCGGTGGGTGAAGCTGTGCTCACCTGTTCCTTTGTAATATAACCCCTTGCCCTGTTTAGGATAGAATCTTCCATGGAAGTGCCTTGTGTGTGTCCCCTTCTCTTACTGTGCCCTTGGGTGTGGCCTACCCAGGTGTCAGTCAACCTGCTGACAGTGGACATCATGAAGATACTCAGCCCCCTGAAACCTGACCCCTTGCCTCATTTGAATAGCTTCCCTCAATAAAAGGGGTCAGCGCGTGCTCTTGCTCTCTCTCTCTCTGTAGACCCTTAAGATCAGAGGAGCCATCATAGCGACCCCAAAGAAAAAGGTTTTTGTGTCTCTTGTTGATTATTTTGTGCAGCCCAGTTAGGGAAAAAGGTCACTGTGACGGCTCCTCTGACCTTAAGGGTCCGCAGAAAGAGAGAGAGAGAAAGCGAGAGCATGCACTGACCCCTTTTATGGAGGAGAAGCTATTCAAATGAGGCGAGGGGTCAGGTTTCAGGGGGCTGAGTATCTTCATGATGTCCACTGTCAGCAGGTTGACTGACACCTGGGTAGGTCACACCCAAGGGCACAGTAAGAGAAGGGGACACACACAAGGCACTTCCATGGAAGATTCTATCCTAAACAGGACAAGGGGTCATATTACAAAGGAAGAGGTGAGCATAGCTTCACCATGGGGCTGTAGCAAGACACACCCATGCACGAGGCACCGACCCTCGGACCCAAGAAGGGTGGGGAAAGCTCTGCCACATTTCTGTGACTGAGCGCCTCAGCACCCAGCCGGGGAGTGTGACCCAGTCACGTGCAAGGTGGGTCTCCCACAAAACATTTTAAAAATTTTTATTTATATATGATGAAACATTTAAAAAAATTTTTAGTTGTAGATGGACACCATACCTTTATTTTATTTATTTATTTTTATGTGGTGCTGAGAATGGAACCCAGTGCCTCACATGTGCTAGGCAAGCACTGTACCACTGAGCCACAAGCCCAGCCCCAGAAAGAAACGTGTATTGAATCACTGATGGTGGAATTCTTGACTACTTGGAAAGAGAATGTTGAACTGTTTCTAAGACTTTCCTTGGAAAATTTTGATATATCAAATGTGAGAGAGACAATATAGGGGAGTCTCCGTCTTTGTTGTTTCTTGGTGGGAAAGATCCAGGGGCCACTATCTGTACAGGACACTGAGGAGTTTCCCCTGAGATAAAGGATTCAAAGTCTGGTCTCTGCAGAGATCCTGGGATGTAAAATGTCCTCTGCAGTCCTGGGTGGGGAGTGAGCCTGTGTGGAATTCATCGAAAAGGAAGGAAGGAGAGATCTTCCTTTGGGCAGAGCTCGATCTCTGGTGGCAGGTGTTAGATGAAGCACAACAGTCAGTAGGCGGTATACATTTTTGGGAATATAAATTTTCTCTATCGTGTTCGAGGTTAAGATACATACATATCTTTATTTTCCATCTGTGTGTATGTATATACATATATTTACACACACACAGACATACAGAGTCATTCTCAAATTCCCCAGGGGATATCCAGGGCCCAATCCATTGATACTTAAGTAAAACATGGCTAGGTATTTGCACATATGTTCTCCCATATACTGTGATTCATCCCTAGATAACTTGGTACTGCAGTGGGTCATGGGTCCCTCCTACTTAGGCAACTTTATAACAGTTAATCTTTTTCTTATTAACTCACTCAATGGAACAATATAAAACAGTATATGAACTTCAATCCCAATTAAAAAAAAGATGTGTAAATGCCTATAGAAAAAAATTATGGACAGGTATAATAGTACCAGACCCTGCTCAGAGTGTTTTACATGAGTCATTTTGTTAAAAATGTGTATAACCACCCCAAGAAATGGGCATAGAGAGGTGACATAACTCCTTACACTCACGAAGTAGAGGGAGGATTTAAACCCACCCAGTTGACTGTCAGAATTTATGTGCTAAGTAAGCACATTTTAGTGCATTTCCTTTCAAACTGGGAACAGGGCTTATTGGAATGGTGTGATTATAGTGGTTTCCATTTCTTTTGCTATACCTTTTGTTCATTGTCCAAGTTTTCTGTATTAAAGAAGCTTATTAATTATCAGCTGAGTGACATCAGCTAGGATAGCAATGGTGGTTGAGAGTCAGGCATTGGGATCAGCCTGCCCTGGTTGCAATCTCAGCCCTCCCCCTTCCTATGTGAGGGGCTGTTTCACCTCTCTAGTTCACCCTTTGGTACGCTATAACAATAGTATATATTTCATAGGATTTCTCTAGGTGATTCAATAGACTAAACATAAATAAAATTAATATGGTGTGCTGGGTACTGTTCTAGGTATTTTATTTTTATAGCTAATTAAATATTAGTTGAATAATTGAGTAAGCAGGCCACTGAGACTTCGCATACACATTTCACTTGTGTCTTTTAAAGAAGGTGGGTCAGAATGGGTCACCTTGGGTTCATGACAACTCCTCAGAGAGCAGAACACAGAAGTAGCGTCCTCAACCCCAAGGTGAAGTTGAATTACGGTGGAGGCTTCCAGACAGGATGAAGGTTGACGGGGAGGAATGGAGAATGCGAACAGTGCCTGGGCCCTTTTTGGAAGTATTCTTTCCTCTGGGAGTTGGAGAAGCCTAATTAGAAGCTTAGGGCCTGATTAGAAACTCCTGTCAATGGCAATCCCCCTGCCTCCGTCTTCTAATTGCCTTCTTGGGGTGAAGGATCCAGCCCAGGATAGGGCAGAGATCCAGCACCTATTGACAGTTGCTCTTGCGAGTGCTGGGGTTTGTGAGCTGCAGGTGCTGATGATGTCCATTTCTCCATCTCCTTGAAGAGCCACTTAGTCTCCACACCCTGCCTGCACTCACTCAGGCTTCTGGACTGGGGAGGGCCCTTGGTGCTGCTGAAGGTGAGTGTGGCTCTGGTAGATCAGAGAGAAAATGAACCACAGTCCAGATCAGAAGTGTACTTGACAATCTGAATCTTGGGTTCCTCTCTTCTGAAGTGGGGTTTCCTTTATAAAGAAGGGTCGACACTGAGTGTGACATTTTTTTCTGGGGAATTCAATGTGCTGGGACTTTCCTCTTCTGTAACACTGGACTGATAATGTCTCTCCAATGTGTTTTAGGTGATTTTTTTTAGCATCAGAAGTCACAAAGTAGGTGACATGCCATGAAAAGGTAAGGATGCTATTTGGATGTCATGGATTCTAATTGAGAAAGTGGAGAGAGTAAGGAAAGCTCTTGTGGAATCTCTTAAGAAACTTGTGAAACTCTGTCAGGTGTTTGGAGTTATCCAGTGTGATCGCATTGACCTTACAGAGAGCTGAAAGTTACAGGCAGGCTCCAAAACAGAACAAACTCCTTTCTGGGAGAGTAATTTCTCCATCCTTGGAATTGTTCAGGCTGCGTAAATGTAACTGGTCAGAAAGGATCTCTGTCCAGCTCGGAAATGATCTGTCAGTGATGCTAGAGAGGAGATTTCTGTCCTGGGTGGCAGGTAAGTCTTAGATCCCTGCAGTTCAGAGTCTTTGGAGCAATGTTCTGTGCTTGGCTCAGTCATTTCTAAGTAGAGAGAACTGAGGTCTCTCCTTTAGAAACTGGTCAGCTGGATGCTGACTCTGGGAGAAGCTCAAGGAGATTAGGGGGTGAAAGAGCCCCAGTCAGAGCTCATGAAAACCCATGCCCACAGTCCTGCTTTGTAAGACGGGCTCTGTCGAGAATCCTCAGCATCACAGCTTCTCTCCCTCCTAATCCCCCTTGACAGAAGGGCAGTAGCTCTGGAATAAGAAAAGCTGTGTTCTCTGACAGGAGGAGCAGCCCAGGCAGCAGAAAGAGCATCTCCTCAGGCTGCAGGAGACCTGGGCTCTAGTCACCCCAACCTTTCCCCCTGGTTGACTGTATCTGGGCAAGATGCTCCTCATCTCTAGGATGGAGGTAATACTACGTCATTACCTCTGAAGGCAGGAGGTTGAGACCGTCACCTTCTGAGGCTCCTTTAAGTTCAAAACTCCACTGCATTCAATCTGGGAAGAAGCTAGGTCAGAGTGAGCAGGACGGAGGAGGAGAAGGGTCAGTGTTTGGGCAGACTTTATATGCCATTATGGAAGCTCATTCCAGGATCACAAAGTGACGTCCCCTCCCCTGGCTATTTCATATAGGGTACACGTATCTCTGTGGCGTGTGGTGTGGTAGGATAAGGGTCTAGGTCCTGGGTCTGGCAGTTTTGCTTCTCTAGCTATGTGGCCCTTGGACAATTCCATTGAACTTTCTGTGTTCCACTTTCTTTATCTGAAAATGGGCTGTGTGAGGGTCAAATGAGGTAACGGGTCCATAATGTTCTAAAGGGAGGGATTATGAGTAGTTTGTAGTATCTGGGGGATGGAATTCACATCTTCTTTCGTATGCAGCAGAACTGTCCTTTTCTGAACCCACAATATTTCATCTCACTTCATCCTCACGACACTCCTGTGGCTTAGGTAGCAACGTGACCACCATCACATAGAACAAAGTGGATTTCAGCCAGGGACTTTAAGTGACTGGCTGGGATTTGACCCCACTGTGACAGAACTTCAAAGCAGTTTAGTTCCTTGATACCTTGCTGATTCTGCCTTTTTTTTTTTGCTATTTTCAGTGCAATATATTGCCAGATAATATTTTTTTCTGTCTTGATGAGTTTTTATTAAATTAGAAAATAATCAACCAATGTTTTCTGAGGGTAACAGGGAGCCCTTGGATAGAAACTATTTTCATCCTTAAGTTGAACCATTTCAAACGTGGCAGAAGGAACTGACATACTTTTCCCATCATTTAAACATCCTGAGGGTCCAAGTTGTCCCTGTCACATTGAGAGGCAGCCAAAACATTATCCCTCATCTGTTTTCCTCTTTCCTCTTTAAGACAGCACAGGCAGAGGATGCCAATTCGATTATGGGGCAGAGGGCAAATCACCATCATCCATGTCTGTTTAGTACTAAATATTTCTCACTACATCCCTGGTGTCCAGTATGCTGCTTGGCACAGAGTTCATGGGCAAAGCTTTTATAAATTTTTGTTGCATGATTCCAGCCGAGAAAACTGGCTACATAACTCTAGGCATAGAACACCACCTTTCCATGTCACCATTTAAAGACAACTTTAAACGGACTTGGAGGATCTAAGTGGATTAGTTTTACTGAGCTATATAAATACTCTTCAGATCCATGACTATTTATTTCCCACAGCATGTGCTATTATAAAGCTGATCTCTGGGCACTTATAGAAATCCCTTGCAAGTGCAAACTTTTTAAATTTTAGAATCATCTTCCTGTGCATTTTCTTGTTTGATTCTTAGCAGCCTCTTGGTTCTTAGTACAGTACTCTTTCTTCTCCAGAATGACAGATGGAGCCTATTAAGGTCCACTGAAATTTCTTCTGAAACCCCCGTTAGTTTTCTGAGATTAAGAGGAGGGTTGGGGAGTATTGATAATCTCAAAGAGCAGACAATCTCCTTTAGCTTCTGAGTGGGTGAGGATCACGTATCTTACTTGTGTGTACTGTTGGTGGATATAGAAACGAGGCTGTGAGTCTTGGGCAGACATTACTAATGTCGGTGGAGGGTGACCCAGAATTATGGAGCCACATTATAGCAGGGCCCCCAGAAGTGAAGTGTTTGCACACCTGAATATGATGGTATTCAAGCACTTTCTTCTGGTGTGTCCTTAGAAGCCAATGATTTCAACTATTTTGAGGGCTTCAAAAACGGGAAACTGATTCTTCAGTATTCTATTCATACTCTCCTGGTCATTTAGTTTTTCTGAATGCCTGGGACCAAATACTTTCTTCTAAGGCCACACACATCCATGGTTCTTCTTCCCACCTTGATGTTATGGTGCGGTTGCTGTTTTCCCTAATCTTAATTATTAGGAAATTGATTAAGGCTGTTCTGCCTAGAATTATAAATCATTCAGCAGTGTTTTAGGAATTTAGACTGTGTATCACATGGCAAGGTGATAGTTTTTGGAAAAAATATGGTAGCTCTTCTGAAGATCAGAAACCACTGGAAAATCTTGGTTTCCCTCAAAATTTTCTTCTGCTCATTAAAATGGACACCGTTGATGCTGAGAAGGATCTCATCCAGTTTGCTATGGATTAGGAGAACCTCTCCCCACACTGTCTCCAAATGAAGGCCTAGGGAGCTATCTTGAGACTTTAAGATTTCAGGAGCTGGCTGTAGTATGGCAGACCTGGAGACCTCCTTCAGCTTTTCCATTTTCTCCTTGAGCATCTGCCTTTCTCCATCATCCATACAAGATGAGTCTGATTTAGGCTGAATGCCTGTTTGTGCATTGTCTTTCCAGAACCCATTTGGCAGAGTGCTCTGGCGGCACTGTTATTGGCCTGATGCTGATAGGGATAATTATTCTGATTATTCTGGCATCCAGCAAATGGGCAATTTTATTTTGTATTTATTTATTCATCAATACCTCTTCCCCAAAGAGATTTAAAGTGGTTTATAAAAATGCACAACATGCAGCAAGATAAGATAAATTAAAAATGAGGAATGAGATTTGGGCAAAAGGGGAGTATCTGCTAGCAGATGGTAATCAGGGCATGTTCACACGACTGTCATCTTTCAACTTAATTCTGTGCTAGAGGTATAATGGGGGATTAGGGAAGAATGGGTTTGCAATAGAGGGGATGTTCTGAGAGGGTGAGACTCCTGGTTAGGAGTTCCATTCTGATTGTAAGCCTGAGCACCTCTCCTGCCTTCCCCTTCCTGCAGATAGGACACACAGAATACCGTGAGGTTACAAGGAGGAGAAACTAGGCAGTGCTTCCAAATAGGGTAATTTGCCAAGATTTTTATTTAATATTAGTCTTCTCCTTGCCCCAAGTGTAAGAGGGTAATGTTTGTAAAATTACTGGAAAAGTCCTGGGTATAAGAAAAGTGTCCACAGCCTGGTATTGTTATCTCATTGTTATTGTACTCATGAACAAGGGGATGATTGAGAGCATGACCTTGGGGACTGACAGGTCATGATTCAGATCCCTGCTTGGTGGTTTACCTAACCAAACGACTTAATCTCTGTCAGCCTCTGCTTGTGTGTCTGTAAGAAGATGGGCTACGTTAGGGTATTGTGAGAAATGAATGAATGAAGCAGTTTACATGAAATACCTAGAGCAATAGTTAACATCCTGGACACTCTCCTCACGTCGCTCATTATAATTATTACCAAAAGACAAAAGTACAACTGATTTAGTTTATGTGTCCAGCTGAAGCATAGGCCATGGTTTAGGTTAGTGGAAAGTGTGGTGGATTTAGAGGTGGAAACCCTGGTGCTGTTTATTCACTGCATGATTTTGAGAGAGTGGTTTACCCAATTCGAGACTGATTTTACTCAGCAATAAAGCAGTGATAAATTAAATTTCTTAGCGGTTGAAGAACCAAAGGGTTTATAAAACCATTTTTGTAATAATTTCATGTGTCAGACATGCTCTGTATTAGGCACAGTGTGTTGCCATGAATTCTATCTTTTCCTCAAAGCACAGCAGTGCTATTATTGTTATTGAATAGGTATCAAAATTGATTCTAGGGGTCAAGGAATTTGTCCAAGTTCACACAAATGGAAATGGCTAGGCCCAGGTTTGGAACAAGCTCAGTGTATCTTCAGGGCCCATTTCCTGTGCACTATTTCTGGGATCCAGCCTTACCTTTATGCTAGGTTATCCTGGGCTCCCTATGGAACTTCCAGTATTTCAGGGGCTTCTCTTTCTTATTAGAAGGATAATACTCTTGAAGAATGTTGTCTTTAAAAATGTCTCAAAAGGACCTGGAAAAACTTCACATATTTTGTAATGGAGTGGGAAAGACTACTGCTATTTTTAAAAAATGTCATTTAAAGTATTATTTTGGGTAAATAGTGTGTGCAAATAAATGTGAATAATTATTAGCTGATCTCATCATTTCTGCTTGACATTGCTTTTCAGTGAGCTCTAGGATGGTCCTGTTCAATATCCTTCTTACTTGCATACCCTAAATTCTCCACATCCTGCATTTCTTTTCATAGAACTTGTCATCTGCTAACATGGTAGAAAATATATTTCTTCTCTTTAAAGCATATTGTATACAGACGGTTCTGCTACAATGTCTGCTCCACAGGCAGAGATCTTTCTTAGTCTGTTTTGTTCTAAGCAATCAGAAGAGAGCCTGGTACAGGGTAACTTCTCAGTAGATTCTTACTGAATAAAAACATGAATACAGATTCTTTTTCCATCGGGTCAGGATGATATGCTTGAACTCGGAAGAACACAGCAAGTCATTGTTCTGGGAGAAGATCAAGATAAGATTTAGCCCTCAGAACAGGAAAACAATCTAAATATTTACACTATTAAGAACTTGGTGTGAG
The DNA here is from genome assembly GCF_052094955.1 of Ictidomys tridecemlineatus. Classification (NCBI taxonomy): domain Eukaryota; kingdom Metazoa; phylum Chordata; class Mammalia; order Rodentia; family Sciuridae; genus Ictidomys; species Ictidomys tridecemlineatus. The sequence continues at coordinate 14,290,643 of NC_135480.1, read as the reverse complement.
GCAAAAGTCCCCATCAGATGCTGACCTTTGTTCTACCATTAGAGCATTGTTGCCAAACGCTGATCAAAGTTTGATTTATTACTTATCTGAAGTGCAATAGGAGATTTTTCTCAAGTTCAGGTTTTGTTTCAAGGATGAAAAGAGTATACGAGGAATTATCTTTGAAGTCCACATTCCATATTTTCAATTCCCCAAATTATTAGCATCCAAAGGCACAGAGACAAGATTGTATTAGAACAATCTATATTAGAATTGTAAACTCCATGTGACGGCTTTGTCCCTTAATGAGTTTTGCAGGCTAATTCTGGAATGGCAGGATGCAGGCATCTCATTGATTGATAATGATCTGGTATTTTTTTTTTAATTGGGGCAGGTCCTTGGGAATAAGAAGAGCACTTGGAAACCAGGCCATAATGCTTGGCAGGAGCAGAGATGGGGAAGCGACTTGGCAGGCAGCAGGCTGCGGAGGTTCTAACTGTGCTTGCTCTTTATGTCCCTCTGTCTCGCATCTAAGTTCACTGGGCTTAGGTGCACATAGGCAAAGTTGATGTTGGAACTCCAGGGGGCTGTGGACTTGGTGATAAGAAGATTCCAGACTGAATCTAGTAGTGTGTCATTCCCATTATCTCATAATTAAGAAAAAAATTTTGTATGGATTCATCATTTTTTATTTTTTTAACAAGAAAAAATGTGTATGTTTACGGTATTTATAACAATGTTTTGAGATATGCACACATTGTGGAATGGCTAAATCAAGATACTTAATACATATTATACTTTTTTTATGGTGAGAACACTGAAACCTATTCTCAGCAATTTTTAAGTATACCTTGCTATTAACTATAGTCACCTTGTTGTACAATAGATGTCCTGAACTTACTGACATTTTTTTTTTCCTTTTGACCAGCATCTCCTTAGTACCCCGACTATACCATTCTACTCTTTGCTAATCTGAGTTCAACTTGCAGATAGCATGTATGAGGAGAACATGTGGTCCTTATCTTTCTCTGCCTGGCTTTATTTCACTTTATGTAATGTCTTCCAGGTTCATCCATGTTTCACAAATAACAGGATTTCCTTGCTTTTTTATAGCTGAATAGTATTTCATTGTATGTATACCACATTTGGAAAACATAATTCTAAGTGTGAGTGAGATCAAGGGCCATGCACAGTATGCAAATATGTCCTTCACCTTAATGTTAAGACTTTGGGTTGTAATCCCATTAAATCAAGAAGGAGGCCTAGGGTCAGACAAGTGAATTACTTGCTCAAGGTCTGAAAGGATTTATACCTGGTGATTTCAAAGCCCAGTCCTTAATACTATAACACTAGGGTTTTGGACTCTAACACTAGGGTTTTTCCAACGCAGTGTTTTATGGCTCTATGTGAAGCTGATATAGCCTCTAACATGGGACCTGCAAGTGTGTGGAAGTATTCAAAGAAGCACACTCTAACCCTGGCTTTGCCTGGTTATGATGAATCTTGAACCATGAATCACTTCACTTCTTTTTTCCCTTATATTCTTCTGTCAAAAGTGGGATTAACAACATGTGCTTCCCAGAGTTTCTGAAGGATCAAGTGAAAGGAAGTTTGTGAAAAATGTACAGTAGTTTACAAATCTAAAAAAAAAAAATCATTATATTACTGAGCAGTGATTAAATCCAGCCTTCGTCACCTTAGTGGATCCTCAATGAGATTTATTATTTTATTTCAGCAGGTGACCTTGGCTTCATGGCAGAGAACAGCACCAGGGTGGTGGAGTTTATTCTGATGGGGTTCCAGGTTCACGCAGAGCTGCAGTTATGCCTGTTCTTCGTGTTTCTGGCCTTTTATCTCATCACCATGGGGGGCAACCTGGGCATGATCATGCTGATTCAGAGTGACCCTCGGCTGCAGACTCCCATGTACTTCTTCCTCAGCCACCTGTCCTTCCTGGACGTCTGCTACTCTTCTGTTATTGTCCCTCAGTTGCTTGAGACCTTGAGGACTGAGAAGACGGTCATCACCTACGAGCGCTGTGCCACCCAGTTCTTCTTTTTTACGTTCTATGGTAGCACCGAGTGTTTCCTTTTGGCTGTGATGGCCTATGACCGCTACGTGGCTGTGTGTAATCCCCTCCTCTACGCCACGGCCATGACACCGCAGACCCGCCTGGGGCTGGTGGCTGCTGCATATGCTGGTGCCATGGTGAATGCCGTGGTCCGCACTGGGTGTACCTTCTCCATCTCCTTCTGTAAATCCAATCAAGTGGACTTCTTCTTCTGCGACCTTCCACCGCTGCTGAAACTGGCCTGTAGTGAGACCAGGCCCCGGGAGCAGGTCATCTACCTCTTTGCTTTCCTGGTCATCATCTTGAGCGTTTTCGTGATTCTTGTATCCTACCTGTTCATCATTTGGGCCATTCTGAAGATTCAGACAGTGGGTGGTAAAGCCAGGACCTTCTCCACTTGTACTTCTCACATGATGGCGGTGGCTCTATTCTTTGGGACACTCATATTCATTTACCTGAAAGGTAACATGGGCAAGTCCCTCTGGGAAGACAAGATTGTGTCAATGTTTTACACTGTGATCATTCCCATGCTAAACCCCGTGATCTACAGCCTGAGAAACAAGGAAGTGCAGGAGGCTCTGAAGAAAGTCTTCAAAAGGTTTGTGAGGGTTTCCCAAGCCGAGTAAGGCTGGTGCTTCATCAGGCCAGAAGTCCCTGCAAGTCATGCTTTGAGTTTTTAATCTCACTCTCTTAAAACATCAACTAGATTTCATAATTACTAAGCTATCGTGAAGCACAGAAATGGAATTTGGGGTTCTGGAACTTTGTTAGTTCTATGACCTTGAGTTGGAGATGCTCTGTATCAGTTTTCTTATCAGACAAATTTCTGCCTTGCTATGACTGAAGGTTGAGAGACCTTCAGCTAGGCACAAGAGAAATGGAATACCACATTTGTAAATAACAATGTGCTATAGAATATGAGATGTATTTTTCTTACCTGTTCTAGATATAGTTTGAATGTTTTCTTTAATTCTTAAATTTGTTTTAATTAGTTATATATGACATAGAATGCATTTATGCACTTTGATATATCATACATAGATGGGATATAATTTCTCATTTTTCTGAATGTACATGTTGCAGAATCACATTGGTCATGCAGTCATATACATGCATACAGTAATAATGTCTGTTTAATTCTACTATCTTTCCTATTCCCACATTCCCTCCCATCACTTCCCTCTACCTAATTTAAGGTAACACTATTCTTCTCTAGTCCCCCTCTGCCTTATTGTGAGTTAGCATCTGCATACTAGAGAAAACATTTGGCCTTTGGTTTTGTAGGATTGGCTTATTTCACTTAGCATGATATTCTCCAGCTCCAACCATATACTGGCAAATGCCATAATTTTACTCTTCTTTAAGCTGAGTAATATTCCATTGAGTATATATACCACATTTTCTTTATCTATTCATCTATTGAGGGACACCTAAGTTGGTTCCATAGTTTAACTATTGTACATTGAGCTGCTATAAATATTGATGTGGGCTGCAACATTATAGTATGCTGATTTTTATGTTCTTTGGGTATAAAGCAAGGAGTGGGATAGCTGGGTCAAACAGTGATTCCATTCCCATTTTTTTGACGAATCTCCATAGCTTTCCATAGTGGTTGCACCAATTTGCAGTCTCAGTACCAATGTATAAGTGTACCTTTTTCACCACATCCTCACCAATATTTATTGTTACCTGTATTCTTGATGATTGCCATTCTGACAGGAGTGAGATGAAATCTTAGAATAGTTTTGATATGCATTTCTTCAATTGCTAGAGATGTTGAACACTTTTTCATATATTTGTTGATCAATTGTATTTCTTCTTCTGTGAAGTATCTGTTCAGTTCCTTAGCCCATTTATTGACTGGGTTATTTGGTTTTTTTTTTTGGTGTTAAGTTTCTTTGAGTTCTTTATTAATGCTTTCCTGAGATATAGGTTGAGTTTTTTTTTCCCTGAGGCTCATTTTTGTGTCTAAAATAATTACAAACCTATAGCTCAGTTTTTACATAGTAAGGTCAGTCAAATTCTTTGGTTGTGGATGGTGGGGTGGATATTAATGTTTCTTAACATTTAGTCATATCCAATTTAGGTGTTTGCCATGGAAAAATTACAAGCAGTGAACAGAAGGAAAAATAAAGAGAGGAAAGGAGATGTGATCTAAGAAATGTTCAATTAGTATATTAGCCTACTTTCTAAGATGTCATAGAGGGTAATGCACTGTAGAATGAAAGAGAAATGTAATGATCTGCATTAGTTGTTGGAAACAATTTTATCTAGATGTAGGGCTGAACTGAATCTCATATTATATATATGAGATTTGTAATATTTGTAATACTTTGTAATATTTCTTGATCATCAAAGGTCAGAAGCTCTATTTTATTTCTAAAGTATTACTCATGCACATCTGCCTCAATTAACTCAAGTTATTTCCTATTCTTCAGTAATGAAACCCACTATCTATTTTCATCTCCTCTAGGACATTTACTTTATTGTCAGAAGACAGATAACTATGAATTCTGACTGTCACTTTTTAATGACCTCCGTATCCGCTAGAAATATTACTTGGGAAACATCTCCATGGAGATCCCACAGTCTTATCCATCAACTCAGCAAATATTTATGGACTATCTACTATGCCTCAGACATGATATTAGTTCAGAACAGAGTATTCAGTACAACGTATTGCTCCTCTTACATGGGAATTAGAACCCGGAGCATGGACAGATAGTAAACCCTTTTTACAGGGAATTAATTTTTAAAAATCATTTTGGAAAATAGAACAAAAAATGAAACACAGGGATTGTTATATTGTCTATCATAGAGTTCTGACCGATTTTGGCGTGGTAAGAAAAGTTCTTGCAAAACTAATATTTAAGCAGAGACCTAAAGAATTAAGTACGCCATAGTCATGGGATGGGGAGATTGTTCTGGACGGGAAGAGTTGCATGAGTGAGAGCCTGTGAGGCAGGATGCTTTGAGGAACCAAGAAAAGCCACAGTGGCGGTAGCATGAGGTGGGGAAGCTTAGTGTGAGGTGCAGCTGGTGAATTCAGAAGAAACCAGGGCAAAGGGCCTTGCAGATCTGCTTAGGGACTTGTGAAACTGATTCCAAGAAGAGCAAGGTATTGAATGGTCAGCTCTGAATGTGGGAAAATTTCTTTGGCTGCAGTATGATGTGTGGAAAGGGGGCATATGGGGTGGTGGAGATGGAGGGACATAGACTCTCTAGGTCTAAGAAACACAAATTGTGGTATTGTGTGCATGGCATTTGACTTTCATGCGATTGTGTATGCTTCATTCCAGGATTCACCTTGGGCTGGAGAAAGCCAGCAGGTGCATGCCCACGAGGTTGGCTTGCCCGCCTTTTCATTGGTGCACCCTTATTTCTATACAGTGTGACTGTCCTTGGGCACCTGAGGGGTTAACCCGTTTGTTCCTTCCTCAGGGTGGTCATACTCCTTGGGGGTCAACACACTCATTAACCTCCCATGACATGCCCGGCTGTGTTCCTGAGCTTAGGAAACCACCTTTGCAGGAATTCTTATGTGTTTAATGGCAGAAAAATCCATCTTTAAATTACAAAACAAAGAAATTAAAGACCAAAATGTTAAACAGGGGTTTGCTATTTTGGTGATGGTGGGTGTTGTTACCTCATTCTCCTCCCAACTTCTACTTTCTGAGTGACAACCAATATTGCCCATAAATGAATGACATTTGGTACATGTATGATTTTGAAGATACATATGTATAATTGCTTTAGGTAGGTACCAAGTAGGTAAAAATAAAATGAAGTTTTTATTTATTTCCCTCTGATTCATATAGAAGACAACAGAGGAAATGGCGTTTATGTTGTTTTGACAATTACATGTATTAATATTTGAATGGGAATATTCATAAGTTACCTAATACATGTCAAGTTCCGTCCTGAGTTTTCCTTTATCTCAATTAAAACTCTCGTTTTTAAAAAAATGAAAGTCTCATTCTTAAAATAGACTCTCGATATAATCTTTTAGAAGTAGAATCTAGCCGGTAATCTTGGAATTGTTTTCTTTTGATTCCTTCTCAACTTGGAATTTCTTTCTTTTTAGGAACTGGGCTTTTAATGTTGCAAGTTTTTAGTTGTAACACTTTGACTTCAATATATCCACAAATAAAGAAAGCAGACCCTCGAACTCTGCGTTGACCTATTTAACTCCATTCATCCAGAAGCCAAAGTGCTGTGTTCTTGTCATCATTTAGAACAGCACTAACACTTTACTCAGGGTCTTACACTGTACATATATATTAATTTCCAAGAAGGAACGTAGGTGTAAGGACAGATTAACTAGTATAAGGACATGGTGTAGAGGGGACGATGGCATGTAACCCACACAATACAGGCTCTTAGGCCCCTGGAGGAAGTGTGTGTTTATACATTGACGCTGGTCTGTGGGTGCAAATGAGGTGAAGGGGATCTGCAATACACCGATAAGAGCAAAATAGTCACATTTTTTTTTTATCATGAGGATCAATACAGGACAGATAACACTTTCATATTTCTCCCCCGACCCTTGCTCAAATCCTGCTGTCTAACCTACAAGGAAAGGAAAACCCCACTGAAACCACATGCTCATGGCCAGAGGGCAGAGCTGCTGGGGCGCCCACACCACCCTTCCCTGTGGATCTCCCACACCTTTCTGGCAGCAGTGGGTGCAGGGAGCAGAAAGGGAGCAAAGCATTTTGGTTGAAAGGTTTTCACTGGTGATGGAGTTCAAAGGAGGCAGGGTAGCTCTAGGTTCTGAGTCTCATTTTGCCTGATGCTGAATTCAACCTTCAGAGCATATTTTCTCGCAGATCTTCCTCAGACATAGTGTGTTCAGGAGGATGAATCACTGGGAGATCGGGAGAGCTGACAGAAGTTGAAAGGAAAGTAGGCTGCCTGCTTCCCTGTGCTGGGGCTGCGAGGTGGCTTGTGGAGATCAAGATGCGGCATGGACATCATACAATTCATCCTTTTAATCCTGTTGGGAAGGAGAATCTCAGGGCTCTCCACTTATCTCTTCTTCAAAAGTCATGAAGCTTTCTGAAAATAGTCAAAAAGAACATTGTGTCTGTTTCCTTTTCTTGACATGTCTTTGTCCTTATTGAAAACATAACAGTGCAAACACAAAAAAGTTAAAAAAAAAATGATGGCTACAGCAATAAAAAGTACCTTTCTCTTGCCGAATGTGCTTCTCTGGGTCTCAAAACTCCTCAGAAAGGTATTGTAGGAAGAGCCCATCTACGTGTGTTGCTTTGCAGATTCGCTGTAGACACAACCTAAAATGTTTTATTCATTCATTAATTCAATAAATTAATCCTTTATTTGGGACCGCTACCTGCTATTGGGCACTGGTTTGGAGCAATTTTGGAGAGCTATCAATGAAGAAGATAGACAAAAAAAGAAATTCTCTGTCACGTGGAGCTTATATCTTCATGGAGTCAACAGAGGAGAAACATTGACTATAATAAATGAGAAAAGAGTATAGTAGGTAATGTAATATGTTAAAATGTGTTAAGTTCTGTGGAAAAACTGAGGTGTGAATCTTACAACCTAAATGAGTACTTTCCTATTTCAGAAATACCGGAATGAAGAGGTAGGAGGTATTACTTGCTTTCTAGGCTGAATATAATCTCTGATAATAAAATTGATCTAACATTCACTGAGTTTGTATTTTGTTCACAACCCTCCAGTGAGGGCTGGAGACAACTTAGACATGGTCCCTGATCTCAAGGAGCTTGTAATTTAGAAGGAGTGAGAAATATGTAAAGAAATGTTTGCATCATGTACAAAAATATACATGTACATGTTCTGCCGTTGATTCACAGGCAAGGTATAGTAGTGGCCAGAGTGAGAAATGATAAACTTTTCCTTGCAGGGATTGATGATCAAAGATGGCTTTGAAAGGGAGAAGACATTTCAGCAGTGTCTTGAAGGATAAAAAGAAGTTCATGTCATGGACCGGCTGCTGGGGTAGTGGTGGGTTACCCCAGGCATCTTTAGTTGCTGAAGCGAAGGTGGAGCAAGAAGAGCAGGCAGATCTTTCGAGCTCCTTTCTGATGCTCTGAGGTTTGTACTCAATCCCATGGCCCTTAGGGAACCAATGAAGAGTTTAAAGCAGAGAAAGGATGTTTCCAGATGCATGTGCAGAAAGATCCTGCAGCATTACATCAGCACAGCTCACTGTCTGAAGAGACATTCATCTTCAATAAAGAGACTCTGATGATAAAACCTTTATGAAATTCATTTGCCTAATGCTATTTTCTCCTCCCAAGCATCTTTAGTCTCTTCTTAGGATCCTCCATATTTAGGTGCTACGAGGTGCTGAGTCTTATGAATCAAAGGATTGCATTCTGGGTTTCTCTAACTTCAGATGAGAGGAAAATAGCCCATGTTCATGCGTAGCCCCAGCAAACTGGTCCTGGTTTCCTAAGTGGTGGTCATGAGATTCGAGAAATATAAGGAAATAAATGGTGGATGGTGGGGAAAGTCCCTGGCTGTTTTGATTGGAAACAGCCTATTTTCTTGATCCTGAAATGGAACACAGCTTAGCTTCCCCTACAGGAATAGAATTAACTTTGCAAGAATGTTCAGCATCCAAAGGGAAGACATTACCAAAGAGGCAGATGACCTGGATTCTAATTTGCTCTATGTATCAGTCACTGCATAGAACTATTTCTGGCTCAGTTGTTTGCATATGGAGTTTGGGGGGCATTTCTCACTAATGGGGTTCCTGTTCTGTCTTTGCCTTGTCAGTATTCCAAAGTGGTGATTCAGTGTTCTTCTAGATATGTCCATGAGACTATGCTACTCTCCTGCTTAAATACTTTTAATGACTCCCTAGGAGTCCTAATTAAAAATCAAGACTCCTTACTACAGCCTATTAGGCCCCCATGAGCTGGCACCTGCCTATCTTTCTGCTCTCATCTGTTCCTTCCTGGTGCTCTTGATTATTAAGCTCATCTCTACCTTGTGGCCTTTGCATGTGATGTTCCCTCTGCCTGGCAAACTCTTCCTGCAAACCCTGAAGTGGCAGTTCCTCATCATTTAGGTTTCTGCTCAAATGTTGCGGACTTCAAGAGGCATCTCTGAACACTGCATCTAAAATAGCACTCCTACCCCGCCTCTGTTCCCTGAGCATTATCTCCTTACATTACTTTGCCTGAGCATAGAACCACCACCACCACCCCAAATTATATCTTTTAAATTTATGCAGCTGTTTGCTTCATTGTGTTAGTGGTACACTGTGTGTGGGCAGGGACTTTGCTCATCTTGTGTCTTACTGTATTTCCAGTGGGTAGCTTAGAACTTGGCCCACAGTTTGAAAATTAACTTAAAAATCTTCCCCTTGATTATTTAACCTTTTTTTTTCATTGTGCTTAAGTCTAGATAAGATTACCTTTACCATTTTAACCACTTAACTACAATTTGGTGGCACCCAGTATATTTGCACACTCATCTCCAGAACTATTTCAGCCTCCCACACTGAGTCTCTGTGCCCATTAACCTCCCCCTCCATCTCCTGGGAACTACTGTTGCACTTTCTATCTCTGTGGATTTACCTCTTCTCTGTTTCTCATATGAGTGGTATCATATGACATTTGTCCTTCTGTTTTTGACTTATTTCACTTAGCACAATGTTTTCAAGGTTCATCCACATTGTGGCATGTATCAGAATTCCATTGCTTTTTATGAGTGAATAACATGTCATTATGCGAATATACCACATTATCTTATGCATTCATCTGTTGGTAGACACTTGACTTTCCTCTTTTTGATCATTGTGAAAAATGCTGTTATAAACACGGATGTGCAAATATCTGTTCAAATTCCTGTTTTCAATTCTTTTGGGTGTGCACTTAAAAGTGGACTTGTTGGCCCCTATGGTATGCTTCATATTTAAGTTTTTGAGGGGACACCTAGTGCTTCTCACCAGAAGCTGCACTATTTAATATTCCTACTGGGAAAATACAAAGAATCCATTTTTCCACATTTTTGTCAACACTTATTTTCTATTTTTTTTATCACTAGCCATCCTAATTAATGGATATGAAGTGGCAACTGATTGAGGATTTGAAATTACATTTCTCCAATGACTGGAGATATTGACCATTTTTCATGTGATTCTTGATTATTCCTATATCTTCTTTAGAAAAAAATGTCTCTTCAAGCTCTTTGCTCATTTTAAAATTAGGTTGTTTGAGTTGTATATGTTCCCTTATATGCTGCATATTAACCCCATATAAGTTACATGATTTACAAATATTTTTGCTCATTATGAAGGTTGCCTTTTTACTCTGTTTATAGCATTATTTTATACATAAGTTATTAATTTTTGTGAAGTCCCATTTGTTTATTTTTACATTTATTTCCTGTGCTTTTGCAGTCATATTTAAAATAAGTCCAAGGACACGAAATTTCCTCTGTTTTAAAAATTTCGTTTTAGCCCTATGTTTAGGTATTTGACGCATTTTTCAGTTATTTTTAGCATATTGTGTAAAGTAAGGGTCTAATTTTATTCTTTTGCCTGCAGATACCAGCCTCCTATCATCATTTGGTAAAAGTGTCACTAGACTAATTTATTGAGGTCCTTTGTACAATGAGAGGAGACATAGTCTCAGGATTCTGAGGGAAAGACTCTCAACTCATGTGCAGGACCAGCTTTTCCCTCCTCATTTCTTGCTGGCTCTTTTTCAACAAGGAACAAGAGAGGCCTGGCAAGGTTATACAAGCCCAGGCACCATGGCTGAATGGCCACTCTGTTTCAATTTTTTAAATTTATTTGTTCTTTTTTAGATATACATGACGGTTGAGTGTATTTTGACATATTACACAAACATGGGGTATAACTGATTCTAATTAGGATCCCATTCTTGTGGTTGTACATGGTGTGGAGTTTCACTGGTCACGTAACCATCTATGAACACAGGAACGTTATGGCCCATTCACTCTACTGTCTCCTCTATTCTCCTCCCTCCTCCCTTCCTTTTATTTCCTTTTGTTTAATCCATGAAATTTCTAGTCTTCAACCCCACTTATAGATGACAACTGTGTTTTAAGTTGCAACATAATTCACAGCTATCAAGCTATGGAATCAAAGTAAGTATCCATCCATGAGTGGTCGAAAGAAAAGGTGGTATAATACACACACCACACACACACACACAAACACACACACACACACATAAACACACATACACACACACACACTGAAGTACTATTCAACACTAAAAAGGAAGGAAAACCTGCCGTTTGTGGCCACATGGATGAACTTGGAGAACATTATGTTAAGTGAAATAAGCCAGGAATGGAGAGACAAATACCAAATGATCTCACTTACCTATGGAATCTTAAAAAACAAACAAACAAACAAAAAACTGAACTCAAATAAGTAAACTTCTACTAACAGCGGTGGGGCTGTGTGGGTGTCAGACTGTAAGGGCTGGGTAAGAAGCAGGAGCTAAAGATGCTGGGGGCACATGAGTACTACTTCATTCTAACCATGGGGACAGACAGTCTTTGCTGAGCAAAGACATTTCTAGAGAATGAGGCCTGTGAACTAGTGTTTAATTTCCACTTCTCTACATTGTACCAAACTACCCCAGGCATCAATGTGAGTGGTTTTGGTCTTGCTGTTACTGTTTTGTTGTTGTTGTTGTTGTTTTTAGTTGTCCTAGGACCTTACATTTCTTTTCCAGTTAGGATCAGGGTAGAAATGCAATCCTGGACAATTCAGGAACCTGAATTCGGGGAGACCACCATGTTAGCCACCATTGTTGCATTTCCCGGGAGACCTGTGGGCAGATACAAGTTGTGTGGGAATCCTCTAGGGTAAGGCCAGTGGGCGTGAGTCCCAGGAATTGTAGACTGAGTGGAATCAAGAGAATTGATTGGTATGGAGATCTGGGATGGTGCAGCTGGGAGCTAGCTCTGGAAGTGTGACTGGGGATAGATTGGATGAGAGAATGAAGGATGGGAACAATTAAAATCACAGGCTTGGAACATGCAAAGTGAGCTATTGCTGGATTTCCTAAAGAAGGACCATTCCAATGCACAATGAATGAAACTACTGGTGTCTCAGCATTCTCATGGCACTGGGGAACAAGCTTTTTAAAACATCATGACCAATATTTCCTTGGAAAGCATCTCATTATTTTAATTAGTGTTAATTTGATTATTAATAAGGCTTAGAATTGTCTCATTTACTTACATCATTTTTATTTATTTTGTAAATTTTTGATGTATTTTGTCAATTTTGGCTTGTAAGGGTAATTTGTATATTAGCAAAACCAGTTCTTTGTCATTTGTATTGCAAACATTTTTCCTAAGTTTGTCTTTTGAGTTTTTTTTTTTTAAATGGTGATTCAAACATCAGAGAACCCAAGTAACTGAGTGATTCAGACTGAGAGGATCCACCAGGAAGGGTGGTGAATCATGCACAAGAAAACCCTCTTCTATAAGTGCTACCACCTCTGGGCTCTAACCAAGTATTGCCATGCACTATGAGAAAACAGTTTTCTTTTTTAAAGAAAGTTTGAAACTGAGTTTTAAAAATGGGAAGTTTCTTGATTTTTAAAAATCACATATGGGCTAAACAATGCTTATCTGATATCTCTATTTCTTTTGTGGCCCACCAGGGTGTGACCTCCTGGCTCAGATAATAGGGGCCTGGTACATAGGATGCAGCACACAGTCTCTGGATCAGATGACCTTTCACAACTTCTCCGGCTCTCTGATTTCCTGAGCTATCTAAATGCGGGGGATTATTAATAGCGTTGCTCTATCACTAGAATATGACTCAGCATATGAAAAGAACAGATAGGATGGCGGAAGAATTAGGATTTGATGGATGGAAGAATGTTTCTGGGATTAATCTGCTCTGTATCATTTTATGCCAATAAATATTAATTGCTGGTAATAATAGTGTGGGGGAAATCACATAAGCAAGTTGTAAGAGGAGAGAAAGAGCCAGGAGATATTTAAAGTAGAGATGGTGGTGGGGGGCAGGAAAGCAATTTTGGACTAAAACTTGGTGTTCAGAAAGGAAATTAAGAGTCTGAGCACTTTGCTCTCAGCCCAGTGAGTGGCCTGGAGACACAGGGTTGTCTGCAGACTGCATTAGTCACTAATAAAGTGGAGTGTTTTGGCTTGCAATAAAAATCAATGCTGTGGATGTTTTGTTCTGTGGTGAAGCTGAGAGAGGTAGAAAGGAACAGGAATTATTATCACCTCCCGATCCTTCATGATTTCTTTGAATCTTTATAGCCATGATTGGGGACACTGAAGACACAGCCGGGGAGAGATGGCGTTCCCTCCTGTCGCACCCGAGACCTGACAGAGTGATCCCTCCCTGCAGCTTTTGGAGGTTCTGCCTGCAGAATGCTGGGAAGCGGTTCCTTCAGGGCAGACAGACCTTCCAGTGTCCATGCACCACGAGGTCGTGGTCATGCCTGGTGGGATTCAGCCGTGCACAGCAACACAGTAGAGGCTGTCCCAGCCCCTCTCATGTCCCCTCAGCACTGGCCACCCCAGCTCACACCACCTGGGGGATTTCTCCTGTAAACACCCTCCCCTCTTTTCCTGAGGACTTTCTCTACTCTCAAGCTTGTCAGGAAGGAAGCTAAGGCCGGGAGAGTAGCCCTCAAAAAGGAGTGTCCCGACTTGTGGGAAAACTCAGACTCCTCGTTCCCAGGACGGTCCAGTTCCGAGGTGAGCTCCTGGCTGTCTCCTGGACATGGCTACAGCTCTCAGCATGAAGCAGCTGCTCCCAGACCTGGCCTGTTCTTCCTTTCTTTCTTATCTCTCTCGTCCACCTCCCTACCTGCACTTCTTGGGGTCACCTCTTAGGTAAACAGTTTGCCCTCAATTCCACAGCTCAGGGGCTGATTCTAGGAAAGCCCAGCCTGCCAGGGGCAGCAAGGAACTTGCTGTGCAGACTAATCCAGGGGAATCGTAATTCTGGGTTAATGGTCCAATTGGGTCTCCTTCAAAATTCACTTGCTGATGTCCTAACTTCCGGTACCTCAGGATGTGACTTTATTTAGAGGTAGAATCTTTATAGGGGCAATCAATTAAAAATAAGGTCATTAGGTTGGCCCTAGTCCAGTACGACTGGTGTCCTTATGGAAAGGGAAGCTTGGACATAGAGACGGCCAGCACAGAGAGGAGATGAGGGAAGACACTGGAGAAGACAAACTAAGGAAAGGACTGGAACAGACCGTCCCTCAGAGTCTCCAGTGAAACCAGTTCTGCAGGCACCTTGATGTCAGACTTCTGGTTTCCAGAACTGCGAGGACAAGTCGGTCAAAGCCGCCCACGTTGTGGTACTTTGTCATTTGAGCCAAACAGCTGGTGGTCCTTTGTTATCACAGCCTTAGTAAATTAACACAGCCTGACACCTGATGAGGTTTCCTATTGGCTCAGGCATTATTCTGGGCATTTTGTATACATTCCCTCAATTATTCTTCACAACAGTGCTTTGAGATTAATAACAATATTGTCTCCCATTTACAGACGAAATGGAGGCACAAGGAGGTCAAGAAAGCCGGATACGTATCTAGAACTGAATGCTGGCCGTTTGTTTTCAGAGTTGCACTCTGAGTCATTATGAAGTTTGCTTCTCACTACACTGACCTTCAGCAGATGAGCTTTTAATTGCTTAGACATGAAGCTTTTTTAAGGGGTGCATTGTAATTACACAATTTAATGGGATTCGACGTGATATGTTCACTCATGCACATATCAGAATTTGGTTGACTTTCTTCTCAAGTACCTCTCCTTTCCCTCTCCTCCTCTATCCCCCATTTCCCTTCATTTACTCTGTTGCTCTCATTTTCTGTTTTTACAAGATCCCTTTGTTATTTTATTTTGCTCTCCGACTTCCATAGATGAGAGAAAACATTTGACCCTGGACTTTCTGAGTTTGACTTACTTATGATGATAGTGATTACAAAGTCCTGCATTAGGGTTCTTCAAAAAACAACAGGAGGGCTGGAGATGTGGCTCAAGCGGTAGCGTGCTCACCTGGCATGCGTGCGGCCCGGGTTTGATCCTCAGCACCACATATAAACAAAGATGTTGTGTCCGCCAAAAACTAAAGAATAAATATTAAAAAAATCTCTCTCTCTCTCTCTCTCTCTCTCTCTCAAAAAAAAGCAACAGGAGATATATTCATATTGACATACTTCTCACTTTTTATGCATATATATATTTATACACATATATATCAATAGATCATCTGCGTGTCTGTTTATACACCTATGCATCCATCTGCAAATAATTCTTTTAAGGAATTGGTTCACACAATTGTGGAGACTAAGTCTGAAAGCTGCATGCTGCAGACCCAGGGAGAGATGAGGCTGTGGTCTTCGCTCTGAAGCCCATCTGGAGGCAGAATTCTTCTTTCTTTGTGTCTTTTCCAGTAAGGCCTTCAACTGATTGGATGAGGCCTGTTCATGTTATGCAGGGTGCTCTGCTTTCTTTAGTTATCCGATTTAACTGTGGAACGTATCTGAAAAATACCTTCACAGCAACACTTAGACTGATGTTTGACCAAATAGCTGAGAACTATCACCTACTCAAGGTGACCATCACAGGCCCCTTGGAAGATGGCGTGGCATAGCGATTACTCCTAAGGAGGTGCTTACTCTTGAAACTGGTTAAGTATGAGGTCAGTCCCTAAAGTGAGTGTCTTCTTAAATTCTGAGTTCCATTTGTGAGAGAGAGAGAAAGGGGTGGGGGAGAGAGAAGAAGAAGAGGAGGAGGAGGAGGAGGGGGAGGAGGAGGAGGAGGAGGAGGAGAAAGAGAAAAGAGGGGAAAAGAAAGGGGCCAGGGACAAGATATTGTCCCCAAGGGCATGCTCTGAAAGACCCTCTCCTTTCAATTAGGTCCCACATCATACAGTTTCCACCAAGTCCAATAGTCCATTCAATTATGAATCAATAATTAATCAGTGGGTTAATCCATTGATGAGGTTAGAGTCCTCATGATCCACTCACTTCCTCAAAGTTCCACCTCTGAACACTGATGCCCTGGGGACTAAGCCTTATTCATGTGAGCCCTTGGAGAACATTCCTGAACAAAACCATAACAAACTTCCTTATAGGATAATAAGACAATCTCTCTAATAACCTATCAGCCAATATCATGCCTTGGCGCATGTGATTTCCGTGGCAGTTAGGGTGGAGAGCAATCCCTGAACCTGGCTCTTGGACTCTATGTAATCCAGTCCCAACCAACAGCTATCCTCACTTTGCTCCATACTTCTCTTAGCTGAGTCCTGGCACCAACAGCTGCTCCTAGTCACTCAAGTGTATGACTTTGGGTAGCGGCAGTCCCTGACCTATTCAGGCCAGCTGATCTGTTCCTTCTAGCACTTTCTTACTGGAGGCTGCTCCTACCTGCACCGGTTTTAACTTCCTTCCTCAGTAATCTTCTCAGCACTTCCCTGCCAGGGTCATATGAACCTCTTATTCTCTTTCATATAAATCTTCTTTGTAGCTTTTAATGTTAAGTAGATATTTACATTGCTGAGTGATTATTTGATATTTATTTAATGTCTATTTTCCCAACTGTATTGCAAACTTGAAAAGAGCAAGCGCTTTATCTGTTTTGGTCATCATTGGACTCTTATCCTTTAGTAACCAAAAATAATGGTTGTGAGAAAAGAAATAAGCAAGGAAGGAATGAAGGAAAAGAAATAAAGTAAAAGAAGAAATGAAGGAAGGAAAGAAGGGAGGGAGGGAGAGAAGAAGATTGTGGAGTGGCTGGCAAGTAGCTTCTGCTTAATGCTACATGGCAGGCTTGGAATTTCTACTGATGACCTGTCAGCCAGGTAAGGATGGCCCATCCTGTCCAGAAAGAACTATATATTGCTCTTCTCATGTCTAGTAGCTTTTCACTGACTGGCAGGTGCTTTTCTGATGAGACTTAGAAAATGGATTGGAGGATTTTTAAAGAATTTAATTTTCTGGGAACCAAAGAAGTAGACGTGAGCAGGTAGATGCGTGAGTTGACGCTCTTCTGAGTACCTCGATTAAATGGCTGGTGGCAACATGTTTCCCATGGATCAAGCTCCATTCTCCACCCGACACCCTCTCAGGCTCTCTTAGTCAGGGATTGTTGGTTGTGGCAAATGGAAATCATGTCAAGCTACCTCAGTAACAGTGGGGAATTTTATTGTCAAGACAAAATAGTCAATTTCAAGGATAAGGGAGCTGAATGCAAATAGGCACCCTGGGAACTGGACTCCAAAAAGCTACTGGGAACCAAAACTTTGTTCTCATATCTCAGGGGTGTTGTGGTCTGATTCATCTCGGATTCACTCTGATTCTTTTTGAATCCTTTGACCAATGTCCTCTGTACAAGGGCTAAATATGACCACCAGCCCTCAAATATATGAAGATAATCAGTTCAAGTTCTTACTACCAGAGTGGCTTACAGTATCTATGTTTCTTGGTTAAAATTCTTCAGAGAAGAAACATGAATCAACTGACCAGTCTCAGCATTTATAATGTCCATCGCGATCATGCATTCAGATAAGGTCTGGGGCATATGACACGAACAGGGTTGCGCAGGTTTGATGTGCCTTATATATTTTTCATAGTGAGAGTCATAAAAGAAATAGACCATGCCTGGGGGTATCAATTCCAAACCATGTTTATTATACAAGCATTCAGAGTTCAAGTCCCTGATGCATCACACATCTTTGAAACCTGCCCAAAGTTCACCATAGATCTCTTGGAACGCTGCTTATTTCTAGTCATGGGTACACCGAGACCAGACTGGTAATAGCTTGGAGGAATTGAGAAATCTTCAACAGCTTCAACAGACCCTCAAACCTATAATAGATCTTCTTATTGTAGGTGGCCAGCCATGAGCCACTTATGAAGGGTGCATATACTTTGAATTTTATTCTGAAGGTGATGAAGATGTTGGAACAGGGAAAAGACATTTCAGCTTTTTCTGTAAAGAACGGACAGAAAGGAGTTTAAAAGTGAGAGTTTGAAAGCAATTGACAATAGTCTAAAACATTTTGAGAACAGCTGAGCTAGGATGGTAATGGTGGAGAAGGAGGTCAGGTTTGAGATGTTTTCTGGAGGTAGATTTAAGAAGATTTACAGATAGTATAGCTGACTTTATTTTTTAAAGATAACCACACCAAAGATACATGCACTCATACTCTCCTTGCAATATGATGTTGATATATGCCTCCATTGAGATGTGAGGGTTTATGATCCTTCCTCTCAAAACCAGGCAAATCTTAGCAGGTAGTTCAATCAATAGAATGTGGAGGAGGGGACATATGTGAATGCTGATGCTAGGTTTCTAAGATGGTTTCTGTCTGGCTCCCACTTTTGCCCAAAGAACTCAGTCACCATTTTGTGAGGAAGCCTATAGTACATGAAGAGGCCATGGGAGGAGTGTTATGGTCACAGCCCGGATAGTCCTTCAACTGTAGCCAGATATGCAAGTGAGTGAGTTAATAAAGTCCTAGCCCTTCTGCATGGTATCTGTGGCCTTGCTATGTACTGTTTGAATCCCTGAATCCAAGAACCCATGAGTGAGAATAAAAATAATTGTTGTTTGAAGCCATTGAGTTTTGGAATAATTTATTATGTGGCAATAGACAACCACAGATTAAATGTTGAATATACGAGAAAACAGGGAAGAACTGGATGTAAGGATTTTGATCAGAGGGAGCAGAACATTTTTTGTTTTCATTTTCAGTGCACTGTCGGTACACATTATAGTGAGGTTCATTTAAACATATTCATAAATGCATATAGCGTATTTTTCTCCATTTCAGTCCTCAGTATTATCCCTTCTTTTTCCCTCCTTTATCCTCCGGATCCCCTTACTCTATTCCATTGGTCTTTATTCTATTTATTTTTAAATTAGTGCACTATAGTTATATATAAAATTAGAATGCATTGGGATATGTTCACACCTGCATATAGCATAAGTTGGTCAGTTCTCCCCCTTTCCTTTTCCTTCCCCACCTCCTTTTTCATTGGTTCCCTGCTTGTACTGTACTGTTTCCCTTTTATTTAAAATATTTTTTAAAAAGTGGACTCATGTGTTCTCCCTGGGAATATGAGGTTTGAGATAGTTTCCCCCAGTACCCTCTATTCACACTGCCCTTCCTGTTTCTTGAACACAGCATGTTTACTCCCCTTCTAGCTTACAATGATGGAATCACCCGTCATATATTTTGTAATAGATGGAAGTGACCCTGGGTCACAAGTGGATTGAACCACAACTTTTTCTTAACTCAGTTTAAGCCAATTAGAATAATTTCCTGGGAATTTGGAAGTAGGTCGATAGAGTTAAGAGGTGTGCATGCAACTAAACCCAAAGCATCTAAACTTGGATTCTGTGAATTTATATATTCTGCACAGCACAGTAGGTAGAAGGTGGAGAGAGAGAGAGAGAGAGAGAGAGAGAGAGAGAGAGAGAGAGAGAGAGAGAGAGAGAGAGGGAGAGAGGGAGAGAGAGAGAGAGAGGAATACCAAGAATAAACTTATACAATAGATGGACAGGAAGTACTACCTGACTTCCTACAGAGTTTCCAACTGGAATCCTGGCTTGGGTTCTGAATAGACATTTTTTTTGGCACTGGGGGTTGAACCCAGGGGTGCTTAACCACTGAGCCACATCCCCAGCACCTTTAAAAAAATATTTTTATTTAGAGACAGGGTTGCTGAGTGTTTCTCTTTGATCTCACTATCCTCCTGCCTCTGGCTCCCTAGCCTCCGGAGTGTGCAACTGTGCCCTGACTTGAATATACATATTCTTATAATAAGATTTATTTTGCTTTGTACTTGTTGTCTTTGTTCAAGTTGTCTTTGGTGGTTTACAACAAAGGAGTCCCAGCTGACATATACAGTTAATCAGAAATTCCTTTCCTCTCCAGTAGGTGACACCAAGCTCAAGGTTCTTTGAAATGGCATTGCTAGGAGACTTCCTGGACACCCCGAGCTCTGCCTTACCTTATGGGGCCTCCTGGACACCCCAAGCGCCATCTCACTTGCTCAAGGTATAGACAGATCTTGACCTCATGGTGCTAACAGACAACCTGATACTTCATACCGATCATGCTGGTTTGGTCAAGGTGATTACATGGTTTACACATATTGTTACTACATGGGATCTTTTGGTTTACATCTTGGAGAAATAAGAAGATGAAGGAGTCCTTGAGGAAGGTTCCTAACAGTTATTCTCTGTAGCTGTGTAATGTGCTAACATGCCATTATTTTCACCAGTTACTGGTAATGAGGCGTCATTAGTAAAAAAAAGTCTCCACTTTGAGAAAATCAGCTTTCATCGCTGAGAAGTATTATGCTGTGTTTGAATGTGTTTATTGTAATGATACATAGAAATAGTGTATCCCTCCTAATGATGGGTTGTCAGGGTGTTAAAATTCAGACTGGCTTGCGACTGTACCGAGGATGTGATTAGTGAATACATGCTATTAATTGTTCCAGAGCAAAGCATAAGAAAGAGCCTTCCATCAGTGAGGCCATCTGTGTCACACTACGGAAGTTGGAAAAAGACCTTCTTGGATCTTTGTAAAAGGTAAGGCACTCAATGGAGGGTGATTTTAATTTCTGGCATTGTAATAAGCAGGAAAGTCAAAGGAAAAATACGGCTTCCTGTGCCAGCTGTTAGTACTAAGATAATTTGATGTCTTCCTTTTGAAAAGTACAAGAAAAAATGAAATAACAACTTCTGTTTCTTGAGCACTTTCTATATGCCCCATGAGGTTCTAATTCATCTGTGTAAGGTTGGTGGGTGTGAATGGCCCCGGGTAAGCTTCTAGCCCCTGCCCCCCTGTGTCCCTGCTTCAGAAGAACAGGGAAAGTCACATAATCTTCTCAGGATACAGTGCATATGGCGCTGTTCTGAAACATCGAAGGTACTCCGTGAACACAGAGCACATCACTTTTTCTATGCATTTTTCTTCAGGAGGAAGGCTGAGGTGGACAGAAAGTGAGGCAGAAGTCTTGGTCAGAGTCTACACGGCAGTGAGGGGGACAGACAATAAATACAATAAGTAAGTTATATGTTATTTTCTAGGCTATGCAAGAAAATTAGGCAAGACAATGAGAACAGGAAGTTTGAAATTTTAAGTGTCAAAGTTGAGGCCAAAATGCCACTTCTTAGAAATCATCTCCTCTGAATTTGCATCATGGTTTGGAAATGATTGATCGCATATATGGCCTTCCTATGGTATCCTATAAAGCTATTGAAGGCAGGAGATATGTGTGTCTCTCTCTCTATGTATAAATGTCAGTCCTGGCTACTAGGGCACCTTCCACAAGGAAAGATGGATGACAAAGTGACCGAGGGTGCAGATGGTTCCCACCTGTCCTGTGCCTGGTTCCTCCTATCCCAAAGGAGTTTCATCTGAACCTTCTTCTTTTCCTTTTTCTTGCCTGGACGTTTTGAAAGTCATAAAAAGTGCTTGTGCCTCTGATGCTAAGAATAATTGCCACAATTTCTCAGCTGCAGAGAGCTGGCCAAGGTTATGCCAACCTGCACACTCTGCCAGTTGCTTCTCGGGGAAATGAGCTTGTCCTACTTATTTTCCCCCTAGGGTTTCTCTTGTGTTAAAGATTAAAGGGAGAAACTCGATGAAGCACCTGACCCCAGAGAGGGCCAACTGGTGGCCACAATGGGCCTCTTCTTCTCTGCAGTGAATGGGTTTCTATTTTACCATCTCTGGGGAAAGGCTGGGTATTTACAAAGCGTCCGTTCTCCCAGGTCACAGGTGGCGAGGGTGGCAGCCTATGATCCATGACATCACTATGACAGAGGAAACTGGGAGATAGATGCTTCCTCCTGGGACAAGGCAGAACTGGAACTTCAGGCTCCCTCATCCTTCTTAACGATGGCCCAATAAAGCCCGTGGCTTTAAGAAATGAGGACTGAAGAGAAGCCTCAGGCCACGGTGTGCCATCTGTACAAAAGGAAACTCCAGTATCAGCAATAACCTCTTCCTGGAGACTCAGACCAGTCACTGGCTGGTCACAGGGCTGGCATAGAACACACAGACACAATCTTGTGCCTGAGCCAGGAGCCCCCAGCAGATGACTCCCAACCTGCTTCTGCTTGCATGGGGGATGCACATGTGGGAAGAAAAAAGAATCATTAAGTGAAACGTCTCGTCTCCAGCTTCCTGTCGTTAAGTGACTAAACTGTGATCATCTCTATAGTTTGTGTGTGCGTGCGGGGAACAGTGAAAAGCAACAGATGCGAGCGTGAAAGCTCAGAGATGGAGAGACTCACCCAGGATCACACAGCTTTAGTCAAGGATGGTGGTGGGGCTGGGCCAGGGTGTCCTGTCACCCCGAGCAGAGTTCACCTGGAGATCACCATCAGTGGATGACCAGAAGGTCATGAACAGAGAAAAAACAAGGAACAAAGGAGACACACCGGGGAAAGGGGAAGGGGGCTTCAGGGAGGAGTCTGATCCCATTCACCCTGACCACACCTGTCCTGTGCTGCCATATCAGCTTTTGGTTTTTACTTGTCCTGAGGACAATGGCTCTGTTTAACATTGACCTTGCTTCCAGTTTCTTTGTAAAAGAATATTATTTTAATTGTATATAATTTGACATAGACATACAATGTGGAATGACCACCTCAGGGTAGTTACCATTTCCATCTCTTTAAAAACATTTCATTCCAGCGAATACTAAGCCTTGCCTATGTGGCCCAGCTCTAGAATTCTGGCATGGCTTTCCTTAATTCATTAGCAAAATGTTCCAGCCACATTGCTTGTCACATTGAATTTTAAGAGAGTTCCTTTTCATCTGATTATTATTTTTCTTCTTCTTTTTTTTTTAGTTGTAGATGGACACGATACTTTTATTCATTTATTTATTTTTATATGATGCTGAGGATTGAACCCAGTGCCTCACACATTCAAGGCAAGCACTCTGCCACTGAGCCACAACCCCAGCCCTCATCTGATTATTCTTTTGCTAGATTCTGATCTCCTTGCCATCCTTGAACACACCAGGCATGATGAAACCTCAAGACTTTTGCACTTACTGTATCCTCTCCTACAATACTATTCCTCTAGATGGCTTGCTGTCTGGATCCCTCTAAAATCTTTGCTCACAGATCACCTTTTAATGAGATTTTCTCTGATCACCCTGTTTAAAATGGAAAACAAGCTCCCTGACATTCTTTTCTGCTGTACTTTTCTAGATAGCCCTTATCACCATCTAATATGTTTTCCTCTGGAATTTTAGCTTCTGTCACCCTACAAGAATGCAAGTTCATGAGGGCATAGCTCTCTGCTGTGTTCTCAGTGCTTTAAAAAAGTCCCTGGCAGGTGAAAGTACTTAGGAAATATTTGTGGAATAAGTGATGAATGAATAAACGTACAATGGCTTGTTAGAAATACCACAGTTCCTGGCACATAACATATGCTTAATTTCTGTGGAAGGGAAAACTCACTTTCTTCCTCCCAATAAGAAAGTCTTCTTCTCCATCTTGTCACAAATGGGCTCTTTAGGTAACAGGCTCTCCACATCCAGAATCCTCTGCAGACATTCTTAAGCTTGTCTGTGATTCCCCCAGTGGACTGTTTGCTTCTGTAGCTCCCTCTCCGTTCCTTTTTGAAATACGCCAGTCACTTCCCGTGACTGCTTTGATGTCTGTTTTCCCCAGGGGGCCTTGAACTTTTCAGTGGGGAAGGGTAGTGTGAGCCTTGCTTGCTGCTGTTTCTGTACCTTCAGTTCACTGCCTGGCGTCAGAGGACAGCAAATGAGTATCTGTTGATGGAAGGGACCAGGTGCCGCTAGCAGTGCCAAGGAGAGAGTAGAATACATTCTTTGACTTCAGGGTCCAGTGAGGGATGCTTTAGGGAAGTCCCTCCCCTCGTGCCTTGGTGAGTACATCATGTGGGAAATTCCTTCTTCTGAACCACTGACGTTTACAAAATTGTGCACCTTCTGGAGTTCCAAGATTAAACATAGAGATTCTGTTGTTTATTCAGCACAGGAAAATTATAAAACACTCCCTGGATTTCTCTATTTTTAAAAAATATTTTTTAGTTGCCAATAGACCTTTTTTTAAAAATTTATTTACATCTGGTACTAAGAATTGAATCCAGTGCCTCACACATGCCAGGCAAGTACTCTACCACTGAGCTATAATCCCAGCCCAAGGATTTATTTATGTTTAAAAACTGCTGTTCAGAAGTTTTTCAACTTGTAGGAAAGAGGTAGAGATGGTGGGTCACCAAAAAGCCTCATTCTAATAACATCATCACCACCACCACCACCACCACCACCACTATAACTTGATTTATCCTAATGGAAGAGATATGATTAAATGTAATGAGTGCACAGCCTGTGAATTTTCCATAATATACATTTTTTTAGGTATTTGGTTTCTTTTACAGACTTAGTTGGATTTTGTTTTACGAAAATCAGAATTTTTTTGTTTTAACAAACTTAAAGCATACATAAATATATAAAGTAAAAAAAAAAAAATAAGTGCGATTCCTTCCTTTTCAGAGATTCTGACTTTCAATCTTATCACCCAGGCACGTGATTAGTTTGTATGAGTCTGTTTATGCTCATTAAACTATTTGCTTTTTTTCTAAACAAAAATCATATCATAATTTACATCATTTTCTGATACTTTTCATTTTATGTTACAATTATGGATAACTCATCATTTGTTAATTTCAGGCATTCCTTCTCTTTTTTTAAAAAAATTAATTGTTTTAATTAGTTATACATGATAGTAGAATACATTAATGCACTTTGATACATCATACATAAATGGGATATAATTTCTCATTTTTCTGAGTGTAGGTGTTGCAGAATCATATTGGTCATGCAATCACATATATACATACAGTAATAATGTCTATTTCATTCTACTATCTTTCCTATCCTCACATCCTCTACCATCCCCTCCCATCACTTCCCTCTACCTAATTTAAGGTAATGCTATTCTTTCCTAGCCCCCTCCCTGCCTTATTTTGAATTAGCATCTGCATATTAGAGAAAACATTACGCCTTTGGTTTTATGGGATTGGCTTATTTCGCTTAGTATGATATTCTCCAACTCCAACCATTTACTGGCAAATGCCATACTTTCACTCTTCTTTAAAACTGAGTAATATTCCATTTGGTATATATATATATATATATATATATATATCACATTTTCTTTATCCATTCATCTTTTGAGGGACACTTAGGTTGGTTCCATAATCTAGCTATTGTACATTGAGCTGCTATAAACATTGATGTGGCTGCATCACTATAATATGCTGATTTTAAGTCCTTTGGGTACAAACCAAGAAATGGGTCAAGTAGTGGTTCCATTCCCAATTTTTTGAGGAATCTCCATATTTCTTTCTATACTGGTTGCACCAATTTGCAGTCCCACCAGCAATGTGTGAGTGTACCTTTTTCACCACATCCTCACCAACATTTATTGTTGCCTATATTCTTGATAATTGCCATTCTGACCATCATCCTTGAAACTCCAGTCAGAGCAATTAGACAAAAGAAAGAAATTAAAGGGATACAAATAGGTAAAGAAGAACTGAAACTATCACTATTTGCTGATGACATGATTCTATATCTAGAAGATCCAAAAAATTCCACCAGAAAACTTCTAAAAGTAATAAATGAATTCAGCAAAGAAGTAGGATATAAAATCAACACTCATAAATCAAATGCATTCCTATACATCAGTGATGAATCTGCTGAAAGAGAAATTAGAAAAACTATTCCATTCACAGGTCTCAAAAAATCAAAATACCTGGGAATCAATCTAACAAAAGAGATGAAAGACCTCTACAATGAAAACTATGGAACACTAAAGAAATAAACTGAAGAAAACCTCAGAAGATGGAAAGATCTCCCATGCTCCTGGATAGGCAGAATTAATGTTGTCAAAATGGCCACACTACCAAAAGCATTATACAGATTTAATGCAATTCCTATTAAAATCCCAGTGAAATTCTTCATAGAAATAGAAAAAGCAATCATGAAATTTATTTGGAAAAATAAGAGACCCAGAATAGCTAAAATCCTTAGCAAGAACAGTGAAGCAGGAGGCATCATAATACCAGGCATGCCTTCAACTCCAACTCCCATCAAAGCTGCATAGTGTTTCCTAGTAGGAAGGGATCTTCACGTGATACGGTTAGAAGTGGAATTGCTGATTGATGTGTCCTGTGACTATTCAGCCAAGCTAGAGCAACATTTTTTACAATTATTTTCTTTGCATAGTTTTGGTTCAGTTTGAGCCATAATAAACATTTGCATGAGAGTTGGAGGAATGAAGGAAATGAAGTAGAAGCCATATTCCTTTTAGGCTCTGAAGACCGGTGCAGGGGACCAGGGGATGGAGAGAAGGAGAATGTTGGGGCTCAGCTCCTACAGCATTATGTCTGCTGTTCCACCAGAGGACCATTCCCAGACTGCCGCCACTTCTCCTGCTAGGGGTCTTCTAAAGCTTTAATTCCTGGTATTTCCTGTCATCCTTCTCTCCCCAAAGTTTAAAAATACTTTTCTTATTTTTATAAATAAAATGATACTGAGTCATACATTACTTTTATGTGATATGCCAATTTTCTAATCACTGTTTACTGGTTTCTTTATCGATTATTTTGACACTTCATTTTCATATCATATTTCCATATTGATTTGAATTTCTTTTTAGTACTTCTTTTTTTTGTTACATGGATATATATTTTAATTCTACAGTAGTATTTAACTTAATGTGTTTAATTTCTGAGGCTTTGGAGTTGATTTTGGTTTCTGACAAGGCAAAGTATTTCATTAGCATTTTTAAAAAAGTCTCTATTTTTCTTATTTCTACAAATTTTGAGATGAACTTTAAAATCAACTTGTCGTGTTTTATCAATGGATCAGTTATCTGTTGCCAAATTTTTATGATTGCTGAAATTTTCAGCTGAGTCTATGGGTTGACTAGTGCTCTTGGTTTTGGCTGAGGAGGCTGACGTATCTGTGGACTGTGAACCAGGTTGTAGGTTGGCTACTTTTCTTCCAGATCTTTGGGAGTTTCCTGGCTGTAAGTTGTCCTTGGCTGGGAGAGCTGGATGCTCCTCCATGTGCTATCTCATCCTCCAACAAGATAGCTCATACTAGTCACACGGATCTAGAATTAGAGCTGCTCCAAAAAGGAGGTGCCTTGAAGCTAATGCTCAGAAATGGCATGCCATCCCTTCAGTGACAATCCATGGGACAAAGCCACAAAATCAGAAATATTCAGGGGTGGAGAAACAGACTCCATCTCTGGGAGGGCAAAGCTGCAACCACATTACAAAGGTCACAGTAGAGGATAACTCTTAACTCGGTCATTGATAAACCATCATTACAACACAACCGACAACATGAGTAGGGAATTCATTGGGATTTTGATTAGATTTGAATTAAAGCAATGGATTTCATTCTGACAGTTTTTTCCAAGATTGAATTTTCCCATTCAACAACATGGTATTTTTTCCCCATTGAGATATATATTTTTAAAATTTATTTATGATGCTGAGGATGGAATCCAGGGCCTCACACATGCCAGGCAAGTGCTTTACCATTAAGCCTCATCCCTAGCTCTTTCAATAGATTCTTAAAATTTTGTTTACATATAGCGGAGTATTTCTTATATTGTTT
The DNA here is from genome assembly GCF_052094955.1 of Ictidomys tridecemlineatus. Classification (NCBI taxonomy): domain Eukaryota; kingdom Metazoa; phylum Chordata; class Mammalia; order Rodentia; family Sciuridae; genus Ictidomys; species Ictidomys tridecemlineatus. The sequence continues at coordinate 14,262,905 of NC_135480.1, read as the reverse complement.
ATTCCTAAATAGTAATCATAGTTTTTGTTACTGTTATGATTTAAATTTCTGTTCTACTGTGTTCTTTAATGTTATCCAAAAAAATATAACACAAACCACAAATATGACACACAAACATAATTTAAGATTCTTTTAATGTTAACAGATGAAATCAATTTTAATAACATTTTATTTAATACTATATCTAAAAAACTAGCATCTAAATGTGACATAAAAATTTTAAGGTATTCTACATTCTTTCTCATATTAAATCTTCAAAATCCAGCATTGATATTTAGAACTGAATTCTTTTTTTATATTTATTTTTTAATTGTGGTTGGACACAATACCTTGATTTTGTTTATTTATTTTTATATGGTGCTAAGGATAGAAGTCAGGGCCTTGAATGTGCTAGGCAAACGCTCTACTGCTGAACTACAACCCCAGCTCCTTAGAACTGAATTCTGACTAGCAACATATCAAGTGCTTAATAGCCACCTGTGGTTAGTTCTGCCATAACAAACAGCATGGCTGTAGGCATTTGTAGCTATTAATTTTTAATGTTTTTCTTTTACATAGATACCCCATTGATAGATTAGATTGTGATAACTCTTCAGCCAATTCTTCGGTTTTTCTACATTGACAATATATGACTTACAAAATTATGATAGTTTTCCAATTCATCAAAATATGTAACATTTTGTTTTATTTTTCTAATCTGTTGTGTTGCTTAGGACCTCAGAGTAATGTTGGGTCAGCACTGTGAGGGGAAGCTGCTTTGCTCTGCATATGAAGGTAGTCAAAATGTCTTCCGTAGCCTGCCATTCAGGGTGGCACTTGCCATTAATGTCTGGAATCCACTGTCCCTCATCAGCATAGACAAGATAGCTCCACTATTTTTTTATTAAATTATTTATTTATTCTAATCTGTTGTACATGATGACAGAATGCAATTCGTTTCATATTACACATATAGAGCCCAACTTTTCAAGTCACTGTACGCAAAGTATTTTCACACCAATTGTGTCTTCAAACATGTGCTTAGGGTAATGATGTCTAACTCATTCCTCCATCATTCTTACCCTCTTGCCTCCTCCCTTTCCCTCCCTCTCCTTTGCCCTATCTAAAGTTCCTCCATTCCTCCCATGCTCTCTGCCATGGCCATTATGAATCAGCATCCTCATATTGAAGAAAACATTTGGTCTTTGGCTTTTTGGGATTGAATATAGCTCTGCTATTAATTGCTCAAATTTGTTGTTGTTGTTGTTTGTATTTTCATGTAAAGAATAAGTGTTCAACTTTATCAAGTGCTTTTTCTTAAGGATGTATCACAAAGGACACGTGTTTTTCTCTTGTAATATGTAAAAACCTTCTCATGAATAGATGCTCTACTGTTGAGCCATCCTTACATTCTTGTAAGAAGTCACAAGCTTATATGTTGACAATAGTGAAATCAGTTTGCTAATTTTTATCCAAAGTCTTTGCAACTGGAGATAAAAGTGAGATTTTTGTATGATTTTATTTTGGTGTGCATATATGCTATCTCTGTCTGGTTTTGATATTAATGCTGTGCTAGCCATTATGTGCTCAGAAGTTTTAAAATATCATAGGGACGATCTATCCTTATAAGTTCCAAAGGTCGTTGGCATAAAACCCACAATATTTTGATGCCTTTGATGGAGGTAGGTCTTTTACTACTCTTCAACTCTGATGATGTACTTACTTTCCTATTTCTTTTGTGCTGGTTTAATAATTTTAAATTTTCTTGAGAAGTGAAGCATGACATTTAGACCTTCAACAGTTTTATGACTGTGTAGGGTATCTCTCACAGTTTTTATTACAAAATATCTTAAGCACACAGCTCATCCAGGTGTGCCCATTTCCCTTCTTCTGCAGAGATCATAACTACATTGAACTTGGAGCTAACATTCCCACACATGCTTTTGCTTATTCAGCACACATTTATGTCTCCATATCAACCCACGGTTTATTTATATTTATTTTAGAACTTCCCATCTGTTGGTGCCATGGTGTTCATAATGTTCAGCTCTCCAACAATGTTATTCATAACCATCATAAGCCTGATGCTTATGGGATTTATCCATACTGATACACATAACTTCAGGTCATATTTAATTTTTTGTCAATATGATATATTTGTGAAGTTCTTTCTTATAGTAGACTATTAACTCTACAAACTGTGTCTTCTCATTGCTCAGTCTTGGTGGCATTCTTTTGTTTTGTTTTATGTTTTTTTTCCCCCTCATTTGGACTGGCAATATATTCGTCTATTTTGTTGATTATTTCAAAGAACCAACTCATGGTTTATCAGGCCTATTTGAAATTTATCACATATGTCATTACTTTCTACTGAAAAATTTTAAACTTTCTTGTAGCTTCTTTTTGATATGAGTGTGCATGTGCTATTTGTGTATTTCCTTGTAATATATGTTCCATTTTGTTTGTTTCTTTACTTATTCATTTATTATTTATTATTGTTTTGGTACCAGGGATTGAACCTAAGGGTGTGTAAACACAGAGTCACATCCCCAGCCCTTTTTTATTTTGAGACACAGTCCCACTAGGTTGCTTACAGCCTTGCTAAATTGCTGAGACTTGCTTCTAACCTGTGATCCTCCTGCCTCAGTCTGCAGAGCCCACTGGGGATTCCAGGCAAGCACCACTGAGATTCCTAGTTCCATTTATCTTTTGATGTCCATATTGTCTAATAAAATATATTAAAAGGCCTACTTTGCCCCTCTTCTGTTGCTGCTCTGATTCACATATTTTAATATATACTTAATCAAGGTCAGTTATTTCTAAATAGTTTGTGATTTTGGGATGAGCTTTATTTTATCTCAAGAGTAACTGTTCAGGTTACTTCATTATGTCAAAATGGCTAATAATTTCTTCAGTTAGTCCTTTGTTAATTTCTCTATGCCTTATGTTGTGGTCAGAGAATGTGCGTCTCGTATGATTAGCTCACAGTTGAGTGATAAGTCGGCCAGGTATGGAATAGTAGATTGAAAGCCATTCTCTCTGACCTATGTAGACATTTTTCTTTCTTTCGGCTTCTATTATTCAGTATAGCAGATGAAAAATTTGATGGCAGTCTCCCTGTTTCCTTATAAATCACCCGTTTTTGTTTTTTGTTTTTCCCTACAGAAATGTGCAATGTACTCATTCCATCCTTGCATCTAGAAGTATGTCTTGTTTCAATATTGGCATCTTGACAATGTTCTTCAAATCTGAAGGCCTGAGATTTATTTTCTTAGACTCAAGAAAGTTTCTTTCTGTTATTTCTTTAATTTTATCTTCCTTTACCTTTTTTTTTTTTAAAACATTTTTGTGCCTCTTAACTTTTTTCACAATTCTCATTCTCCTTGGTCCCATTTTTGCTCTAAATTCTGCTCAGTGTAGCAGGTGTATAAGTTATAGTCTTAATATAGGTGTGTGAAAAAAACAACTTTAAAAGTTTGTTTTAATTAAACTCAGTCATTTTCAACTGGGGGATGTGGCGGGGGGAGGGGGTGGTGAAGCAAATCCTTTCCAATGCAGGGCCACTCTCTCACTTTCAGTTTTAAGCGAAGCCCATTCAGGATTAACACTTAGTTTGAAATTCTCCTTTTTGTTCCCTTCTTCTCCCTGGGAGCGCTTTAAAATTTCAAGGGCTTTGCCAATCACTCTGGCATTGAGATAGGACATTTGACACAGCCAGTTCCCTGTGCTCCCCTGTCCTCTGTCTAGATGCAGCTAGCTCGCTTTTTGTTCTTGGGCTGCTGCTGCCCATAGTCAGGCCACAGCTTCTCTTTTCAGATCCATGCTCTCCACGTTCTCTCTGCATGGCCCAGAGGCTCCTTTGGCTACCAGCACTCTCAGCAGTTTATTGCATGGAGGTGTTAGGGCCCTGTGAGGCTGTTTTGGCCCCTCTGCCCTGACACCCTTACCAACCATTGCTGGTGCGGGGCTCTGCTGGCATGTCAGGATTCTCAGCAAGGTTTGCCATTATCTTAGGAAGCAAGACACAAGCATCCCGTCTTCCAGATGCCTCTGAAAACAGGATGAAGACTTAGGTGGCTTTCTGATGATTTCCTCTGGGAATCATCCTGGGTTGAGGGATGTCGGACACTGGCTACTTCTTAAGAATCCAGAAAACACCTGTAATCTAATCAAGGTACCCTCTCCCCCACCCCTTACCTACAGATGACATGTCACTTTAACAAAGAGAATGACTCTATATACTTTGGATAATGATGTCCATCACATTCCACCATCCTTGCTAACCCCTTGCCCCCTCCCTTCCCCAAAGTACATATGTGAAGACATGAATTGGTGTGAACATACATTATATACAACCAGCGTTATCAAAAATTGTGCTATATATGTGTAATAAGAATTGTAATGCATTCTGCTCTCATTTATTTTTAAAAAATCAATTTAAAAATTAAATAACAACAACAACAAAAAAGAATATGATTCTATATAGTGTGAATTTTATGCTCAGTGGTATAATCTCTCCCTTGTTTTCCAGGATTGGTCTTTATATCAGAAGATCCTTTTTGGGGAATTCCAATGAAATTTTTTTTTGATTTTCAATATAGTCTCTCTTGCAATGAAAAACTTTAGCCTTAAGGCAATTTTTATCTTTAATGCATTAAAACTGACTTCAAAATTCTCTTGGCTCGTTAAGTCCATGATATATCAGGTCTATCTCTAAAGGGAAAGTATAGGACAGGTAATTGCTGTTTCTTGAAGCAGGGTAGTTAAATAAGGGCTAAAAGAAACACAGGGCATCGTGTGGTGGTGATTACAAGGATGACTGAAAGCCATTGCTTTAACACTTTTGAATGTATTATTTGATTGAAATTAGGGCCTCATCTTTGGAAATACTAGTTAGGTTTTTAGAGGGGACTGTGATTATTTTGTGGCACCGTCACCCCCCTATCTATTATGATTCCCAAGATGTCGGGCAGAGGGTGATGGATGCATGATTTAGAGTTTGACAGTTGTTGGCCCACCAATACATCACGCCTTGTCTCTCCTTTTGTTCTCAACAGTCGATTTCATGTTCTGTGACCTCCATTGCTGCTGGCACTGACCCTGAGGTTAGCGTCCTCAAGCAGCTGCTAATTCTTCTCTTTCTAGATGATTCTGCCCAGAGCAGCTGTGATCCCTTTCAACAACCAGGGCGTCTGCACATCTACAAATCACGTCTGTAGGCAGAGTCCCTTTGCCTCCTGTGTAACTGCAGCTGGGCTGGTCACTGGGACTCTGGCTTTAATCTGTGTATATAATGATTTAGGCAAGTCCCTCCCTGATAGGGGAAAAGGCTGTGGCCATGTTCTCCACAGTAGTGAGCCCCAGGTTGAACTTTCCAGTTTTATGAACTGAGGAACCAGGAAGTAAAGGAGGCCCCGAGGAAAGCTTTTAATAAAGCCACGTTCTTCTAATTATCTTCAGAGCTGTACAAAGTGTCCATCAGCACCTCCTCTGTTGTACCAACCATCTGGGCTCTCCTAATTATTTGCAAGTGTTCACTGCATACTAGGCATGGAACCAGGCCTCCCGAGGTAGGGAATCTTTCAACAAGGGAGTTTCCCAGGAAGCTTAGCACCAGGGAAGACAGTGAAAGACAGAGGCATAATAACAACAAAAATTTTCCTATTTTAATGGAGAGAAAGATTGACATATATTTGAAATCAAATTATGTAAAGGTAATGACAGGGAAGGCTGACATCAATAGTCAATTAACATTGGACTAGAGAAGAGCAAAATGGGATAGAAGGACCTCGGGAGACATTGCATGATGGAGTGATAAGAGCTCTCATCTAAAGAAAAGTTTTTCTTTTTTTAAATAATCTTTGAGGATATTTTCTTACGTAATTAGAAATGCTATATTTAGTTTGAACAATTCATAATTTTATTCTTAAGAGGGGAGTTTTATGTGAAATGCTTGGCATGGTGCCTGGCATATAATGGGCACTCAGAGAGGCTATTTCTGTGGTTATCACATCAGTTATTAGTGGGCTCTATATTCATTAGAGTCCAGATAGGTTTTTCTGCTGTCTTAAAGTAACCAGTTGGTGTGAGCTCTATAGTGTTTATTGAATGCACATAGATTCTGACCCGGAAGTCGGAAGAAAGGTTGAATTTGGGAAATTGTCTGGGAAATACCCTCTGATGCGATGAAGACCAGGGCATCTAACTCAACAGTGGCTTTACTTTCTATCTTTATTTGATTTTCTCCATGATGTTTTGAGATTGTTACTATTATCCCCCAACTTATAGATGAGGAAGTTGAAGTACAGAGATTTTGTGTACTTCCTAAGATTGCACAGATGGAAAATGATAGAGATAGGATTTAAACCCAAGCCATCTTAGACCAGAACCCTTACTCTTACCCCTTCTTTCTGGTAAACTCTAAGTGGCTACAGCATGCTAATTGAAAGAGACACGTGAGCTGGGTGGGGTGGTGCACGCCTATAATCCTAGTGACTCAGGAGGCTGAGGCAGGAGGATCCAAAGTTCCAGGCCAGCCTGGGCAACTTCATGAGACACCCAGTTTCAAACTAACACTAAAAATAAAAATGGGTGGGATGTAGCTCAGGGGTACAGCGCCCCTGGATTCAATCTCCAGTACCGCAAAAAAGAGACAGTGAAAAACAGAAACTGTTTGCATGTTTCTGGTTATGAAAAAAAAAAAATATGGTCATGGTGTTTTTTTCTCTGCCACTTGCCACTCTCCTCTTCCCGGGGGAGATGATTCATGCACTAACAGACATGTTTTCTGCTCCAGGATAAGGAGACATAGCAACACTTTACCAGGATTTCAGAATTGCTATAGACCACTGACTGCAGGTGTCTGTCACTCTTTTCCTTTTCTAATGGAAGTGCTCATTGCTGACTCATCAATGCATTTTTGAAGTTTGTGGGATGACATTAAACTTGTCTTTTAAGTTTATATTTCTTTCCTTTTTTTTTTTTTGGTATCAGGGATTGAACTCAGGGGCACTCGACCACTGAGCCACATCCTCAGCCTTATTTTGTATTTTATTTGGATATAGGGTCTCAATGCGTTGCTAAGTGCCTTGCTTTTGCTGGGAAGCTGGTTTTGAATTCGATATCCTCCTATCTCAGTATTGTGAGCCGCTGGTATTATAGGCATGCACCACTGTGCCCATCTTAGATTATAATTCTTTAGATTCAGGGGGAGTTACCTCTGGACCTGGTGAGGATTATAAGATGCCAGAGTTTCATCTCGATGATATAGTTTGTTGAAACTTGTGGTGGGGGGTATTGGGTGATGGCGAGCGTATGTTGCATGTGGCTCACGGAGGTTAGTAGGACATGAACATTTATGAACAACAGTGATGGCTGGACTAGTGTTCAGAAAATATTCATTTCACTCCTTTCCAATTGGGAATAGAATAAATTCCCCTCCTTCCCATCCTTGAGGATGCTGAGCTTGACCACACGACTTGCTTTGATGGATGGGACATCAGTAGAGTCGATACAGGAGATGTGTTTTGATAACGGGGCTTTGTCTGCTTGTATTTCTGTTATTGTTAGAAAAAGAACATTCCTTGAAAGGCTTGCTGATCCAAAGACGACATGCAAGCAGATCAGGAACATACTGCAGTCTGACAGCTTGACAAGGTGGCCAAATGCAGCTTAGGCAAGCTGAATTTTGCTGACCGTGAAACCACGAACGTGAGGGGGAAAAGACACTCATTATTGTGCACCACTGAATTTGTGGGTGTTTATTACACCACAGTAGACAACAAAGCACTCTGTGGTTAAATACTTTCGAGAATTGCTTCATAATATACTCTTTATTTTTGAGATTTATAAAGCATATGAAATAATGAAGTCTCTGGAAAGATAGTTTTTTAACTTCATTTAATTTTTTTCCAGACTTATTTGAACATTGAATCCTTTATTGGTATGTTAAAAAAAATCTTAGCTGACATTTGACCTAATTTTTCTCTGTTAAAAAGAGAATTTTTTTTTTTTTTGGTTGAAGAAAACACTCTTGAAAGATAGAGGCACATGGTGATTTATAGCATCTTGATAATGAAATTTAAGAACCTTCAATGCATGATCTAAATGGAAGAAATTTAGATATTAAAGATTTACATTATCATGCATAACAATATGAAAAGAATTTTAAATCTCTTTCTAGTCGACTGGATAGAAAGGAGTTTGGAAGACTTTGCCACCGGGAGAATATAGATATAAATAAAAGATTACCTTAGTAGAGAAAGAGATGGGGTTGGATGGTAGTAGGCAGGCTGAAGGTGAAGGTGAGGAGCAGCTGGTAATGAGTTCCTTCGGATGGAAATGGCCAGGAAACTTGCAGCACAACATTCATTATTCAGTTCTAAATTCCCCTCCCATCTGTGCAGTACTGTAAACCTCCTAAATTTTCTACAATATCTTTACTAAAAGTCTGCTGCCCATACTCTGTATTAATTTTAGAAAATGAAGAAAACAGATGAGTTGGGTGCGGTGGTACACACCTATAATCCCAGACTTAGGAGTTTGAGGCAAGAGAATCATGAGCTCAAGGACAGCCTGGGCAACTTAATGAGTTGTCTCAAAAAATAAAATAAAATAAAATAAAAAACGGTTGGGATGTGGCTGAGTGGTGAAGCACCCGGGTTGCATCTCCAGTACTGCAAAAATAAAACAACAAAACCCCAAACCAAACAAAAAGCAAACAGGTCATGTTTCACTCTTGGAGTGCTGTGGTGCAGAGAAGGGTGAACACAATCATGGGAAATGTGCACAAATATAAATAATGTATTAGTGGAAGCAGGATGAGGAGGAGCCATGCAAATGTAATAGTGAACCCTTGCATGCCCTCAAAATTTTGAGGAGGGTTCTAGACTTTATACTGCACAAAGGGTAGGAAAGGTAGCAGAGATGTTAGCCTGAACATTAGTTTGCGCAGATATCTGTGTGCTCTTGTGCATTTCCTGGCATCTCTTGCAGTTATGTTGAGCGCATGTGACTTGCTTCTGGTCACTGGGATGTTGGGGTGAAGAAGATCGCTTCCAGGCTGTCCTTGGTTCTCCTCTACAGTCTTCCCTTTGCTGTGTCCTGCACTAGCTATCTCCAAGTCCACCGGCTCCAAAGGGCATAGCTATGAGACTCAGCACCGCCTAAACCACACTGTGTTTTTCATGAATTAGAAATAAGTTTATTTTGCAAGTCACATTGTGTTACTGTTATTTGTTAACACAGGATAACTGGGAAGACTTTTTCATTTCGAGAGCTCTGACATGCATATGCATGAGAGTGTTCGTGATCATTAAAAAAAAAAATCCCCTTGGGCAGAAGGGGCTGTGACCAGGGCAGAATCCTCTAGCAACCAGGGTGTGCAGGACAGACAAAATGTGCTGTATGACCTGAACCCCTTTCTAGTCCTAGTCCTCTGTTTACTCTTCAGTACAATGAGGAGTCTCATTCTCTCTCTATTGCATAGGGCTCTTGTGAAGATAGATGAAGGGAATGATTTGAAATGGTTAAAGTCACTCTTCAAGTATTGATCTTATTATGTTGACTTTCTTGCATTTTTTTTTTTACACAGATTACAGAGAGAAAAGAAATGAAAATCCCTAGGTGATGGAAAGGCTCTTTCTCCAAGGAAAAGTCTGTTCCTTGGAAGCTCTCTGGTCTTGCTGTCCCATTTCAACACATTTCCCAGCACCAGTGCAACTGTCGAACCATGATGGGATTGAGGCCAAGGGAAAAATCAGTAATGCTGTGTGGCCTTTATTTACAATTTTTATATTTGTTTATCTTAGACTATATTGCATTGATTTCGATTTTTTAAAGTATCATGCTATCTTCTATACTGAGGTTTTTGTTTCCACTTTATTTTTTGCACTTGAACCAACACCTATATACTTCATCCTGAGTCCTGGACTTGACTTGCCTCATATAGGTTGAGTATTGCTAATATAAAAATTTGAAATTCAAGTTTTTGAGTACCCACCTGAGGACACAAGTGGAAAATTTCACACTGAGTCATGTGACAGGTCACAGTCAAAACATAGGTGTATTAAAAATACTGTATAAAATCAACTTTAGGCTGTGTGCATAAGACATACCTGAAACATAAATGAATTTCAGACTTAGATATGTGTCCTATCTTCTATATATTTCACGATGTACATGCAAATATTTGAAAGTCTGAAAATGTCTGATTTCTGATATGTCCCCAGCATTTTGGAATCTGTACCATTCTGAGCTGTCATCAAAGTGCCACTCATTGCATCAGGAGTCGTCCCTGGGATCATCTAACGGTGGATGTTTGGTCATGCGGATCCCTCTTCCTACAGAGCTTGTCAACATTCCTCCATCCTAGCAGACTGTCAAAGCCCATCTCTGGGTAGCCTTCCCTGATCTCCTCCACCTGTAAGTAACTGCACCCTACACTGACTCCCCATGGCGCATGATTCACATTTTGCTTAACAGTTTAGTACTTGTCATCTTGAACGATAGATGATTATCTCACCTATTTGTTTGCCTATTTCCAACAGGCAGATATTGTGTGTCTGTTTTGTAGGTGTGTTTCATTTTTTAAAAGTTTTGTTTGTTCTTTTAGTTACACATGACAGTGTATTTTGACATGTACACAAACATGAAGTATGTCTTATTCTAATTATTCTTCATTTAGAATTCTTAGCACAGTGGTGAATCGATGGACCAGGCGGCCCCATTTTCTCTTGGTTTCATTAATTGTCAAAGAGGAGATTTATTCTGTTCTTTCTCATCTTGTTTTCTTTTATGAATTGAGAACTGTTGAAATTCAATTTAGCAAAATGCTTATGGATTGGAGGTTAAAAAAAAACTTATGGTGTCAAAGAGGTGGAGAACTGGCAAAGGCCATATCAATAAGAAGAACTTGCCCAATCCCCCTCTGGATAACATCCCAGGCTTTTGTTTTCCTTCTGGTTTCATTTGTGTTTAAAGGAAAAAAAAAAAAAAGGCGTGTGGGGTGGGGTGGGGTGGGGGAGCTTAATGAAACCTCTGACTCCCAGAAAGGACAAAGAAATGACACAATGAATGCATCCTGTTGAGGTCTCTCTGCAGGGTGCTGGGTTGACCCTCCTAATTCTGTGGATCAAAGCCTTCCTCTGTCAGAATACAGCCACACTGGTGAGGGTGACAATTGGCATCCTTTGTGACCTTGCTGTGATTGGAGAAGTTAAAGCCAGAGACATTTAGTTCCTCCTGGGACTATGCAGAATTGAGATTGTTAATTTTAGACTCCACTCTGGGTATTTGTTAGGGCTTTGGGAGTTGGGACTGGGAGGGAAGGCTTCTTTCCTCCTAAGTGAGAGCTACCAGGTGCTTTGTGAGGAGTCCACGGGAGCAATAATTGTCTTTCCTTAGAGATCACTTTACTGCCTGGGGACCTCAGGGCTTTTCTAGCAAATATTAGTGTGTCTTCCTAAGGGGATATGTGTTGGAGCGGGGTGTCTTCCTCTGCCTGGAATAGAACAAAAGCAAGGGTGAAGAGTGTATCCTAACCAGACCTAGCAGGTCATGGAAACAAAGAGGAAGAGAAGAGAGTCCTTGACAGAACAGTACTGCCTAGAAGGTTCTTGAGAACCATACAGTCCAGAAACCGTCGGGCAGCTAAGGCATTATTGTCCCCACGTTGATTCATACATTGCAGGCGTGTGTGTGAGGGGGTGTGGGAGGAGAGAAGGACACTGAGGATCCAAGAGCCTGGCTCGGATCATAACTGAGCAGACATGGAAGTGCAAACGGATCCACCCCGACCTCCTGCTGTTCCGTGCACACAGGTCCCTCCACGCCCGTGGGACCCTTCTCCAAAGAGCGAAAGAGAAATGACCTTTTAGAGACTAAGGAAAAATAGTGGACAAAGAAGAGGACCAGCCAGTTAAAGCCAAAGTGGAATTCAGGTGAGAGAACTGACCTGGTTCTTCTGGTTCTTTGTTCAATTCAGGTCACCAGATCCAATTTCCTTTATTTACCACGTTCCCCAATAGGTCAGTCCAACACTGCTCTACTGCCAAAGTCTTATGCTTTAAAGATGATCAATGCCTGCTCTATCCTGTTACACTGTAAGTCTGCCAAAGGACGTTCTATCCCTTAGTCCAAAAGCCTCCACCAGCCTTCAGGTACTCACAGGCTGCAGTGCAGGCATCTGTGCTTGTTGATTTAATGGTGGGCCCTTCCTGAGTAGGGGCTGTTGGAAGGGCCCTGGGAAGCATGGGAAATCTCATTGCATGGTAAACAGCACTTCTGGGTGCAGCTTTGGCCCTAATGAGAGTTCCTTCATTTACTAGCTGTGCAGTCTTCTCCATCTTACCTAAACTCTTTTGTCTCAGTTTCCTCATCTGTAGAATAAGGATAAGAACATCTCCTTTTTCATAAAGTGATTATGGGGATTAAGTGAATTAGTATGCAAATCACATAGAGTGGTGTGTATATTGTTTTCTGTTATTAAGAGCAATAGGAAAAAAGAAAATTAGAGTTTTCTTTCTTGTTTTAGATATTGTTTTTGACAAATGCTGAATGTTTTCTCTGATATAAGGAGGCTGACTCATAGTGGGGTAGGGAGGGGGAGCATGAGAGGAATAGACGAACTCTAGATAGGGCAGAGGGGTGGGAGGGGAAGGGAGGGGGCATGGGGTTAGCAAGGATGGCGGAGTGTGATGAACATTATTATCCAAAGTACATGTATAAAGACATGAATTGGTGTCAACATACTTTATATACAACCAGAGATATGAAAAATTGTGCTCTATATGTGTAATAAGAATTGTAATGCATTCCTCTGTCATTTATTTTTAAAAAAATCAATAAAAAGAAAAAAAATATTGTTTTTGAGATAGAGTCTTACTCTGTTGCCAAGGAGGCTGGACTTGAACTCATGCACTGAAAAAACTCTCCCTTCTTAGCCTCCCCGGTGGCTGGGATTACAGGCAAGACTATATAGTTAAAAAAAAATCATTTTTTTTGGTAAAAACCAAGAAGGTTAAATATGATAACAGATATTAAGTAAACATATTGTTAGTTTGAAGATAGACATGTAAACTCAAGAATGGCTTAATGACCTTCATGATTGTTCATCAATTTTAGTTAGTTTTATTCTTAGGCATTTTCTGTTTGCCAACAGAAAAAAAGTCAATAAAATAAAAGAAAAAATAAAACTTGAACATGTGCATGGTGTCTTTCCATTTGCAAGGGGCTTCATATCTTGTTTGATGGTTTTTCTATGGAAACATGTCAAGCCCTTGCCATGTGCTGACCTCCAAGGGCCCTGCACTGACTGGAGGAGGTGACCCCAGAGACTTTAAGAGTACTCCTGAGCTGAGGTTTGAAGGCAGCCCAAGAGTTGGCAAGAACCCATGGGTGAGAAGGATAAGGTATTCCAGGCAGGTGTTCTGCCAAAAGCACAGAGATGTGAGAGAACATGGTGGGTCAGAGAAATCCTGCTAACTCAGTGTGTCTGAGAGATTGTGGGAGGGTTAGGTGTGACCATGGGTGCAAGGTCTCAGAAGTAAGAAGGGGCATAAGGAAGTAAATGGAGGAGATTCCAGGGGAGTATCCCCGTACTAGGGAGTCTGAGCAACACCCTATCCACGACGGGACACCATGGCAGGGTTTTTAACAGGGGAACGTGATATGATCAAAGTCTTAAAAATACTGAGATTTTTAACGGATGTTTCAAGAGTGCACAAGAAGTGAATCTAAAGGCAGGGAGAACAGTCAGTTCCATGGCTGCTGTTAATGCAGACAAGAGATGAAGAGGATTGGAAATAAAGGAGGACCTGCAGTCACGGAGGAAAAGGGTGGCCTCAGAGTAGGTGAGAGATGATCAGTCTGCTCCTGCTGGAGCCATAGGCAAATTTTGGCTCAGAGTGATTATCTGACTCTCAGAACTCACACAGCTCTTTGGCAGTGGAAGTGGGAGAATATGCACCCCTATTCTGGAAATGTATACCTGTATCTTTCTTTCTTGATATAATCAGATGACTCTAGGCCACGGAACTTGCTTGAAGGCTGGAGTTCAGATAGGTCATTTCTGAAACCCCTCATAGCACCTGCCATGATCTGTCCACGGTGCATGTTTAGTAAATAAGTAGACATGCAGGGAAATCCTTTTTGCAGCTTCCTAACTTGCTTTTCGTGCTTATCCCCTCAGGCACCACTGGCTCATGGCAGAGACCAATGTCACCTTAGTGACCGAATTCCTCCTGATCGCATTCACTGAGTATCCTGAACGGGCATTCCCGCTTTTCCTCTTGTTCTTGTGTATCTATCTCATCACTCTGTCGGGGAACTTGGGGATGATCATTCTCATCCGCATGGACCGCCGACTCCACACCCCGATGTACTTCCTTCTGCGTCACCTCTCTTTCATGGACATCTGTTACTCGTCCGTCACCGTTCCCCAGACAATGGCCGTGCTGTTGGAGCACGGGGCAGCCTTATCCCACACACGCTGTGCCGCTCAGTTCTTCCTCTTCACCTTCTTTGGTTCCATTGACTGCTACCTCCTGGCCATCATGGCCTACGACCGCTATGTGGCCGTGTGCCAACCGCTGCTCTATGTCACCATCATGACGCAGAAGGCCCAGCTGGGTTTTGTGTCCGGGGCTTACGTGGCCGGTCTCTTCAGCGCCTTGGTGCGGACCGTCTCAGCCTTCACTCTCTCCTTCTGCGGGGACGGTGAGATCGACTTCATTTTCTGTGACCTCCCTCCTCTGTTGAAGCTGGCCTGTGGGGACAGCTACACCCAGGAAGTGGTCATTATCGTGTTCGCCATTTTTGTCCTCCCCGCTTGCATGGTGGTCATCTTGGTGTCCTACCTGTTCATCATCGTGGCCATCGTGAGGATCCCTTCCGCTGGAGGCCGGGCCAAGACCTTCTCTACCTGTGCCTCCCACCTCACGGCAGTGTCCCTCTTCTTTGGCACCCTCATCTTCATGTACCTGAGGGATAACTCTGGCCAGTCCTCGGAAAAAGACAGGGTGGTGTCTGTGTTCTACACGACCGTGATTCCCATGTTGAACCCCCTCATCTACAGCCTGAGGAACAAGGAAGTGAAGGAGGCACTCAGGAATACCCTCAGCAGGATCCAGCTGTCCTAACCTTGGAGAAGTCTCGGGGTCACCCACTCCGTAGGGCCAGTTAGAGCAGGTAAAATGTTCGAGTGAGGCCCTCAGGGTACACAGCATAAAGAGAACCAGGACTTTCAGCACCAGGGAGAGGAAGGAAGGGAAGGAAAAGTTGGGCTGAGAAGAGAGTGGAATAAGAGCTATGACTCCCAGGACAAGTGGCAAAAGAATCTGAAATTAAATCTCGGGTCATCCAGATAGGGCACACCTCACTGGTCTGTGATTGTAGAACAAGATTCTATTCACTTTGCAAAAATTTCTATGGAAGATTTCCACTGTACAGAAAAGTTAAAGATAATCTATAGTAAGCTCCTAACACTCAGTACTTGGATTCTGTCATCGCTAATATTTGGCTGTATTTACTTCATCCCGTATGGATAGTCCACCCATTAATTCATCTATCCATCAATTCTTCCATCAACCAGCCATGTGGTTTGAATAATTTCAAGGTGAGTTGCAGACATTGGCATTGTCCTTCATCCTTATGCACCTCAGAGTCCATGCCATCAATTAGGATTTGATATTTAGATTCTATTTATTTTTAATGACTGAGTTAAGGTAGTTTGGTGGCCCAGTTACTAAAGCTGACCCCGCTGAATGAATCCTTCAGATCCTGGTTGTGGTTCCCAGGGATGCTTCACACGAATCTCTAGATGACAGCCACCCGTGATAACCTGCCTGTCAGTTGCTCTCAGCACTGGAAACACACCCTATTATTTCTTCTATCCCACCTATCTCAGCTCCCTAGTCATGTTGCAGACCTGAGAAGCCACTTGGTGAATTTTCACTATTCCCACTGTCCATAATGGTATCACATGCATGGGCTCTGTGTTCTCAGAGCTTCGGTTCACAGGGAGGCAGAGCATTGCTGCATTCCCTGGAGGGGTGGTGGGGAGGCATCCCAGCCTGTCCTGCTTCTCTGTATGCTGCACCACCTCAGGCTGCACCCAAAGCCTCCTAAAGGGTATTGGTTCTTGATCTTCACTTCTCCAAACACAGGTACCTTGCCTCAGTCAGTTTCCAGTTGCATGGGAAACTGACTCAGTCCCATCTATTCATTTTTTGCTCATTTTCTTTGATTGTTCATTTCCCAAACTCAAACTCCTTCTCTCCCTGCCACCTGGAATACCGAATAAACAAGATCCCGGTTGAACAAACGATGTGCAGAATTCTGGGAGGTGGAGGATGACGGTATCTAAGAAACAGATGATTCAAAACTCAGCTCCACAGAACAGTAACAGGATTTCAAAGTGGAAGAAGCAGATTTTATGAAAGGTGGAAGATTCAGAGAACACAGCCCCAGGGATACTCAATTTGAGATCACATAGTAAAATACAACACATAGAAATCTTCAAAGACATTATGTTTCTTTTAGAGGAAAGGATATTTTAAAACAAACATTATAATTTTTATAAGAAACATTTTAAATTTTAATAGAGTTTTGTCTGAGTATTGATGCTTAGGCTGCAAATGCATAGCTCCATCAAAGGGCGTGCTTAACATATAATTCAAGTGTCCGTGTGTTACAGTGGTAGACAACCTTAAGAAAGAAGTTGGAGATCTTTAGTTAGTCATAGGAATTTCCCTTCTTGTTATGGTTTTTATATGAAATGTACCCCAAGAAGCTCATGTGTGAGACAATGCAAGAAAACTTAGAGGTGAAATGATTGGGTTAGGAGAGCCTTAACCTCATCAGTGTGATATCCTGATAGGGATTAACCTGGTGGTGACTGCAGGCAGGTAGGGTGTGGCTGGAGGAGGTGGGTCCCTGGGGATGTGCCCTTTGGTGTTTATATTTTGTCTGTGGTGAGGAGAGCTCTTTCTCCTCGTTGGTGGTCATCCGCCATTATGTTCTGCCTCACCTTGGGCCCAGAGCAGATGAAACTGGCGGTCTATGGACTGAGAACTCGGATGCTGTGAGCATCAAAACAAACATCTCCTCCTTTAATTGTTCTCGTCAGGTCTTTTGGTCACAGCAGTGTAAAAGTTGACCCAAACACTCTTGATTTAAAAAGGCAATATTGAGTCTTGGAAAAAAGCAGTACACGGAAGAGTTATTTGCTCCCTTAGAATCTACCAGAAGGCAGGGGGTACATGATGAATGGAAAGGGAGTACCAAGAGAAGGAGTTGTCAGGTCCAAGGATGCACTTCACTGCCTCCTTCTGGTTAAATTATAAGCAGGAACTTGAAGACTTCTATTCAAGATAAAAGGGTTAAGTGAGAAGGTTGTAGGAACTTATGAAACTCCAAGTTGTAGGTAAGACTCCATTTACTTTTTTTTTTTTTTACTACAAAAAGAGCTAAGCAAAAGTTGAAAAATGCATTCTATTTATATATGAAAGGGGACATGAGGCTCAGTTAGGAATAAATTAAGAGTAGTTGATAATAGGGAGGTCAGTGGGTTGTCGCTTGGGTATGGTGTTAGTATTTCTGTACCTCTCTCTGCACATTGTGTTGAACTTATTTAAAAAATCTGTGGTTGTTTTTCTTTAGTTATTTTGATACTAAAAGTTCTGCTTTAATAGAAAACGCATGATTGCTGATAACTCATTAAAAATCTGCTTTTGAATTACAAATAGAATCATAACAGGATCCAGCAATACCAATTCTGGGTATATATTTAATAGAATTGAAATCATCATCTCCAACATCTGTCCACCCCTGTCCCCATGTTGATTGCATCCAAGAGGTAGAGGCAACCCAAATGTCCATTGATAGATGAATGGATAAAGAAAAGGTGATATATATACACACACACACACACACACACACACACACACACACACACACACACACACAAGGGATACTATTCAGCTCCATGAAAAAAGGAAATCCTACCATTTGTGACAACATGGATGAATATAGAGGACAATATGCTCAGTGATTTAAGCAAGCCACAGAAAAACCAATACTGCAGAACTCCACTTACATGAAGTATTGAACCTGGTCACACTCATAGAAAAAGAGAGTAGGATGGTGGTTCCTAGGGTCAGGAGGAACTGGGGAATTGTTTATGGGTATAGTTACAGTAAGACAAATAAGCAAGACACATAAGTTCTAGAGATCTGTTGTACAACATAGTACTTATAGTTAATGATATGATAGTGTATGCTTTATACTATGTTAAGAAGAAAGGGCTTATCGTAAATGTTCTCACCATAAAACCAATCAACCAACAAAAACAAAACAAAATACAACACAACAATAACAATAACAACAAACAACCCAGAATACAACAACAAAAAAAGAAAATCCAAAAAAGAACATGAGAAAAAGTTTGCACCTTGATTGTAGTGTTATGAGTAAATTTATATGTCCAAACTCAGTAAAATGTTTACATCAAGTAAATGCAATGTTTTTGTGTACCTGTTATAACTCAATAAAGTTTAAATTCTGCTTTTGGATATAAATGCTTAGGGAAAACCAGGCCATTCAGATCAGGAAACACCATCTACTGGGAAGTTTTGAATGTGGCTATAATATCTAAAAGGAGACGAAAAAGATCTTCTGATGTGAGAGCATGGAAATCCAGCTCAACGAGGGGATGAGGGACATAGTGCCGCACCTGCACCCTGCCTGTCTCATACCTGGCCCTCCTGTGGCTCCGCACATCACCTTCCTCAGGTGTCTGCCAAGGAGAGCTTCACTTTTAGGTTACGGACCTTTGGAAGCTGTCAAAGAAGGGGTTTGTTGGTGTCAGGTAGGGTCTTAGAAGACCCTCCCACCATTTTTCACCCACACATGAATGAGATGTTCTGAGGACCACAGTGGAAGAGAAAAAGGCCACGGTCTTTGCAGGGAAGCGCAAATCAGCAGATTTTATTTTATTTTGGTGGCAAAAGATGTGAGCAATGTGACATGATTCCGAGGTGCCAAGAAAGGGCCTAGTTCCTTTTTAAATTCCTTTTTTCCCCCAAATCCTTTGCTTGACATTTGCCTGCTTGACCTTTCCTGGAGAACGCAGGATATGGTGGAAAGAGGGCTGAGTGATGACCGCTACCAACCAGCTGTGTGTCCTTCCACAAAGGAATCTGCTAGTTCTGTATTTCATTTTCTTCGTCTGCAAAATAAGGCAGAAAGTTGAATAAGGGAATTCTAAGGATCCTTCTGTGGCCTGAGAGTTCATATATCTATTGGGGATTTTTATTTCACCAGCACTGGGGCTCAGACCTATGGGATAGGCAAACACTCCCACTGAGCTACATCCCCAGCCCTCTGTTTGGGCTTTAACTTTGATGACATTTAAGTCACTTGAGAAGGGACCTTTTTGCCAGCCACAAAAGGACTGTCTCAGAACTCTTCCCAGGGATGGGTTTGGATGGGGAGAGAACATTTGAGAACCAGGCAATTAAGTCCAGGAATGGGGGCCAAGTTCCAGGAAGGAATGTCCAGAGACAAAATTTCTACACATTTTATTCACTCTAGAGGGTCAAGCAGAAAACTTAGCAGCAGCGGTCTTTCCAATGCCTTGTTGATGGCAGATAGGATGTGAACGTGAACTTTTAAAGCACCCACAAGAGGTAGACCTTTCAGTTCTGCCACCTGTCACCTCTGTCAATCTCTGTGCAGCCACCAGCTCTGTGGAATTCCTAAAGCACAGGGCAGTGGCAATTGCTCTGACCCTCCCTGCCATTTTGTGGTGAAGATCTATAATTTTGTATTCTCAGAGCAGCATCTTTCTAATCTTGGAAATGCCCCTTCCTTAATTCTGACCAAGTGGTTCACAGGAGAACTTCCATCTCCCTAGTCTAAATACCATCCTAAATACCATCCTTCTAGTCTTCACTGATTGGCCAACATGGGCCAATCCCTGTCTCCCATTTCTTGGCCTTCTGCCATCCGAAAGGTTCTTTTTTGTTTTAATTTTGCACTATAACAACTGGTTTTCATCTTCTTTGTGGTATGTAAAGTATGGGAACAACCAGAGAGATTTTCCCCCTCCCTGATTTGTGGAAGAAGTAGGTTTAGGAAGAAAATAAAGCTGATATTCAAGAGAAAATCACAGACAAAAGAGAAATTGCTCAATTCAGGAGTTGCTGGTCTCAGTTGTACCCCAGGCTTAGCGGCATCCTGGCCCATCCTCTAAATGATGTTGAGAAATTTCTGGTGTACACTTGAAGAATTCAGGATATTCCGGTAAATTCTGTGTGTTCGAGTTATACTAGGTTCTGGGCTTCTGTCATTTGCAACTAAGATCTCATTAAGAAACCTAAGGGCTATAGGTCATTCTCCCTCATGGTCTCATTCTCCAGGCCCATAAAGTGAAGGGTGGGACTGGATTCTTGAGTTCCTTCTGACTCCACCCTTCTGTGAGGTTCAGATGTAGAGACTCTGAGAAAACTTTGAGAAACCTTATAATGAAACAATTGAAGAAACTGTCTTGGGACTATTTGCCTCTGGGAGTGTTTTGGGCTAGGGGGCAGATATGCATTGAATTGCATCAGGATGAATTAACATGATTATCTGGTCATCTTTATTTGGGGCATCTTCTTTGTTTGTGAGCAATAAGGGCCCATTGGGTAAAGTGCTGGATTATCAGTCATAGATGACACTCAACTTAATTGAGCCAACCACTAACAATCTTCCTATTTGGTGGCCTGGAACAGTTTGCCTGTGAATCGGAAAGCCTGGGTCATTTGACCTCTAATATTCCTATTAGTTCTAATAGCTGTGAGAGACTATAAAAATCCTGCAGTTCTAGAACATATAAAGCTAAAGCAGGAATACCAATAATGAATTGACAGAGAAGTTTTTGTGGCAGGATAAGTCCTTCCAAAGTCCTTCCAAGGCAAATTTATTGGTACTAGGTGTCCCTCAGCCTTAAATTGGCATGAGATCCACCCAAGTATTGATGGGGAAAGATAGTGACCATGGATCATAAAGTGAGAATTGAAGATATGTCCTTCTTATATCCTTCCTAGTATCCCCTCCAAGTCACAAGTCACAACTTCTGGGCTCCAGGGAACAGATATCCACTTGGAGCAAATCTTCTTTTTGGAAGAAGAGAGGGTTATTCTTTGCAACCAACTCAGATCAGGTCTTGGCCTTGTCTGATCTACTATGTCTAGGAAGGTGAGACTACATGTGAATAGGTGGATCCGAGTCCTTGCCATCAGCAGTGGCTGTGGTGATAGTCTGCAGAATACAGCAGGAACCCAGGAAAGTACCCAAGAATTTCCTATCACTATCTACTCACCTGTAGCTTCATGCCATCTCTAAGCCAAGACCCCTTTCTTTCCAAAAGTCTAGAAGGAAAATACAGACATGCAAGAATCCCTCAACCATTTCCAATTGTGGAATTTGGAGACCATTTTGTGAGTGTTTGCAGTATGGTATAGGAGTTAAGAGTGCTCATTCTGAGCTGGACTGCAGGATTCAAACCTTTGCCTCTTTCTGTGGGAATATTGGGTATCCACTCAAGCACTCATCTCTTATAAATGGGAGTCATAATAGTATGCAAGTCATGGGATCACTGTGTGGATTAAATGAGCTAGTGTATCCACCAATCAATCCATCCATCAATCATCTATTTTAGAAGAGTGAAGAGGCGTGCTGTATAGATAGTAAGCAGTTAAAATAGTCTTTGCTATTATTATCTTGTTGGATTTTCCTTCAAAATTGTATTCAGAGATGGAAGGAAAAAATAATCTAAACTTCTTTTACTTTACTTTTATGGGTCCTAATACAATGTGTGAAAATGTGACGAGAACTCATTTTGGAGGTTCATTTTCTAGAGCCGGCCACAGGGTGGCTGAATCAGCTTAATAATCATTTTAGTTTGCTTTTATATTAAGCCATTGAAGTTCATTTCATTTAACAGACACATGATAAGTGTATTTGTTTATGTGTATGATGTGATGTTTTGATCAAAATGAACATTGTGGAAAGATGCAATCAACCTAATTAAGTAAGTTGAATTCATTCAACTTAATTCAATGCTTCCTGAAAGCAGGGTTTCAGTTTCCTCTGCAGCCTGGGGAAGGGGTGGGTATGTCCAGGGCTGTTCATGAAGTAGAACTGAGGGACTCAGCCATGGGACCCACTTCCTGGTGGAAGAGGACACCTTTCTTAAAGGACAAGGTGGTGTCACTTCCATAGCTCCTGGGGGACCTGTCTGGAAAGGTGTTCTTCCCCCAGATTCCCTCCCAATTCCTTTCCCAGTAGGAACAATTGCTCTTGGGAGAAACCAGTCTCACAGAGACTTTAAGGAGCCAGATCCTGAGATGAATCATTAGGAGACGCTGTTTCTTAGAATAATTGCTGCTTTGCTGCTTGGCATTGGGACAGTTTCTGAGCTTCTTTAGAGTTTTACTAAAGAGCATCCGTCCTTAGGAACTCTGGTTTTGTGGGATGCTAATAAAAAAGAAGTTCTGTGACTAAATAATTCAGAAAAATCATGGTTTAGATAAAGTTGATGAGGTTTCTTAATTATAGGACTTCACCTATCTTCAAATGTGCTGTAATTCAATATGACTTTCCATATAGGAATATAGCATAATGTGGTTTCCAAGCTCAAGATGTCCCAAGACACCTGATGGTATGCAGGAGCCTTCTGTTAGTAGTTCTAAACCTTGCTGCACATTGCAATCACCAGGGAATAATGTCTGGCTCCTATACTCAGATACTCTGATTTAATTATTCAGGGGTACAACTGGGGCCTTGGGATTTTATTATTATTTTTAATTAAAAAGAATTTTTTTTTGGTACCAGGGATTGAACCCACAGGCACCTCACTACTGAGCCAGATCCCCAGCCCTTTCTATTTTTAATTTTGAGACAGGGTCTCACTAAGTTGCTGAGGGCCTCCCTAAATTGCTGAGGCTGGCTTTGAATTTCAGTCCTCCTGCCTCAGACTCCTGAGCTGCTGAGATTACAGGAACGTGCCACTGCCCCTGGCTGTGCCTTGGGGTTTTAGAAACTCCCCAGGAGATTCTTATATGCAGCATAGCTTGAGAATTACTTCCCTGAAGTTGTCTTGTGTTGAGCAACTTCCGGATGGGCTTAGTTGACAGAGTGTTGGCCTGCTTTGAGTTATTGTTTTGCCACCAAGAACCTTCCTGGTTATCTCTGTATCTAGTTTTTAAAAATTTTTCATAAGACAGAAAAACATCAAAACTCTCTCAGTGCTCCTACAAGGAAGGAAGACATCACTGGGACTTTGGAGCAATCAGGCTCTTCAAGAACATGTCTTTATTATTTTCATTTGGTTTATGGCACAGGGTTCCTTTGCAGCCTGGGGAAGGGGTGGCAGAAGGTCAAGTGGGGCAAGAGCTCCCCAAAATGCTCCTCTAGGCACTGTCTCTAGATATAGTTTTTGAGGATTAATTCTATCAGGTCGCCTGGGGTGCCCATTAACAATGTAGCTTCCTGCTCCCCATGAGAGCTGCACTGTCCCCAAACCCATCGTGTGGGACACTGGTGCTCACGTGGTAGACAAATTCCCCGGGTAGCTCTTATGCATCCTGAGGTTTCAGAACCAGAGCCCTGGTGCAGAATGTGGTCATCATCAAGTGGGTTCTGTTTCTCTGAAGGAAGTCTGTTCACAGCTCACTCGCACCTGCCTCTGTCACATGCTATCTTGTGACGCCCCACTTGCACCATCCTCTGCTTCTGCCACATGTCAACGTTCAGTCACCAGTTCCAGCCGGTCCCGGTGATGGAGAGCAAAAGTGCATGCTACTGAGACATAGGAAGGCTCTAAGGACAAAGCAGGAAGGAGGCAAGACTAGAAATGAGCCCCATCAGACCCTGCTGAGGGATGGCAAGACACGGGAGGGGGCTTTGGGAGTTTGAAATGAAAGAGAAATCTTCAAAGGTATTAGAGCCCTTGTTAGGAAGTCAGGAAATCACCTTCCCCTGGAGAGTCACCTCAGGAACCAATTAGAGGTACCATGCTGGGGCGGTGAATATAAGAAGTGCCACCAGCAGGGGTGAGGGCTGGAGAGGAAGCAGGGGGAGAAAGGCTGGTCTCCTAGCTCTGCTAACTTGGGATCGGTCTGCAAAACCTCCCAGGAAATGCTAGTGTCAGAGAGGTATTGCTTTGTCAAGGGTGAGAAGAGAGATTCCACGAAGTGAGAACAGGGGATAGAGGTACTAGAAATGACCCATGCCAATCAGGTTGCTGTGACTGTGGACACAGGCTGCACCATTGCTTACTGAAAGGGAACACAGGCAAGGTAATTAAGCCCAGGGAGGAAATGTGACTTGCCCAGGGTTTCACACTTGATGTGGATGAACCAGAACCCAAGTGTCCTCTGGATTCCCAGGTTACAGGCAGAGGAAACAGCAAACAGAGGATGAAGACACCTGCAAAGTGGAATTTGGGTAAGGACAGTTCAAGCCCAGCTGATGGCCTGCAGGGCCAACTTCTTGTCTTTGTTACTATCCTTTTCCGGTGAGCTCAGCATTGGCCTGACTGCTGGTGCCCAAGCTATTCAAACATGACCAAGGTGCTCCTGACAGCCTTGTGCTAGAACTCCATCAAGGACCTCCAAATCTATTAACCCAGACTCCTGTCCAGTAGCACTCTGACAACATCAGACTGCAAAAGCATTTCTGCTTCCTCCTGATTTCAAATTTGTATGCTGTTTATTATCAAGTTTCTTCCTTTATTAGAGTCTTTGGGAATAACTGAAAAATGCGTCTGGAGCTTTTTTAGGTGCCTAAAGGAGCTTATGTTTGCTGTTGTTTCCAGGGTTAATGCTAGTGTGTGTATATATTTATATAAAGCCTCAGTAAACCAGCCAGCTCTAATGAGGATAACAGCTGTTTGTTAAACATTCATGTTTGTAAACTGAGAATAGATTTATTCCTATAAGCAGAGCCCGTTGCTGATTGCTAATGAGTGTTTTTTTGGTTTGTGCTCTTTTGTTCATAGAATATTAATTTTCCTTCCTTAAAGTTTTCACTTGAAATTGCAAATAGCCCACATATATCCGTAGAATGCTTTTCACTTTTCAATGTGCATTTACATCTGTTTTAATTTATGCATTAGCTCCTAAGCAGGGCAGATACTACGATCACCTTTTGGCAGAGGAAGAAATTGAGGTCGAGAGAGGTTAAGTGCCTTGGTCACATCAAACAGCTAATTGGAAAGCGAGTTGCAAATACAAGATCTGACTTGTAACCTAGAGAATCACTTGCTTTCCATTCCTACTATAATAGAACCATTCATCACTTGTTATATTACCGCGAATTCCAAACTTGCTCCTATCACCCTGAGATGGCAAAGCGTGCTGAAGTCAAATGACGACATGTCAGACACTCAATTTAAGCTTTATTACTTGAAATGACTTGAACTTCTCTGGAGGGGTCTCCTCCTCTGGCTCCTGGTGAAGCGCCAAGTGGATGGCTGAGGTGAATCACACCTTGGTGACTGAGTTCTTCCTCGTGGCCTTCACTGAGCACCCCGAGTGGGGGCTTCCCCTCTCCCTGGTGTTTTTGAGCTTCTATCTCACCACTCTGCTGGGGAACGCTGGGCTGATCCTCCTGATCCGCAAAGACCGCCGACTCCACACTCCCATGTACTTCTTCCTCAGTCACCTGGCCTTCGTGGACATCTGCTACTCCTCTGTCATCGTCCCTCAGATGCTGGCCGTGCTGTGGGAACACGGCCTGGCCATCTCCCAAGCTCGCTGTGCCGCTCAGTTCTTCCTCTTCACCTTCTTTGCTTCCATTGACTGCTACCTCCTGGCCATCATGGCCTACGACCGCTACGTGGCCGTGTGCCAGCCGCTGCTCTACGTCACCATCATGACCGAGAAGGCCCGCGTGGGCTTGGTCGCCGGGGCTTATGTGGCCGGTTTTGCCAGTGGCTTCATTCGCACGGTGACAGCCTTCACTCTCTCCTTCTGCGGGAACAATGAGATTGACTTCATTTTCTGTGACCTCCCTCCTCTGCTGAAACTCACTTGTGGGGACAGCTACACCCAGGAAGTGGTGATTGTCGCGTTCGCCATTTTCGTGATGCCTGCCTGCATCCTGGTCATCTTGGTGTCCTACCTGTTTATCATCGTGGCCGTCCTGAGGATGCGCTCGGCCGGAGGCCGGGCCAAGACCTTCTCCACCTGCACCTCCCACCTCACTGCTGTGGCTCTCTTCTTTGGAACCCTCATCTTCATGTATCTGCGGGATAATTCAGGCCAGTCCTCGGAGGGCGACAGGGTGGTGTCTGTGCTCTACACGGTGGTCACTCCAATGCTGAACCCCCTCATCTATAGCCTGAGGAATAAGGAGGTCAAGGAGGCAGTTACGAAATTCTTGAGCAGATCAAAGGTTTCCAGAAGGCCCTAGCCAGACCCCTGTGAAATATGTCATTTCTCAAATGTCACCTTCTCAGGTGACATTCCTTCTTCCTGCACTATTCTAGTAAAAACTGCACCTCATTACACTCTGACTTATTATTCTATGTAATGTTTGTCATAACTGGACATACTAGATGTTTTATGTGCTTGAGATTGTCTGACACTCACTACTGGAAAGGAATTGACATGAGACAAACATGTTTTCATACCCAGGGCTCAGCAAAGAGTGGAGCACATAAAAAGCCCTCAATAAATAGTTGTTGAATGAATGAAGCTTCAGTGTCTACCTTCGAATTCCATCTTCGTCAGTCCTTAGTTTCTTATCTGCCCCATGGGTTTACTTACTTAAATAAATCTTTTTGTTTTTTTTTGAGCATCTTATGTACAAATGGGTAGGGACCATGTTTGTCTTTATTCACTAATATCTGCTGGCCCCAGTGCATTCCCTGGGACAGAAGTACATGATGAATTGGGAAAAAATATTTGGAAAAATCATGAAGCTGTCTACAAAGGAAACTTCTGTTTTGTTCAAAGGGATTTTCCAAATCCCATCATTTCTTCTCCTTTTGTTTTCCTTCTTTCTCTGTGGCTTGAAATGATAATAATAAAGACTGTAATAATATTAATATATAGCAACTAACGTTTATTCGATATTACCTTCCAGAAATAATAGGAGATTTGCTACAGGAATTACCTTATTTAATTTGTAAGATATCCTTATAAGGCACACTCTCTTATTATTCCTGCTTTACAGGTGGACGAAGCACTTAAGCTTAGAGAGGTTGAGCTGTTTTCCCAAGGTCAGCAAGCAAATGGTAGAGTGCCACTTCCACCCAGCCAGAGTCCAAGCTCTTAATTGCCATACCTCCTGTCTCTAGCTGTGATCTACTGCCTGCTCTAAATCACTCAGCCCAGAATTTATTGTTATTGTACTTTTCTTTTTCCTTTTATCTGGTGGATAAAAGGTAAAAGTCCAATCTTCTGGAAGTAGAAGGAAGTTGGCATCATTCATTTTATAGCCCAAGTGCTAGTGCTGTGTAATGTGACTGAGTGTGTGTGTGTGTGTGTGTGTGTGTGTGTGTGTGTGCACGCTCGCACGTGCACATATAGTTGTGCATGAGAAAGTGAGGTGTGCAGATTAAACAAATGGCAGCTTTCAAACTCTAAAAGGTAAAGATATAGGGGAAAAAAAACTGTGCAGGTGGCCACAACATTGGAGTTCACCTGTCAGCTTTCGTGTCTTTGCATCGAACACCTAAAAACTGCTGAATGGGGTGAAAACAATCCAAGGTTTGGCCTTGTTTCAAATATCAACTGCTATGTAAGTGTTCCCTCAACACACTGGCTTCCTGTGAGTGTTAGATGTGTTTATGTTGTAGAAAAGTCTTTGAATTTGGCATCATTGTATCCAGTTTATTATTTCTTAGCTGTAAGGCTTCAGATTAGTTAGTGCCTTTCAACCTGCTTCTCATCTATGAAATTCTACTTACAGAGCACTTACCCTGCGTGGGCTTTCCATGTATCATTTATTCTTAAAACCAACTGGGTGCTTGTGGAGTAGGAGTGTGCTGATTAAGCTCTATAACCATCCATACATATTACTAAAATGATCATCCAGGTTCCAGAACACAAAGAGCTGATCTGTGGGCCTTTTTATTTCAGAACTGTCTGGAATAGTCCCTCCTGGTCCCATGAGCTTTGGAGGTAGACACTTCTACAAGTGGAGAGTTCACGAATAATTTTTAAACTTAACTCTTAAGTTAATGCATCCTAAGCACATGCAAGGCACTATGCTAAAAGCTTTACATGAATCATTGATTTTAGTCCTAGCAACTGTAATGGAAAATAATTATTATTGACTCCACTTAGCAAAAGAAAAAAAAAAAACCCACTAAGACCAGAAAGGTAATGTGACTGAACTGACTGAACTGAAAGTACGTAGCAAGAAAGTGGCAGACGATGAAGGTTCTGCTCTGAGGCCTTTCACTCCAAAGTGCCTCCTCTTAACTGATATCTGCCTGCCCTGCCCTTTCTTTCTCCAAGGCCCCACATCCTTGAGATTTTCTTCAGAGTTGTCCGGGTTTCAGTTGCACTCTTGTTCTCAATGTTCTGTCACTGTGGGCTGCAGTGGGGACATTTTTGAGACTGACATAAATGCCAAGTTCATGAAACTTACCTAGGCACCTCCCATGGGACAATGTGGAAGGTCTGGGGGTATTTTCAGCTCCCTCAGAAAGAGCAGGATTGGTTCAGCGGAACTATGCCTACCAAAGCCTTCCCAGAAAGACCTGTTCTGTCAAAGCTTTTTCCAATAAACAGCTAATCAATATGGTGCCACCATGCAGTCACCAACCTTGCCTTCAAATCTTCTTTTTTGGGCTTAAGGAATCATTGAAGGAATTGAGATTACTTTCCAAATATGATCATTGCTATTTCTTACTATTTAATACTATGTACAAGTATAGAATGGAATATTTATGTATATATAATTCATTACTTTTGGTTCTATGATCATCAACATAAGATATATTCGAAGGATGTGTCTAAAATCCTTTCTGATTTGCTGACTTAAAAAATGGCTTTGTTGAGGTTTAATTGGCATGCAATAAATTGTATATTTAAACAATTTACCATTTGATATGTTTTAACAAATGAATATGTTCATAAAACTCTCACCATAATCAAGATAATGAATGTATACATCACCCTTAAAAGTTTTCTTATGCCCTACTGTACTTCATCCCTTGTGGCCTTTCCTACTACTCTTTCTTCACATCCCAGAAAAACACTCATCTGCTTTTTGCCATAATACATGAATTTGAATTTCTTAGAAACTTGTGTAAATTTTGTATAAAAGGAATAATGTATGTTTTTTTTCAACTAGCATGATTATTTCAAGAATCATTAACATTGTTGCATATGTCAACAATTTACTTCTTATTGCTCAGTATTATTACATCATACGATATACCATGTTTGTTTATCTATGTATCTGTTTATGGACTTTTGGGTCATTTCCGGTTTTTGGCTATTATAAATTGTCAATGGAAAACCTTTGACTAGAGATTTACTTTCCCCTCTCTTAAGTATATACCTAGGGGTAGAACGGTTGGGTCATAAAGTAGATGCATGTATAACTTTCTAGGAATCTGCTGAAATTGTTTTCCAAAGTAGTTGTATCGCTTACCATTTGCATCAACAATGCTCTCAGTGCATAAGAATTCCACTTACTCCAAATTCTCATGGACACTTGGCATGCCTAGACCTTTCTTAAAAATCATATTAAGAAAAGATAACAGAAAATCTACCCCTTAATCAATTTTAGAAAAATAAGTGAGGGAGGAGAATTCCATGAAAATAGAAGGGTGATCAGTGGAGCAGAGAAAGGGGATTGATAGGGGAGAAGGAGGGATGGGAAAAGCTCCCTCATGGGATCAAGGACCCCACCAAAGAAGACAGCTGAGGCGAATTGCTGGGATAACTCAGGTCCCCAAAGCAGCACTCTCTGAAGTGGCTCCTGGGCACATTGCAAGCTGTCTCGTTCCTCTGTGATAGTGAGTGCACATTTTCCTTTCATCAACTGTCTTTTGGATGGTGGAGTCTTTGAATAAGAGCTTAAGTGTCTTTTCATACCTGTTGGGCATTTGCGAATCTTCTTTGGAGAAATGTCTGTTGCCCACTTAAAAACATTTGATGTAAATATTTAAGTGACAAATAAAGATGGTATGCATTCAGGGTGACAGTGGGATGACTTTCACTGAGTTCCCTTTGCATATCTGCCCCAAATTAGTTGTTCATGTATGTGGAGACCTATTTCTGGACTCTATATTCCATTCCAATGATCTCTCTGTTTTTGTACCATACCACATGTTGAATACTGATGTATCTCAATTTCAATTAGTGCTAGTCCTTAAACTTCACTATTCTCATGGCCATTTCAGGTATTCTATGCCCTTTGAACTTCCATATAATTTTTAAAAACCAGACTTTCAATCTTTACAAAAAATGGGCTGGGGATGTGGCTTAAGCGGTAACGCGCTCGCCTGGCATGCCTGGGGCACTGGGTTCAATCTTCAGCACCACATAAAAAATAAAATAAAGATGTTGTGTCCACCAAAAACTGAAA
This sequence comes from Ictidomys tridecemlineatus, assembly GCF_052094955.1. NCBI lineage: Eukaryota > Metazoa > Chordata > Mammalia > Rodentia > Sciuridae > Ictidomys > Ictidomys tridecemlineatus. The sequence continues at coordinate 14,232,332 of NC_135480.1, read as the reverse complement.
AATAAATATTAAACATTCTCTCTCTCTCTCTCAAAAAAATCTTTACAAAAAATGTTTATTGAAATTTTGATTGGAATTGCAATGTTGAATAGAAGTGTGGAGGGGATATAAATTCCTGTTCCTGATCTTAGAGGAAAACTTTCAGTTCTTCACCATTCATTATGAGGATTTCTCATCAGGTTAAGGGAGTTCTGTTTGATTTCTAGTTTGTTGAGAGTTTTTTTTTTAATGTCAGAAATGGATTTTTGGATTTTTTTCATAAGATTTTATGCATCCATGAGATATCCTTTTGTTTTTTAAATTTTGTTTGTTAATATGTTGAACACACTGTTTGCTTTTGGAATGTATATTTATTCATGTATTTCTGGATAATCTATACTTGGTCAATAGTGTATTATTCTCTTTATTATGAGAGAAAAATAGAAGATATTTTCGATCATTCTTGAGTAGTTAAAAAGGCCACAGATAATATTGCCTAAAGCTGTATGCTAATTTAATTCCATTTATTTATTTAAAAAATTTCTGATTGACACATATTATTGCACACATTTGTACAGTGTGATATTTCCATGCATTATACAATATGTATATCAAGTCAAGGTAATTAAAATTTCTGTTTCCTTACCACTATTTTGTGTTTTGAGACTGCAAGCTCCTCTCTTCTGGTAATTCATAAAATATATAATAGGTTATTGTCAATTATAAAAGAGGTTTGTGTTCTGAGTTATTGACAGTCCTTTGTTAAAAGGAGAATAGAGCAAATGAAAGGAAGACATGTGAGATGTTTGTATCTCCTTACAAATCTGTCTGCAGAAGTCAGTGTCATTTTGATTTCAATGCTGAGGTTGAAAGACAGCTAGGGATGATAGCAAATTAGAAAGTATTTGTAACAGTGGATCTGAAACAGTTTTTCTCTTCTTGGAAAAATTCATTTGTCTTTCTGGGCATTATGTTATTCTGTTCTTAAAGATCAGAGTCTTCCAGGGCTTTGTCAGAATCTTTCTCTCTAGTCACAGGTGATTTCATTCAGCCGTATGTACCAAGCAGTCCTTCTATAAATACTTAATATAAAATTCCTTGCCATGCCGTGACCTACAAGACTCCACCTGGATGGGTTCCTAACCACCTGCATGGCTGTCTCTATTTCCTTCTCCTCCTCATTCTACCCTAGGGCTATCTGCTGCCTGTCCCTTGAGAAGCAACCCTGTCCCTATGTAGGTATCTTTTAAATTCACTCTTCCCTTGTCTTGAAAGTGTCTCCAGATCTTCTCTTGGCTCACTCCTTTGTTTTATTCAGTTTTCTGCTCAAATGCCTAGTGGAGGTGTCCCCCAACTCCTAATCCTCCCTACTTAAAACATGCCTTCCACCCTATTTCATTATCTTCCCCCAACCCTGCTTACTTCTGTCTGCCTTGTTTTATAGTCATCGTTTATTCATTTACAAGCTCACTGCCTCCTGAACTATGAGGTAAGAGTCAAGAAAGCAGAGACACTGCCCCTATTTCCTTCTGACTCCCACAGGTACTCATAAATTTTGCTTAGTGAGTGTTTGCAAGCTTTTTATACATGTAGATTTTATAGATCACTCAATATCCAAATATATAGATTTTTTTTGGTCTTTATAGGCATCCATCTTACATTTGCATTACAGTTAGATGGCAGAGGTTTCTCTTAATTTATTGATCAAATCACAAATTGGCTATTCTCAGGCATGGCTAGAGCAAGAGTAATATACCATTCATTTGACTGTGCTGTGCAAAAATCTTATGCTTCCTTAATGACACGAATTACTGGCCAAACATTGCCTTTGCTTAGCAATGTAAAATTATTTTTAATCTTTCTCTGGTTTGGTAGTGCTTGAGGTCATGCATGGTGAGACATTTATTCTCTTAGTCCTGTGGTTAGACGCAGAGACTGGTAAACAGAAGGTTCTCAATAGATGTTTGTTGACGATGACAAATTGAGGTCTAAGGATTATGCAAGCATCTAGATACACATCTCGACTTCTCCTCTGTGAAGATTTGTCAAGGTCCTCATAAGAGTTTGTGACTCTCTCTTCTTTCCCAGTTATCTTCTATGTTCTAATCCTAATTCTAATCCATGTTCTTGAGCAAGCTCCCAATTGGCATATGAGTCTATATCTGGCCAAATCAGCTTTCCTGTTCCTTACTCCCTGCCTTCCAGTCTCCTGTGGAACCTCAAATCCAAAGGCAATAGACAGAACAGGTCACAGGGATAGAGACCAATTTAACCCAAATCTCTTGGGGTAGCCCTCTGTGTTTTCCAAACATGAGTGCCTGATTCCTTCTCTAGAGAGGCTGGGTCAGCATGTCCAGGGTGGGTTTTGGGATGAAAGTAGTAAAACATGGCTGGTAACATTTCTTTTAACATCAGAGAAGACTGAAAGTTTGAACCTTGTTCAAAGCCTTCTTGCAACTAATCTTTATAATTGATGAGTAATCTGTATTTGCTGAGATGCAGTTGCACCAGCAAATGAGCATCAGTCACACACCTCTGAGGGTCTTTTGTGATTAACAGGGTATAATGCCTAAGGAGCTCTAGGCTTAATATTTTCCAGAACTGTGGTGGCTCATATCAGTGCTCTCTCAGGACCGTTCATGGAACAACTGGGATATTTAAAAAGCATGCCTAGGGATCAGGTGATCTCCACTGAACTGCTTTATGTGACTATCCTGATTATTTTCTTAAAATTCAGTAAAATTGACTCAGGGGGAGTTAAAAAGCCTGAATCCACACTACTGCATCTGGACCAAGGAAAAAAGGCATTGTAGGATCTAAAGATGTGAATTTTAGAAAAAATTTTCCCCAGTAACTCTGATGCACAAGCAGCCTAGACCAATCACCTTATTTTGTAGATAAGAAAATAGGCTCAAGAAGGTGAACTGGCATGCTTTAAGGTTAATAGCAACTTGGGGACAGAGTCAGGACCATCACTGATAACTTCTGTATATACATTTCCATGGTTTTCTATGGAAATAATTGAAGTCACCTGGAATCACATTTTTCAAAATGTATTCTGTGCAACACTAGTTCCACAAACCACCCTGAGATGAATTAGTTTCTGTATTATTGAATCAGTTCAGTTTTGAGAAGTGCTGCAAAATTAATATTAGTTGAAAACTCAGAGAAGTTCGCTAGTTCATAACATTTTGCCTCACTTAACTCAGACTTGCCCCAAATTATTTGAAAGTGGGAATATTCCTTTTTTTTTTTTTTTTACAACTATTAAACATCTCACTGAATAGAACTTTGGCAAACACACTTTGGGGAAAAACTACCTAGAAAACACATTAAATAAATGATTAATAGTAACTGGCTTCAAAGCTGCAAAAACTAGACTCTAGGCATTACATGTACCAACTAGTGTCTAAGTTATTAAAATTTTACACCAGAGTTTGGAGATTGCAATCAAGATGTGTGTTGTTGTTGGGACAACAATCTGTATGTGGGGTGAAGGATCTTGTTTTCAAGGTCAGAACTATCTGGGAAATCACCGACCCTTCAGAGTTGGTGGATAGGAGGCAGCTATCTGGAAGTTCATCAAAAGTTGAACCATCCCCTCTCTGTCACAAACTCTGGGCTCCATCATCCACCTGGCCGTGAAGATCAAAGGAACTCAGATGCTCATGGTATCAAAGGAAGTAACCTTCTTTTATTGATGAGCTTCCTCAGAGTTCCTTTCATATCCTGGTTCCTCAGGCTATAGATGAAGGGGTTCATCATGGGTACCACCACAGTGAACAGGACTGCCCCAATCTTGTCTGTGTCCTCAGGGTGAGTGGACGAAGGGAAAAAGTAAACCCCCACAATGGTCCCATAGAAGAGCAGGACCACGGTCAGGTGAGAGCTGCAGGTGGAGAAGGCTTTCCACTTCCCCTCTGCGGATGAGATTCTCAGGACAGCCCTGACGATGCAGGCGTAGGAAAAGAAGATGAGGGCAAAGGGGAAGCTGATAACCGATAAGCCCACGGTAAACAACACAAGCTCGTTGATCACGGTGTCTGTGCAGGACAGTTTGAGCAGAGGGGCCAAGTCACAGAAGAAGTGTGGGAGAGCGTTGCTGTCACAGAAGACCAGTCGAGTGAGCAGAAGGGTGTGTGTCAGGGCTACCAGATTACTGAGGAGCCAGGGGATGACAGTGAGCAAAACACAGAGCCTGGAATGCATGATGGTCGTGTAGGTCAGAGGGTGGCAGATAGCCACAAAGCGGTCATAGGCCATGACCCCCAGGAGGAAATTGTCGATGACGACAAACACGATGGAGAAGTACATCTGTGTGATGCAGCTCTCATAGGAGATGGATTGACTCTTGGTCTGAATATTCATCAGCATTTTGGGGACCGAGGTGGAAGTGGAGGAAATGTCGGCAAAGGATAGGTTGGCCAGGAACAGATACATGGGGGTGTGCAGGTATGAATCCAAGCCCACGGCCAGGATGATGAGTCCATTCCCAAGCACAATGACCAGGTACATACCCAGGAACAGCACAAAGAGGAGATTCTGCTGCTCAGCTTTGTTGGAGAGTCCCAGGAGGATGAATTCAGATATGGTGGTGTGGTTTCCTTGATGCATAGTTCTGTGATCCTGAAGAATGGAACACAAAGTCTTCATACCCCCGTAAGAAATAACAAAATGGTACCCCTCAGCCTTTTCAGTGAGTCGGGGCACCTCCTCTAAACTGAAGGAGAAAGAAGTTCCTTCTACTTAGTAGAAAGGCTACTTACTGAGAAACTATCTCAGCAGTGCAGAGACTTAGGAAATGCCTCAAGAAAAAGACAGCACATGATAGATAATTCTCAATTAACAGTTTTAGACTCTAATAGAATTATGAATGTGATTTTTCCAGGTAGTTCTGAGTATTGCTTAAATCTCCCAAACTGAGGACCACAGATGAAGCGCACCCCATGTTCCAAAGATGCGAGATACCCCTATAGGAATTACTTAAGAATGAACAAACTCATCCAAAGGCTGTTTCCACTGTTCACTGCATCCTTTCAATCTAAGGAGATAGCATTTTGAAAGGTTAAGAATTCAGGGAAGAAGAAGCAACCCAACATGAGAATCCTCATAGAGGCATACTGTGTGTGACCGCTCCTTCCCATCAGTTAGGGGAGGACTCCGAAAGAACTGCACTCGGGGAATGAATGCAAGAAGGGATGACCAGAACTCGGCTTCACTGGCACCTTCGTTTAGGTGATCCATGAGAATTTAGAGGATTCATGTGAACTTTCAGGCTTGTAGCTCTCCCTTCTAAAAGTGGAAGCTCACTGGATCAGCTCACGATAGCAGGGCAGAGTGAAAAATGGGGGTTAGTAGGAAAACCGTGCACCCCCACTTATGGCCGGGCAGGAGTCTGTGAAGTGAGTGATACAGGGGGTCATTGGAACTCAAGCCACTCTGTTGGGATTCCAGCTATGAAACAGCGTGCTAGGTGGAGGTGGCTGTAGCAGGACGACACCAGAGACAGCTCTCTTATGAAAGGGATGAAGGTGAAAAGTTATTGCCCTTCTCAGGGAACTGCATAATAGAGTAGTCTGAAAAGGACACCTTGGAAGAACCCAAGAATGGTCTCATGAAGAAACATGTCTGACACATGGGAGGCACCAGCGGCTGGGTGTGTCATGGCAATAGACTTGGACCAGCCCACCTTGCCCCCCCCCCCCCCCCCGCCCAACTCTCATTTGTCCTTCCTGGCTCTATAAAGCTGAAAAAGAAAAGAAAGGAGGACCCAGACAACCACAATGACAATGACAATGGCGGCCATGTGATGGGGATGTGGGGTTAAAGAACGTGGGAAGAACAGCTGCCTCTGGTTTGTAGATCTCCGAGCTGTACATCAGATGTGAGCTGCGGAGAGAGGACCCTGGCTTTGAAGTGGATGTAAAATGAAAGGATTAAATTGGGCCAGGCTTGGCTGGGCTTGGCTTTTTAACACCTGGCAGTAGGTCTTCAGTGCCAAAGTAAAAGTCATTGTTAAACCATAAGTGACCCAGAAAACTGCCAGGACTCGCGTGGTATCACCAAAGACTGGGAAGGGAGCGTGGATTAGTGACTTACTGGAAAGGATATCAGTGTGAGAACCAAGCGGGGGTTGATTGCCATCTTTCTACTCTCCTTTTATAGTCACCCTCTCATTTTTCCTCTTTCTTCTCTTGTCTCCCAAGCCCTTTGTCTCTCAAAGGTTTTCTTTTTTTTTTTTCATTCCCATGGAGTGCTCAGGAAACAGTGAATCTCCACCTCGGGGATTCTGGAAAACTAAAGGTCCATGGAGCTTTGAGAAGCCTGGCTTACAAATCAAACAGGGGAGGGGAGGTTCCACAACAAAACTAAAATGAGAGAAGGGACAACTGTGCCTAAGATACAGACTGGTCTGAGGGGGTCTTGTGGTTCCAGGTCTCGGGCTGGATTGGGCTTCACTAGAAAGGGGGCTTGTGTGTTTTTGAGTGTTGATCTCCAGTCTCTCCTTCCTGTTCCCCCTCTCCCAGCCACACACTGTTCTGAGTCCTTGAAGGGACCAGCTGGTTAAGTAAGACCAGTTGCTAAATTTTAAAAAGATTCACCTCTGAATGTCGGTAAGATCTCAGGACGTTACAGGAGTCTGGACTCAGAAGCTTTCTTGTAGCAGATGGGGCCTGGGGGCAGCTGTCATGCACTTCACAGAGCTGCTGAGTTCTTGCTCTGAGCACAGAGCTGCTGAGTTCTTGCTCTGAGCGTCGGCGTTAATGGAGTCGTGGTGTTGGGCTCACGGGGGACATTGAGCTCCTTCTGAGTCCTTTGGGATAACATCCCTCAAGTGTTTCCCTAGAGACAAATATTCACATCCTGCCCTTGATGAGGTGAATGGGGACTAGACAGGCAGCTCTGCTTTTCCTGCCTGTTTTTGTTCCTCTGTGTGATTTCCTATTTGTAATTTGGCTGGATATTGCTCTTCAGAGCAAGCCAATTACTGACTTGTGTGAGTCTCATGTTCCTGGGGAGAGGATAGCATCTCAAAAGCCCCTTCTCTGTTTTCTCTCTAGAGCCTGCTGGAGGGGACACTTAGTAAACCCTGGAGAACTGGTTTGCATTCTTTTGCTAGTGACTTTGACTCCAACGAGATGCCATCCCCTGTGGAAGGGTGTAGACCATGACCTCTGAGCACTCCATGGTTGTCAACATTAGAAGGGAGTCCGAGACCCAGTAAGCAAAGGAAATGGATGTGTGCTAATAATATTGACAAGAAACATTGAAATCATATTTAGTGGTTCAAAATACATTGGGAAATCTGAACAACAACAACAACAACAACAAAAACAACCCAAAATGGACAGGAATGAAAGAAGCTGCACAGCTGAATGAATACTTCTCTTCTTCTAATCCATACATGTGTCTCATAACATGGTGCAGTTATTTCTCACTCAAACCAAGAGCACGTATTCTCTTCTAAACAGCAAGCAACTCAACATGGTTTCATGACATGGATTAAATAACATATATTCTTGACTAGTATTTAAAATAATGAGTTAATGGGGAAGAAACTAAAGGCAAGTTATTCTTTCTTTCTATCTGCGCATCAACTCTTCCCACATAAAATTCTTCTTCTCTTCTGGACTATCTATCTATCTATCTATCTATCTATCTATCTATCTATCTATCTATCTATCTATTTATCTATCTATCTATCTATCTACATGTCTAGTCACAGAAAGGAAATGTGGGTAGAGTTAGTATCTTTTTTGTTGGCAATTGGTCCATGAGGGATATTTATCAGTCACTTCTCTTACTGTTTTAAGACGGGCCCAAAGCAAGAATTTAAGTCTTGGTATTTTATTGAAAGGAAAAACCTCAGAGGGGTTAGGAGGAGGAATACAGTCCTCTGAGGCTACGGTAAAGGCAATAAAATGTAACACAATGCATTACTCCAAGAATCATTGTTTACCACAGGCATGGAAGAGCCAGAGAAGGTTATTCCTCAGATATGTTCACTCAGAGTGTATTTGTTATGGAAGGAGAAGTCACAGCCCGGAGAGGTCTACAGAGGGGAGATAGGAAGGCATCTTTATATGGTCTTTCCTTCTCATCTCCTGTCTTCCACTAGCTAAGGTTCACTCCATGTCTTGAGCTTCCACCTTGCATTCTCTGGCCACTTGGTAGCCACACAAGAAGTTAGGAACCTTGCTCCACAATATACGTCTCTCACTCTGAGTCTAGAAGAGAAAGGGAATTTTGTGCGGGAAGAGTTGATGCACAGGCTCAATGTCACTGGCTCAGAGAAGTTAGGAAGAGGAAGCAGGCTTTGAGAGGTGGGTGGTGTTGTTAGAAAGAGGAGGGACATGTGTGTGCAAGGCAGTTCACCACTCGTGCTACCTGGATTGGCTCATGCTGTCCCATCCACAGTACAGTGTGGTGACTCCAGTTTCTTAGGAGAATGAAAATATTTGAATGGGGAAGCAAAACTCTCAGCTAATACGGAGAAATGTTCCTTAATATTTTATTTATTATTGCTCAGATACTACCTTAGGAGCCTTTGTAGACTTTTATCCTGGATTCTTTTCACAACCTCACCTCCATGACATTAAATACTTAGGGGAAACAATTTTTTTTTTCAGATGGCATTGAGCTTTGGAGAGAAACACATTATGACAATATCTAAGATTTTTTTTCTCCCCTGTAGGATTAAATTTGGGCCATGTGGATGTGAACTTGTCCCTGTTGAGAAGGCATTGTCTAGAGTCTCCCGCAAGTGGTGCTCTGTCTTGATCAAAAGTGCCGAGGCAGGACACTGTCCACATGCATTCCAGAATCTTCACCTCCATGGCTGTCACCAGGGCTCTGATGGACATTCTCCACTCTGTCTTCCATCCCTCACACTTCAGCTCACAGTTGACCAGTGTTGGTCTTTGGGAGTTGGACCTTTTTCCCTGAAGGATCTCAATTCTTATGGCCCTGATCTTGCTGGGTTTTGGTTGTGATCATTGCTTATCACAGTTTATAGTTTTTTTTAAAATTTTTATTGTTGGCTGTTCAAAACATTACATAGTTCTTGACATATCATATTTCACACTTTGATTCAAGTGGGTTATGAACTCCCATTTTTACCCCGTATACAGATTGCAGAATCACATCGGTTACACTTCCATTGATTTACATATTGCCATACTCGTGTCTGTTGTATTCTGCTGCCTTTCCTATCCTCTACTATCCCCTCTCCCCTCCCCTCCCCTCCCCTCTTCTCTCTCTGCCCCCTCTACTGTAATTCATTTCTCCCCCTTGTATTTTTTTCCCTTTCCCCTCACTTCCTCTTGTATGTAATTTTGTATAACCCTGAGGGTCTCCTTCCAATTCCATGCAATTTCCCTTCTCTCTCCCTTTCCCTCCCACCTCTCATCCCTGTTTAATGTTAATCTTCTTCTCATGCTCTTCGTCCCTACTCTGTTCTTAGTTATTCTCCTTATATCAAAGAAGACATTTGGCATTTGTTTTTTAGGGATTGGCTAGCTTTACCTAGCATAATCTGCTCTAATGCCATCCATTTCCCTGTAAATTCTATGATTTTGTCATTTTTTAATGCAGAGTAATACTCCATTGTGTATAAATGCCACATTTTTTTTTTATCCATTCGTCTATTGAAGGGCATCTGGGTTGGTTCCACAGTCTTGCTATTGTGAATTGTGCTGCTATGAACATCGATGTAGCAGTGTCCCTGTAGTATGCTCTTTTTAGGTCTTTAGGGAATAGACCAAGAAGGGGAATACTCCTCACACTTCAGATAAAGCCCTAATATCCAGAGTATACAAAGAACTCAAAAAATTAGACAATAAGATAACAAATAACCCAATCAACAAATGGGCCAAGGACCTGAACATTTACTTCTCAGAGGAGGACAATCAATCAATCAACAAGTACATGAAAAAATGTTCGCCATCTCTAGCAGTCAGAGAAATGCAAATCAAAACCACCCTAAGATACCATCTCACTCCAGTAAGATTGGCAGCCATTATGAAGTCAAACAACAACAAGTGCTGGTGAGGATGTGGGGAAAAGAGTACTCTTGTACATTGCTGGTGGGACTGCAAATTGGTGCGGCCAATTTGGAAAGCAGTATGGAGATTTCTTGGAAAGCTGGGAATGGAACCACAGTTTATAATTTGGAATTACTCTGGTTCAGGATTTCAGGAATGAGAAGCCACAGTTGCCTAAATTGGACTTTGGGTGTGAGAGAGAAGGGTCACCCCTGCTGTTATCCATTGGCTCCTGAATCTGTGTTTTAGCTATGAAGGATGCCATACTGCTTATCTGAGGTTGGCTGGAAGAATATGCACAATCCAGAAGGACACTACCCAACTCACAAGATATTGCTTCCTGCTTGGTACCTTAGATGGTTTAATTAGATTGCTCCATTGTTCTATCAAATGGATTATGTGATAGAAGGATGAATTCTGTGGTCATGAGTTCATTGCTACACCATCTTTGGCCTAAAAAGATTTCCTTGGTCCCAGGCAGTTTGTGTGAGATGTTCTTATAATGACAGTTTAGACATTCTGTGTATGCTTGGATTGTGCTGGCAGAATCCTGTAGACAGGAATGGCAAACCCACATCTAGCTGTGCTGGAATGTATATGTCAACTTAGCTAAGGTAGGGAAATGATTTCTCCATAGCCCTCTTCCTTGTGCTATTTTAGGAATAGAATTAGCCAAAGGAAGAGCTTTTTAAAAATTTGTAAGGATTAAGTTCAGCAGAAATCATTACTCTCAAGAGGTCATATTTTAGAGCATCACATGGTGATAGATAAGGGATGAAGTTGCCCAGCAGGGCCAAGTTGTTGCTACTCTCCTGTGCTCTGTATTCAGCACATCTTCCTGGTCTTCCTGGGAGACAGCACCTATGGAGAGTGGGTGAGGGTCAGGGATATAGAACATCCAGGTGCAGGCAGAAAGAGGGTGTATTGTCTGCAAAGAATTTAACACAGCAACAAAAATAACAAAAAGACAGCCTACCTTTCATTATCACCTTGTGCCTGCAAAGCTAACATTGTCAGTGCTGAGCTTAACAGGGCAGAGCACACTCTTTGCTCCCTGTTCTTAGGATCCCCCTTCTGCCCCTTTCTGTATGTCTCTGAGGATAACTTTCCACAAGAGTAGACCTAGATGTACCTTGTTTTTTTATGATGGCATAATGCACGATTTCTTTATTCTCATATTAAAGGGTTATCAGATTGCTTCTAACTTTTCCACTTACAAATAATGGAGAACTGAAATAGTTCTAGATATTTTTATGCACCTCTGCAGATATTTCTTTAGGATAGATACTTAAAAGTAACACAACCAGAGACTGGGGATGTAGGAGTAGAGGGGGAGTAGAGAAGTTATCAATGGGTCTTAAATTGCAATCAGGCAGGAATAAGAAACTCTGGGCTGCTCTTGCACAGTAGGGTGGCTGTAGATAATAATTATGTACTGTATATCTCAAAAAGCTAGAAGGAAGAATCTTGACTGTTTTCACCATAAAGATATAGGAAAAGATGGATATACTTAACTAAATATTACATAATGTATATACATTATCAAACTATTACATACTATTCCATTAGTATGTATACTCTACATTTTTACATATCAGTTAAAAAAATAAAAAAGTCATAAAAGGTCATGCACAAGTAAATATATTTTTTAAAGACATTTAATAGATATTGCCCCCCAAAATTTAATAGATATTGCCAAACTTCTCTCCCAAATTATGGTATAGAATCTACATTTACAATAGTTACAAGCCTCTGTTTCCCCACATCTTTATGCATATCAGATATGTTTAATCAGATTGGCTAAAATACTTACCCATAAGTCTTTCTAATTTATTTCATTATGTGCAAGCTTGTGAGTACATATATTTTGTTTATGGCTCATTCATATTTTATTTTCTATAGATTACTTGTTATCTTTTCACTATTGTTTCCTATTAGTTTATGCTTTATTTTGATTTATAAATGATTTTATATTATGAATGGAAATCTTTTGTTTTATATATATATATATATATATAGAGAGAGAGAGAGAGAGACATGATACATCTATCTTCTCAGTCATGTTTATAATTCAGTTTTAAAACATAATATCTTTCTCATAATAATTCAATTTTTTACATAATCAGAGCTCTCAGTTTTCCCTGTTGTGGAAACTGCTCTCTATGGAATGAAGTTAACTTTCTAATGAAGTTAAAAAGCATTCTTAAAATTGTTGTAACTTTCTTGTCATTATGAAAGGTATTTGTAATTTGTTTAATAATTATAAATGTTAGGTTTATCAGCATATACCAAACACATTAGACTATAATGAGTAGCCAAACATGGAATACTCATCTTAGGAATTTTAGGTAGTATTTCAAACACAGACATTCCAATACCCCAGAAAGATTAACAGCATGAAGCATGACACAGATTACACATCAAAATGTTAATTCAAGGACTTATTTGCTTCCAAAACATGTTGTTTCTTAGAACACCACTCACAGGGTTTACACAAAATAAACATACACATATATATGTATATATATAATATTATATATACATATACTGTATGTATATATATTTTTTGCTTTCAAAACTTGTTGTTTTTTAGATCACCACTCATGGGGTTCACACAAAATCATATATATGTTAAGAGAAATGAGCTAGGCACAGAAAGACAAATAACACAAGGTATCATATACGTGAAGGATAAAAAACATCAAATTCATAGAGACAGAGGCTGGGAAGTAGCTGGATTGAAGAAATATTGGCCAAAGGATGCAAAATTTCAGTTAGACAGGAGGAATAAGTTCAAGAGATGTATATCAAGATGACTACAGTAATAACAATATACTGTATATTTGGAAATTGATAAGAAAATCAATTTTAAGTGTTGCTAAAAAGGGGTAACTGAGGCAATGCATATGTTAAGTAGCTGATGTAATTGTTCCACAACTGTAGCTATATCAAAACCATGTTGCCTATACCACGAATGTGCAAAATTTATTAATTAAAAATAAATAAAAGAAGCAGAAAAGGAGCAAAGAAAAGAGGGGCTTTATTTTATTTATCTCAAATTTATGCAGGAAGGTAGCTGGGAGAGCCCACTAATTCAAGTTGAAAGGATCAAGCAACCCCTAAGGGCCTTCTTTGCTATAGAGTATTATTTCATCCTCTTCTTTTTGAGTTCCAAGTTAATTTCCTGTATGATTTGTTACATTAAACAGAGAATGAAAGGAAGCATGAAAATACAGTTGCAAACTTCTCTTTTGATGGTATTTCAGACAATGCCTGACACAATGTGTACAAATATAATTGATGCCTTATGTTCTGATCTGACTTGGCCTGGATAGGCTGATAAGCAGCCTGTCGACCAGGGAGTTTTATTCTTCTCCTGCAGCATTTACTTGGAAGCAAAAGCATTTCTAACATATTTTCAAATCTGTGGCTGTCCCCAGAATAAGTAACACTTTGTAGTTCTTCTCCTTATCCCCATGTGAAATCAGCTTAAAAATTAAATGCATCAAAAGCAGTTTTGAAGGAAAAAAGGAGCCCAAAGAAACAGTCCTAAACTAGAAAAAATACAAAAATGGCTTCAAGCTGTGATGATGGGAGGTCTGCATGCCAAATCAATCTATATGAACCTCCAATTTCTTTTAAAAAATTTTATTGGTCCGATTATAAGAACACAGGCTTGCTTTAGAAAATGTGGAAAATGCATCAAGAACTAAAGAAGCAAAATTTTAAAAAGCATCCTACAAGGCACAGATAATGACTATTAACTTTTTGGTGTATTTCTATTTAATATTACACACCTATATTTTTACAAAAGTGGGCTTCTCGTGCTGGGAATATAGATCACTTACCCAGCAAGCACAAAGCCTGGGTTCCATACCCAGCACTGCCAAAAATGAACAAAGAAAATTAGGTTCCTATGGTAAATACAGGTTTGAATCTTAATTTTCTCATTTATACATATAATGATAAAACTTGCCCTGAATTATTAAATATTATTCTAAATATAATTGTAAGTCTGCTTCATTTTTGTATATCATATTATCAATTTTGTAGTTCTTAATTGCTTTCCATTTTATAGATTTTAATTGCTTTTTATTTGATGTTTATGTAAGCAGCAGCCTTATATTTTGGATTTTGTTTGAAAATTTACTGAGATGATGTTTTTAGAGTACAACCTTGCATGAAATCAAAGGATTAAAAACTTTTCAAGACCTTTGTCATACTTAATCATATGGCATTCAGAAAATTTATACCAACTTCTTAGGTCAGTTTTTAATACTTGCAAGCAGATACTCTCACTTTCTTCCAGGTCTGGTTCACTGGAATCAGCTGTTGGGGCTGGACCCTCCCATAGCTGTTTCGCAAGATATAATTCCTGGGAGGAGTTGTCCCCAGAGCCCTCTTCACCTTGCTGTTCCTCAGGGTGTGCATGAGAAAGTGGAGCAGGATGTCTGCTGTGAACACCAGAGATGGATGTGGATTCTACTTGAGCGTTTATCTGGAACTGGGTCACAGGTACCTGAAGATCGTGGTTCCACTGGAGAGTTCTGAAGTGGGAGGAACAGTAGCGCCACCTGCTGAGTAGATCTATGAGCAGCAGCCATTATGAAGGTGTGAAGAAGGCAGAGCGCCAAAGGCCTGCGTGAGAACCACCAGTAGGGGGCGCTCACGCAGGCCGTGCTGCCAATCATCAGCGGTTGTCCTTAATACCCTCCTAAGGCTGGGAATCTGAGGTGCTTAGTCAATGAAAACTAATTCTGTGGTTGATCTGCCCCCGTCCTGGCATGGCAAAATGAAAGAAAATGAAGACAACCAGTTGGGATGTATGGAATGAATGAAATTCATACATAAGCTACGAATTTACCATTACCTTTAACACAGTAAAACACATTTGAGTAAAATGTGTCTTTATGAATTTTCCTTTCTTAAGAAAACTTTCACGGGATAAAATCAATATCATTATCTCCTCAGGAGGATGCGTCTACAGGTACCAACCTTTATTCACTGCAGGAGGGTTCCTGATACAGTAATTACTTGGGTGGCTGAGAATCTTTAAAGTAGAACTAAGTAGAGGTCCTACATTGGAAGAAATTCAGTTCAGAAATCCAATCTTATTTAAAGCACTTTAAAAAAAATGAGTGTAGGTTTTGGAAATAAGGCACAACAACAACAACAACAACAATCCAAACACCGAGTTTGGGAAAGTAAACATTTTTAATTCGAGTTGTCATTGAGAGTTGATTGACATACCACGGACAGATGCCCACCCCAACCCCTGGGCCTTCAGCTGGACTCAGGGGCTGCTTTACTGAGGATGGCATGCCTCAGAGCACCTTTCACATCCTTGTTCCTAAGGGTATAAATCAAAGGGTTGAGTAAGGGGGTAACAAAGGTGTAGACCAGGGCGATCTGGCGGTCCTCGTCCTCCGAGGTGCTGGACCGCGGCCGCAGGTAGACCAGGCTGCAGCAGCCGTACTGCAGCAGGACCACGGTGAGGTGCGAGGAGCAGGTGGAGAAGGCGCGGCGCCGGCCCTCGGCGGAACGGATGCGCAGGATGGCGGAGGCGATGAACACGTAGGAGACGCAGATGAGCAGGAAGGGGACGGTCAGCACCAGGATGCCCACGACGTAGAGCACGGCCTGGTGCACGCGGATGTCGGCACAGGCCAGGCGCAGCACCGGGGGCACGTCGCAGAGGAAGTGGTTGATCTCCCGGCGGCGCCCGCAGAAAGGCAGGGTGAAGATGAGGGCGGTGAGCTGCAGCGAGAGGACCAGGGCCAGGCCCACGGAGCCCGCCACCATCTGGACGCACAGCTTGTGGGTCATGAGGAGGGTGTAGTGCAGCGGGTGGCAGATGGCCACGTACCGATCGTAGGCCATGACGGCCAAGAGGAAGCAGTCGGTGCTGCCCAGGGTGACGAAGAAGAACATCTGGGCCCCGCAGCCGGCTAAGGAGATGGGCTTCTGGGCCTCCCAAATGTTAGAGAGCATCAAGGGCACCACCACAGAGGTGTAGCAGATTTCCAGGGAGGACAGGGTGGACAGGAAGAAATACATGGGGGTGCGCAGCGAGCTGTGTGTGCACACCACGCAGACGATGGCTGTGTTGCCGCAGAGGATCAGCAAGTAGAGGAGGAGGAAGAGGAGGAAGAGCAGGACCCGGAGCGCAGGGACAGCGGTGAACACGCGGAACACGAACTCGGTGGGGCCGGACTGGTTGAGCCCAGGGCTCCAAGCCGACATGCCCTCGGCCAAAGGAACCAAGGGCAAGTGGCGAGCGCTGGTTGGTTGAGTGGCTTCACGGCCTGCACACAACAGGGATTTAAATCTGAGTTTTGACTTGGAATTACCTTTTTACTTATCTGGTTTCCAACCACGATGCTCGGGAATGAATTCATCACAGGGGTCTGGCATGTTTTTCCTTGGAAATTTTTATGAATGGGGTAGACACTCCTCTGTGGAAGATTCTGGTGAGGAGACATGGAGATATTTCTGGTGAAATGTCTTAGAACAAAACAAAACAAAACGCTCTGGTATTTTAAATCCAATTGACAGAGAGTTAGCATTGAATTAATTACATAGTTGTAGATATTTTTATAATTAGATAAATGGGTGCTTCACATTTTGGTAAGCATTCTTATTGAAATACAAAATGTACACAGAAGAGTTCCCAGATCCTATGTATATGACTTTTTTTTTTTTTTTTTTTTTGCACAGTAAATATACCACTATACCATTAGGAAGGTTAAAAAATAGGAACAATTCCAAGAACCTACAAGCAATCTTCCTTATCTCCTCACAAAAGTAATGACGGTTGCCTTTTATCACAGCTTAGTTTAACTATGTCTCAATTTACATGTGTAAGGATAAAGCATGGATTTTATTGTAACTGGTTCAACACCTTGTCTTCAGAGGTTATTCTTGTTGTTCTGTGTAACAATACTCTTCTTTCCATTACTTAATGAAAGAACATACCCATTATAGTAGGTTATTCATGAGTTGTTCCTTTATACTCAGTTGTTTTGCCTCCAAATAAAACTAGGCAAACATCTTTTATTCCAATACTTTCTGATACATACTCTTCTTTTATTCCAATTCTTTCTGATATATGCTCTTCATACACTTCCTCTTATTTAAAAATTTTCTTTAAATTTCCAACCAGGAACCTAATAAACTTTTGGTCTTGGACAAATTTGAATGACAAAGTACTGAACAGCCAAGTTAAAATTAAATTGCAGCTTTCTGAGATAAGAAAAAGATGGTAAGAAACCTACAAATGCAATAGAAGGATTGAATTATGCGTTAGGACAATCAGGAGGATAAGAAAGGATTTTATAAGCATCTGGGAATGGGGAAAATGCCCATAAATTAAGCACTTTCAGATTGGACTACAACTTTATTTTTAATAATAAAAAAGATCTAAGAGACAACAGAGCGCTGTCTACAAGAGTTTAAAGAAAAACAAATTGTGAAAGAACAGGCTTTAGTGATTTATGTTCAAAAGCAGCAGAAAGACTTTTCCAGATTTACAAGGGCTTAGGAAACATATCCTAGCAAATACAATTAAAACAACCCCTCGACAAAGGCTCTGGGTTGCTGAGTGATTAATCAGAACATATAATTCAAGACTGGGAAAGTTGTAATGTAAAATAATATGCTCTGAAAAAAAATCACATAGTAAATAATATATTTAACATTAAGAGTTCAATGCAAACAAATAAAAAATTGCCAAGAATAATTATTTAAAATATACATAATATAATTTTTTAAAGGTAAATAAATTATGCATATTTAAAACTATAATTTGTATAATTAGGTAATTGATAGAGAGGGATAAGAGAAATAAAAGTATGCTAATGTCCTCAACCTATATAAAGAAGGATTCCAGAGGTATTTCATTTAGCTGTGACTAACGAGAGAAGTATTTACCCAAACGTGTATTTCTGAATAATCATAAATAATGTAAAACTCAGCATACTCATTTTAAACAGTCAGATGATTCTTAAAAAGTAAATATAGCACAGAGCAAAAAGTTGAAAATGAAGGAAAATGTGAGCAAGCATATAAAGTAGCTTCAAATAAGCTGAGAAAAGTAAATATTTCAGTTATGAAAATAAGTTTAAATGGGGCTTATATTCTATTAAAGACAGACTGTCACATTCACACATGAAAAAGTCCAAACCAGTGTGAGCATGGTGATATAGAAAGACTAGCATTGCTTTTGTTTGTCTTTATGTCTTCTGATCTAACCAATGCAGTTGAACAAAAGAGGTGCAGAGGATTTGACTATACAATAGGATTGATTGAAAAAAGCAAGATCAATAAGATATTTATTCTTTTGATTAGCCCCCAAATACAATGTAGCAGAGGGTCTTTCAACTCTTCACTTAACTGATGTGACAAATCAACTCAGGTTCCTCCTTCCCTCTGTATGACATAGGACATGTTTTCCACGATGTACCGAGCACCAGGGGCCTTAGCTCCCTCTGCAGCAGCTCTGAGGATTCCCACATCCACACATCGATTTGTACATCCACCAGCAAGCTACATTTTCCTCAAAACTGTTCATATCATGCATACTAATTTCTAAAGTCATAAAAATTTATTAAATGCTATAAAAATCAAATAATGAAAACTATCATTTGAATGTTTGAGAAATACTTTAACTAGTATAAGCTGCTATAAATGGCTGTGGGATAAGATGTGAGACAGACCACTATAAAAAGTTAGGAGGGGAAAATGAGAAAAGTTTGTATAATTTTATATTCACATTGGACATGAGTCTAATTTTCAATTCCGTGTTCAGAAAGTTAAAACTGGAATTAGTACTTGATTGTTGTAAGAAAGGCTTTGACTTCATGTAACGTAAAACTAATAGTAAATTTCTTGGCATTAGATCAAAAAGTTGATGAGCAAATGCCCATTTGAATGGTTTCAGTTAATTTACTTTTAGTTTTATGATTCCACTAAAAATAATTATCTTTAATTTTAAATTAAAAATGCATACCTAGTAACGATGGGTACTGCTGGGTCAATGGGATAGAGATCTTTCTGTTGATGACTGAAACTTTTCTGTATTTACAAATTTTGTCATGAACATATACAATTTTGCAGTTATGTAGTGACTTAAAAATCTTCCTTCAACATTTGTTATTTCAACAAAATATTAGGAAGGAAGACCAGTGGGGTGTCAATGGCTTAGGGTTTTTTGTATTCAGTTAAATTTGGGTTTGAACCCAGTCCCCTCTCTTGTTAATATGATTTTCATATTGACCATGTTATTTGGCCCCTTAATGTATATAGGAGACTCGAATATGGAGCATTATAAGGAATTTAGAAAGATTAAATGTTTCAGAAGTATAATGTTCCTGAGACATAACAGTGTCTGGTGGATATATCTGCTCCTCTGCCTCTTTTCTCAGGATGGTGTAATTTCCTTAGATTCTTACCCTTTAATCCTTATCTTTTCTGGAATAAGGAATGAGGCTTCTCTAGAGCTACATCCTCTTAGGTCTTCCAGTTGCTCTGTGGATCCTTGAATAATAAGAGAAACAGTAAAAGAAAAGGAAGAAGAATAAACAAAACAGAAGAGAGATTTCAGCCAAACAATTGTCATTATATGTCATCAAAACCAAGTAAATTAGAACTGGACTCAAGAAAACATTTAAAATGATCCAGTCTTACTAAGACATGAGCACCAAATGAGCAATGTTGTACCTGAAGAGAAACAGTCAAAATCTTTTGTGCAAAACATACCTAATCTGTGGTTCAAGCAAAATGTAGGTTTAGGAGCCTGAAGTTTGCCAGGACAAGATGTGACAAGGTGATATAGCAAAGAAAAAGGACATGTATTCAAGATAAGGCTGTCACATTAAAAACATACATATTTGAAAATAAATGTTTTCCTCTCATTTTCAAAGGGGTTTGGCCTACTCTAATGATTTCATCTCATTCAAACTATTCCTGAACTCCTTTGGAAATTATTTTCTTTTTTAAAAAAATTGTTTTTAGGTTTAAGTGGAACACAATATCTTTATTTTACCTTTATGTGGTGCTGAGGATCGAACCCAGTGCCTCATGCATGCCAGGTGAGCATTCTACCCCAGCCCTGGAAATAATTTTCTTAAACAGATTAGTTGTGACACACGTTCACATTGGGACGATACATTAGCCATTTTTTTAACAACAAAACATTGAGACACAGTGACATGAAACACAGTGAAGGAACTGGTTATTGTATTTGGTACTACAGGAGTTGCCCCAAACGAAAATAGGAGTTGGTGAAGCTAATATTACTGTGCAGAAGAAACATACAGCTAATAAAATGTAGGAATAAGTGTCATTTCTATTAGGTTCATCAGATGTACCTGATTATATGGTACAGTCTTTGTGAAACTTTACTTATTGTTGAAATTAACTGGAATCAATCCATTCCACCATTCAAATTCAACTCTTTTGAGCATCACATTCAAGTATTCTGTCCATTGGCATGAACGGATGATCTGATCATTTAAACATTTCATCTGGCTAATGGGCAAAAAGTTGATTGCCTCTAAAAGTTCTTAATAGAAATCTGCACTGAGACAACTATTTATTTCATGTCTACAAGAACTTAGTATAAATATATATTTTTTCTATTCTGGACCTTCATCATCCTACCCCACTCCCCTGCTGTTTTTTTCCAGATATAAGGTATTCAAAATTTAATTTCCTTATCACCTAACAGTCCATGCAAATCTATAGGCTTCTTTCATCATTATCAATGTTCTACTGTTCTCCTCAAAGTTATTCTCAAAGAACCTTCCAATCCTTCCAGCCTCACTGTGCACAGAGTACACTTGATTTCTGCTGTTCCTATGGCTTATTTGGGAGTTGATGCTTAAAACACTCAACACTTGGCAATACTAGTTTGATTAACATTTTAGTCTGGGTTATATTTAAGCTCCACAAGGCCAAGAATATTTGTTTTGTTTACTCCCATATCCCCATCATAATTATTTTACTTACACTAAATGGGATTAATTTGTTCTTACATCTCGCATTCTTTAAACTTTCTTTTAAAATCAATGTTCAGTGGCTCCTTCTACAAATCAATTTTGCTGTAATTACTTAAGGCCCCCAAAGATTGGTACTTTTCTCTGTCCAATGGTTGTTTATATTCATTTGCTACATGAAATAAAGGAGAACTTGGATTTAGCTTACCAAAGGACAGTAGAAAGCACAGCAATTAAACTATTGATGTATTTTCTAACCAATAAATTTGACGATGCTGGGAAACTCCCCTATGTAGCAGTGTATCCTCAGCGGCTGAGAGGCATTGTTGCAATGTATAATATATGCAAACTGCGAATACATAAACACTGTACCTAAGAAACCCAGAACACTCTCGAAAATGTCAGGCTGTGATGGAGTGATAGAAAAGCAGGTCAAAATGGGCTTACTTATAGAATATATGTAAAATTGAGGCTCTACATCTGGGAACTATAAAGAAATGTAATACATCTATTTCTGTCTTTTTATATCCTTCATGCAAAAACTGATGTCCCCAGAGATTAAGCCTTATTCAAAAGCAAATGGAAGTTTCCAGGCCAGAATGCACATTCTGTTGGATTAATTATAGAGGGTGGGGTCCACATACATGCCTTCAATATGCCCCTCTTTTCATTTACATTTATGGGTATGCAATTTAGTTAAGAGAGTGTAAGAGCTGGGCAGATGATTCTGTTAGTGCAGCTGAAACAAATGTTCAAACTCAGTGTGACGTTATGCACACAGATGAGGGAGGCAGCATTCTTTGTTGGGCAATTCGAGGGCTATTCAAAACATTTCCAGCCCCAAATTATGTCTGTTAATGGCAATGACATTAACATGGTACTACTGTACCATGCCCAAGTTAATGACACCTTCAGGAGACATTTGGTCTCCCAACAGGAGTGTGAGTTCTGGATCTGCCATCTCCTAACGGATCTCTAGGAATCTCAGGTTTTGATTTAGAAAGAACACCATAGGTTACTGTGGAGAGTTACTGTACGATTATCATTAAGGTGCATTATTAGGTGCACTGTCCTGTGACAGGTATTTTATTATTCTCCTTATTGTGGTTTCTGCCCTAGTTCTACTGGACCACATTGTTTCTTGCCCTGGTCTCTGTTGCTCTTGAGTCTTTGCATCATTCACTCTTTCCGCCTTGGACACCCTTCTCCTCTGAAGTTCCTAGCTATATCCTGCTCCTCTTTCTGAGCTTGGCCACGTGTCATCTTTCCCTGACCTTCATATTTCCCCAACTCCAGTGGTAAACGCTCCTTCAACATACTTCCAGAAGACTTCCTCCTCATTGCAACTCCAAGGTCACTACTCTTATGAATAAATAATGAAGTAGGAAAACATTAGGATCTGTCATTAACTCAAGTCTTGTGCTCAACTATGCTGACAGATTTAAAAGAATTAAAAGACTAGATTGCCAACTACAGCTTCACAGGAGGACACATGAATGGAAAAAATTCAAACAATTGAGGAACTAACCCTTAAACTGTTTTCTTTAAAATAGGGACTCTTTATCATGCCCTAGAAATGAAAGTTTTTGTGGTCACTTGGAAAAGATTCACATTTCTTAGCGATTCACCATGCTTAATAGCATGAGAGTATTTTGTGAGGCTCTGATACAAACCAATCATTTTAATTTTATTTCAAAAACTTTTTACCATGGAATGTATTATTTTCACATACAACCATTAAACTTATGATTTAATAGATGGTTCTTTGAAAAATAAAAATAGTTTTATGTCATTCTCTTTAGGATGATCCCATGGAAAGAATTTAGGAAGAAAAGGCAGAAAACCTGAATTTGATCCTGGCTTATCAGGTATGTGACACTGGACAGTCCACTGTTTATCAAAACTACCTTTTCTGGATCTGATAAAGTGAATGGTAAAACCTACTTTAATAACCCATTGGTTGTCTATAATTAAAGGTTGATATTTATGATGATTCTCAGTGTAAAGTGTTATAGAAATTTATTTATTTTTATTCTTAGAATGAAAATAAAAATCAAATCAATCAGATAAGCTTAGACTTTCAAAACGCTCCCGTGCCACTTTGAAATTTCCTTCATTCTGTGAGCCACCAAAGGGAATTCACTAGAGAACAAATTAACTTTTTCTGGAACACGTTGAGTTCCTGCCATCGATGATGGAGGGGCTCACCCAGAGAGAACTTATCTGTCTTCTTCTCGCAGGGCAAAATGGAAGGAAAGCCCACGACCTCATGTTGGGCAGCATCTCCTGGAAATGCAAAGTGGAGAGTAGGGGATACCTTCTTAACATCCAGCTGACCAGGGGGCAGTGTCCTCTGTGGGCTGATGCTCAGGAGAGAAGACATTGAAAAATCTGTGACTGTGTTGCACAGGCCGACAAGGACATCCTTACAAAAAGTGATGCCGGGGAACAGTCCAAATCTCAGTCCTGACTGAGAAGACTTGTGCTCCCCTTAACAATAAAAAATGGATTCTGATATATTCACTCAGAGTCCAGTCCTGTCTGATCTCATCAGGTTATTAACGGTCCTTTATAAAATCTCTTTAAAATTAATGAGTCCCTAAAGAGGAGTGATTTCCCCAGTGGTTCCTCTTAAATTGAATTCAACTAGAGAAAATATTTGAAAAAAAAAATTTCCACAGTCTATGAGCGAAGGCAAGGGTTAAGGGGTGACCCTTCTGTGTGGTCAACATAGATGATTGTTGCCTGGAGATTCCACACAGCCCTCCCCCTTCCTTTCCCACACCCAACAGGGACCTACCAATGATATATTCCATAAAGTACCCTCTGTGAGAGGAGCTGAATGCAGACGTGCATTCAGTGAGAGCACGTGAGACACACGTTCCTCACTCACTTGACACCACCTAGGCAGCTGGAGGTCCAGAGGCCAGTCCGTGGCTCTGTGGTGTGGCAGCTGCAGGCCACAAACTGGTATGGAAGCTTTCCAAGGGCTTCCGACTTCTTGATTCCTTCTAGCTGTAAAGAGCTTGAACTCCGTTTGTTTCTTTCTTTCCACCTCCCTCTACCCCTTACATGCTTAAAATAATGTACTTTCTCCCCATTGTTGCCCTTAATGTTTAGCCACGTTCAGCTTCCCAGTCTCATGATCATTACCGCCAATACATCTTTATTCAATGGGTAACAAATATTTATTGAATTCCTACTATAAACCAGGTTCTATTCTCAATGTTTGGATTATAGCAGAGGACAAAATAGAGATTTTTTTCCCCTCATAGAATTACATTTTTTTTTGGAGCGGGGGAAGGAAGACAGACAATAAGTAATAAACAAGAATAAGAATATTTAACATTGTGCTAGGTGGGATGAGAGTTAAGAAAAATAATGGGATGGGGTAAGGGCACTGGGAATAGGGGTGAGGGTGATGTAATAACTAGACAGGTACCATGGACTACCTTAGGTCAAATGTCTAGGGAAGGTCTCTCTCAGGCAATAGGTAGACCAGGAACTGAGAGTTTTCCATTCAAGAAAGGGGGAAGAACATGAGATAATAGCATGTGAAGAGGTCTCGTTTGAACCAAAGTACACACGTCCAATGTATCCATCAAGGTTCAGAATTCCTAAAATCACCTGAGTGAATCAGCTTGCCCTTGGCATTCATAGAGATGGTCAATCCAGTGTCTATGCTGGTTCTAGGACACACACAACTGTGTGTGCATATAGAAGCTACATTCAGACTTGTTTTCTTTTTATCTGGATTCTGAGTTTCTTGAGTCTAGTAAAATTATTCATAATAAATTCAAATGTATAATCAAACATGTTCCAGGGTATTGCAAATATGACTTGATATGAACTGAAGTCACCCGAAACCTGCTGTGATCGGAAATTTGGAAAAGGATAATGACTAATCTAAGGGCTGATATTTTTCCACCAATTCGTCTATGCCAGGCACTTTTGATTTTCTTCAATATTTTCAAAGCCATGGCACCAAATGGGGTCACTTTGAGTTGTCAGTAAAGACAGAAGAAAAGGATCAAAGAACCCTGGGGCGCATCAATATTTGGTTATCAGGAGGAAAATGAGAATCCAGCCTTGGGGAGAGAGAGAGAATGGAACCGAGGAAAGAAAACAAAAACATGGTTGATATCTATATATATGATATATATACATATACATATACATATATATATGTCATGGATATTAAAATTGCTACTATAATAACCCACTTGAATCAAATGTATGAAATATGATGTGTCAAGAACTATGTAATGTTTTGAACAACCAATAATAAAAATAAAAAAAATAAAAAAAATAAAATTGCTACTCTAGTGCATCCAGTTAATGTATCATCTCACATATTTATCTCCTTCTTTTTGTGGCAAGAGCACCTAAAACCTGCTTATTTAAGAGGAGTCCCAAATACAGTACAATTTTACTAACTACATGAGAGGAAGGTTTAAATACCATCCATACTTATATTTTCTAAATGTATATTTGTTGTCACAGTATTTCTGAACTCCTGATCTAGATATCCAGGAAGATATTTCAAATTCAATATCTCCAAAATATATTTTCTCCACTACATTTGATTTTCTTGCAGACTTTCCCATTTTAGTAAATTACGTCTCATTATTTCCCTTAACTTAGGCTAAATTTTTTGGAGTCTTCTTTGGCACCTCTCTTGGACTTCCATTCCACATGCAGTCCATATAAAATTCTACTGGCTTTACCTTTAAAATATACCCCAAATATAATTATTTACCTAGATTGCTATGCTAGATGCCTAAAAGAACCCCGAATCTCCCTTTCTCCAAACTAATATTCTTTGCACAGAGAACCATTTATTAAAAATGCAAGTCTGATAGTACTGCTACTCTGCTCTAATCTCTTCAGTGGCTTTGCAACTTGCTAAGAAGGAAATCCAAGTCCTTATTATGTCCTATAATTCCCACCATGACCTTGACTTTAGGTAACTTCTAACATCCTCTCCTGCATTCCACCTTCTGTGCTCTACCGTTCACTTAGTGCCTAAAGTAACACACTTCCTTGCTGTCCTGTGACGAGCAATACAGAACAGTGTGAATGATTCAGTGCATGGACTTGGGTACCAATTGCTGGGTTTGATCCTGGACTATATCTCTTACTAGTTTGGTTACCTTAGGCAATTCTCTAACTTCTTTGTGCATTAGTTCTCTTACTTGTAAGTTGGGGATAATCATGGTATCCTCTTCAAAACTTGAAAAGGATAAAAAGGATTCAAACCATGTTAGCTATCAATAGGTGTTAGCTATGGCCACCACCATCATCACCACCATCATAAGCATCATCAACATTATCATCATTAGTTGCCATGACTACCATCATGTCACCACATCATACCATCAGAATAACCTTTTTAAAAATTTTTGTTCTAGTTAGTTATATATGACAGTAGAATGCAGTTTGAGACATCGTACATAGATGGAGCATCATCAGCATGATCTGTCACTATACCATCATCTTTCTTCTCCTCCTCCACAATTGAACACAAGGACACTTTCATCTTCAGGAATCTGCACTTGCTTCTGGCTCTGCCTGAGATGCTCTTCTGACAGATCTCCACATGCCTTGCTTTTGCACAATCTTCAAGTCTTTATTTAATGTTGCCTCCTTCAAGAAGGCTTTCTTGTGACTTTATAAAATAACACTCCTATCACTCTTATTTTATTCTTCTTATCTTGTCGTGTGTTTCTTCATATCATATGGTAGCAGCTATGTTTTGTTATTAATTGCTATCTCTTTTATTTTCTGCATCTGGGGCTTTGTTTATTTTACCATTGTATTTATCTTATTTGAAACAATGTGTGTGTTTAGAGGTGCAAATCCCTTGCATTAAGTGTTTATTTGAATATTTAATGAGTTCTACTGGTCTCTTAAATTATCTTATATATACAGAGTCCTATATATCTCTGGCTATATTCTAAGTAACTCCTCAATTTTAGTTTTAATTTACTGATTCTTATTTCAAGTTTTTTTGTCAAATGTTTATGCCACCTATTAAGAATTTTTAAAATGCAATTGATCAATTTTTATATCCAGTTTTTTTATTTGTCCTTTTCCATATTGTTTTACTTCTAATTCACAATTACAGTTACTATTTCACAGACTCCTGTTCTTGTTATATAGTTGTTATTTGATCCTCTATTTTGTTTTTACAAATTTATTATAATTTGTAATCTTATTTTTACCTGCTGAAACTTATTTTCACATTATTACCATTTCTTTGCTTTGGTTTGTTGTGAAATATTGAGACTCTTGTGGCAATGGGTTTCTATGAATATTTTGTGACTTTTATCTGGTTTCTCATATAATTCAGGAGGGTTTTTGTTTGTTTTGTTTTTGAGCTATCATCTTACTTGAGTTGTTTTACTCTTGCCCTAACCCGTATTCATGAGGTCCACAGTTTAGAACATAATTTATAGTAAGGAATGATGTTTACTCTGGGAATATGTTGGTTTAAGGTCCCAAGCAACTTTGTGGCTTGGCTTACTGTTTATGTGAATACCATGCCTTTTAAGGGAATATATATTGTTAATGGATCCAAATATTCTTTATTCTGAGCACCATCTAGATCTTAATTTAGTGCATGTAGTCTCATTCCTATACCCCATAAATGTCTTTGGTTATTTCCAATTTTGAATGCCAACATTTTTTTTCCTATTTCTGTACATACACATCATCCTCCCATCAAGGATACAGTTTATCTGCTTTTCACTCATCTTGAACATTGTGACTTGCCTGAACCAATGAGATAAGCAGAAGTGAAGCCTAGGATTTGTTAACATAGGCCTTAGAGGTTTATAGCTTCCAGTTTCAATCTCCATATCCATGTGGCGTATAAAGAAGTTTGTGCTGGATTATTGAATGACAAAATAAAAAAAAAATGGAGCAAAAAAAGGAGAGAGCAGCCCCAACAATGTCCAAGACTGGTAAGTGAAGTCATCTTGGACATTTCAGCCCTGGCCAAATTCCCATCTGAATGCAACTGTGTGTCTTTGAAAACAGAAGGCCCAGTCAGCTGAGTCCAGCCCAACCAGAGAGCCACAAGAAAGAATAATACTTATAGTTTTAAACCACTGAATTTGGGAATAGTTTTTTTTTTTGGCAACAATCAATTCATAGATGAGTCACTTAAGGTCTCTAGCACGGACATCCCAACTTGCCAGCGCTGTCTCAGCTTCTGTCTCCACTAACAGACATGAGATTTCATTGCTTCATGTCTGTGAACAACATATATTCTTAATATAGTTTAAAATATTTTTAGCTATTATACTTTATTTAATGTACATATTTTATAAATCATTTCCATGTGTTTTGGGGGTAACCTAAAGCACAGTTCCTTTAATGTTATTCTATTCATTTCTGCTAAAATATTTCAACCTGAAATACTATTCTCCTACCTTAAATCATATTAAATGGCTTACGTTTTTGGCAAGTCTCACAGAAAGGAGTTCTCTCAGTTAAGCTTACCTTTTTATGTTACACTTAAAATACTCAAGACTTAACATGGTGTAGGAACTAAAATCTATTTGAAGAATTCAGCAGAAAATTCCAAGGGAACATATTTTCTCAAGCCAAGAAAAGGCCTGGAAGAAACTTTGATAACCCAACCTGCACAGCATCTTCTTTCCAAGTTTCTTCATTTATTTTTCTTATTCATACCATAATAGCAGCAATAATAATGATGCTGTATGTTCATAGGGTTTAATGTAAGAGAGACATTATTTAATTTTTAATTGACCTAATCAGACAGGTGTAGTGTCATCTCCATTTGATTTCCAAAAAAAATGGAACACAGAGAGTAATAATGTGAATTTTTTCCCTTTTTCTCTTTTGATACTGGGGATTTAACTTAGGGACACTTTACTACAGAGCCCCATCCCCTGTTGCCTGGCCCCTCCCCTTTTAAAGTTTTATTTTGAGACAAGGTCTCATTAAGTTGCTTGACCGTCTCACTAAGTTTTTGAGGCTAGACTGGAACTTGCAATCCGCCCGTGTCAGCCTCTGGAGTTGCTGGGATTACAGATATCACCATTGCACCTGGTGTGAATTTCTTTTGTCACACAGATATAGAGAAGGAGACTCATTAAGCTAAGTGAAATAAGCCCAACTCAGAAAGCAAAGGATCCTGTTTTCTCTTATGTGGAAGCTAGAGACATAGAGAGGGGGAAAAAAAAGTGTGTGTGTGTGTAGGTGTATGTGTGTGTGTGTGTGTGTGTGTGTGTGTGTGTGTGTGAGAGAGAGAGAGAGAGAGAGAGAGAGAATCTTGTGAAAACAGAAAAGAGACCAGTAGTTTGGAGGAAGAGGAGCAGGAGAAGGGAAGGAAGAAGAAAAGGAAAGGAAAGGAGAGGTACTGGGGAATGAAATTGACCAAATTATATCGTTCTATTGTGTGTGTGTATGAATATGTAACTATGATTCCCACTAATATTGTATAATTATACTATGCCTAAAAAATGCACTTGAATGGGAAACTAGAATACAGTAAGATAAAAGGGCATGAAAGTCACTTTTATTTCTTCTAGAAAATATAGCTGGCTTGGAGAATAACCTGAGATACAGAGAATAAACCAAGCCCAGAGATGCACAAAGTAAGGCCATAACATGTGACTCCCTGACATGAACCTGGGATGCCAAAGAGCCACATTATGAGGTACAGCAGGGTCCCCAACTAACCTGTTTACTTTAGGATGCCATCTTTCAAATTCTGGGAACAACAGTTGAGCCAAAGGACATTCTCAGCCTGTTAAGATTGTGAGAGATGCTGAAATTAGGAGACATACTGTCAGGAAAATGTATGCTGGAGAGAAAGCCGAGGATGTGGCTGGACAAACTTTAAAAAAAATGATATTTATTTATTTATTTATTTATTTTGACTATATATATATTTTTAGTTAGACATGTCAGGATATGTACATTAGAATCCATCTTGACATAATTATAAAAATATGGACTATGTCCTGTTCTAATTCAGACCCCCACATCTCCCCTCTCCTAACCCCCTACTCCTTTCCCTCTACTCTACTGATTGCTGCCAGTAAATGAACAATCTTTTTTGATAAAAGTGTTTTGGAAGGATCAACAGATCAGATTTTTCATTTTCACAGAGGGTCCTTGAAGACGTTAGGTGCATTAACTCATGGATCCCCAAAACCGCCTCCAAAGATACTAACAATAGAGATAGGATTGTCCAGGAAATCTATATGGAGGATCCCCTGGAATAGCAAATAATATGAGCAGAAAATATGACAGCTTGTATTGAAAGGGAGAGAGAGAAAAAAGAAATGAAATGGAGTTGCCAGACTCCCCAAATTCTACAAATTAGGAAGAGGCTGAAAAAACTACTGAGATGAGAACGTGCTTCCCTCCATGGAACAGGAAAGATGAGCCCGGAGAAGGAGCCAGGGACCTAAAGAGCGATTTCTTGGACTTTCGAGGAAATCTTGGGTCTAGAAGGCAGAACTTCAGGTCCAGGTGGTGAAGAGAAGATCCACACTGGATTATTCTTGGGTCTTGACAATGAATGCAGCTTATCCTGTTTGATGATCAAAATTGCCTCAAAGCATTTTTTTAGAAACTTTTTTTACATCCATCATTTTTTTGTGTGTGTGGAGTAGGAAGGTCTGTAACCATTATCCTATGCATGCTCCAACATCGTATTATCTTCTTTTATAGTTTGCAAGTCTGCAGATGGAGAAGACTTTTGTCCCAGGAAAACTCGTATTACTAGTGTCACCTAGGCCTTAATTTATATGGCTTAGATGATGAGATTAGGGACACTTGACTGATGATATTTAGATGAGATATTGGACCCTGATTGATGTTCTAAAGGAATGATTTTTTTAAGATTTTGGAATAAAGTGAATGTATTTAATTGGGATGTGTAATTAAATACCTTGAACCTCCTCTCTAATTAGTTTCATAGTAATATGGTTGGAAAGCAAAGATGAACAAAAAATATTTTATAGTCACAAAGGAAAAACAAGAATATCAGTGATTTTTCAACAGAAACAATGGGAACCAGAAGATGATGGAATGACATTTTTTAAAAGATTAAAAAAAAAGGCATTCCTAGAATTTTATATAAAGTAAAAATAAACTTACAGTTAAATTTTAAAAAATGTAGAAAACTACTCAAAACATGTTAAAAACTATTAACTGTTTATAACAAAATAATAATATAAATAAGATAATTGCACAAATATGGAAGGGCAGAAAATGGTATTATAATTTTGAGAGTTTCCTTCATATTTACTTTACTGGTATTATAATAACTCATGGTAGGTTGTGAAAAGAATGTGACACAATATAGTACAATAGATAGAGCTAGAAAGATAATAGCAGACATAACAATGCTTTAAAAATTCAAAGTATTAGAAAGGAGGAATCAAAAGAGCCATGAGCAGAAGTGATGGATGAGGAGCACATGGGAATATGGCATCTACACATTCCCATCGTACATCATAAAAAGGAAAAGGATGAACTATATGCTTTTTTTCTTTTTCTTTTTTATTGGCGCACGGTGATTATACAAAATTGTGAGATTCACTGTGACATATTAGTAGATGTACACAACATAATTTTGGTAAATTTTGTTTCTCAGATCATAGCCAGCAATAAAAAAGAGTACTTCTTAATGACAAAATGGTTAATTCATCAGTGAGATATATCAATGCTGAGCAAATTTATATCTAATAACAGAGCTTCAAAACACAGGAAAGAAAAATGACCAAAACCAAAGGGAGAGACTGATACATGCAAAATCATAGTTGTGGATTTTAAACCAGTTTTTCCAGTAACTAATAACATAAATAGAAAGAAATACATGATACTATTGAAAATTAAGACCATATTATTAGCTGGCATAACATTATTGACGTCCCTCAAGAATGTATGTTACATACTTTTCATACACACCCACACACACATACATACATACACACACATATACGTATATATATTTCTGGCACACAGTACGCACTTAATGTTAATTATATCTAAAAACTATTATTTGAAAACAAATATAAGGCTGAATCATATTCCTTTGTACAGTAACATTTAATCACTTCTTTATCATGAAAATGAACTGTTAACATATTTTCATTCTTACATAGAATACCACAATAAGCAATTTTGATCTACTTGTTCTCTGTTGATCCCTAACTACGAAGGTCTTTCTGTGCCCTTCCTGTGCCCCAATAAGCTGATACCTGTGGCCAGAGTCACCCATGTTCTTTCCCAGGAGTCCAGGGAAAGGGAGAGAGAAGGTTTTGAGCAGAAAGAGGTTGTGGTATTTCTCTCTCTGCTCTCTCCATTCCTGGCCATAGTTCTGTCCATAGTGGATTTTTTCCCTCTAAAGTCACAGTTCTTCCTGGTGGTTCCCTCCCCATGCATCAGCTCTCCCTGGTGTCTGATAACACTGAGACTTAAGTTTGCCTTTGGGGTTTAGGAGTGACAATGACTTCCTGCTATTGCTGGTGTGGAAGTCCCTGTTGGTTTCCTTATCCATAACTGCTGGAGACAATTCCATTCTTGGGTTTCTTAAAAAAGGTAAAACTCATGGAATGAGCTGTCTCTTTCTAGCTGCACCCTCTCATACTTGTTAGTTTGCATGATGTAATGTTCATTTGCTTTATTTCTTTACTAGAAGAGCAATTATTGAGTCAAATGGTAGAAATATTTTAAAGGTCTTTGGCACTTAGTTATTGTGTTATATAGTTTTTATATAATTTATATGAATTTTAAAAAATTTCCTTGAATATCAGCTGAGAGAAATCCAGCCGTATAGGCATATTGACTCACTGGAACCGAACCCTGGTCTGATAGGCCGTGCCCTCCCCTGTCCTAGACTCTCAGGGAGCCACAGTTCCTGGTAAGCACTTTCCCAATGGCCCCTTCTCGCTGTTTCTCAGTGTGTAGATGAGGGGGTTGAGCATTGGGGTGCCCAGTGTGTAGACGAGTGAGATAAACTGATCTTGCTGGGGGTGGTAGCTGGAGCGGGAGCACAGGTACATGAAGGCACAGCAGCCATACTGCAGCAGCACCACAGCGAGGTGGGAGGAGCAGGTGGAGAAGGCCCTGTGGCGGCCAGCTGCAGAGTGCATCTTGAGCACAGTGGCCACTATGAAGGCGTAGGAGGTGGCGATGAGGAAGAAAGGCACGGCAATGGCCAGCGTGGCTGCCACCAGCACTGACAGCTCGTGGAAGTGGCTGTCGGTACACACCAGTTGCATGACGGGTGGCACATCACAAAAGAAGTGCTGAATACCTCGATCCTGGCAGAATGGCAGAGAGAAGATGAAGGCCACCAGTTGTAAGGATAGGAACAAGCCGGTGACCACAGATGACACCACCAGGTGGACACAAACAGTCAGAGTCATGATGCAAGGGGTGACAAATGGCGACGTATCTGTCATAGGCCATGGCAGCCAAGACGAAGCAGTCTGCACTGCCTAGTCCAATGAAGAAGGCCATCTGCGTGGCGCAGCCCAGGAGGGTGATGGTCTTCTCTGACTGCAGGGTGTTGGCCAGGATGTGGGGCACCACCACAGCAGTGTAGCACATTTCTACCCCCGAGAGGCTGCCCAGGAAATAGTACATGGGCACACGGAGGCGGGCTTCAGCCTGGATGGACGCCACAATGAGGACATTCCCGGTGATGATAAGTGCATAAGCCATGCTGACCCCCAGGAAGGACAGGACTCGCAGCTCTGGGCAGGAGGGGTAGGCCAGGAACACAAACTGCATCGTCACCGAGTGGTTCCCCCAGGTCATTGAGCTACAGCTTGCTCTCTGAGGTCACAGGACAGAAGGGAGGGTCAGACAGGTGATGTATCATCACCCTGGTGATGTGTTTGCACTCTGAGCCGTGAAGGTGATTTCCAAGGCTGGAAGTGAAAACAAGAAGGATCAAGACTAGTTTTTGTCCACTTTTATGAAATTCCTCCATAGAAGTAACTGCACTTCAATTTCTAACTTGCCCATAGCTGGGTCCAATTATGTGAGAGAATATGAAGAAAAGTGGATGGGAGCAGAACTAAATAACTATTGTTTCAACTGCCAAATTTTAATATTTTTTGTTATTCAATGTGTTTTTGAAAAAAAAAATCTCTATCCTGAATTACTAGTTGCAATAGAAATCATTCATATAAACCCATGTCAGTGTCACAAACATGGGGACTAGTGTCAGAAATATCTAAAACATCTGGAATCTGACTAGCTGTCTGTTCTCCAAGCTAAAGATAGGTGTCTCTTTCAATTCATCTCCTTTCCTTTTCCAAATTCAATAATACATTAGATTATTCCTCATGTCACTTACATATTACACATTTTGCCACAGTTGTGTAGGGGGACCACATCAGTGCAAAGAAATCTCTGAAATTAGATGATTTGTTTTGAATAATTACATCTTCAGGATCCATGATTCGAGGCCATAGATAATTGCTCTGAATTTTGGGATTTTTAAATTTTAAAATAAAAAATGAAGTTAATATTTATACTTATTTCAAAGCATTGTGAATGTAAACAAGATGATAACGTCAGTTGTGTATCACAATGCCTCATCCATAGTATTAAAAACTTAATAAAAGATAGCCATCATTCCCTATTATATAGTTGACTCCATGACAGTATCAATGGCCATGCATGGTGGTTCATACTTGAAAACCAGCAGCTTGGGAGGCTGAGGCAGGAAGATTGCAAGTTCAAAGCCAGTCTTAGCAACATAGTAAGGTCCTAAGCAATACAGTGAGACCCAGTTTCTAAATGAAGTATATAAAATGACTGTGGATGTGACTCAGTGGTGAAACACTCTTGGGTTCAATTCCAGGTACCAAAATAGCAACAACAAACAAACAAAACCACCTTCCATGTCCTGGCTTCCTTCCATCAGTGTTGGAAGACACAATTCTTTGACAGCTCCTTCCTGTCATCAACTGAATCCTCCTCCTAGAAATTTCTACATATTCAATGTATTCTAAACACTGTGGCCATTTCTGCATTGAACCCTGCCTGGACTACAGAGCTCTTAACCTGCAGCCCTGCGCTGTCTTTCTAATTTCCTTTTACTATTTCTCATAGCATGGTGTTGATTTATGTCATAATTAAAGCTCTGGAAAAGGTCTCATTTTAAATATCTTCCTTAAATTGTGAACATGGGACAGATCACATTTAAACAGTTTGGAGAGATGAAATAGTGGAGCCAATGATTCCAAGAGCATGAAAGTTACGTCAACATGTCATCAACTTGTAATTCCATGTTGTTTGTGAGCATGATGTGCAGGACAGAAGTGAGAGAAGGGCACTCAGCATCATGCCTAGAGATCTCCATGGATCTCAGTGCATCTAGGAGATCTCCATTTACACTGTGGTTTTCCTTCTTCCCTCTCTGGGTAGCCCAGCCCCAGTGGGCAAGACTGTAATGAGAGGGATGGTCTCTGCCTCCGATTTCATATTGGAAATCCAGACAGGGTAGGCTGAAACAGCGCAGCGATTATCTAGTTGGTTTTATGTGAAAAAGGGAAATAGTGGATTTGGCATTAAATAAGCCCAAGCTACATGCTCAGCCTACTATTAATAGCATAATCCCCTGGGCCGATCATCTCACATTAATTTCTGTTTCTTCATGTTTAAAAGATGTGAATAATAACACTTACCTAATGGTGCTGTGGTGATCTTAAAGGAGATAAAGTATTTAGAACACTTGGCTTGATGTATGAAGCCTATTAAGTTGCATAATACATGTTTTCTTGTCTCCCTTCCTTATGTCTGCTATAGGTTTGATATTAATAATATCTGCTTCCTTAATATTATCTGCTTCCTGGTGGAGGATTATGTGAAGTACCATGTGAGTCCAGGGCCTTAATAAACATTTTAGTTTTACCCAAATTTACATTATTCATCCATATTTACATCATTCACCTCCACAACATTTCTTCAAGATCAGCTATCAACATATTAGTGAGAATATTTGGGCTTCCCAGTAAATTTCAGGTTTCAAAATCTAGGAGGCAGAAAGAGACTTTCTTTCACCTTCAAGATGAGAAGAGAGAGGAATCTGCTGAGCCAGGTTTCTCAGTTATGCTCATAGAAGACAGGCCCTAGCATGCCGTCTTTGTGCTCTGGTGGATCAAGAAGGAAGGAAAATTATCCTGGAGAGACTCACTCCCCAGTGGAAATGAGTTCATGTCCACTCCCAGGTAAAAGGCAGAAGGAGTACATTGCTGTGTCATCTAGGACCCTGTCTCATGAATTCCATCTCCCAGAAGAAGGTGGTAGAGAGGTTATGAACCTCCTCCCCTGTTACCAGATAATGAGTCCAACCCAGACCTGTCTGTTCCCTTGGGACCTTCTGATGTATGAGATTTCTGGAGGATGGTTATCTAAATAATGACCAGTATCACAACCTGTAGGAACATTCTCTGTGCCTGAAATCATTTCCTGAGACATATGACATATATAGACTATGATGAATTGTGCCTCTTGTTTCAGAGAGATCACTCCCACCCAATTATCATAGCTCGGCTTACCGCATCTCAAACTATTAGTGTTCTGGGAAATGGAGACTACATTTATATATTGCCTACCATCCCTGGGGCTCAGCATAGTGCCATGTGATGAACAGTGCCTCAGTCAATATATACCAAATATTTTACTTTTTTCCAGGGTATCTTCTGTTAAGTTTCCATAGAGCAGAGAAACTCCCAAAGGTCTTAGCAATTGGATTCATTGCTTTGAATGATTGGTCAATAGTATTTAAATGTTTATGTGACACACACACACACACACACACACACACAACGTTCTATTTATTGAAGGGAATTCCTATTAGTGATTAATATAGTTTTTTGGGTGTGTGTGTGTGTGTGTGTGTTGGTAGGACAATCAGATTCCAATAATTGGCAGGGCTGAAAAGACTGATATGTTCAACGATTTCTGCAGCATATATTAGTGCCAAAAAAGGAGGAAAGAGAGGGTGGAAGAGCTCGGAAGTAAACCATGATTTTGGTACATGTCAAGCATTAGAATTATTACAAGAGTTAAGTCTTTGAAAAAATTTTAATGTGTTTTCATTAGTGCATCATAATTATAACTAGTGGTGGTGCTCACCGTGACATACTTGTATACACATATCACATAGTTTGCTCCATTTCTTTTTTTTTCTTTGCAAGTTTTATTGCAATAAGTCTGCTCCATTTATCTTCTCAGTTTCTTTTCTTCTTTCTCCCTCTACCTGATGTCCTTCTACGTCTTGACTGGCCTCCCTTCTGTTTATTTTTGTGTTGGTGCATTATAATTATTCCTAAAAGTTGGATTCATTGTGATGCATGATTTCATTCCCAAGTATCTTACACGTTCCTCTTCTCCTGCCTCCCTATTCATCTTCTATTTGCTTCCATTTCTTCTTTCTTCCTTCTATTTTCATGAGATCCCCACATTTTTTTCTTTTCCCCCTCTAACTTCTGCATACAAGAGAAAACATTCTATCTTTGACTTTCTGACTCTGTTTCACTTAGCACAATGTTTTTCGTTTTAATACATTTACTTACAAAAGTGACAAAATTTTATTAAATCATCATAGTTTTATTTTTATATAAAACTCCATTGTGTGTATGTACCACACTTTCTTTATCTACTCATCTGTTGAAGGACACCCAGGCTGGTTACATAATTTTTCTATTATAAATCACACTGCTGTAAACATTGGCATGCACGTATCATTATAGTATGCTGATTTTAGTTCTTTTGAATAAATACCAGGCAACATGTCATAAGGTGATTCCATTCCTCATCTATTGAGGAATACTAATTTGCATAGCATCTGTACTAATTTGCATTCCCAGAAACAATGTGTAAGTATATCTTTCTCCCCAAAGCATATAACACTTATTCTTGATGGTTGCCATTTTAACTGGAGTGAGATGAAATCTGTAGTTTTGATTTTAATTTCTCTGATTACTAAGAATGTTGAACATTTTTTCATATATTTCTTGACTATTTGCATTTCTTTTTTTTTAGAAATATCTGTTTAGTTCACTTTCTTATTTGTTGATTGGGTTAATTTTTAAAAATTTCTGGTATTAATTTTTTTGTTCCTCGTATATTCTGAATGCTAATCCTCTGTCAGAAGAATAGCTAGCAAAGATTTTTCTTCCATTCTGTGGGTTCTCTCTTCTTGCTCTCAATTATTTCCTTCACTGTATGGAAGTATTTTAATGTAATGCCATCCTATATAATAATCCTTGGCTTTATTTTATTTTTACTAGGAGTCTTATTGAGGAAGTCAGTGCCCACACTTGTATGTTAAAGTGTTGACCCTTCATTTTCTCCTGGCAGTTGCATAGTTTCTGATCTAATTCCTGGGTATTTGATCCAATTTGAGTAGACTTCTGTGCATTGTTATAGATTGGGATCTAGTGTCATTCTTTTATAGAAGAATATTCTGTTTTCCTAACACCATTTTTTTAAAAAGCTACCTTTTTTCAATGTATGTCTTTGGCAACCTTGTCAAGAACGAGATGACTATTTTTGTGTGGGTTTGTCTCTGTGCTTTATATTCTATTTCATTATCCTTTATGCCAATTTTATGCCAATACCATGCTGTTTTTATTACTATAGCTCTGTAGTATAATTTGAGGTTGGGTATTGTGTGTGATATTCCAGCCGTATTCTTGTTGCTCAGAATTGCTTTGGCTAAAGGACCTGAACAGACACTTCTCAGAAGAGAATATACAATCAACCAACAAATATATGAAAAAATGTTCATCATCTCTAGCAATTAGAGAAATGCAAATCAAAACCACTCTAAGATATCATCTCACTCCAGTCAGAATGGCAGCCATTATGAATACAAACAACAATAAGTGTTGGCGAGGATGTGGGGAAAAAGGTACACTCATACATTGCTGGTGGGACTGCAAATTGGTGCATCCAATATGGAAAGCAGTATGGAGATTCCTTTGAAATCTGGGAATGGAACCACCATTTGATCCAACTATCCCTCTCCTCAATCTATATCCAAAGGACTTAAAGTCAGCATTACAGGAACACAGCCACATCAATGTTTATAGCAGCAATTCACAATAGCTAAACTGTGGAACCAACCTGGATGCCCTTCAGTAGATGAATGGATAAAAAAATGTGGCATATATACATAGTGAAATATTACTCAGCAATAAAAGAGAATAAAATTATGGCATTTTGTAGGCAAATGAATGGCACTGGAGAAGATAATGCTAAATGAAGTTAGCCAATACCAAAAGAACAAATGCCGAATGTTTTCTCTGATATAAGAAGGCTGATTCATAGTGGGGTAGGGGGGGGGAGCATGGGAGGAATAGAGAAACTCTAGATAAGGCAGAGGGGTGAGAGGGAAGGGAAGGGTGCAGGGGTTAGCAAGGATGGTGGAATGTGATGGGCATCACTATTCAAAGTACATGTATGAAGACACGAATTGGTGTGATATACTTTGTATACAACCAGAGATATGAAAAATTGTGCTCTGTATGTATAATAAGAATTGTAATGCATCCTGCTGTCATTTATTTTTTAAAAAATCAATTAAAAAACCCTTGAAAGGAAAAAAAAATTTAAAAAAAGAATTACTTTGGCTATTCTGGGTCTTTTATTTTTCCATGTGAATTTTAGGACGTTTTTTTAAATAATTTTGTGAAAAATTTCATTGACATTTTGATTGGAAATTGCATTGAATCTTTAGATTGTTTTTGATGAAATCATCATTTTAATAATATTAATTCTGTTTATTCAAAAAGATGGGAGATGTCTTCCCATCTTTTAATGTCTTCTTCAATTTCTTTCTCAATACTCTATAATTTTCATTGTTCAGGTGTTTCTCTTTCTTGGTTAGATTTATTCCTAGGTATTATATTTTGGT